>NC_141687.1:1525910866-1527110866 GCF_964263255.1 Lissotriton vulgaris | reverse complement strand
TTAAACCACGTTTGTCTGAATACTCTCACCATAGCATCTCTACCTATGTGTGCTGGTCCATGCAATTTCCTTGCCATTGGACTAACAAGTTCGTTCGGTAAAACTGCTCTCCCATCTGCAGAAATCCAAAAATTCATTTCACTTTTTGTACATCCAGCTGTTTCCCAGCCCTTTTTCTCATCATCTGGTGCATTTTCCTGAACACATTTTAATTCGTCCCACGTATCCACAGTGTCTAACAACATAGTCAAATCAGTTCTTTCCTGTATTCCCCCCACTTTTACATTGGTGTGAGAATACCCCTGTTCTGCACAATAACGTGCTACCTCATCGGCATAACGGTTGCCTTGCGACACAAAGTCTACATTCTTTGTGTGCGCGGCACATTTGACAACTGCGATAGCTGTTGGTCCTTGCAATGCTTCTAACAATAATCTCACGAATTCTCCATTCCTAATAGGAGAACCCGAGGAGGTCATGTACCCTCTTTGAGACCACAACTGCCCATAGTCGTGAACTACCCCGAAACCATACTGGCTATCGGTGTATATGGTGACTCGAATTTCGTTGCCTGCCAAACAGGCACGCGTCAAAGCAATAATTTCAGCTACCTGAGCGGAATGTACTCCTTCCAGGCAGGCGGCTTCCACAACTCCAGTAATAGTACAAACTGCATATGCTGCTCTCAGCTGACCGATATCGTCTCTTACGCATGAACCATCAACAAAGAAAATTTCATCGGGGTCAGTCAATGGCTCATCTACGATATCTGGTCTCGGTTTGGTGCATAGTTCAGTCACATCAAGGCAGTCATGATCTGTACAAATTTCATCATCAATATCACTTGGAAGTGGCATCAAAGTAGCAGGATTCAAAACAGAGCATCTCTTCAGGGTCACATTCTCAGCAGCCAATATGACTTGCTCATAGCGTGTGAGCCTGCTATTCGTCAGATGCTGAGTCTTGGTCCTGGTCATTAACAATTCCACAGAATGCGGTACGTACACCACTAACTGATGTCCCATTACCACATTTTCACATCTTTCAATGCTGACACCCGTTGCAGCAACGGATTTGAGACATCCGGGCAACGCTGCGGCTACTGGATCTAATGTAGCCGAAAAGTAAGCAACTGGCCTACGCGCATTGCCGTGTATCTGGGCCAAAACTGCTAAAGCGCAACCTTCTTTTTCGCAGCAGTAAAGCAAAAATGGCTTCCCATAGTCAGGCATTCCCAAAGCCGGGGCACGACACAAGTCCTCCCTCAGCTGCAAAAATGCCATCAAACAATCTTTGTCCCATGGTACCGGATCACTCACTCCTTTGTGCGTCAGTTGTAACAATGGTTTTGCCTTCAGTGAAAAGTTGGCTATCCACTGCCGACAATAACCGACCATGCCTAGAAACATCCTGACTTCTCTTTGTGTTTTAGGCACGTTCATTTTCATGATCGCCTCTATTCTGTCTGGAGACACCTTCCGTTTTCCCTTTTCAATCCTATGGCCCAAGTATTGCACTTCGGTCAGACAATACTGCAATTTACTTGGAGACACCTTGTGTCCGTTCTCGGCCAAGTGATTTAACAAGGTGATGGTGTCTGTTTTGCAAGCTTCCTCAGTTTCTGACGCCACTAGGAGGTCGTCTATGTACTGGACCAGAACCGAGTTCATGGGCAGCACTAGACTTTCAAGATTTTTCTTCAGCAGCTGGTTAAAAATCGATGGGCTTTCTGTATACCCCTGGGGAATACGACACCATGTTAAAACGTGATTTTCCAGCTTAAAAGCGAAAAGATATTGGCTATCTTCATCTAAAGGAATCGAAAAGAAAGCCTGGCACAAGTCTATCACTGTGAACCATTCAGCTTGGAACGGTATCTGAAACAATATCACTGATGGATTCGGTACCACTGGACAACATGAAACAACGATATTATTAATCTTTCGAAGGTCCTGCACTATTCTGTATTTCCCACTAGGCTTCTGCAAACCCATAATCGGGGAGTTACATGGACTTCCCACGATCTCCTTCAGTATTCCCTGTTTAATCATGGATTCGATCACAGGCTTTATTCCTGCAATCGTCTCCGGTGTCAACTTATATTGTGGTGTTCTTGGATACTCGGCATTGGGCTTTACCATGATCTTTACCGGTTCTACTCCTTTGATCAGTCCTATTTCTTCTCCAGTAAAATCCCACACCTCAGCTGACACAGTCTCTTTCAAATCCTGTGGAAGCTCCTCCACCGTTAGGGTAGGGTATAGTTCCACGCATTCCTGCGAGTTTACAACCTTGAAATCGGCATCATCATCGTTAGTCTGCACTTCTACTCCTTCAGGTGTGCAATATATTGTGCAGTTTAGTTTACACAACAGATCTCTTCCTAGCAAACACACAGGACTAGAATCACAAATCACAAACTGATGTTCATCACTGTAATTCCCTATTTTCACTGACACTGGTTCTGTCAGAGGATTCGTCATTCTCCTATTTGCGACTCCTACCACCTGAATCGTTTCTCCCGACATTGGCAGACCTGGGACTACCGCTGATCTCAAAGTGGATCGAGTGGCCCCTGTATCCACCAAAAAGGTCGTAGGACATCCAGCTACTTCAGCTTCTACATATGGTCCTCTCTGATCTACCTCCAGAGCTGCTCCTAGAGTACAGTCTTCTTCTCTATTCACTCGTTGTCCCGTAAGGGGATCAACGTAGTAGCATTCTTCTCCTCCTACGAACAGTGGCATTTGTCTGTAAGTTTTTCCTCCATTTGCAATTCGAGGCGGTTGAGGGAATGGGGCTCGAGGAGTCTGAGTCCCCCCTTTGATAAACTTTCCCTTTGGGACTGCTGTTCCCTTTATCATGCTGGTTTGAACCTCATCCTCCTCCTGTTCTAATTCCCCCGTCTCAACATTATAGGGACACTCGCGTCTCCAATGTCCCACCTCGTTACACTGATGGCACCTCGTTGTCTTTTTCAGTGTCGCAATATCTATCCTCGGTCTCGGTCTTTCTTCCTCATCTCTGCTTTGATTATTCTGTTTCTTTCCTAGTGTTCCTGTTCCCTGTTGTCGCTGTCCACCCTTTCCAGCTGATTGCATCTGCACTAGCATCAGCTTCTCCTTAAGTTTCTTTGCCTTCGAATCTATTTCATCGCTACAGTACCTTGCATACCTCAGAATCTCATCTAAAGGTTTGTTTTGCCAACAGATCAAATGCTGTTGAATCATCAGGCTTATGTCTGGTCTCAATCCTAGGACAAACTTCGACACAAACTGTCCTATGTCTTTGGGATCCATCACGTCCAATCCACTGTACTGTTTGAATGCTTTCAGCAATCTTTCATAGAACTCGTGAACGGTCTCTTTAGGTTCCTGAGTTGTTCGATCTATTTTAACCCAGTCTATGTCCTGCACCGGCACTTTCTCTTTTAACCATGCAATTACCCTCTCGTACTTTTCCATGACTCTCTCTGACGGACCATTCGTCTGTGCATCCCTCGCGGGTTCACAAGTGGGCCATTCGATACTAAGCTTGCATGCCGTCCACAAATCTCCGGGTACTACGATATCAAACAGAGTGTTCAAATCGATCCACAGTACCTTAGAGATCTTCACGAACCTCTCTACCTGTTTATACCACTCAACGGGATTCTCCCTTAGCTTTGGAAAGGAATTGGTAAATGCCGCTAAATCCCCCCTACTCCAGGGCACATGCACGTAGCTTCCGTTCGCGATTTCTCGCAAAGGGAAAGCTTCCATTCGCATTAGTTCTCCATCTGGGGACCTCGTAAGTGTACTCCTTCTAACAGATCCCCTCTTGGACCATCTTTCCTCCCATTTATCCAAATCCCTCCATACTCTGATACTCAGGATCAGTTCCTTTATGTGTACTTTCAGCCCAATCGTCCTACGCTCATCTAGATCCTGATCCGTGCACGTTAGCCTATGGTTACCCTGTAAAGCTTTAGTTCGTGAAAGGTCTATCATATACCTGTTCGCCAAATTAGATAAATTTTCATGAACTGACCTCGCTTTTCGAGTAACATCTTTAGACATATACAGTATTTCATCCGGTTCATACAGCTCTATCCTTTCCATTGGCAATGTACTGTCTATTATGTCCTCCAAATCTGATTTTAAACTCATTACATCGAGCCGTTTTGCTTTTATCTCGGCTCTCAGTATCTCACTCCTAGGTGGTTCCTTTACATCTCTCTCACCCCCACTATGAGTCCTACGTCTAGGTACAGGTGAGTTATGAGGAGTTCTTCTTGCTTCTCTTTGTTCCCACCTCTCTAGATCCCAAGCTTTTCCATCCTCCCTTGGGGTATGGTGGAACAATGATCTATTCCCCATCACTGCATCCTGTCTTTTCGGATCGGTCTCTTTAGGTGCGAGATAGGATCCCCCGTTCTGTTCTAAAGCACTGCAACTCCCTTGCTGTCTGGTGTCGCTCAATAAACGATAAGATCCTTCACGGTCCTCCATGTTCCCGCAATCTCGTCCGTGATCACCGGATGTATGGCGAGACCTTTCGCGACTCCCTATATTCTCGTGATTCCAATGTCGCACATTTTCGCCTGGGGCATGGTGAGTGCACCTGAAACTATCTCGGTACTCCTGCGTCCTTCGTTCCCCCTCACTAAGGATGAGGCGAGGCACTCCCCCACACCCTGCACTCCTGTCTTCGCACATTTGTCTATTGCCACTGGTGGTATGGCAAGTATCTCCTTTGCTTCCTTGACTCCCTCTTTGCCACTCCGGGCTGCTTTCGCCAGCTCCGCAGTGAGAGAGGATCCTGTTATCCTGATCTCTCCATTCTGCTTCTGTTTCTATTCTTTTATTCTGAGTCTCTACGGCAGCATCCCATTCTTTCAAGTACTCCCTTAATTCCTTAAAGGATTTCGGTTTCGGTCCCCTCAGATCCATCTGTCCTCTCTGACCCCCCTGTTCTATCCAGGGACCCGTTGCTGAATCTAATGGGGTACTCCGACTCTTTGGTCCTAGCAACTGCCTTTGGGAATTGATCGTATTATTCCTACTTTCCATTTCTGCCCTTTCCCTGTCCCATCGTGCCTGTTCCTCCTGCTGAGCTCCCTCTGGGTTGTAGATTGACACTATAGGACCTATGGTAACAGGTACTTGTAGAGCATCCGGCAATTGATATGACCTCGCATGCTCCGTTTCGGGCACCTTCTGGACCACGAATCGTCCTACTACTCTCTGTACGGGACTAGATTGAGATACTTCCTCACCTTTCTTAGGATCCCACTCTGATGTGGGGAGCGATTTATATTCCCCCCACCTAGCTCCGTCCCCTTGCTGTAGTTCGGGACTTTCGACTTCTCTGTTGTACGGAGGTGGTCTATCTAATAATAGCCTCTCTATCAGATCCTCATCTGGCTCGCTATCCTCATCTTCTTCTAGAGGTTTCTTTTCTCCCGTAGTCTCTAGCATTGTGAACAGTTTATCTGCTTCTATCTTTTGCACTCTCCACTTTTTAGCTTCATCGTCCCATTTAGCATCCTGCACTGCTTTTACCGATCGTCTCACTCTTTCTTGGCGTCTATTCAAGCTCTTTTCGTGTGCTGCTCTAAACCATGCACTAAGGGCTTCGAACTGTGTTGGCCTCGGTAGAGGTCTCGTTGCAAGCATTACTGCTTTCAGTTGGTTCAATACTTCTAGCTTAAACGTCCCGTATCTCGGGAACGTCAGTTCCTTATTCCCTTCTGTTAGCTTATTCCACTCAAAGATCCATAGTATTGAGTGTAAGCCTACATTCACAGCCATATAATAAGCTGGTGTGCCTTCTGGTGGAGCTTCTTCTCCTGCATACAAGTTTCCTCTATCTCTCTTAAAGATCGCCCTTAAACGCTTAAAACACTTCATTTTCAGTAATCTACGATTTTCCTTAATTACTCTTCCTTATTTACTTCCCGATGACAACCACCAATCCCTGTGCGGTTCTCGCTAACCAGCCTATCCCAGCGCGGTTCTACACCAACCGGCCAATCTCAGCGCGGCTCTACGCTGACGTCACTCATCCCCTCTGCAGCAGTTCCCCTCCTTTCTCAGCTTGCCTCGCGGTCTTGCATACGTCTCATTCATACGCCGAAAAATGACTACTTCCGTCCAAGCAATCACTTTTCTCTGACTGTACGGCCACAGTCTAACTGTAATTGTCACCTCAACTGACGAAACGTCTTCCTCTCACTTCGGACGCTCGCCTTAACTGATAGGTTACTTACACACAGTAAACGTACGACCAGCGTCCGTTACTCATACACTCACTCAAACACTCCCCCTATCATCGGTCTGCGGGCGATCAATGGTACCTCATGACCCCCTTTAAAATGGTAGACAAATTACTCTGGGTGTTCGATACACCCGAACCACTTAAGCCCTTCACTGGATCTTAAGATTTTATCCGGTTGCGCGCGCTCACAACCTTCCCTCAATCACACTACAGGCATTCAACTCCGCTTGACATTACAACACAGGTACAACACAAAACACCGCAATCTGGCAACGCATGACCCTTATACTCACTCTCGACCGATTCTGCTGCTTTTCTCTCGCACCGTCAGCACCTTCTTCGGCAGGGATTCTTCTTCTGGTCGCCGATGACTAGGGACCTTGGGGTAATCTAGACCTGACCTAGGTTGCCTTCCTCAAGAAGAAAACCATCTTTCTCTGCTACCAACTGCGGGGAATGAGATTTTGATACCTTTTCTGATCACCTAGACACCTATCTCATTCTTCCAATTTTGGATCGATTATTTTCTGTCATTGAGTAAAAGGCAAACCCCACATAGGTTAAACCAACCCCATAGACTGACGCAACTCTGAAGAACCACTTACGACTGATAAAGTTTAAGAAGTTTAATATAAAATCAGAATTAAGTGCATATACAATCCTCTCAGGATAAGATTCAACAAATACACGGGAACTAAAAGGAACATAAATTCCCTAAAGAACCTAAGTCTACAAAAGAAAACGATTAAAGTCAATTCAAGAATCAGCAGATTAAAAAGCATAGATACAAAGTGGTTCCGTTGCATCATCTAAAGAAAAAAATAAACAGGTTAAATCTGTCCCTACTCTATGCTAGATGTCATCCCTACTTCGCAAGTTCCTATTACCCTAAAAAAGGTGTCAGCAGTTTGACTTCCTAAGAAGTTCAAACTCTCTTAGCCTCTAATGGTAACTTATGTCGAGAAGCAGTACCCTTTCTCTGCCTACCCATCCGCTCTCTAAGGGTCCTCGGCCTACTGCTCTCTTGCGCTCTGCTCTTTCTCTCTCTATGACTCCTCAGGCCATCTGCGCTCTGATCTTCTGTTCTGCGCTCTGAGCTCTTGTGCTGCTCTTCTCCCCTGGGTGCTGTCCCTAAATACACAATCACCGTATGGATGGAACGCCCCTTCGACGCCCACTACATACACATTCTCATGAGCTCATTTTCTAGGTCTTTCCATAGCTTCGTCTCTTCGCGTCGTCCGTTAAGTTGACCTTTCTTCTTAGACGCCATCTTCGTCTTCTTGCTGGTGACTTCATTGACATTCCAGTTGACACTTTCAGATCAAAATCTATCACTTCATCAGAACTCTATTCTTTACGACTGTATTCGTAACCTCATTTGGTCCTGTGAACGGTCATTTCTAAACAAGACCCAAATTCCAAGCGTCTCTTATCTCACTTAGGCCATAAACTTCGTCTAGCATTGTCACCTTAAATTTAACAAGACCTTTAACTCTTGGCTCGCACGTACAGATCAAGGCTATCCACGATTCCTGTGAGCCCACTAAATTACATACAGCGGACTACACTCCTGCGAACCCTTGGTCAGTCAGGTTAAAATCACACATGACCAAACTCTTCTAACATTCCTACAAACTCTTCTACACAGTATAACCTTTAACACACATTTATATATAATCGAATTTAGCAAATCACTTGATTATAAGCGAATGCATCTTACATAAAATACATCTTACATAGAATAAAATGTTGTATTCTCATCCTTATACTTACACCGTGCTATATATGCTCTGCACATTTCTTCACTTTACACTTCGTAACGTTTCTCCTCTTTATAATTACATACGTACATCTATTCTGATTTGCACGTTCTACTGTTCTTAAGCATTTCTATACACTTCTATATTAGCCCACTACGTATACGGGCCTTCTAATCTAAAGTGAATACAAATACATTTCCTACTACATTGGTTACATCGGCTAATTTTACTCTACAAGTGCTACTCCACGTTACAACTTCTACGTTTATGCGATATGCTTATAAATATGGTATAGATATACTTTTTATTCAAATTGCGCTCTCTCACTGTCAAGTTTTTAATCAATAGAATTCTGGTTTTCCGCAAGAGTATTTGCGACATTTTGTAAACTAGATGTAATGCTTTTCTCCTTTGTTACCAATTTGACAAGTTGTATTTGTTTTTGTTGCAGGCGCTGAACCTTCAGCATTGATGCATCCAATCCACTATAAGATTTGCACATTTTCTGCCCTATTTACATTACCCAGCATTTGGTTGGATTGTTTGTGTGTTAACACCATGGCAAGTGCGAGCTCCAAATCTTCCTCACAGTTGTCTTGACCTCACTACAGGTTCCTAGGTGACACTCTATATGCCTCTTTCAACACCTTCTTTAAAGGACTGTATACAATGTGTAACTTGGGGACTCATAGTTTCAGCATGGGTTGTTGTGTCTTGGCTGGCAAAATCAATAGGATCATCAAGGAGCATTAGAGATTCATCATGGCCCTCGCCTTCTGAACATCATTTCCTTGAGCAGTAATATCTGTTTGAAAACTGATCAACAATATTTTTTGTATGTAGTAAACTATGGTTTAAAATGTTTTGTTTTGTTGGCAAAACAAAAAAATCATGTCAACCTAATTCAAATTATTTTTGATAACTACATATCCCATAATGCACTATGAAAGTAAGCTAAATGTATATTGTAAACTATTATACTGAGTATATTAGCTATTTAGTGACACAAGAATCTTAAAGGTTGTCTAAATGTGCATGTTTTTTACAAAGCCCAAAAAGTATGCTATAGATTCAATATTACACCTACCTTAAGAGGTTCATGAAGTGTCAGATGTATTAATCAAACTACATCTACATACAGATTCAGGCTGCCGAGTTGTTTGAATCAGTTCTTTAATTGCAGTTGGTGGCGGGACGGTAGAAGGACCTCCTCGGGTTGATCTGGCCTCACTTAGCTTATTTGACACCTTCTCTTTTGTCCTGGATCTGAGATCATACCATCACTTTTGTTAGCCCTGGCTTGACTTCCCCAGACTTTCTGCCTTCAGATCTCCTGTTTTTGCTGACGTTGTTGCTGCTGGTTTCTGGACTCTGGGCACTTTACCACTGCTAACCAGTGCTAAAGTGCATGTGCTCTCTGCTTAGAAAATTGTAAAATTGGCTTATCCACAATTGGCATATTTAATTCACTTATAAGTCCCTAGTAAAGGGCACTACATGTGCCCGGGAAAAGGCCTTTACAACGGAGGCTGAGCTATGCATGTCTGTTCCCCCCGCAAGCGCAACCACACTTGCCTTAACTACACATATGCCGTAACCTCGCATATTCGTGGTTAAGGCAGTGCACAGTCTAGATGTGCAGGGAGAGGAACAAGAAGGCTAGGGAGAGGAAGCTTCAGAACGTCGTCTGGTAAGTGGGGGTGGGACCAGATTTTGATGGGTGGGGGTAGATTTCTATGGCTGGGGGCAGGTTTTAGGGTTCATGGTTGTAGGGTAGTTTTTCGGGCTGGGGACTTGTTTTGTAAGGCTCAGGGCGGTGAGGGACGGAGTCGTTTTCAGGGGTGGAGGTTGAGTTATTAGAGTTCAGAGGGGGTTGCTGGGGTCAGGGTAGTTTATAGGGCTGTGGGGTGAGATTTTGGGATCAGGGTGGGGGCCTGGTGTCTGGTTAGTTTTTAGGATGTGGG
Source organism: Lissotriton vulgaris (assembly GCF_964263255.1). NCBI lineage: Eukaryota > Metazoa > Chordata > Amphibia > Caudata > Salamandridae > Lissotriton > Lissotriton vulgaris. Next base: position 1,527,100,881 of record NC_141687.1, on the reverse strand, counting down.
GGGTCAAGATTAAGGGCTCAGGGCGGGGGACAATTTTCAGGGCTGGGGCAGTTTTAGAGCTCAGGGCAGGGGGTTGGGATCACAATCATTTTTTAAGACATGGCGGCAAGTTTTAGGGCTTAGGGTGGAGGGAAGGGACATTTTTCAGGTCTGGGGCAGTTTTTGGGCGAATGCGCCTTAATCAAGTATTCCTTTACTAATCATGCCTTTACAACCAAATTGATTGGTAAAGGCATGCGTGGTAAAGGAATGCCTCGGTAAGACACATTTGTTGTTGGGGCCGCGTTGTTGAGTCATGCATGTTTGAGCCATGTACGCTTCTGTCATACAAGCCATGTATCCAGAGCCTGTAAAATAAATGCTACTAGTGGGCTTGCAGCACTGATCGTGCCACCCACAGAAGCAGCCCTCTAAACATGTCTCAGACCTACCATTGTAGAGCCTGTGTGTACAGTTGTAAACTGCCATGTCAACCTGGCAAGATAACCCTCTTGCCAGTCCCAAACCTTCCTTTTTAGGGCTTGCCTACACAGCGTGCAAGCGCTGCTTAGAAGGGAGCCTTTTGGCATTGCTCAGGACTTTGCTTGAAACTCGTGCATGTTTTGCATTGGTTTCTATTGGCATACGTGCACGTTTGGCATTTCACTTGGGGGAGCGAGCAGCAGCACTATCTGTTAGCAATTATCGTGCTTGTGCTTTCAAAACAGATGGCGCCTCTGCTCGCTCCCGCAAGTGAAACGCTGTGCGAGTCTCGCCATCGTGCTTCGTCCCTCGTAGTGGCCCTCTTCATCTCTCTCGCGTTTTATCAGACACAGCCCCGTGTCATCAGCAGTTTACATGTCGAATGCCTGGGGGCACCTTTGGCGATGCCAGACCATCAGGTTCAGCTGTCTTCAGCCTTGTCGACACGTGTGAGAGGGGGCCCAGGTTATGTTGTTTTGGGTATTCCCGAAATGCACATTTGAAATTCCCTAGGGGAGTTTTTCTGCTGGTTTACTTCAGATCCCAAAAGCTCACCGCATATGGAATGCAGATCAGTTGTCTCTGCCCTCTTAGAGTCGTGGGTTTTATTTGTTCCCATTCACAGCTTAAACTGTTTATTGCTCGTGCATGGGTTAGAGGTCAACTTCTGTGTTTGTGAATGGACAACATGTACGTGAAACTAATATATATATATGATAATTTCTAAGTGGTTTTCGTTGTTTTATACTTGATTGAAAAAAATTGTCTGCGCGTATAGTTTTGTAACACCCTTGATCGCATATGTGCTGGTTTGTGGACTTTTAAAAAATAATCGCCAACATGGAATGGGCGGGCACGCCATTTATGAATCTGTTTTTATAGTGATTTGTGTGTACTGCACGTGTAGACGCGAGCAGGGGCAGTGGGTCAGTGGCAGGAAGCGAGCAAGGGGTCCTGGCAGACACCTTTATGACACTGTGGCGTAGTTCAGTGGGTTGTGCAGTCGCGGATGAGATATGGAGGCCACCGGCTAAAATTCAGCTAACTTTCCTTTTCCTTTAGAAGGCCTCAATAACATGAGCTCCACGACACTGGGTTATGAATCATGTGTGTACAGAGCTTAGCAACACTGGCGGTAGCGCTGTATACACACACGTGTCACGCAGCGCCTAGTGGAAAAGGATTTTCCAATTCTTTGTTTCTGAGTAACAGTGGCTTCCAGGTCTGTGCCAGCCAGCTCAAAAAAGCCTCCAACTGTATAATCTGCTCACAGCAGCAACATGCGGAAAAGTACATTTGTATATCTTTACTCTAAACAAGTAATCTTTAATTGATTATGAATGTAGATACCAGCATTATACATATCTGACCATTGAAATTGTGCAAGCACAAACTGAACGCTCTCTCACCACTCAATGTGTGCTCTCGCTGGCCAAAGGCATGCCGCGCATGTTTGTATTATTGGATTAAATGTTGTCACTTGCAGGTTACATGCAGATCTTTATAGCAGGTGCATTAACCTATGGAGTTAGTTGTCTTACTAGACTTCTAACCTATAGATGACAAAGAGATGTCTGCTGAAGAGGCATTAACCCACGGAGTTGTCCTACTAGACTTCTAAACTGTAGGTGACAATTGACAAAGAGACCTCTGCTGAAGGTGCAGTAATCCTCTGAGTTGTCGAACTGAAAGTGAATCCCTGACCTTTCGGGTACAGGTTCCGCAAGCCTTCATCGTCTTCTCCCTAGAATCCTGCCCTGGGCCCTGCAGGCTACACACACATCTCTGTGGCAGGTAGGTGAAACCTATCAGTTGTCTTAGTCAGTGTTAACAAGTGTTTTGAAGATGACATACATATGTCTTCAACAGTTGCATTAGTCTTCTGAGCTGTCATACTGCACATCTTACATATGGCCTACAGGCTACATAGAGTTCTCATTGACTGGTGCCTTCTGAGCTGGCTTATTCAAGTGAGAACATGTGACCTACAGAATTAAAATCTCAGCAGCAGGTTCATTAACCTTGCATGCTTTCTCACTACAATTCTTGTTTGTAAGGTGCTGCTGGTATTGAGATCTCTGCTGCAGGTACATTCACCACCTGAGCAGACTCTCTGTGAATTGCAGGGGGCTGATTAATATGACAGTCTGCATCTGGCGCATTAACCTCTCTTACTAGATTTTCAGCCTTTCTCCTGAAGTTGAGAGTATTCTGTGCAGCAAGTGTGTTAGCCAACAGAACTACCTTATCAGGTGACATTTGTCCACCCGTGGCAATGCAGACCCTTTTGGGAGTTTTTTATTGCTTGTCTTTCTCAAAGCTTCAGTCATGTTAATCAAAAATGATGTGCACATTTGTGTTGAAAATCCAGCAATGGAGTTCATTCTTACTGGAAACAGTATAGAGCACAAGCTTGCACTTAAAAACCAAAACAACAGCCACAGGGTCAGCCCAATAAGTTCTTGGTGGTACCAACAAATTCATCCAGCACCCTCCTAAGCATGTCACCAGGCTGCAGAAAATGATTTAAAATTAGTGAGGAATCATATTTCCGCACTAATTATAAAGATTCTTAGAGAAAAGACTTGCCTTTAAAAACATTGCTGCCATTTATTATTTTCTTATTTTTTAAACACATGTCCCTAGTCTGCAGACTTGTTATAACAACACCTCACCTCTGGCTTAACACTTATAAGGTCCCAAAGGTGAGACCTATTGGCTATGCAATTCTTGTTTAATATATGTCACCCCTAAGATAGGCCCTGGACAACCCAAGGCCATTGTGCAGTGCATTTAAAAAGTACTACTATATCTGTGCCACCAGACACAAACAGCTTTGGCACAGACACAGGAATCTACTAGGGGCAGATATCTCCTAAATCAATAGGCAGAACCCTTTACTGAAATAAATTAAAATAAAACAAAAATAGCAGGGCAGCTATAAAAAGATCATACTAGCAATAGAGGTCTACTCCACTTATGAATGGAACGTGGAGACCAGAAAAAATAAGTGGATAACCCCATATTAACAAGTAATAGCTCTCACATAATAAGGCAAAAATATCATAACCATGAGAGTAAAAAGTTTTTTTTTCTGACAATCAGACATATAAAGGAGATGTGACCCCAACACATCAACTAGCCAAACTTTACTTAACATCTGTAACATAGATTAAACGTCATATATTGACATATTCATTGGTAGCAATAGCATAACGCAGTCCCATTCCAAAATGGCCGTCGCCGGCTGTATAAAGATATATTGGTTTGCATGTGATAACACATGTCCACTTTTAATGAGAAAAAAACGGGTTGAATAACATCTAGCACGACTTACATCTTATTTAAAATAACCATTTGGATAAAAATAATTAAATTCAGGTCCCTACGAAAATTATTTAGAACAATATTCCTTTTTTTTCCCTTTTTTTAATAATACCATTGTTATTTAGATACCGATAGCATAAACAATAACAAAGAAAATAGGAAGCAGAAAAATAATTAAACGAACGAATTTGCACTTTCATCCGCAAAATAATCGTCACGTACCACGTGACCGGAAGGGACATCCCCTTTGACCCGGATATGGCAAATAAAACAGACCAGGGGCTCCTTTCGTCACTATCCCGGATGCTGCACCAGGAGGTAGATGACAGGGAGGCCGCTGGACGTAATTAAGGTAAGCCGACAGGCTGCGCATTAGTCGTTTTAGGCATACCGATCGTTGGTTAAAGCCGGGTTGCGCATCAGTCACGTTAAGCATAACGGCGAATTGTGAATATCGAGCAGCCAACACGTGTGTATCCACCAGCGCATTTGGGGCTATAGGCATACCGGCCAAGGGTTAAAACCGGGCCGCCCGCACGGTTGCACCCACAGGTGACAACTCCAACGGTGCATTATGTAGCTGATAAACAACAAAATCTCCGCGCACACTGTAAAATGTATATACAGCGGAGCCGTTTTTTTGTGGTCTGTGAACATGCCGGTTTAGATTTTACCGTGCATGCAACAGGGATCAACTATTGTCTAACATCATGTTTAATGAAGCCGCTTCTGCGGTCGTTGTGCATGCCATACATCCCCTATTTAGGAATAGAGTGGGAAATAGATTATAAACAAGGTTTACTTTAAAAGCCAACATGCACATGAAGGAGAATGGGGGTATTCAACCTTTACGTCATTTAAAGTTGAATAAAACACGTGTGGAGCATGACCCAGAAATTGGGCATATCGCAGAATAAGGCTAAAATAAACCCCCCCATGAAGCATAGAGTAATACACAAGTATTTAAGAATAGACGCTAGCATACATAGAGATGACAAGCATCATTATAATTATGTCATTCTATGTTTAATAGAGAGATTGAAAAAGAAAGAAAGAATAAAAGCAGACGCATAAAGTCGGAAGCAGGAGGAAGGATCCATAGCCCCTCCAGACCCCATGAGGTGACTCTTAACTTCAATACGAAAGGTATTATAAAATGTATATACAATAAATACTTCTTTTTGACCATAACTAGAAGATTTACCCTATCAACAAAAAGGCATTGTGAGTATTTCTGTCTACATCTAGTTGAAGTGTACAAAACCAATCAATCCAAACGGTGGTCATCCCTGGTGCAGCAAACCTCTCCAGCATATAGACATCTGGACAAAGGTATAATGTCATGTTAATTAATTTATAGAAACAGACCAATGTAATTCAATGAGTAATAGTCGAAGGTCATGTGAAAATAATTTTATTTTTGTAGGTGGAAATATTTTATGCAATGGTTTAATATACCTCTAATGGATTAAGAAATAGAGGCCAAACAAAGACGATTAATCAATATCTGTCTCACTTGATATGCAAGGTATGTAAGCATCTATAGTGTATAAAGGCAACCTTGGGGTTAATGTGTACTATACACCTATAACTTTGAACATACTTGTCAGACTGCAACAACATTAGAGATGACACTAGTGATCTAAGCAATGTTTTGTTGGATAAATGTAAAGAGTTCTGAAAGCGTCTGATGCTTGAATATCAAAACTTTGCATAATATGACAGTATGTAGACTAGACATAGTCGATCAGTGTTTAATCTGTAAAATCTAAATGAGGATAACATGAAAGACACTTGAAGGTAACACACAATAGTGATGCCATGAACTCATTTGAATTAGCTAGAGAACTTGAATGTTTGGTGATGATAAAGGACTGTAATATTGGAAATTTAATAGGTGATAATACTCTGGGTCTTTTAGATATAAGTCTTAAACAATGTTTAATTTGTGGCATTCTCTTTTTAGTGATTTTAAAAACCGTCCTGAAGGTGTGACTAACTCGTCAAGACACCGAAACGCCGCGTCGACTCTTTGGTTTTTATGATAATGTTTTGTATGATTATGGAATATGCAATGTGATGTATTGTAATGTCATGAATTTTAATAAAATTATTGATTTTAAGATATATTGAAGGAATTCTTTCGGATGCCACAAGACTTATATTTCTAATTTTAATTTATTTCTTATATTGTTAACTTTATTTCTTAGACCCTGAGTTTCTAACTTGCATTTGGTTGTTGTTGGTTTATTTGCCTTAGTCTGACTGAGATCAAGGACTACGTTAGACTTATACTTGTGTTTCTTAGGTCAGAGTGGGTCCTTTATGACATAAGGGACCTTGCCCAAGGATATTTTCAAACAATTAGGGACTCTCTTGTGTTTTAGAACATTTAAAAAGTAGAACATGTACTTTTAAGTTTTACATGCCCTAGTAGGAAAAACTACTAAATGCATCTTTCTCTACTGCAAGGCCAATCTCTTCCAACTGGACAACATTGGAATTATCTTATTACGTTTTAGAAGTGTAATTTCCTATTGAGAAGAGTTTGGATATCCAAGTTTGATGTCTCTGGAATCGCAACTTAAAATCGCAACTTATGATGGAGTTGGATTTTAAATTGCAATTCTGAAATTTTCTTTTCCCTGGCAAAAGATCCTGGTCCGAGGATGGCCCTACATGCTGATTATGTGGCTACAGCCAAATTGACTGTGTTTTGCTGCTATCAGCAAAGAGGTCACAGAAGAAACCCTAAAAGCTCACTGCTGGACCCATCACCACCAGGCATACTGAGGAAAGGGGGCAATGCAGTTCTGCCCACCTTGACAGACATTTTAAATCATTCCTTGGACAGTGGGAATGTCCTCCCTGTGTGGAAACATGCAGTTGTAAAACACCTACTGTAAAAACCCTTGGCAGATCCATAACGGGCCAAAAATGATAGACCAATTTCCTTGCTCCAGTGGCGAGCAAAGCCTTTATCTAGTATATGAATAAAATACCTGTCCTCCTAACTAGAAACACAAGGTATTCTACCCCCACCCAAACAGGCTTCAGACCACCCAAATTGCAGCCTTTGACACTGTCTCCCATCCCATCCTAATACAGAGGATGGAGGAGGCTTGAATCTCTGCAGTGGCACTCAAATGGCTAGAAGCTTTCTTTGGAAATAGGAGCTTCCAGGTTTGCAACAAATCCATGCTTTCTGCTGGTCATCCCTTAAAACGCACAGACCCTCAAGGCTATTCCTTAAGCACCACATTATTTAACCTATATGTGCTTCCGTTAGTTGAGATCGTGCAAGCACACGGCCTTGCGCTACCATCTTAAGCATATGACACTCAGATTGTCCTATCCCTTACTCCAGAAACAGGAAAAACCTCCAACCAACTAAATACCTGTTTAAAATGGGTAGCAGATTGGGGGCCCACAAATAGCCTAAAACTGAATGGGGAAAAGACTGGAGTATTAGTCGTCAGAAACAATCCTTCACGCTGGTTGGAACTTTCGTTGCCAGTCTACCTTGGTGAGCATTTCTCCCCCATTCCAGTAGTTAAAAGCCTAGGCTTTTGGATTGACAGTAAACTTTCCATGGAAATGAAAGCCAAGAAATTTGCTGGTAGCTATTTCAGAATTTTAAGAACTCTGAGAAAACTGCTATGCTGGCTATCGTTCTCCAGGAGTGGTTGTACAAGGATTGGTGAATACTCGCCTAAAGTATAGAAACTCTCTTTACTTTTGGTAGCACAAGCGACAGGCCTATCTCAGAGGCAGTGTGTGAAGCATTTATGACCATACACAATAACGCAGTGAAGACGCTACAAACGGACACCACAAGCAGTTATAGAAAAATAGTTATCTTTATATAGAATGAACACAAGGCTAAAAAGCGCTCAAGGAAGAACAATGCACATAATTACTTACTTACTTACAGCTTTATTGAGATCACACATAATTACAGATTCACCTCAAAGGCAATAAAGGCACTCAAAAAGTGTGTGGAATGAAATGAGTTCGAGGTCCACGAGACCTGGTGGTGCACAATGTACCTGAGATTTAAAGGGGTACGGCACGCAGTCTCACAAGGAAGCCACAGTGATAACAGGTGGACTCGCAACGGCCACAGCTCCCAGCTGTAGCGGTCCGCGGCGTGCACTCACGATAATCCTAGGACGGGGCTTAAAGGCGGGCACCCAGCGGTACACGCAGGTGGTAACAAGATGCTCGAAGTGGGGACTAGTGCGGGCACTCAGCGGCACAGCTTCTCAGCCGCAGTGGCCGACAATAGCGATTGCAATGATTCTAGTGGGACGGCAAATGCGGGCATTCAGCGGCACAGCTCCTCAGCTGCAGTGGCCCACAATAGCGATGATTCTCGTAGGACGGCGAATGCGGGCACACAGCCGCACAGCGGCACAGCTCCTCAGCTGCAGAGGCCCTCAAGAGCGATGATTCTCGTAGGACAGCAAATGCGGGCACTCAGCGGCACAGCTCCTCAGCAGCAGCGGCCCACAATAGCGATAACAATGACTTTGGTAGCATAGACAAATGCGGGCTCTCAGCGGCAACAGCTGTTCAGCTGCGGTGGCCCACAATAGCGATAACAATGACTTTGGTAACACAGGCAAATGTGGGCTCTCAGCGGCAACAGGTCCTTAGCTGCGGTGGCCCACAATAGCGATAACGATGACTTTGGTAACGCAGGCAATGGCGGGCTCTCTGTGGCAACAGCCCCTCCTCAGCTGCGGCGGCCCACAATAGCGATGCGATGACTTTCAGCCCACGTTCCCCGCAGTAGAACCAGAGGCTCTGGAATTCTCAACAGAGAATCGCAGGCCTCACCTGCGAGTAGGATCCCCCTCAAATAGGAATCCGGACGGCTGATGGGTGAAATCTAATGTCACTGAGACTTCGGCAGGAAGCAAGCTCAAATCAGGCCCTTGGGTAGTTGCTTGAGCAAGAAGGATGAAAGTTTCAGAGTCCTCTTCCTCTAGTTACACCGACAGAGGTTCATCTTGACATCCAGAGGTAACACTTTGTGTAGGGGGTTTTGCACAGATACTTATACCCCAAAAAGTCTTTGTTCTCAAAAGTCACAAAACCCCTGAACCCAGCCAGAACCAATTTGGTGTTGTCCTGGAGCACTTTGTTTACAAGGCTGCATCCTGCCCTTCAGGAAGAGGGGGGCTGCCATCAGACGCACAGTGGGAGGTGGAGACATCATTCACCTTGCCATGCACCGCCCTGCTCAGATCACAGGGTCACCCCTTCCCATACTCCAACTGCAGATCTCTCTATTCAATCCAGGTCAGGCTCAGCCTGCCCTGTCCCTACAAAACCAGACAGCCAATACACATAACACCAGAGCACACTGGACGGCTCAGGCAAGAAAATATCTACTTTCTTAAAGTGGTATTTTCAAACAATGAATATAAAAATAATCTTCACTAAAATATGCCCTTTCATATTCTGAGCTCAGGCATACTAAGTTCGACTTTCCTATCATGTTCCTTGGGTCAATTAGGATTATAGAATGTAATAATCAAACTGCCCATCGTGGTCTAAGGGAACAGATAGCCTTGCAATAGTGAAAATCGAAATGGAGTGTAATTTACTATCACGACATGCTACACAGACCAAGGCATGTCCTAACTTTCACATACAATGCACCCTGCCATAGGGGTGACTTACATGATGCCAAGGTAAGGTTTAGAGACTGGGAAGTGGGTTCACTTCACAATAAGCACGGCAGTTCTGGACTGCACGCAAACTTGCAATGGCATGTCTGGGATACACTTTACAAGCTGCTTCTGTGGGTGGCGCAATCAGCGCTGCAGACCCACCAGCAGTAATCGGTCTACCAGCCCTGGGCACGCACGTTGCACTATACTAGGGAATAACAGGTAAACCAAATGAGCCAATTATCGGAATACTAATTCGTACAGTCAAGTTACAATAGGGAGCATTTGCGATGTAGCACTGAATGGCAGTGGCAAAGCGCCCAAAGCATCTAACACCAGCAAACGCAGAGGAGACAAACGCGAAAAATGGTAGGGAGACCCACTCCAATGGTGCCAGTTCTAACAGTCTCCTACCTGGAAGTGCACTTGAGCTATCTGGCAGATGTCTGGGAGGCCCGATCAGATAGCTGTGCGCTATAAACATTCTTCAGAATAGAACACAAAATGCGATTTTTAGAAAGTTGCCATATTCTTACTTTAGTTTGCAAAAACAACAGGTGATGGACCGAATGAGGATCAATGTCACACATTCAACCCAGTCAAAAGATCTGGGTCCTAATCCATCGTTTTTTTGCACTCCACACCACCCTGGGTTAGACAATGGCGATATGCAAATCAGCTCTGACCCTGTGCCCCATGGGAACAGTCCAGTCCGAACTACAAAAGCCATGTCCTTCCCAGAACGGAATCAAGCATCCGAGGACCGGACCGGTTTTGAGGTAACACCTCTCATCAGCCCGGCTAGCTTGACTCCAGTGGTGTGGAGTGCCTGGGACCCACGTCTGGGCATCCCCAGTACACTTATAGCGAGTTTGCAAAAACAACAGGTGATGGACCGAATGAGGATCAATGTCACACATTCAACCCAGTCAAAAGATCTGGGTCCTAATCCATCGTTTTTTTGCACTCCACACCACCCTGGGTTAGACAATGGCGATATGCAAATCAGCTCTGACCCCGTGCCCCATGGGAACAGTCCAGTCCGAACTACAAAAGCCATGTCCTTCCCAGAACGGAATCAAGCATCCGAGGACCGGACCGGTTTCGAGGTAACACCTCTCATCAGCCCGGCTAGCTTGACTCCAGTGGTGTGGAGTGCCTGGGACCCACGTCTGGGCATCCCCAGTACACTTATAGCGAGTTTGCAAAAACAACAGGTGATGGACCGAATGAGGATCAATGTCACACATTCAACCCAGTCAAAAGATCTGGGTCCTAATCCATCGTTTTTTTGCACTCCACACCACCCTGGGTTAGACAATGGCGATATGCAAATCAGCTCTGACCCTGTGCCCCATGGGAACAGTCCAGTCCGAACTACAAAAGTCATGTCCTTCCCAGAACGGAATCAAGCATCCGAGGACCGGACCGGTTTCGAGGTAACACCTCTCATCAGCCCGGCTAGCTTGACTCCAGTGGTGTGGAGTGCCTGGGACCCACGTCTGGGCATCCCCAGTACACTTATAGCGAGTTTGCAAAAACAACAGGTGATGGACCGAATGAGGATCAATGTCACACATTCAACCCAGTCAAAAGATCTGGGTCCTAATCCATCGTTTTTTTGCACTCCACACCACCCTGGGTTAGACAATGGCGATATGCAAATCAGCTCTGACCCTGTGCCCCATGGGAACAGTCCAGTCCGAACTACAAAAGCCATGTCCTTCCCAGAACGGAATCAAGCATCCGAGGACCGGACCGGTTTCGAGGTAACACCTCTCATCAGCCCGGCTAGCTTGACTCCAGTGGTGTGGAGTGCCTGGGACCCACGTCTGGGCATCCCCAGTACACTTATAGCGAGTTTGCAAAAACAGCAGGTGATGGACCGAATGAGGATCAATGTCACACATTCAACCCAGTCAAAAGATCTGGGTCCTAATCCATCGTTTTTTTGCACTCCACACCACCCTGGGTTAGACAATGGCGATATGCAAATCAGCTCTGACCCTGTGCCCCATGGGAACAGTCCAGTCCGAACTACAAAAGCCATGTCCTTCCCAGAACGGAATCAAGCATCCGAGGACCGGACCGGTTTCGAGGTAACACCTCTCATCAGCCCGGCTAGCTTGACTCCAAGTGGTGTGGAGTGCCTGGGACCCACGTCTGGGCATCCCCAGCGCACTTAGGGCGGCAATTGCAAAAACAACAAGTGATGGACCGAATGTGGATCAATGTCACACATTCCCCCAGTCAAAAGATCTGGGCCCAAATCCATCGTTTTTTTGCACTCCACACCACCCTGGGTTAGACAATGGCGATATGCAAATCAGCTCTGACCCTGTGCCCCATGGGAACAGTCCAGTCCGAACTACAAAAGCCATGTCCTTCCCAGAACGGAATCAAGCATCCGAGGACCGGACCGGTTTCGAGGTAACACCTCTCATCAGCCCGGCTAGCTTGACTCCAGTGGTGTGGAGTGCCTGGGACCCACGTCTGGGCATCCCCAGTACGCTTATAGCGAGTTTGCAAAAACAACAGGTGATGGACCGAATGAGGATCAATGTCACACATTCAACCCAGTCAAAAGATCTGGGTCCTAATCCATCGTTTTTTTGCACTCCACACCACCCTGGGTTAGACAATGGCGATATGCAAATCAGCTCTGACCCTGTGCCCCATGGGAACAGTCCAGTCCGAACTACAAAAGCCATGTCCTTCCCAGAACGGAATCAAGCATCCGAGGACCGGACCGGTTTCGAGGTAACACCTCTCATCAGCCCGGCTAGCTTGACTCCAGTGGTGTGGAGTGCCTGGGACCCACGTCTGGGCATCCCCAGTACACTTATAGCGAGTTTGCAAAAACAACAGGTGATGGACCGAATGAGGATCAATGTCACACATTCAACCCAGTCAAAAGATCTGGGTCCTAATCCATCGTTTTTTTGCACTCCACACCACCCTGGGTTAGACAATGGCGATATGCAAATCAGCTCTGACCCTGTGCCCCATGGGAACAGTCCAGTCCGAACTACAAAAGCCATGTCCTTCCCAGAACGGAATCAAGCATCCGAGGACCGGACCGGTTTCGAGGTAACACCTCTCATCAGCCCGGCTAGCTTGACTCCAGTGGTGTGGAGTGCCTGGGACCCACGTCTGGGCATCCCCAGTACACTTATAGCGAGTTTGCAAAAACAACAGGTGATGGACCGAATGAGGATCAATGTCACACATTCAACCCAGTCAAAAGATCTGGGTCCTAATCCATCGTTTTTTTGCACTCCACACCACTTGGAGTCAAGCTAGCCGGGCTGATGAGAGGTGTTACCTCGAAACCGGTCCGGTCCTCGGATGCTTGATTCCGTTCTGGGAAGGACATGGCTTTTGTAGTTCGGACTGGACTGTTCCCATGGGGCAACAGGGTCAGAGCTGATTTGCATATCGCCATTGTCTAACCCAGGGTGGTGTGGAGTGCAAAAAAACGATGGATTTGGGCCCAGATCTTTTGACTGGGGGAGTGTGTGACATTGATCCACATTCAGTCCATCACTTGTTGTTTTTGCAATTGCCGCCCTAAGTGCGCTGGGGATGCCCAGACGTGGGTCCCAGGCACTCCACACCACTTGGAGTCAAGCTAGCCGGGCTGATGAGAGGTGTTACCTCGAAACCGGTCCGGTCCTCGGATGCTTGATTCCGTTCTGGGAAGGACATGGCTTTTGTAGTTCGGACTGGACTGTTCCCATGGGGCAACAGGGTCAGAGCTGATTTGCATATCGCCATTGTCTAACCCAGGGTGGTGTGGAGTGCAAAAAAACGATGGATTTGGGCCCAGATCTTTTGACTGGGGGAGTGTGTGACATTGATCCACATTCAGTCCATCACTTGTTGTTTTTGCAATTGCCGCCCTAAGTGCGCTGGGGATGCCCAGACGTGGGTCCCAGGCACTCCACACCACTTGGAGTCAAGCTAGCCGGGCTGATGAGAGGTGTTACCTCGAAACCGGTCCGGTCCTCGGATGCTTGATTCCGTTCTGGGAAGGACATGGCTTTTGTAGTTCGGACTGGACTGTTCCCATGGGGCAAAAGGGTCAGAGCTGATTTGCATATCGCCATTGTCTAACCCAGGGTGGTGTGGAGTGCAAAAAAACGATGGATTTGGGCCCAGATCTTTTGACTGGGGGAGTGTGTGACATTGATCCACATTCAGTCCATCACTTGTTGTTTTTGCAATTGCCGCCCTAAGTGCGCTGGGGATGCCCAGACGTGGGTCCCAGGCACTCCACACCACTTGGAGTCAAGCTAGCCGGGCTGATGAGAGGTGTTACCTCGAAACCGGTCCGGTCCTCGGATGCTTGATTCCGTTCTGGGAAGGACATGGCTTTTGTAGTTCGGACTGGACTGTTCCCATGGGGCAACAGGGTCAGAGCTGATTTGCATATCGCCATTGTCTAACCCAGGGTGGTGTGGAGTGCAAAAAAACGATGGATTTGGGCCCAGATCTTTTGACTGGGGGAGTGTGTGACATTGATCCACATTCAGTCCATCACTTGTTGTTTTTGCAATTGCCGCCCTAAGTGCGCTGGGGATGCCCAGACGTGGGTCCCAGGCACTCCACACCACTTGGAGTCAAGCTAGCCGGGCTGATGAGAGGTGTTACCTCGAAACCGGTCCGGTCCTCGGATGCTTGATTCCGTTCTGGGAAGGACATGGCTTTTGTAGTTCGGACTGGACTGTTCCCATGGGGCAACAGGGTCAGAGCTGATTTGCATATCGCCATTGTCTAACCCAGGGTGGTGTGGAGTGAAAAAAAACGATGGATTTGGGCCCAGATCTTTTGTCTGGGGGAGTGTGTGACATTGATCCACATTCAGTCCATCACTTGTTGTTTTTGCAATTGCCGCCCTAAGTGCGCTGGGGATGCCCAGACGTGGGTCCCAGGCACTCCACACCACTTGGAGTCAAGCTAGCCGGGCTGATGAGAGGTGTTACCTCGAAACCGGTCCGGTCCTCGGATGCTTGATTCCGTTCTGGGAAGGACATGGCTTTTGTAGTTCGGACTGGACTGTTCCCATGGGGCAACAGGGTCAGAGCTGATTTGCATATCGCCATTGTCTAACCCAGGGTGGTGTGGAGTGCAAAAAAACGATGGATTTGGGCCCAGATCTTTTGACTGGGGGAGCGTGTGACATTGATCCACATTCAGTCCATCACTTGTTGTTTTTGCAATTGCCGCCATAAGTGCGCTGGGGATGCCCAGACGTGGGTCCCAGGCACTCCACACCACTTGGAGTCAAGCTAGCCGGGCTGATGAGAGGTGTTACCTCGAAACCGGTCCGGCCCTCGGATGCTTGATTCCGTTCTGGGAAGGACATGGCTTTTGTAGTTCGGACTGGACTGTTCCCATGGGGCAACAGGGTCAGAGCTGATTTGCATATCGCCATTGTCTAACCCAGGGTGGTGTGGAGTGCAAAAAAACGATGGATTTGGGCCCAGATCTTTTGACTGGGGGAGTGTGTGACATTGATCCACATTCAGTCCATCACTTGTTGTTTTTGCAATTGCCGCCCTAAGTGCGCTGGGGATGCCCAGACGTGGGTCCCAGGCACTCCACACCACTTGGAGTCAAGCTAGCTGATGAGAGGTGTTACCTCGAAACCGGTCCGGTCCTCGGATGCTTGATTCCGTTCTGGGAAGGACATGGCTTTTGTAGTTCGGACTGGACTGTTCCCATGGGGCAACAGGGTCAGAGCTGATTTGCATATCGCCATTGTCTAACCCAGGGTGGTGTGGAGTGCAAAAAAACGATGGATTTGGGCCCAGATCTTTTGACTGGGGGAGTGTGTGACATTGATCCACATTCAGTCCATCACTTGTTGTTTTTGCAATTGCCGCCCTAAGTGCGCTGGGGATGCCCAGACGTGGGTCCCAGGCACTCCACACCACTTGGAGTCAAGCTAGCCGGGCTGATGAGAGGTGTTACCTCGAAACCGGTCCGGTCCTCGGATGCTTGATTCCGTTCTGGGAAGGACATGGCTTTTGTAGTTCGGACTGGACTGTTCCCATGGGGAACAGGGTCAGAGCTGATTTGCATATCGCCATTGTCTAACCCAGGGTGGTGTGGAGTGCAAAAAAACGATGGATTTGGGCCCAGATCTTTTGACTGGGTGAAGTGTGTGACATTGATCCACATTCAGTCCATCACTTGTTGTTTTTGCAATTGCCGCCCTAAGTGCGCTGGGGATGCCCAGACGTGGGTCCCAGGCACTCCACACCACTTGGAGTCAAGCTAGCCGGGCTGATGAGAGGTGTTACCTCGAAACCGGTCCGGTCCTCGGATGCTTGATTCCGTTCTGGGAAGGACATGGCTTTTGTAGTTCGGACTGGACTGTTCCCATGGGGCAACAGGGTCAGAGCTGATTTGCATATCGCCATTGTCTAACCCAGGGTGGTGTGGAGTGCAAAAAAACGATGGATTTGGGCCCAGATCTTTTGACTGGGGGAGTGTGTGACATTGATCCACATTCAGTCCATCACTTGTTGTTTTTGCAATTGCCGCCCTAAGTGCGCTGGGGATGCCCAGACGTGGGTCCCAGGCACTCCACACCACTTGGAGTCAAGCTAGCCGGGCTGATGAGAGGTGTTACCTCGAAACCGGTCCGGTCCTCGGATGCTTGATTCCGTTCTGGGAAGGACATGGCTTTTGTAGTTCGGACTGGACTGTTCCCATGGGGCAACAGGGTCAGAGCTGATTTGCATATCGCCATTGTCTAACCCAGGGTGGTGTGGAGTGCAAAAAAACAATGGATTTGGGCCCAGATCTTTTGACTGGGGGAGTGTGTGACATTGATCCACATTCAGTCCATCACTTGTTGTTTTTGCAATTGCCGCCCTAAGTGCGCTGGGGATGCCCAGACGTGGGTCCCAGGCACTCCACACCACTTGGAGTCAAGCTAGCCGGGCTGATGAGAGGTGTTACCTCGAAACCGGTCCGGTCCTCGGATGCTTGATTCCGTTCTGGGAAGGACATGGCTTTTGTAGTTCGGACTGGACTGTTCCCATGGGGCAACAGGGTCAGAGCTGATTTGCATATCGCCATTGTCTAACCCAGGGTGGTGTGGAGTGCAAAAAAACGATGGATTTGGGCCCAGATCTTTTGACTGGGGGAGTGTGTGACATTGATCCACATTCAGTCCATCACTTGTTGTTTTTGCAATTGCCGCCCTAAGTGCGCTGGGGATGCCCAGACGTGGGTCCCAGGCACTCCACACCACTTGGAGTCAAGCTAGCCGGGCTGATGAGAGGTGTTACCTCGAAACCGGTCCGGTCCTCGGATGCTTGATTCCGTTCTGGGAAGGACATGGCTTTTGTAGTTCGGACTGGACTGTTCCCATGGGGCAACAGGGTCAGAGCTGATTTGCATATCGCCATTGTCTAACCCAGGGTGGTGTGGAGTGCAAAAAAACGATGGATTTGGGCCCAGATCTTTTGACTGGGGGAGTGTGTGACATTGATCCACATTCAGTCCATCACTTGTTGTTTTTGCATATTCTTACTTTAGCCATTTGATGCCTGCTGTCTGTCTCTGAATACACATCTGGGGTGGGTGACAGCTGACATTGTGCATTCTCTCTAGACAGCCACACACAAAGCCAGCTTAAGTGTGACTTGAAAGACTCTCTACATCCTGATGAGCCATCCTTAGCAGGATGGGAAGTAGGAGATTAACACAGTCTCGCACTTACACTTGAATAGGCTTTGTCCTATCCTCACACAGAGGACTGCATACCCCCTGAAGTGAGACTGCAGCCAGGGCAGTAAGGGAAGGGACTCTCTGCACCTCAAAGACATCTCTCTGAAGTCTCCCCCACTTTAAAGGCCCAAAAGGGAATAAGAACTGATCTTCAGACACCACCACTTCAGTACACGTCTGGACTTGTGCATGCTCTGCCAGAAAGAAGGACGGCTGTGCTGCTATATAGCCCACCATTCTGCTGGGACCCTGCTCTTTGGACTCCTGCTTGCTGTGCTGACCTGCTGTGTGCTGCTCTCTTGCCTGGAAGTAAGAAGGACTGGATCTGCATCTCTCCAACCCAGAACCCAGAGTGATTCCAAGGGCTTCCTGGCTGGCCGGGGAACATCCTTTACAACGCAACTTTTACCACGCAGAGCCTTTACGACGCAACTATTACAACGCATGCCATTACAACGCATTGCTCTGGGGGGCGCTCTAAGATAGGGAATAGATTTAATTTACTATCCAACACCTTCCCTACTATCCACGGGGACTGGAGTTGGAATAGTAAATTAAACTATTCACTATACAGCACCCCTCAACACTATGCGTTGTAAAAGCATGCGTTGTAAAACTTGCAATGTAAAGGCATGCGTGGTAAAAGCATGCGTTGTAATGTCATACATCCTGGCTGCCCTCCTGATCTGAAGTCTTAGATTTCCAATCATTCTGCTCCTGCACCTGGACTCTGCCATCTGTAAGTCTGCCCTGTCAAGTGGTGCCACCCCAGTCCTGGACCATTGGTAGTAGGCCTAAGGTGTTTTGTTCCAGTGGAACTGATGCATCCTCTGCTACGAGAGCAGAATTGATGCATCACAGACCTTGTGGGAACAGGACTGCTGCATTTCATTTGGAACCAGAGCATCACCTTTGGAATCAGAATTTCAGAACCAATGCATCGTCGCCACTGCGTGGAGATGATCAGCGCATTGTCTCTACTGAGTGGAGAAACCCAGAGCATCACCCTCAGTCAGGGCCAATGCACAGCTGCAGTTGCATGGAGAAAATAAGCACATCACCCAAACTGCTCAGGGAACACCGACCCATCGCTCGGTTGCACCCCGCATCTTTGTCAATGCAGCCAGGATTAAAGTACTTTTGTTCAGTGGGCCTCACTGGGTCCCTGTATCAGGCCTGTGCTATATTGCGGTTGGCCTGAATTCTTGACTTTGTCCCAGTCCAGCGCAACCAGATAACCCGGATAAGCGCTTATTGCTTCTAAGAGCTACTTTGCAGTTTATCCTTTAAAAAATCTTATCTCTAGTTCTACTTACTGGAATGTTGTCATTTTGGCCTTGATTTATTTATTAAATTAAGTCCTAGTTGTCTAACTTGGTGTGGAATCCTTTTGTGTAGTGTTTTCACTGTTTTACTGTTTGAAGTGGGGAACATCCTTTACAACGCGGATGTTACCCCTCAGTGCAGTTACAACGCAAGTCATAACCACGACTTGCGCTGGAGGGTGCTCTAGGCTAAGGAGTAGTAGATTTACTATTCCAACACCTTCCCTACTGTACGAAGGCTGGTGTTGGAATAGTAAATGTAACTATTCCTAAGTCCAGCACCCCTACAGCGCAAGTCGTGGTTGCGTTGTAAAAGAGCGTTGTAAAGTACTGCGATGTAATACATCGCGTGGTAACAACATACATCCGTTTGAAGTATTGCGCAAATACTTTACATGTTGCCTCTTAAGTTAAGCCTGACTGCTCTGTGCCAAGCTACCAGGGGGTGAAAACAGATCAATTTAGAGTGTGTTTGTCACTTACCCTGACTAGAATTGTGGCTCCTTCTTGGACTCTGCCAACCAGAAACCTAATTTCTAACTGCTTTCATATTTCTTCTGTGTATCTCTGTGTCACTCCATCAGAGTTACTGTTCTCCTAAATTACTTGCCAGAAACAAGTACTGTAAGAGATGATTTACCAAACAGTTCTTCATGGTGCCCAGCATAGTCCTCGGTCAATATTTCCAGTTGTTTTTCTGAAAATCTTAGTTCATGTTTTCTGGCCCCAGCCTCCTTCTCAGTGTCCCTTATCATTTTTATCATTTGGAATGGCTGATGGCACAAACTCAAGAGGATTTCAGTTTGAGGCTCAGCTTAATCTCCAGCATGAATATGCAACAATTTTCAACCCAGCAACATTTCCTGGTTGTGGGGTCCTAGTCAATGGCCAAAAAGTGACTTTCTCTGGTTGCGAGCCAAATTGCAATTTAGAGAACCGCAAAATGTGATCACCTAAATAAGGCATAGAATAAATAGCTGATCACAAAAAAAACATGAGAATTTTTGTGCATACCAAATACATATTCTTGAAATGCAATTTTCAAAAAATTGCAATTTGTTTATCGCTATTTGGATGCTTCATACATCTGGTCCAATATGTCTTCAGTGGTGATGATGAGTAACCTGAGGTCGAAGACCAAGTGACTAAAACATGTCACAGCTCCCAGAGTTGACATTGTTGGAACAAAATATACTTGTTGTCTGACGCACATAATAAATCCCGGAGAAAACAATGTTGACATATGTTAGTCAGTGGGGCTTTAGTTGGGTGATTTTTGTTGGTGTTTAAAACACATATTCTGCAGAGACACGATTTGCACCTGCTCTTTGCACTGTTCATCGTAAAATACGAAAATTGTGCAGATTGAGGGGCTTATTTATGAGCCCCTCGTCACTTTTGCGTTGCCGTTGCGTCACTTTTTGTGATGCAGCGGCAGCGTAAAAAATGCACCTATTTACAAAGTGACACATCTAAGCATATGCGCCACTTTGTAAACCCCTGCGCTACATTATACCTGCGTCAGGTATAATGTATACAGGATGGGCGTTTCCCCACAAAAAGCCTCATCGAAGTGGCGCAGTGAAATCTATGAGATTTCGCTGCGCCACTTCTAGGACGGTTCTGCGTCTTACACCTGCCTCACAGCAGGGGTAAGACTGACACAGGCCATTTCACATGGGGCTCACCCCCATGTGAAAGGACACATTTCTGGAGCTGCCCCTGTTTTCAGACACACCCCAGCAATGCGTCAATGTTGCACTGACAGAAACGTCAGTAATACTGAAGTATCTGTCATGCCTTGCGACATGATGCATCATACAGTAAATATGACACATCCATCATGTCGCAAGGAGTACGCAGTGTAAACTGTTGCATCGCTGTTTTCACGCAGCAATGCGAAAGTTTTCATAAATAAGGCCCTGAATGTCTAAGTTTTGTCATCTTCATTGAAGGAAGAGCAGTCATTCCTTTCCCTTGGATTTTTCAGTGTATTTTCACATTGAGAAGCACGAATAAAAAGAAATAAAACTATGGACTCAATCTGCTTGGCCTTATCTTGGTTAAATTTCTTACTTCGCAGAAAATATATCTATTCATTGAGTTTCGGAAAAATAATTCTGTGGTAATAACAAGATTCATGTGACAGACGAATATTACTCACATGCTTGTTTCCACTTTATGAGCAGAAGTAATACCTCGAAAGCAGGGTTGAAATGAAAATTCAAAGAAATGTTTTCATTTGCACGTTTCTTTTAAGCTAAGGAAACTGAAGAGTATTTTCTGCCATGTAGAAAAGTATTTGGAATGCACTCGGGGAACTAGGAGTGCATGTGAAAATGTTTGGTTGTACCCGAGCATAATACATTTGGTTTTTTTAAAGCACCATAATTGTGCCATAGTCCATGCAACTGTTACTAAAATGATGTGATGGATAGATTTGGGCATTTCCCTGAGACTAAGGGCCATATGTATCAAAGGGTTTTGCCCATTCTGTGTCTATGGGGAAATGTGTTGATACATATGGCCCTATGACCATTAGAAAGACCACATTGAGCGGTGTTTGTTTCTGTCTACACATAACATACATTCAAGTGCTTATTTGGTTTACGCATAGGATAGGTAAACTGAAATGTATATTTTCTCACTATCGAATTTCCTTGTGTAAGCGCCTTGAAAGCATATTTATCTAGCCAATGATTGATAGACGGGTTTAGGGCTCAGGGAGCGGGGCAAGGGTGTTTTTTAGTTACAGGGCGAAGATTTTAGGGCTCAGGGCAGAGAGGAGGGGGTCAGGGTTGACTTCAGAGGTGAAGGTTTTAGGGCTTAGGGGCAGGGGGTCGGGTCGAATTAAAAAATGGGGGCTGGGTTTTAGGGCTCAGGGCGTGGAGGGGCTGGGTTGTTTTAAGGGCTGGGGTATTTGGTCATGACAGGTGGCTAGGTTTTAGGGCAAACATCCGGACTCGGGCTGAACCTGAACCACGCATATTCCTTTACCCAACATGTCTTTAAAGCCAAATTCGTTGTAAAGGCATGCATGGTCAAAACATGCATGCGTCAGTCTTAAGACTGCGTTGTTCAGCCACGCGTGGTCGGGAATAGCATGTTTGGAACATACAACCAGAATATCCACATGAGTGGATATTTAGGAATAGATGGTTGCAGGGATATTTATGTTCCCTTCTCTTAAAGTGGTTTTGATAAATGTGTAATCTATGCAAAATGTTTTCAAATATGCGCAAATCAAATTCAAATTTCAAATGCTTTATTCGGTGTATAAAATATAACCATATAGCATACATAAAACATCATCAGAAAAAAAAATGCGTTATCATAATGGTATTTCACCCAAGAATACATGTGTTACAAACAAATACAGTGTTAAATAATTTCAGTTGTAAAGTGACGCAGTGCATATTACCAATACTTATCAGATAGAGGTGAAATAGTACATATAGCTTAATTACTAAGTTAAAAAACATGTTAAAATTCATAATCTATAGTGATTTCATCCAATAAATATAGTCAGTTAGTTTAGAAGGATTGCACCAATACATCAATGGTAGACAGAAATTACTAAAATCATGATATCGTGACGATATGCATCATAAAATAATGGATTTCCTGTGGGAAACACATTTTAAAATGTAGGAAGCTACACGGAAGCAAACCTCTGTGCTACTCAAGTCAAACATTAATTGCAAAGCATCTTTGGTTCTTCTTGTATTAAATTTTAAGAATAAAGGCTTAAGGTACAATTTCCTATAAGGAATATAAAATTTACAAAAAAGCATAAAGTGACAACAGCTCTGTTTGGATGTCCCATCACATGGGCAGGGCAAAGTGCTACTCCTTCTAATTTGAGGAAAAGACACTAGATGATGAGCAGTGCCCAGTCTCAACCGAGTCAAAACAAAACGGTGAGAACTTCTGGTGACAGTTGACAAATATTGTTGAAAACCTTGTACGGTGTTATGTTCGTTATAGAAGACATATGTATGTTGGGATACATATCTCGCGGACCTAACCTTCTTGGCGCTTTCCAGGAACAGATTTTTAAACTCCTTTTTTGTCACCTGGATGCCCAATTCTGGGTTCAACAGGGGGTCGTGGTTAAGGACTGTCTTAAACCAGAACCAAATGTGCCTAAACCAGGGAATACGCATATGGTTGTCTAGATTTAGACAGTCCTTGATGACAGATTGGGTGAATTTGGTTTCTGCTTTAGACCAGATAGATCTCCACAGGGATAGGGGGCGTAATGCTGCCAGGTCTCCAACGTATGCTAAACCCACTTCCCTGTGCAAAATCTCTATGGAAGCAGACGCCGGGGTACACAATATGCGGTTTAGGAAAAGATTTTCCTGGTGTTGGAGCAGCTTACAGCTACTTTTATTGTGTCCCCAAACGCCGGCCCCATACAATGCAGATGACAGACACCTCATGATGTAAATATGAATCATTTCTTGAATTCTGCGATTCCCTAACTTATTTGCAAATCTAAAGATGCTATTGATGTTCCTCGTCATCTTTAGATTTACAGTCTCCTGTTCGCTGGTCCAGCCCCCGTCCCCAGAGAAGGTTATCCCTAGATAGCAGAATTTTTTGACGGGTTCTATCCTAACGTTATCTAGAAGGAAGGTCCTATTGTGTTTTGTCTTTTTCCCACATGCCATGGTAAAAGTTTTACCCTTATTGATTACCAGATTCCGTGTGGCTATAAAGGCAGAAAAGCTATCAATAAGGTGCTGCAGACCATTTTTGGTGCGTGATAAGAGTACCGCGTCGTCTGCAAATCATCATCGTAACTCTGTGATGTGCATTGTGAATTGGACCAATCGGGTCTAATCCCATATTATCTAAAAAGCAGGACTAACAGTCTGTTCCAAGCAGGGGTTTAACCCCTTCAATGCGCGTGACAAGGTCAGCTTGTCATGGGCGTTACCTGCGCTGCGCGTGTGACGAACTGACCTTGTCACGTAACGCGGGATTTTCGAAATCGCAGCGCTCAGCGGGAAAACCGCTAGCGCGCATGCGGTTAACGCAGCCCCCTGCAGGCCAATCCTCAGGCAGGCCCCCATTCAGCCCAAGGCTGATGAATATCTGTGAGATATTGGAAACTCCGTGCCCCCTGCAGGTACGAATCCATCATTCTGTGTTACACTCCGGTTCTAGGGTCATTCCTAAGGTCTTGAGATGCTGACATTGGTGAGTCCTCCACTTACCACGTCAAGCACCGCGCAAACAATGAGGTCGATGGAGACAGTTGTGGCGATCGTCCAATCCCTGACGGGCCTTACTCCCCGATTGTAGTTCCACAACAGGTGCTCTGCCAGCTGGTGCAAGGTGGAGTTCCCGGGATGTGCGCCGTCCACCACCAAGCTTCCTGAGAAGAGGAATGATTTCATGTAACATGGAAGACAGCACCCTCACATCATCCAACATGAGGAGCACTTAACATATTTGCCCTAATTACATTATCCCGGGTGCATACGTCTTATGAAAAAAATATCATTATTCTACTGCCTCACAAGGCTTCTCCCTCACTGCCTTTCTGCTCCCACAGAGGAAACAGATGTACTCTTGCTCTTGAATTTGACATGCTGTGCAACCATGTTATTAATTCTACAGGACATGAGTAGACATGTACTCTGGAAAAGTAAGCACCATGCCAGTATTAGATGCTACCTCTGAAACTCTGCTACTTTTTGATCCGGCTTCTATTTCCTGACACCTGAGTTGGACTGATGGGCAAACCACCAATGATGGCTACTGAGAACAAGGTAATAACAACTAAGAGAGAAGGCTGTAGCAGGATAAAACCATACAATTCAAAAGTGAGGTCAACTTATTATTTATCACCTTAATGGTGCGAAAAGACACCCTTAGGAATTAAAGCAGTGTTATTTTAATACTCTAAGGGGCACATGCGTCATTTCAAATTGCATCCGCAAATGGTGCGATTCGCAAAAATCGTCCGTTTGCGAATGCAATTTGAATTTTTGGGATGCATTATAATTTTTTGTTATTTTCGCAATTGAAGAAATCGCAAAATTGCGATGACTTAAATTGCGATTGCATTTAAGGAATCTCAAATTGAGATTCCTTAAATGCAATGCATGAAACTTTGAAAAAATAGCTAATTCGTACTTAGGGGGAGCAAATTACTATGAGGTTGAACCTCATGGTAATTTGCGAAAACTTTAAAAAATGCACTTTTGTGCATTTTTCAAAGTTTCATGTTGTGCAAACACATGCCCTTAGGGCATGTGTGTGCACAACATATGTGCACAGATTGATTTCAGGGGTGCAACAGGGTGTCCTTTGGACACACCTGCACCCTTGAAATCGTATTCTCAATTTGCGATTCGCTAATTGCTAATTACGGGCCTCGAGGCCCATAGGAATGAATGGGGAGCTATTCCTTAATTACGATTCGCAATTTGCGAGTCGCAATTAAGGAATTTTAAGAAATCACAATTTATTTAGCAATTTCTTCATGCATAGCCATTTGCGATTCCTTATTAGCGATTCCTTATTTTTCGCTAATAAGGAATCGCAAATGGCAATGTTGATGCACGTGGCCCTAAGTAAGATTCTGCATGGATACATTGCTGTGCTGCTGTAAAGAAAGTCACTGGCAACAACAGATTATTCTCAAAACAAAATTTACTTATACTAAATTTAATTTGCATACTTTTCAAAGGAAGGAAAACAAAGCAACAACTAATAGACAAATTAATAAAGCATGTCCACTCTTCTTATGAAGCTTACTGATATTTTTAGAGGAACACAGATGTTCTGAAAAAGCAATAGTGTTAAGGTAGACAGTGTACACACAGTGACGGGCAAGCAACCCTTGTTAATGGTAACCAAATAAGGAAGGAGTGACAAATTAGAATAGACCTACTAATGCAGTAAACAAATAAATTGCATAAACTGTGACTATATCATCGGTCTATCAAAACATTTTAGATTTGGTATTTGCTTTTCTTGTTAGGCGTTGATCCTGGAAGATGTAGGTTGATGCGTTTTGGCCTTGTGCTTTATGGCCTCTTCAGGACTTTGCGGAACTAATCGCACCCAAACATCGGCCATGCTGATGAAGCTACTGGGGTAATAGTTGGTCACATGAAAGTGAAGCACCACCATGTAAGCCTGTTAACTGGAAGCAATGGGGTTAATGACTATTCAGAACGGCTCGCCCTCTGTTTGCATAGTTGTGTTGAGGGGTCCCAAAGCCCCGGGTGGGCCGTCCCCACCTCTACCCTCCTTCATTCTTTGCTTGCCGCCCCTATTCCTTTCCTCTCTCCCCTGAATCTCTCTACCCCTGCCTGCTTTGTTTTTCCTTGTGCCAATTCTCCGCTTAATCTCCCTCCTCCTCGCCCTTTTACGTTACCCCCTTACCCTTCTACACGCCATGAACCAACAGATGTAACTTGAAATTGATGTACCTTCTGTAACAATGTGTAACTTGTAACCTACATAACTCTCCTCATGTAAAGCACTCTCTTACCTTCGGGTCTAGCCAGCGCTATATAAAACTCAAGTAAATAAAAAATGTGAGAGCTGGCCCACAGCTGTGGCAGATAATTTACAACTCCTGGGTCATTTACCCTGAGTATGCTGGACAGGTTTGGGCTGCAAACACTATCTGCAAACTGGCGTGTGGAGACTCACTATGCCATACTAGGTAGGCATGGGTTGAGTAAACTGCTGACTTCTAGGGGCTATGGCTGCATGCTCTTATTGTAGAATAACTTAAGTCTCTCAGCACATCCAACTCGCTAGCTATTCACCCCAAAGAGGTGGAACATATTTAGTGCACTTTTGAGTGACACCCTAAACAGGGAAAAGAGGGGTCCAGAGGACTCCCCAATCATCCTCCCTGTAGTCAAGCACAGTCACATGTTGCACTGGCCTGCAACGGGACCTTCCTTTAAAATGCAGGCCGCATTGCTGACTGCATTGTAAAAGGTGGACTGGTTGCTTCACACAGCCACTCTGCCTTTCATCAATGCACTGCCCAAGAGCAGGTTAGAATTTACCGCTTACCTGGGGGAAGTGCATTATTGGTATTTTGTTTCACTGTACCAGTCTGCACAGGCACTTCCGCTAAATAGGACAGTGCACACTGTATGTAATGAAGGCTCACAAAGACTTCTGCATCCAGAGAAGTGGATCTGAAACCTAGTATCCTGCCCAATACCCATTATTTTTAATATTATTAATTGCTGCTGAGCATCACTTTGAGCTGCACTCAGTCTCTCAAGTACCAGGGTAAAACTTGAGTAAAGAGCCTAAATATATATAGTACAGACTGGTGCTTTTGGTGAATGCTTTTAGAAGATGTAAAAGTTCAGACCACCCCCCTCAAAAAAGTTGGGGAGGGGAGGGGACGTGGAGGGGGTTGGACATCATGCTGAGATAGGACCAAGAGGCGCTTCTGCCCCCTCCTCCCACCAGCCTCCCCTCCTCCAAAAAACAAACCAAAGTATGCTGAGGCTGCTGCCATCATCCTGCAGTGTTTTGACACCCCTTAATAGATATTTGCTGGTCAAAGCCTCAAAAGACAAGCTGGAAAGCCACTCTCTGCAATGGTCTTCCAGCTTGTCTTCTCTGTCACTAGGTGATATTTGCTCCTCACCCGCTGACCGTGTGAAGGAAGCCAATATTGTATGGCACGCAGTGACACCATGCTGTGGTGGCCGGTAATTTTACCAGGGAGGGGGTGAGGGGGCACACACGCACACAAACACATTACTCACACCCGTTCATTCACACATGCACACACACCCATTCAAAACACTTGCTAACAAGTTCATACACATGAATGCACATACATTCATAAATACAAACATGCACCAAACATTAAAAAAAAAAACTTACCTTAAATGCACATCTCCAATAGGACAGCCTGAGAAGTCCCAGGAAGGTTGGGACTGCTGTCTTCCCTCCTTGGCCGACCTTAGGTCAGCCAATGAGGTTAAGGCAGCAGTTCCAACCTTGTCACAGAGTGGGATGGGATCAGTGAGGCTGCTGACCCCATCCCACTCTGAGGCGAGGTGTCACTGATTGGCAATCTGCACTGGGTACTTCAGGGCTTAAAACTGAAGAGTCCAGGCCCGAGGCAATGGGTGACGCTAACACTTGTCATAAGGAGGAAGGCCTCAAGGCACTTTTGCAAGGCTGGGGAGGTCAAGCCCACATGGCTGTGAAACCCTCAGCCTGGCAAAGTTCAGCTCAGGCAGCCAGGAGCCTGAGCATTTAGTGCCTGAATAGCCCCTGGCTGCCTGATCTGAACAAGAGGAGTCTTTGTCAGGGGAACATGGCGGTGGGCTGATGCCGGTCGCTGGAGCTCCTAGAGCGAAGAGAGAGAGAGACTCAGGCTGGAAATAACAGTGATTCTTACTGGAATGTAAATGTGTGAGAGTGTACTTTCTTCTGGGTTCTGAAGGTGGGGGTTAGGTGAGTATACGTCCTCCCCGTTCCACACACCATATCTCACAGGAGAGGAGACCCGATGCGAGACATCATCGGATCATTTGGAGCTGGGCGTTAGCTTTTTGGAAGCGGTCTCGGGCTGCGGCAGCACTTGCAGGCTTTCGGGTCAGGGCAGGCAGAGACAGCACTGTCTGGCAAACTACCGGCAAAGAGAAGCACCACGAGGAGGAGGCACGGGAGACCCAGAAGCTCAATAATGGCTTTCTGCAGTTGGAGAAATATGGAGCTGGGAGCCAGAAGAGCGCAAAAGTGAGCAAGAAGGGTGTACAGCCATGCGAACACAGCAGGTACTGATGGAAAGGGACCCATTTACACAGGTACTTCTTACTTCTAAGGGGTTATTGGAGGAGGTAGAAGTTGAAAGTACAAATACAGTTACTGTAGCAAGGAGGGGCGTTGGTGAGAAAGATATCCCGGCTCATTCACCAAGTGTATCCACCAGTATTGCAAGTAAGGAATAGGTATCAGCTAAGATCTGAAATAAAGAATAAAGCCAAGGGTGTGAGAGCAAGAGAGCGGGTAGTTTGCGAGGTGATTACTGTGTCACCGACCCTTAAACCGGCAAAAGCGGTGGGGAGACCTAGACAGTGTTTTGCAAAGGAGGTGCGCTGATTTCCCAAACCTTTACCCTCGCTTAATTCCTACTTTAAAATCATGGAGCAGATAAGGCCCGCAGCTTCGACCCGGGGGTGGGGGTAGTAAGTCAAATACAGGCTAGATTGGTGGTGGAGAGACCGCCGGCATTCCTCCTCAGCAATCGTTTTTCTCCATTCAGCACCTTGGTAGATGGAGGTCAGGAGGGTGCTAACTCAATACAAATTCAAGACACCATTGAGATACTCATTAAGGGGAGTATTAACTAGCTTGAGGCTAGTCCCCGGAGTGGGGGAAAGGTGGAGAATCAGTTGGGAAACTTTATACTAACTCTGCTGCATGGTATTCTTATGAAATTTGAGATTTAAGAGGTCAATCAAAGAGGTATCCTGGAAAAGTGTGTGGTGTTGAAAGAAAAGTTGGATAACATTGCACAACGAACTGTTATTCTCGAAGGTGAGGTGATGGTTCTGTCAGCCGAAATGACACAGAACTCCCATGACATAGAGGACTTGAAGGTACAAAACAAAACCCTTCAAGATCTGGAATGTCTTGAAACACAGTCTAGGTGCAATAAGTTGAGGATTCTCAATATCCCGGAAGGTACAGAAAAAGGGGATATAAAAGGCTTTATTTTTAAACTACTAAGAGGGGTCATACTACAAGATAGGCAAGATATAGATCTTGAGAATGAAATCCAAAGAGTGCATAGAGATCCTTTTAAATTGAAATCTAATAGGAAGACTCTGAGGAAAATGTGGTCAACTTTCTTATATACGCAGTTAAAGAACTGGTTTTGGGGCATGTTTTGAAGGAGAGATCCTTGTAGTTCAAGTGTTTTAATTAGCATGTGAGATAAGACATAGGTAAAAGGACTACACAGAGGCAATGGGAGTTAGGCTCCAGGATGAATGACCTGCGTGGTAAAGGAGCTCAGGTCCAGATTAAGTTTGCGGCAATCATGTGAAGGAATAAGAAGCACAACTTCAGCAACCCAGAAGAGGTGGACGCTCTTTTAGTACAAATGGTGGGAGCCTCCGCTGCAACATCTTGCTCCAGTGTGTAATGATCCACTACCACAAATATCAATTGAAGAATATATAGTAATGGCCAGCCCAATTGTGTTTTCACTTTGCTTAGTGCAGATTTGAATATCTCTCTTCGGGGGGGGGGGTCACGAAGGGCGGTTTCTATCACCTTGGGATAGGAGAGGGGGTTCCTCTAGGGGGAGTGGGGGAATGGGTGCACAGGGTGGTGAGAGCATAGGATAAAAAAGAATAAAAAATGTGTCCTCATTTTGATAACTTGTAATCAGTTTAAGATTACTCCAGGGCTCTATCAGCACAGGATATCTGGACAGGAAAGGTGCAACAGGTACATGGTACGGAGAGAAACATGAATAAGACTAATATGACCCAGTTCCTATCCTGGAATGTTAATAGTTTGAGTGCAAGGAAGACGATAGGTCTGGTAGCAGAATATCTTAAGAATAGTGGGCCCACATTATAATGCTTCAGGAAACTAATTTGGAACGAAAGAAGTTTGAGTCCGGTTTTAGTAAGCTATGTTGGGTACAGAGTGTAGTGTGCTCAGACCAGCGAGGTTCCATGAGAGGAGTAGCCTTAGTCATCAGAAGTAACTCAGGAATAAGGCTATTAAAGTATAAGGCGGATGCTTCTGGTAGATTGCTGGTGGCTAGCATAGAGATCCAGTCAAAACTGTGACATATGCAACATACAATGACCCAAATAATGATACCCCAGATGCTTTAGTAAAGTTCATATATTGCCTTCTGGAGACCACGGCACCAATCATATTGGGTGGGGACTTTAACAAAGCTCTAAATAAGGAGCTGGTAGAACATCTAAAGCAAAATATGTTAACTCCCCAAGACACCTGCTAGTTTAAAAATATGATGATGGAATTTAATTTGGTAGACATATGGTGTGGGAGGGGGGCGGATAGGGGTTTTACTTTCTATAGCAAAAAATATGGCCACCACTCTTGCATTGATTACTGTCTGGTGGACCAGGAGCAGTGAGGCGAGGATGAGGCTGTAACCCGCAGTTCTCTTGGACCATTCGCCGGTGTTTCTGTCATTAAATCATCATCAACAAGTAAGGCAAAGAAGGTGGACCTTGGATAGGACTATTTTGTTAGAGGAGGGGGTGGTTTTAGACTTGGCAGATAAGACAGCTGACTTTTTCCATTATAATAAGGACTCTACCGTATTACAAGTAATCCAGGATGCTTTTAAAGCATATATGCGGGCAATAATAAGCTCCACTATAACAGGCAAGAGTCGGGCAGAGCGGCAGAATGATGAAGAGATAATCACAGAAATTAAGACTAAAGAATGTGAACTTCGGAAGGCATCGCTTTAGGGAACCGCTACGGTACTAGAGCTCCGAAGGCAACTGAAAGATTTGCAGGTGAAATATGAAGCTAAGCTAGATAAAATAATGCAGGATTAATGGGAAGTGAGTAAGCTCTAGCACTTATCATATGGGGAAAAGTGTAGTTCACTACTGGCGTGGAAGGCTAAGACGGAAGGGACTAGAAACTCAATATTTAATTTGATGAATTTAGAGACTGGGGTGCTCTTAAATACTAGTGCGGATATAAGGAGAAAAGCCTGGAGATACAAGTGTGGACTGTTTAAAGAAGATATACAACCAAGGAAAGAATGTAAAGGCACCTGGTTAAGGGGGACGGAGCTGCCACAATTAACAAGTGAGCAAAATTGGTTCTTAGAGACAGAAATCACTGAAGAGGAAATCAGCGCACAATGCAGGAAAATGACCATTGGGAAGGTGGGTGGGCCAGATGGCCTCCCAGTAGAGCTCTATACCCAAATTATGGCTATACTAATTACACCCCTGAAAGATATATTCAATACTATTTATATAGGGGGTGAGGATGCACCCCTATTTTGGTCAGAGGCAACGGTGGTCTTAAACTTGAAACCAAACAAAGATCCAACAAGAGCACATTCTTATAGAACAATATTGCTCTTAAATACTGATTATAAGATCTTTTCAGGGATGATAGCCTCAAGAGTAATGCTGGTTTTTAAGAAATAATAATTTTTTATGTAATGCGATTTTATGTAGCACGAACTCTACCCGACATAAGAACTAGTTGCAAAACATAAGGACTTAGGATTACATGTGTTACATAAAAGATACACACAGAAAAAAATTGCAAATGTACAAGATGTAAAGTCACACAAAGAAGAGACTGGTGATTATAGTTATCCCTATATACATAGGGAAGGAATACGAATGGATATACTCTAAGAGTCACATAGGAATGGTAGAGAGTACAAAGGTCTACTGCATATACTAGTGATTAGAGTTATCTCTATATACATAGGGAAGGGATACGAATGGATACACTCTAAGAGTCACATAGGAAAAGTAGAGTACAAAGGTCTACTGCATATACTAGTGATTAGAGTTATCTCTATATACATAGGGAAGGGGTACGAATGGATATACTCTAAGAGTCACATAGGAATAGTAGAGTACAAAGGTCTACTGCAAATACTAGGGATTAGAGTTATCTCTATATACATAGGGAAGGGATATGAATGGATATACTCTAAGAGTCACATAGGAATGGTAGAGAGTACAAAGGTCTACTGCATATACTAGAGATTAGAGTTATCTCTATATACAGAAAAGCAGAGTTCTATTAAGTGGGGTCGGAGGGGGGATGCAGTCACAGCACCAAGGAAGGGACAGAGAAGGGCCGGAAAGTGAGACAAACGAGAGAGGGAAGCAGATAGTAATGAGTAAGGCAGTGAGGAGCATTGCACCGGCATTTTAAGGTCATTGTACATTCTGATCAGAGAGGGTTTAATCCAGGGAAGCAGTTAAATGAGCTCAGTTATCGGATGATGTGGGTGAACGATATGGCAGAGGCCCAGAAATTGCCTTTAACTATAGTGGCCTTAGACGCAGCAAAGGCCTTCGATCAAGTGCACTGGACATATCTCTAGCAAACCCTTAAGAGCTTTAGATTTCCACATAACATAGTGACTTCTGTAAAAAAAAACTATATCGCCTCCCTAAAGCTAGGGTGTTGGTTAATGGGGAGCTTTCTGACTGGTTTCATATTACCAGATGTATATGACAGGGATGTCCCCTGTCTCCCCTCCTTTTCAATCTATATATTTAGCCCTTTGCACAGAAAATGGCAGCGGATCCTACTATAATCCCTTTTAAAACACCAGGGATAGTAGCGAAATTAGCTCCGTATGCGTATGACCTGATTCTTTATACCACCAATCCGCAGGTTGCAATTCCTATCCTGATAGCAAAGGCTCAGAGCATTGGCACAATATCAGGGGTATAAGGTGAACGTATATAAAACCAAAGTTATAGATTGGAGTCAGGGAAACAGTAGCTGGGGGCAAAAATTCAAAATAAGTTACCTTGGTATATTAATAACACAGAAGCTTGTAGAAATCCCTAAAGTTAACTGGAAAAAGGTGAGCCAGGAGGTAGGGAGACTGTTAGCAAGATGGGCAAATTTACCATTAAGTATATATGATAGAGGTAATTTGATTAAGATGATCATCCTTCCAAAAATCCCTTTTCTTTTTAACTCTATACCATTGACATTTCAAAGAGAGGATATTGCTAAGCTCCAGGGAAAAATAAGTAGCTTTATCTGGGCATCAAAGGGACCCAGGATAGCATGGAACAAACTGAGGAGAAGCTCCATAAATTCTTATGCTTTCCATTCTAAGAACTTTCGTATGTTAGCGAACAAACTGGACAGCTCACCAATGGGGAGACTCTTTCAGGCATTGCTTGGAGAACTAAGTAAGGGGCCGTGCCACTTTTTGTTAAAGTATGGGGATCTGAAGCATTTCAAAAAGTTGAGGTTGAAGATCCTGAAAACCACCTTAACAACATGGTTATACTTTTGAAGGAGGCTAGGTATACCATACTATTCATCCTTGGCACCGATTTGGAATCCATCGGGCACCGAGGACTGTTTGATAGACCAGCTTAGCCAACCCTTAAAATCTGTGGGTCTAGGTTACTGAACAGATCTTGGAATGGGTTCTAGTTTAGTGAGCTGAAAGGTCCTAAGCAATTGTATTAAGGAGAAACTAACACAAATTAAAAATTACCAGCTATGCTCCTGGTGGGTTGACTAAGAATGGGTGGAAGAGGAAGATGAGCCATGGTTAGAACAGGCAATGATAACTGGTCCACTTACAAGGGAAGTCTCAATTTGGTACTGGGCCTTCTTGGAGGTAGATGATAAGAGTGTGTCAGACATCTTTAACTTATGGGTAGAGAGATATGAGGAGGATGATCTAATACAAACATGGCAAGCCTCCTTCTCCATACTACTTACAGTGGTGAAAGCCGCCTCACCTAAGAGAAATCACCTGTTTTCCACCTATAGTGTATATTGGTCTCCGGCCAGGCTCTCAAGAGTGACTGGGAATCCATATGCATTTCTGAAGCGTATGCTCCCATTAGCAGATGACATGCACATGTTTATGCAGTGTCTGAAGATCGCCTCCTTCTGGCTGTCAGTATTCAACTTTATAGAGGAAGTGATCTGTGGGCGAATGGAGGTAAGCCCTCGACTTATATCATTTGAACTACATCCAGAAGCTTGTTTACAACCAAATGAAGTTATAACAAAATGTGTTTTCTATGTAATTTTGTTGGTGAGTTGGGAGATATGCAGACTTTGGAAATCGAAAAATTCCCCACTTATTGTAGACTACCTCAGAAGCATTAAGTATATGAGTCAATCTGACATTGCTTGTGACTTTAAAAGTTTGGAGAAGGTCTTGTCATTGTATGCAGTTTAAGACAATAGCCAAGTGGGTACAATGATTAAGCCATGCATGCTGGATGTCCCGTCTCCCCTCCGTCCTTGTCTCTACGGGAGGTGAGGAGAATGTGGAAACAGCAGCACTCTGTGTGGGGATATGCTTGTCTGTTCCTCTTTTCTTAAGGGGTGAGAGCTATACCAGCAAAAAAGTTGGCGGAATGAGGTAAAATAAAAAAAATAAAAAAAGAAGAGTGTCTGTCAGGCTGACCTTTGTTCAGCCTGGCAGACATCTTCTTGCCGGGAAAACGGTGGGGGTCGGGCCCCTCAGTCCCTATGGATGAGACGCTGCGGGCCCCATGTGAGTCAGTATATCTGGAGAATTAATATAGCCTTATAGCCCGCCGTAGAGGGATATACCGGCTATTAAAGGCCCTCTCCAGCATTAAAGGCCCTGAGCCGACGGCGAGGACCTTTAACAAGGGAGAGAGACTTTAATAGCGGTATAGCCCATCTACGAAGGGCTATAAGGCTATTAGAACATTCTGTCACTAGAGGACAAAATGTTCTAACAAAAAAAAAAGTCTTTTGGGAGCGTGAGGGGATTGAAATCCCCTCAGGCTCCCTGAGCCAGAGCTGTGAACAAAGAAACATTGGAATGTTGGAGCCCCAGGCTTATACCAGCCATTATAAGCCCAGAGCACTCCATTGTTTTCAATGGAGCTCCCAACATTCCAATGTTCTAATTATAATTGTATCCAAATTCTCCTTTGAGAGATATTGCTTATGATTGGAAAAAATTGCTCTTATGTCAAAACATCTACCCAGATGAAGAGAGAAGATGACATTTGATGTGGCATGGCTAAGGCAAAACTTGAAATGGGTTGCTGTATGTGTGTGTGTGTATGCGCGTCTCCATGTGTGTGTGTTTGTGTGCAGAGATGCGGGGGTGCGAACATGTGTTAGGTGAATGAATTTAGGTTGCTGAGTGTTATAGATTAAGGGGAAGCGGTGGAAGGATGGGAAACTATTTTACAAGATCGTGTACACGAACAGTGGATTCACAACTTTGAATTACACAATAACTTTTCAGATATTTAATGTTGCATCTGACATATTTACATTTTTAGTCATAAGTGATTCACCGAGAATCACACACTGTTCTGTCAGTGCTGAGGCTGGCATTGTAAGCTAGCTACCCAAGTGCCAAGGTACGCAGTTTAGCAACTGAATTACATCTCCCCCCTGAAAGACTTGATTATGGATCATTAATTATATTTGGGTTTTTTTTGGCATGAGTACCTGACACACTGGTTAACGAACACCTGCATTCAATGAGTGAATGCGCTGCTAATTGAACAGGTATCTGTGTACAGCTGTCACACCTTGCACAAGGTGATAGACATAGCCCTAATGTACTGTGTGACTAGGTGCATTTTAAACACATAGTGTTTCTGTCTTCAGCAGTTATCTATGAATCTTTGTTTGCATATGTATGGATGGGCTGCAACAGGAAGCCAATGCTCTTGGAGTATCCCAACATTGTGACTTTCTGAAAAAAACAGAGTTCGAAAGTCTTTAGGTATGCATTTGATTTATATATTATTTTGGTCAATGCTACAAATATATTTGGACAACATTGCAATTTTATATTTTTACTCAATTCTTCGTGTCCCAGGGTGTATTTTTCCTGAAAACAATAAATATAAAATAAAGAATTTAAAAAAAGCATCTTGACAAATGTAAGTGGAGTATTGCAGCAATTGTTCCTGGTGTTAAAGTGCAACAATCTTTTATAGTGCATTTGGTGCAAAGCGCAAGGACAAGAATGTGCAAAGGACCATAAAATATAGATATCATACCATTAATTAAAATATTCAGTCTAAGGTCATTCCATAGCTAAGCAAGAAAAATTGCAACGCCAAACTGCATAAAAATCGAAAGTTGTTTTACCTGTCCTTATTTTCTGGCTGAAAAGAAGCCATGTTTAGCAGCAAAAACATCAAAATATTTTTGGGGTTTCCGGCCAGGGCCTGTATTATACATTGTGCCACAGGGGTGCAACGGGCATGTGCACTCGCTTTGTGCGCCCCTGGGGTCACAGTGATATTACAGAAGGGGCCGCAGACGCTTGTGCTTCCCTTTCTGTAATACTGATAGCCAGCCGCGGCCCGTGGAGGGAGTTACGGTGGGGCAGAGAGACGGGCGGGGGAGGGGTAGGGTGGTGGGGGGCTAAAAACCAGAATATGGATAATTGGAGGTAAGTAAACAATTTAATTAACAAAACGAATTTTGTAGCGCGCGCTGCATCGCATTTTGCGATGCAGGGCACGCTACGAAATTAGTTTTATTTATTCCGGTTTTTAGTACCCCTCACCCTGCCCCTCCTCCGCCCGCCTCTCCGCTTTTGGAGCCCACAGGACACTTTGATATTACAGAAGTGGCTGCAGAAGCTTGAGCTACCCCTTTTGTGATACAGATTGTGCTGCAGCACATGGAGCGCAGCCACAATCTCAAATAGGTGTACTCTCTATTAAATGTGAATAGGGTGTGGCCCCAAACAGTTTGCCTATGTGCTCACGCTGTAATAAAGAAGTGGGCATTGAGGCAAATAAGCTGTCAAGGGAGCACTAATTAAACACCACAGAGAGGCGGTGTGCAGTCTGTTTGACCCCTGGGCATCCCCCTTGTATGTGGGTGCAGTCCCTCACTGCATGCTGTGGTGGGATGCTTGTCCCCCTTTAAAATGCAGGCTTATTGCCATCTACATTTTGAATCACAATCTGCAGCTTCAAATAGCCACTCAGTTTTTCACTAGTGCGCTAACCCCAGGGCACCACAAGTTAGCCTCTGTGGTGGGGATAGTGCATTTTTTGTGAAGTACTGACCAAGTCAGCACCCAGTGCACCCAGTTAATGTTGTGAGAAAGAGAAATGCAGTGCATCAAATCTATATTATGGACCCTGATCTATATTATCAAAAGTCCCCAAGGAGGCGCAAATGCCATATGTGCCCACTTTTTGCGCCACTGGGGCACTTTAATGTTACAGAAGGGGCACCGATGCTTGCAGAGCCACCTCTGAAATACAAAACACACCAGCACACACAGAGTGCCAAAGCTATCTCAAAGGGGAGTTCCCTCACTCCCCTCTCTGCCCACACCTTGTTACAGATACATTAGGAGGCACTGACTGTATACCACAAAGAAGTGTCACATAGTCAGTGGGCACACTGAGGGCACCCCTTTGAAGGGGGCAAGGGGATCAACTAGAGTCCTCTGGAACCCAGGTGATTCCTGCAGGACTTCCTGTGGCCTGCACAGTGAAAGATAGACTTATTGTTTCAAACAGCTGGTCCACATTTCACTAATGTACATTTTCCAGCATCAGGTTGTCGCCTGCACATTCATTGTGATAGAGAGCACCCTTAAGTAACAACAAGAATGGTTTCTTGCTCACTCGTATGCCCTTTTTTTGCACAAGCAGCTTAGCACTATGCAAAGTTGTGAAGTTCAAAAATACTCTACAATCCTTTGTACAAACCACTCTTTACACTACAGATCCAGATTGTATTTCCTACATACATTTATTGTTGGGAAGAAAGGTATGCACCATTATCCTTCATATAGGCCAAAACTTGACAGAACCCACTTTGTAAAAGATTTTGGGCCAGATTTCCTAAGATTCTGTGTCAGGGTTGTGTCACTTTTGTAATATACCCCTGACGCAAAATCCATTTTGGCATTTACTAAGTCATGCAAAGTTGATTTGCATGGCTTAGCATGGTTAGGAAGTACAGAGTAACTCAATGTAGCGCATGGCGCTGCCCTGCAGTACTTTGCATCTCATAGGCATTACGTGAGTGGAGCGTGGGCATTCCAGTGCATTCGTCCATGTACTTTGATACAAACTCAGATTTACAAAGACTTGTAAAACTGACTTTGCACCAAAATGGTGAATATACCGGCTAGACATGTAACAAGGAGAAATATATTAATTTCTTCTTGTATCTTCCTCTATGTGTGATGCACTTTGCATCACTCATAGAAAGTGAAAATTGTCTCTTGAGTATACCTTTGGGCACAAAAACAGTCATGCCTGTAATGCAGGCATCCTTGCAGCATAACGTAAGGGGGCCTGAGCTGGTGATAGGCAGCACACAGTGTGCCAGAGCAAGGAGAGAGCAAAAGTGCACTATATCTTAGGAGATATATGTATATCTGCTCTCTCCCTATCACACAACGCAACTTAGCGGGTAGATTGCTGCATGGCCTGGTTGTGTTGTGTGGAATATTAGTAAATCTGTACCTTTGTACACATACATAAAAATCTGATCTGCAAGCAAGAGGTCTCTATTCCTCATTCATAATCAGGATCAGCCAGAAGGCAGATTCTGTGTGGAGAAGGGCAGTAGCTGCTCAGTAAAAGCTGTACGCACATCAGCAAACACTTGTCTCTGTTTGCAAATTTTCTGTAGGTTGTTTTGCACCTTGGAAATATAAGCTAAAAAATCCTTATAGATGGTGGAGTAAAATATTTTTTACCCTTTTCATGGGGTCTTTAGCCAAAGCTTTTCTCCACTTGTAATAATGGACTCCCCATGGAAAAAATGAATTTTAAGGGAAAAAGTACATTTGCACGTGTGCTCAATTGGATTACCTGCCATATGGAAATTCCACTGAAGTATACCTGAAAATGTATGATTTGGTAAATTGTCTTGAATAAGAATATACAATTTCGTGAGTCATCACAAATGTGTGAATATATGCACATCACATGCATAATTAGATGGAAATATGCTTTTGTTTCGGACGCAAGCCCTAAAACATCTGCCTTGTAAGTTTCCTCCCATTCCATGTGTTGTACTGCATTCAAATATTCAAAGTATATTTAAGAGTGGATAAAGACCCTCTGCCGAAAAAAAATTGCCCAGTGTCCAACTGTAGAAAAAAAAACTTAAAATAGGGTGACAACATTTTCCTAATTTTCATGGACCGTCCATAAATTAACCCTAATGTCCGTGATTGATGTCTTAAATTTGTCAGCAGAGGTCGAAGTGGGAGGGATCTGAGGGGCACAACATCCCCATACTTTTTTAATTCAAGAAAAACAGTTTCCCTGCTTTTTGTCAAAAGACAACCGTCCTGGGACAGGAATTTTAATTCCTACAGTTGAATCGCTTCAGCTGAAGTGTAAGGCAGGGGAATGAAGCCAAAGGCAGGGCAGACAGCTAAACAAGAAACAAGCCTTCTTTATCCTGCTTTTGTGTTTATCCTGCTTTTGTGTTATGATTTATGGTGTCACTAAAGGACTTCAATAAAATAAAAAAAATTATAAAAAAAAGAAACAAGCCTTCTTGCCAGGGTGCCTGTTTGCCTAAAAGAAGTGTAAGTGTGCACAACTGGTTAATCTGCGAATGTAAAGAATGTTTATAAGCCAGGATTGGCTTTAATTGACGGAATCATTTGAAGCTTCCAGATGACATAGATGTATTCTTTTTGAGTGGTATTGCAAGTGAGTTACCAGTTGAGCAGTAAAATGTGTGCTTTTAATTGACAGCTATTAACAAAATCTGCTCTTCCTACAGTCTGGTTATTCCAGATATCTATATTTTGGAAGGATTAATTGTAATCTTTACCATTTTGGCGCATTGTGTAGAAGTCCATTTTATACTGCGTGTAATGCGAGTTTAAAATAATGACTTACATGTTCACAGTGCTTTCTGTGACAAGCAGGGACCACGTAGCAATAATTAAAAACTCACTATTCTCCAATGGACCAACCAGGATTCAATTCTATTGCTCTCTGGTCACGCTTACAGGCCTCGGCAGTGCATTAAGTAGAGGTTTTTGACCTCGCCCCTCCCATTGCACACAGCATCGCAGGATCACAGTTCCCATACTTTTTTTAATGCACTTTTACTGCTGTTTGCCAGTAATGTTAGCCTTTCAGCTTAAGGACAAAAATATTCAATTGAGATTCCTCATCTAAAGTGTCTCCTGTGCTGTGTTTCTGGGAAGGGGCAGACAGCTGCACAGAAACAAACCTTCTTGCCAGGGTGGACTGTCTGCTTCCCCAAATAAATGCAAATGTTTGCAATCGGTTAATGTAATTGATAGTGTCACATGAAACTTCCTAATGACAAAATACTTTCTATTTGAGAGGTACTGTAAGGGTATTTCAAGCTAAACTATGGGGAATGTGCTTCAAATTGGCAGTTAGTAAAAAAAGGTATAATCTGCATATTATTGAAATGTATACTTTAGAAGCACTTTTTATCTTTAACATAAATGTATATGTGCATTTAGTGGCAGCCTATCTTATACTGTGCATAATGCACGTTTAAAATAATGACTTAAACGTTCACGTTGTTTTCAGGGGCCTCCTAGCACTAAAAATACATGTCACTTTTCCCTACAGCACCAAACAGGATTTAATTATGTGGGCCTTTGGTTGTACACATATATATCTTTAGTGATCACATTCACCAATAGAGGTTTCAGGGCATTAAAAAGTGCATTTCCAACTGATTATTTTAACTTTTAGTTATTTTTCAGTTAAGATGTGCGCTATTATATATGTAGTTACCTGACGGTGAGCGATCAACAAAGTAGCTACAGAATATTCTATACAACAAAGCCATAGTTGTTCCTGATTTATCTTACACAGACTACAACCATTGGCAAACCCAATAGCCCTGGCTTGTTGTAGGTGTAATGTTACTTGTTGTATCAGTATTATATATTTGCCTGTAATGACAGAAGAAGCAAAGTACAAGTTGGGCGGCACACTATGCTAAGCACAGATTATTAGCTTGGGTGTATTTAAGTCATGCCCTCAATTACATCTGCCACGCCCCTTTGAGGGACCCCCTAGATTTTTTTCATTCCACTGAAAGCCCTGGGTGTGAGACTGTTGCCAACACTATTTGCTCTGCCTCATTTATTTCTTTGAGGTTAAACGTTGAATGGAGGTTGAGTTGAGCCAGATGTTTTTGTTGAACTTGTCTAAACTTGCAGATGGTCACTTACCCTAATGTTTCCCAAACTGTTTGCCCTAATTTTTAAAATGTTTAGAAACATAATCAATATTTTGCTGTTGCTTTCTCTCGAGGACCGTTTGGGTAAATCTGGACTGGGATGATGCCTTGGACACCAGGGCATTAATTTACTATTGAACAAGGACATAGTCTGCCAGCCAACTGAATGTAGTATACCTAGAGGCAATCACAGAAAGACTGTAGTGAA
Organism: Lissotriton vulgaris; assembly: GCF_964263255.1. NCBI lineage: Eukaryota > Metazoa > Chordata > Amphibia > Caudata > Salamandridae > Lissotriton > Lissotriton vulgaris. Next base: position 1,527,059,191 of record NC_141687.1, on the reverse strand, counting down.
TAAATTGTGCCAGGTAGCAAATAGAAAATAAATGCAACAATAAAGTAGTGGGGTATGGCCTCTCCTTGGAAGTGTCTGCAAAGTTGACCTTATGTCCTGAGTTTGTGTTCTGAATTTCAACCCTCTGTCCTTTGTTTTTTTACTCTTTGTCCTGATTTTTTACAGTCCTTTAAAGCTGATTCATCCATTGGGGATCAAGCCTCTGAAGTGTCTTTGTGTCCTGTAGACAGTGGTCCAATTGGGGGAGTTCTGAGGGACATGATGTGACCGCACTTTTTTTAATTTTAGAAAAACTGTTCCCCTACTTTCAGTGGAAAGACAACTGTCCCAGGACAGTTAATTCCGATAGTTGAAATGGTGCAGCTGAAGTGTAAGACTTTGCTGTGAATCCGAGGGAGGGCAGACAGCTAGACGAGCCTTCTTGTCAGGGTGCCTGCTTCTATTAAAGAAATGTAAATGTGTGCAACTGGTCAATCTGCAAATGTAAATGGTGCTTGGAAGTCGGTATTGGCTTTAACCCTTTGCTGCCGTAGCGCTGTGCTGATGACGGAGCGGTTCCGTCATGGCCCTGCCACCGCGACTGCACGGCGCGGATTCCGCGCCTGCGCTAGGCGTTCTATTGAGCCGGCGGGGCCATGACGGAACCGCTCTGTCATGAGCACAGCCCAACAGCGGCTGATGACGGAGCGGTTCCGTCACCAGCATGCGACCGCCGCGCGGCCGCCCCGCCCCCTTAGCACTGCGGCGGAATAGCCGCCGCAGTGAAGGGGTTAATAGATGGAATCACTTGAAGTCTTGAAATGACACACATTTATTCCTTTTGATAGGTATTATAAGGGAGCTACCAGCTAAGCTGTGAAGTGTGTGCTAAAGGCAGTTTTAAAAAAATTGCACTGTGTACAGTATTACTAAAATCTATATTTGGAAGTACTTTTTCATCCTAAACCTTTTTGTGTTTATTGTATCAGACTTTCTTACTCTGTGTGTAGTGCAAGTTTAAAATAATGCCTTACATGTTGACAGTGATTTTATCACAGACTGCGACCTTGTAATACTAAACATACACATGTCAAATCTCCACTGCACCAACCAAGATTCAATTCTGTGGCTCTCTGGTGAAATGCATTAACTAACAGAGGTGTGTGTTATTTTATATTTAGTTTCCTAAATGTTAAAGACAGAAAAAAGTTACAGAATATGTTGTTTTTTGAGCCACATCTTTGACCACCACCCACGTTCCCTCACACTATCCCCATTGTATGCAGCATCACAGTTTCCATTTTTTTGTAATGCACTTCGACCATTGTGTGCCAAGTTTTTCAAAATTCATTCATAAATAAAAAACAAATCTACAACTCAAGCTTCGTTATCAAGTCTTCTAATTCCATAAAACATGTTGGAGACAGAATTCTTGCTTCATCGTTTTAATATTTTAAGTTTTTCCATCAGAGCCAGTCAATTATCTACGTTTACAAAAATGGAAAACTACGTTTTCATCTATAAATACACGAAAACATGAAATTTTAAATATAGATATTCATTTTAAAATATGATATGAGATCAAAAGAAAAATGTATTTAGTTCAGTTGGATAATTCACCTGCCAAGGACACATGCCTACAAAAATGTAATTTTGTGTTTGTTTCCCATCAATTGTGTTGCGTACCAGCATCTTTAGGCGAATCTATTGTGGCTGTTTTCCCAAAAAGATGTCTCACACACCTTAAGACAAAATTATGTACCTTGTTGTTACCCAGGTAGACAAAACCTTCCCTCATATGATAAAGGGTAAAATATGAGCTCCCTTTGTTAGTCTTTCTGGCAAGCACAAAAAGGAACCCTTCCCTTAGAGGAAGAAGCTCTCCCACTAGCAGCAGATACACCTTCCTCTCCACCAGCTCCCATAACTGTCCATCCCCGGGTTCCCCAAGCACAAATGTACTTCTCCTCAACAATGTTGAATGTCACCCGCTTGCCCCTCTTTCACTCCTTAAATCCCCTCACTTGGGCAGGCCATATCCCTACCACTTCATGCACTCCTGTTTACTCCTGTCCTCGCTCCCCCTTGGCAAGCCCATTTGCTATCTTCCACTGCTGTCCTCTTAGGCACATCCACATGCCCTATCTGCGTGACCAGTAAAGGTGGCCCGTCTATCCCTGCATTCTCATGGGAGCACCTACCAAGAGCAGCCTTTGGCTGTATGGAGAAAGGAGTGACAGCCTGGCGCGGCTGGAGTGGGGACAGCAGCTTGCCAGCCGAACACAAGTTCTAAAAAAAAGTTTGTGTTTGTTTGTTTGTTTAGCTGTATAAATGTGTGCACACATGGATGTGTGTAAGGATGCTATGCCCATTGTCCACCCCAGTGAAATGATGCCCTTCACTCAATAAAAGTAATTGTTAGCATCTTGCCAACAGTTTTGGGCTTGCCTTTTGGGCAGCTTGGCCACTGCTAAATAGGCCAGCGTGAAAGGGCCAGTGTATAGGCTATTTATTTGGTCCTGTGGGCCGTGTTGAGACCGAAAAAAACAGGCTGTGCACTAGCCCTTTCAAGCTGGCCCATCGGGCAGTGCCATACTGGCAGAGCAGTTAGTCCAACACTGCTTGCCCTTATTCAGGGGTTGATTCCCCTGGTAAAATGCTGGCCCTCACACAGTGGTCGTTATTACTGCCACCTTGTAGTGCTGCATGGGATAATGTCCACTGCTAAAACCTGTCTGGAGATATCCCTTGCACATTCCAGAACCCCTCCCAGACGTGCAAGTGAACCTCCCTCCGCCTACAGGCTTGCTCAGGCGTCAATTCCTACCTATAATCTCACAAAAAGTAGTACACTATACTACTCACAAAAAGTAACTGGATGGTGTGCTAACTAAATGTAAATATGGGTTATGAACCTGTTTGAAAAATAGGAAGCAATTACTTTCTAAAGACAAGAACCCTCACTCACCCAGAGGTGACATGCTTCATCATTGGGTTCCCTCTTACACACTGCGACCGCAAGGTACACAGTGTGGGCTACAATTCTGCCTCAGGAGAGGAGTGTGAGGTTTTTTCCTCCAAGGTTTCAATCAGTGAGGGCAGAGTACAAAAAATAATTCAAAAGTGATTTAAAACTATCTCATCAGAGGAAAATATATGTAATAAGTATCCCCAGTGGATAGAGCTAAAAACTGTGTGAGGAATGGGGACATGGATGTTCCCTATAAAACTAGGTCGACAAGTTTCTGCCTTGATGACCAGATGCTGTGGCATTCTAACTCCCTCCTTTGTTGATACATTCTTCAGGACCGACATCATGTCACTCTGCTGTCAATGTGAAATAAAGCAAAACAACATACTTATTGATATGGACAATCAGGGAACCAACTGCAGTCTGGTCTGTTTTCAATCTCAGACCAATTGGCTGCCTCCACATTTAGGAGGTCCTCTAAGCATGAGTCTCGAGAATCAACTTTCCCGGCTCTTCCAGCTGCAACCAGGTGATTCCTACCTACCTTTGTGTAATCAAAGTCAGAGTCTTAGCTGATGCATAACAGCTGCAGTTTATTTTTAAACATAAACATTGCATTTCTTTTTGTCATCTGCATGATCCATGATTTCACACAATATCACATCTATTAAGTATCACATTCTGATGCATTGGACTCTAGCTTCTTTCAGCACTTCCAGCACAGCCAGCACCCTTGGGAGACTGCCCCCCTTTTTAGGTTTTGCCTGGCGAAAAGATGCGCTCTGCGCATCTTTTTCGCGCAGGCGAAAACCTAATGAGTACTGTAGTGTGGTTTGGAACGGCTCCCGTCATTTATTGGCTGGCTCCATAAATGGAGCCTAGCCATTGGACGATGGGCCTGTCCGTCAATGCCGGACCAGATTCGGGGGCGTTCCCGAGATTTTTTGGCTTTTGCCGACGTCACGCGACGTCAGCCAAAAGCCGGGAACGCCCCCGAATCTGGTCCGGCAATGAAGGCACCCGGAAGAAGTCCAGGTGAGTGCTTGCTTTAATTTTCCGCTGTTCCCACCCCCTCTCCTGCTCGCAGCGTCTCCGGCCCCCGTTCCCGCCCCCCTCCCGCTGGTGATGCCCGTTCCCACCCCCTCCCGCTCTCCGTGTCTCCGGGCCCCCTTTCCCGCTCTACAATGCCCGTTCCTGCCCCCCTCCCGCACTCCGTGTCTCCGGCCCCCGTTCCCGTTCTACAATGCCCGTTAATCTGCTCTGCTGCCGATTCTACCCCTTCCCGCCCCCTGCCAATTCTACCCCTTCCCGCCCCCTGCTTCCACCCTGTATTAAAACGTACTCCCTGGTGGGTGGCGCGGCTGGGGGTGGCTCTGTCGGGGGTGCCCGCCTTCCACTCTTCCTACGGCTCCTCCCCACTCCTTCCCCGCCCCCGGAGCCCAGACACAGACACAGCGCGGCGACGGCTCCTCCCCACTCCTTCCCTGCCCCCGGAGCCCGGACACAGACACAGCGCGGCGGCCGCACTCCACCCGGACCCGGCTCCTGGCCCCCTCACCCTACCGAAACGGCTCCAGCAGGTTTCCGGGGCCCAACACCCCCGTCCAGCAGGTAAGAACGGCACCCCGGGAAGGAGGCGGGGAAGCGGCAGAGTGGCCTACTCGAGGCCCCGGCTGCGGCCTGTTCCGGCCTTTGTGCCCCTCCAGCGATGGAAATGGCTGCCTGTGCTGTACTGGTCCAATTTGCTTGTTTTTGGAAATTTCGAAATCTTTGCGGATGCTGCATTAGTGTCAAGGAAGCTTTTGGGAAAAGGAAGATCCTATTTGAGTATGTACAAAAGATGGTTTGAAGCCACACTAGTTCAGTTGAAATTGTGAATATGTTGGTGTACCCAAAAATTACACATACCCAAAGGTTACACATAACTTTATCGAAGGGCATTCGCATTAAGGTATCTGCTGGAGTTGAGGAGAATAGACCTATCTACTTTAGCAATTTTTTTATTTAACTGATAAAAATACAGGGGTCAATTCACAAACATTTTGAAAAAGGTTGGAAATCTACACATCGTAAGTTTCCTCTTGTTATTTGCATGTATACCCCACTTGTTGAGTTGCATAGCCCCCCAGCACCCCTCCCAGCATGGTAGTTATTCAAACCCTTTCCTGCCGTGAAAACATTAACTTTATGATCACATTTAAATGCGTTTTTATAGTGGAAAGACTCATACAAAGTGTTTGTGTACACAAACTACGTTGTGATTTTGAGGCCTTTACGAGTCGTCGGTAACAGTGGCCAGGCCAGAGAAGACTTGGGTAAGGGGCCTGGCTCTAGCAGCCAAAACGAGCTAAGCCATCACCCTCGCTCCATCTTGCTCTCTGCCTCGGCTTTCTCTTCCTTGCTCTTTCCATCCTTCGCTCTCTATGTCAGTTTCTCCCTCCTCGGTCCGTTTCTCTCTTTTCACCCCTCCTTCGTTTTCTACCTCCTCGGTCTCTCCTTTTGTCTTTCTCTTCCTTGCTCTTTCCATCCTTCGCTCTCTATGTCAGTTTCTCTCTCCGCCCCCTCGTTATCTCCCTCCTCTCTGTCTCTCTTTTTGTCTCTTTCTCTTCCTTGCTCTTTCCATCCTTCGCTCTCTGTCAGTTTCTCTCTCCTTAGTCTGCTACTCTCTCTTTTCGCCCCCCTCGTTATCTCCCTCCTCCTCTGTCTCTCTTTTTGTCTCTTTCTCTTCCTTGCTCTTTCCATCCTTCGCTCTCTGTCAGTTTCTCTCTCCTTAGTCTGCTACTCTCTCTTTTCGCCCCCTCGTTTTCTCCCTCCTCCTCTGTCTCTCTTTTTGTCTCTTTCTCTTCCGCACTCTCTCTCTCTCTTTGGCTCTAGAATGCTTCGCTGAGGCTCCTTTGCTCTGCCTTTCGCCCTCTCTTCTTAGTTTCTCCACCCAGCAGTAGCACCTGCTTCTCTTCTCGGCTCTGCTTGCTTTTGGCTCGAGACTGCCAGAGGACCTCGAGCCGAACCAGAACAGGGCATCTGGGTCGAACCTTCTAGCCCACCTCTAGTTTTTGCATGTTCACCCCACCCACCCATCTCCCCTCAACCCCTCTCCCCTCCCCCAATCACCTCCCCTGCTGCAGCCCCTCTCAGGTGACTGTTCTGCCACTAACCCAGTTTCATATTCGGTTACAAGGGGTCAATTCAATGCCATTTATTTATGTTAAAAAAAAACATAAATAAAAATAATGTCAAGAGCAATGCCAATCGCTCTAACTTTAACAAAGGCAAAACCATTGCATTGTAAATGCTTGTTGTTATGTTGTGCTTGCGGCCTCCAGGCTTTCCCTGCTACCGATATCTGAGTGGGTAGCCGTCAGGCCCGACCCGTTCTCCAATTGCAATGACCGTCTGCTGTAGACCCCAAGCAGGTCATTCCAGTCTGTGGCATTCTTCATCACCGTGAACCTAGGCATCTAGGTGTACGGTCAGGAACGTACCTTGAGGCACGTGTGACTACAGAGGTCCCTGAACCCTTTTCCCGTGGGGCGATAAAGATCCTACGTCTGGGTATCTAAGAATCACACTTTAGGTTAGAGGCAGACACAGGTCGCACTAACAAAAAAGCAATATTTAGTATTATATTGCAATACCAGGAGCCGGTCTTTCGTCCTGAAGAATGCCGCAGACTTGTTAGAGCCATGGGCAGAAAAATGTCGACAACTGTAAGAGTGGTGATGGGGTATTAGGTCCCCTAACAATATTCGGAGCCCGTCTTTCGTCCTGAAGAATGCTGCAGACTCATTAAAGCCATGGGCAGAAACATGTTGACGACGGTAAAAGTGTTGATGGGGTAATAGGACCCTAATCTCCCAGTCCAGATTTTAATACCAAGTAATACACCCCACAATTTAATGCAATTTGGGTGATTACATTGGTTTTTAACTCACTACTCATGCGGGCCCCCACTTAAATAATTAGAAGTGTGTCCATGTCTTCAGGTGTAGGCCCACTTTCTATCAAACCGAATTTCTAGAGAGCGATGGCTGCCTATGATGAAGCATGACACCTGGGGGTGTGTGAGGATAGCCCTTTACATTTTTTGACATGCCCAGCACTCATATTGAGTAGTGCTACTAGGGATACAGTAACGTAATACAACTTTAGGGTAGCTATTTTTATATGCATATCCATGGGATCTTGCCTAATGTTGAAATGCTGACCATCTCGTAATGTTGGCATACCTTGGCAACTTGTGGGTGTCCATGGCATGTTGCTCAACACTGGTAAATGCTAGTCCTGGCACAATGGTAAAAATGCGTGTGAACTTGTAGGCATCCATGGCACACATTTCTAACTGATGGTAACATGCTGGCCTTGGTGTAATTGTGGTAATTCCAGGCATAGCATTGGCGTACATAGAATGAGTACCTTTCCCTGGTATAATATAGCCTTATAGCCCGCCGTAGAGGGCTATACCGGCTATTTAAGGCCCTCTCCAGCGTTAAAGGCCCGAGCCGAAGGTGAGGGCCTTTAACAAGGGAGAGGGACTTTAATAGCGGTATAGCCCATCTACGAAGGGCTATAAGGCTATTAGAACATTGTCACTAGAGGACAGAATGTTCTAACAAAAAAAACAAAGCCTTTTGGGAGCGTGAGGGGATTGGAATCCCCTCAGGTTCCCTGAAGCCTTTGTTCACAGCCAGAGCTGTGAACAAAGAAACATTGGAATGTTGGAGCTCCAGGCTTATACCAGCCATTATAAGCCCAGAGTACTCCATTGTCTTCAATGGAGCTCCCAACATTCCAATGTTCTAATGCTGGTTCTGATTGAACAGTGGTACTTTTTTACATATTGTGTAATCCAGTGTCCCATGGAAGTATAGTAGCATAATGGAAGTGTAGTTGGCATAATGTGGGAATTCAGTGCACTAAAGTGTCCAACGCTGGCAGAATGTTCACCCTGGCAGAATGCTGGTAATGCTTATCAGATCGTGGACGTCTATCTCACGACAGAGTCAATTCTTGACATATTGCGAACATCCTTGGCACCGTTTCTGCTATAATGCTGCCCTCTGCATTATAGTGGTAGCTCACGTCATACTGTGGGCGTGCACGGCCTGAAGGTGCTCTCACTCATATAATTTGGACGCAGGCTTAATGGTGGTAATTCCTGACATATGGTAAGCAGCCATGGGATAAGGGAGCAACAGTCAAAATATACTTAATTTCAAATAAATAAAATCCCAAGCAGTCTCAGAGAAGTGAGTAACCAGTGCAAGTTGTCACATATAATACATACACTAGTGTCCGAATCGTACCCTTTCTCCAAAGCTTACGGCATATTTTCTAATTCCAGGGGCCCCATTTATGAAAAGTGACGCATCGCTGCGTGAAAACAGCGATGCGTCACTTTTCACTGCGCACTCCTTGCGACACCAATGATGCGTCATATTTAATGTATGACGCATCATGTCGCAAGGACTTACAGATACATCAGTATTTCTGACGCATCTGTAAGCGCAAAAGTGACGCATTGCTGGAGTGTGTCACAAAAGTGACGCAACTCCAGCAATGCGTCCTTTCACATGGTGAAAGCCCCATGTGAAAGGGCTTGCGTCAGTCTTACGCCTGCTGTGAGGCAGGCGCAAGATTTTGACGCAACAGCATCCTAAAAGTGACGCAGTGAAATCTCATAGATTTCACTGCATCACTATTACAAGGCTTTTTGCGGGGGAACATACATTATATACCTGACGCAGGTATAATGTGGCGCAGGGGTTTAAAAAGTGACGCATCTAACTAGATGCGTCACTTTTTAAATATGGCACAACAAGGCGCATTTTGTACGCCGCTGGTGCGTCACCAAAAAAAAAGGGACGCACAGGCGGCGCAAAACTGACGCAAGGCCTCATAAATAAGGGCCCAGGGTTTTTGGAGAGAGAGAGTTAGGTGAAGTTAAAACGAATGCATTTGTAAATGTTCATTATCGACTTCGAATTTAATTGTTTGCAAGGGTTTCTACAACAGAACTGCATGGCAGGAGATACAATCATTTGCACAGGATCACACCGTTTAGTGTGGTAAGGTAGCAGTGATTAGAACTGCGGTCTCTTGTTTCCAAAGTCTGTAGACGCCACATCATCTGTGGATGATCATGGATTGAACTTTCTTCAATGTAACAAGCCCTTGCTTTTTGTCAGCTAGTTTAAGTGAACGCCGACTGATTTTGGTTTGTCCAAAGTTTCTAAAACTCCTTCTCTTAGAGGTGTCGGATTCCAATTTTAGAGTTTGCAATAAAGTCAGGTCCGAATACAATATATTTACCAACGATGCTTCTTAATGGAAAATCATTAACATACGACTCCTTGACCAGCTGACATTTAATTAGTTTTTTATTTGACTTAAAAAAACAATTTTAACATAAGTGCTAAACGCGGCAGCAGTGCAGTGATGACATTTATACAAAGCCAGCACTGTCTGTGCATGCTGCGAACATAGAAAAGTGCATATTTAATAAAGACGCACTTGTTGGTACCGGTCGGCATGGTTACTACCCTCGTGTCAGGACCGGAGTTGGGACCCACTTTTAAATGAAGTTGTATTTAATCTACACATTATTGGTCTTGTACATTTATCCGAAGTGGTGTCTTTCGATTTTTTTAAAGTTTTTTTCGAATTGTAGGCGCATATTTACAACAAACAGAATGACTGTACTGTACTTAAAATGCCCATAAAAAGAAATACCGCCACTGGGCGAGGATCACACGAAAGAATGGAAATGCGGTTCGGCGACATCATTCTGTCGTTTCTGTCCCATAGATCGGCGTCTATAATCACCTGAAGGAACGCGAGAACCCCTCCTTCCGAGCATCCGACCCTCCAGGGTCTTTCTAGGTAGAGCAAAATGACCACTCGGGGACAGAGTTTGCCGTTTGAGCACATCCCGTCATTTTCTGTGCCAAAAAATAAAAAATATTGCGGCATGGAATTTGTGCGACTTTTTTTTAATAAAGACTTATCCTCCTTACCTGAGCCCAAGGCGAGGACCACCAGCAGCAGTTGAGGGGCCATCGTCATCGCAAGCAGGTTGGGGTCCCTTGATGGTTTTGAGCAGGTCTCGTGTGGTTCTGCTCGCTGTTTTCTTTTGCCAATGCTTCATGGGTGTAACGGCCCGCGTTGACCGTCAAGGAACGTGCACATTTCTTCATTAGCTTGTGTTTTCCATACTTGAAATATTACCAGCTCTCTTCTGTATTTGGGAGGCCACCACAGTCCCTCCAATGTGGACTCCGATTACAGATTAGATTACATTTCCTCGGTTTCCCTTTCGAGTTGCGCGTGAGTAATGGGACAGAAGGCGCGTCCCGGAGGCTTGGAAATACAATGCTAATGCCGTTTCCTCTCTTGCACTTACCTGGGGCTATGAGATTGCTGGTTTGGCTGATGCTAATTCCAGTAATAATTGGCGCCGAAATGGCATCTCTAAATCAGAGATTTTCACCAGCAGCCCTAGAATCTGACAGCCGTTACTGCGCTCTTAAATTACTCGGCTAATGGAAACCTGCCCGCCTCTCATAGACAATGAATGTGAACACGACTGAAAATGAAGAACATTCCCGCGCTTTTATTCCTTAACAAGATTTTAATGAAAAAGCATTTCAAACTTTGCTAGTTAGAAGTGAACTCTCGAATCAGTGGCGTAACGAAACTTGAGGGGGCCCCCCTGCAAACTACATGGAGGGGGCCCCCCTCCCATCCTCCGTGCCAGTCTAGAGCTCTCAGGCCAGCGACCCGCCATACTGCGGGGGATGCGGGGCTATTGTTACACCACTGTAACTAATCCAGCCGTTATAAGTAACACTGGATGGTAGAGTCAAAGGTTGGGCTTAGTCTGCCAGCAGGCTATCATAGGTGGTGGTTCATTCATTACAGGGTCTCTGCCATCAGTACGCCAGGGAAGTTTGCCCAATTCTAGGTGGGTTTTCTGATGCAAACTCCTGTCATGATATACAACATCGGGCCCACTCATCATTCAGTTTTGACAAAAGTGCATCCACTACTCCTTTTCATTTCCGTTTTAAAACATTAGACAATGCGACATTGCAGTATTTCAAAAGCAGATGTAACTACAAAGAGCACATTTTGATAATACATTTTTATTAATAGACAATAGCAATCTTAAGAGGCATTGCATAGCTTCATACACACCGTGACCCCAATTCCATCACAGTCTCTCTCTCAGTGAGTCAGTCTCTCTCTCTCAGTCAGTCAGTCTCTCTCTGTCATTCAGTCTCTCAGTCAGTCAGTCTCTCTCAGTCAGTCAGTCTGTCAGTCAGCCAGTCTGCCAGTCTCTCTCTCTTTCTGTCAGTCTGTCAGTCTCTCTCTCTCTGTCAGTCAGTCTCTCTCTCTCTCTCTCTCTCTCTCTCTCTCTCTCTCTCTGACAGTTTCTCAGCCAGTCAGTCTCTCAGTCAGTCAGTCTTCAGTCTCTGAGTCAGTCAGTCTCCACTCTCTTTCCATTCTCTCTCAACTCTGTCAACTCTATCTCTACTCTCTCTCTCTCCACTCTCTCTCCACTTTCTCTCTCTCTATTCTCTCTCCACTCTCTCACTCTCCCTCTCTCTCTCTCTCTCTCTCTCTCTCCACTCTCTCTCCACTGTCTCCCTCCACTCTCTCTCTACTCTATTCTCTCTCTCCACTGTCTCCCTCCACTCTATCTCTCCACTCTCTCCCCACTCTCTATTCACTCTCTCTCCCTCCACTCTCTCTCTCCACTGTCTCTCTCTACTCTCTCCACACTCTCTCTCCTCTCTCTCCCTCCACTCTCTTTCTACTCTCTCGCCACTCTCTCTCCACTGTCTCTTTCTCTACTCTCTCTCTACTCTCTCTCTTTCCACTCTCTCCCTCTCCACTCTCTCCACTCTCTCTCCACTGTCTCCCTACACTCTCCCACTCCAATCTCTCTCCACTGTCTCTCTCTCCACTGTCTCTCTCCACCCTCTTTCTCTACTCTCTCTCTCTCCATTGTCTCTCTCAACTCTCTCTACACTCTATCTCTCTCCACTCTCTCTCTCCACTCTCTCTAAACTCTCTCTCTCACTCCACTCTCTCTCCCACTCTCTCTCACAAAGTAGTGTGTGTTGCCATGGGCGTACGCAGAAATATTTCCGAGGGGGGGGGCACATTTTTAACTTCTTTACCATTCCCCTTGCACCCTTCTTCCCTCTGCCTTGCACCCTTCTCCCCTTCCCGTTGCACCCTTCTCCCCCTCCGCCTTGAACCCTTTTCTACCTTGCACCATTCTCCCCTCTGCCTTGCACCATTCTCCCCTCTGCCATGCACTCTTCTCCCGTCCCCTTGCACTCTTCTCCCCTCTGCCTTGCACCCTTCTCCTCTCTACCTTGCACCCTTCTCCCATCTGCCTTGCACCCTTCTCCCATCTGCCTTGCACCCTTCTCCCCTCCCCCTCCCCCTTGCACTCTACTCTCCTCTGCCATGCACCCTTCTCCCCTCCACCTTGCGCCCTTCTCCCCTCTGCCTTGCACCCTGGTCCCCTCTGCCTTGCACCCTGCTCCCCTCTGCCTTGCATCCTGCTCCCCTCTGCCTTGCACCCTGCTCCCCTTCTCTCCTCCACCTTGCACCCGTCTCCCCTCCGCTTTGCACCATTCTCCTCTCTGCCTTACACCCTTCTCCCCTCTGCCTTGCACCATTCTCCCCTCTGCCTTGCCCCATTCTCCACTCCCCCTTGCACCCTTCTCATCTCCGCCTTGCACCCTTCTCCCCTCTGCCTTGCACCCTTCTCCCCTCTGCCTTTCACCCTTCTCCCCTCTGCCTTGCACCCTTCTCCCCTCTACCTTGCACCCTTCTCCTCTCTGCCTTTCACCCTTCTCCCCTCTGCCTTGCACCCTTCCCTCCTCCCCCTTGCACCCTTCTCCCCTCCGCTTTGCACCCTACTCTCTGCCTTGCACCCTTCTCACCTCTGCCTTGCAACCATCTCCCCTCTACCTTGCACCCATCTCCCCTCTGCCTTGCACCCTTCTCCCCTCTGCCTTGCACCCTTCTCCCCTCTGCCTTGCACTCTTCTCCCCTCCGCCTTGCACCCTTCCCCCTCTCCCTTGCACCCTTCTCCCCTCTGCCTGGAACCCTTCTCCCCTCCCCCTTGCACTCTTCTCCCCTCTGCCTTGCACCCTTCTCTCTACCTTGCACCCTTCTCCCCTCTGCCTTGCACCATCTCCACTCCACCTTGCACCCATCTCCTCTCCGCCTTGCACTCTTCTCCCCTCTGCCTTGTATTTGTATTTATTTGTATTTAATTTATTTATAGAGCGCTAACAATCATCCTGAGTAGGATATCACGGCGCTAAAGTTGGATGCTGAGAGGTACAATAACCACACTGAGTGATGATTTATTCTGATTTAGGGAAGAGTAGTGTCTTTAGTTGTTTCCTAAAAGACAGAAGGTCATCTGTCAGTCTAAGACTGGGAGGAAGTTCATTCCACTTAGTAGCCGCCAGATGCGAGAAGGCTCGCTCTCCCATCCTGACAGTCTTCACCCGGGTGGTGGTGGCTCTTCCTAATGTACTTGATCGGAGGTTCCTCGGTGGTCTGTGGAATTCAACTTTATTATGTAAAATGGTAGGGCCTGCGTTATATAGCACCTTGTGTGTGATACATAGTAATTTAAAATTGGCTCTTTGTCGCATCGGGAGCCAATGAAGCTCTCGCATGCAGCTTTTAGCCGAATCAAATTTCTTTTTATTACAGACAGCCTTTGCCGCGGCATTTTGTACTATCTGCAGTTTGGAAAAGAGATAGTCTGCCATTCCGACAAACAGTGAGTTGCCATAGTCCAATCTGCTCACCAGCAATGACTGAACCAGAGTTTTCCTACATTCAGTCGGGATCCAGGGGAAAACTCGTCTGAGCATTTTCAGCAATGCAAAGCTTTTGCCGCAGACAGTGGAGACATGTGATTTCATGGACAGAGCACTGTCCAATACCACTCCCAGGTTTTTTGCTTTTGGTGTGGGATTCGGAGGCAACCCCAGGTTGCTTGGCCACCAGCTGTTATCCCAGAGCTGGGGATTTTTGCCAAACAAGAGGATTTCTGACTTGTCTGCATTTAATCTCAGACAATGCTCTTGCATCCAGTTGGCCAGTTCAGTCAGGCAGTTTATCAGTCGGGTTTTAGGATCATCCTTTTCATCAATGGTAACCATTAACTGGGTGTCGTCAGCATAAGAACACATTTCGACACCCCACCGTCTTCCAATGGCTGCCAATGAGGAAACGAAAACATTAAACAAAGTTGGACTGAGTGAGGCCCCCTGGGGCACCCCATATTTAATGTTTCGCGGGGGAGATATGAAGTCACCCAAACACACTGATTGTGTTCGATCCTCCAGAAAAGATTTTAGCCATCCCAATGCCTTGTCTCGTATACCTTTCCCTTCCAGGGCTTTCAGTAATTGGTCGTGTGGAACGGTATCAAAAGCCGCTGATAAATCAAGGAGTATCAGAACGACTGTCTTGCCTTGATCTACCTGGGCCCTAATGTTATCCGTCACCGCCAACAGTGTTGTTTCAGTACTGTTGTTCACCCTGAAACCCGTCTGGGAATCGTCCAACAGTTCATTAATTTCCAGATAGCTGGAAAGCCATCTGTTGACCAATTTCTCCAGCACTTTAGAGAGGTAGGGTAACTGGGATATTGGCCGGTAGTTGGCAGGATTATTAACATCTAATCCTGCCTTTTTTACTAGCGGAGTAACTAGGGCCTGCTTCCAGGATCTTGGGAATGTAGCAGAGCATAAGGAAAGATTCAGAACTTTTGTTACGACAGGGCAAATTACAGGGGTTAGCTGAGAGTAAATGTGGTGTGGACATGGATCTAGTGGGGATCCTGACTTGACTTCAAGCATGGCTTTGCCCACCTCGGCTTCTGCACCCTTCTCCCCTCTGCCTTGCACCCTTCTCCTCTCTACCTTGCACCCTTTTCCCGTTTTCCGATGGGGGGCACATTTTTAACTTCTTTACCATCCCCCTTGCACCCTTCTTCCCTCTGCCTTGCACCCTTCTCCCCCTTCCCCTTGCACCCTTCTCCCCCTCCGCCTTGAACCCTTTTCTACCTTGCGCCATTCTCCCCTCTGCCTTGCACCATTCTCCCCTCTGCCATGCACCCTTCTCCCCTCCCCTTGCACTCTTCTCCCCTCTGCCTTGCACCCTTCTCCTCTCTACCTTGCACCCTTCTCCCATCTGCCTTGCACCCTTCTCCCATCTGCCTTGCACCCTTCTCCCCTCCCCTCCCCCTTGCACTCTACTCTCCTCTGCCTTGCACCCTTCTCCTCTCTACCTTGCACCCTTCTCTCCTCTGCCTTGCACCCTTCTCCCCTCCACCTTGTGCCCTTCTCCCCTCCGCCTTGCACCCTGGTCCCCTCTGCCTTGCATCCTGCTCCCCTCTGCCTTGCATCCTGCTCCCCTCTGCCTTGCACCCTGCTCCCCTTCTCCCCTCCGCCTTGCACCCTTCTCCCCTCCGCTTTGCACCCTTCTCCTCTCTGCCTTACACCCTTCTCCCCTCTGCCTTGCACCCTTCTTCTCTCTACCTTGCACCCATCTCCCCTCTGCCTTGTACCGTTCTCCCCTCTGCCTTGCACCCTTCTCCCCTCTACCTTGCACCCTTCCCTCCTCCCCCTTGCACCCTTCTCCCCTCCGCTTTGCACCCTACTCTCTGCCTTGCACCCTTCTCACCTCTGCCTTGCACCCATCTCCCCTCTGCCTTGCACCCTTCTCCCCTCTGCCTTGCACCCTTCTCCCCTCTGCCTTGCACCCTTCTCCCCTCTGCCTTGCACCCTTCTCCCCTCTGCCTTGCACTCTTCTCCCCTCCGCCTTGCACCCTTCTCCCCTATGCCTTGCACCCTTCTCCCCTCTGCCTTGAACCCTTCTCCCCTCCCCCTTGCACTCTTCTCCCCTCTGCCTTACACCCTTCTCCTCTCTACCTTGCAGCCTTCTCCCCTCTGCCTTGCACCATCTCCACTCCACCTTGCACCCATCTCCTCTCCGCCTTGCACTCTTCTCCCCTCTGCCTTGCACCCTTCTCCCCTCTGCCTTGCACCCTTCTCCTCTCTACCTTGCACCCTTTTCCCGTTTGCCTTGCACCCATCTCCTGTCCGCCGTGCACCCTTCTCTCCTCCGCCTTGCACCCTTCTCCCCTCCACCTTGCACCCTTCTCCCCTCCGCCTTGTACCCATCTCCTCTCTGCCTTGCACCCTTCTCCTCTCTACCTTGCACCCTTCTCCCCTCCCCCTTGCACCCTTCTCACAAGACCTGGAACCCATCTCCTCTCTGCCTTGCACTCATCTCCTCTCTACCTTGCACCCTTCTCTTCCCCCCTTACAAACCCTCCTGCGGACGCTCACATGGTGAGTGCTAACAAGAGTGCTTACCTGAGGGCACCATTTTGCTGCCTCATCCCTTCTCATATGAGCTTTGCCCTTGAGAATGCTGACAGTCTGACTCTGAGGGCCCCCACTCCCAAAGGGGATACCGACTCAAGACATACTCCACCTTTCTCACAGTTTAAATTCAGAGAAACAATATACTGATCTTATAGAGGCACATTCACTAAAGAATACAAACTTTCCACACCACTCTCACCAGAAAGCTCGAAAATATCCAACCCAAAGATTTCCTATAGGAATCAAGCTATTGTTTAAAATACTTCACAGTGGAGAGCTACAGCTAAAGGTGCAGTGTTACATGACAACCAAAGTTGTGAAATAGAACTACAATATTTGACAACATTGAGAAGATAGGATCTTGAAACCATTAATTCAAAACCTAGTCTTGCAAGTGTGTGGGACAGCATACCCATCTGCCCATTCTTCCTTAGGAAATGGCAACCAGTTCATGAATACCATGCATATTTGCATCCATACTCTTGTCATGAGTGTGGTATGTGCCTTCAAAACCTGTCGGAAGAACACCATCTCCATTTCCCTCTCACAACTAGGTAGACCTGACCTCATGACTTGTTCTGCGTCCTAATTGCTCTGTGCTGCCTCCTGCTCGGGGGCCCCGACCCACCCCATCCTCCTTCCGGCCTTGCTAGCTCTGACTGAAGAGAAACATTGCAACTTGTTACTTTGTTTCTCTTCAGTCAGAGGGAGGGGGCGAGGGGCTCGGAGCAGGCTGCAGACAGCCTGCACCTGTTTTAGAGGGAGAGAGGCTTGCTTCAGCGCAAGCCTCTCTCACAGCTCTCTGAAGTGCTGAGGGGCCCGGGGCCCCCTTCATTTACTGAAGAGAGTGGGGGCCCCCCGCACTGCGGGGCCTGCGTGGGTGTTTGTTACGCCCCTGCCCCCACCCACCCCCCAATGGCCAGCTCTCCCAGGGATTCCCTCACCACCACCCTTTAAGAGTGCCCCTTAAGTCTCCATAACCGCTGTCTCTCAGATTAATTTAGTTTTATAACACCACTCATATCAGTGTAAGGTGTCGCAGCACTTTACATCACACACACATCACACATAGACAATCATACATGTGAAAATCAGCGTATAGGAAATGTTACATCAAACAGGACTGCAAGGTGTAGTGTAGGAGTGACATGTCATCTATATTGGTAGGCAATATAGTTTGAGGCCTTATCTGAAAAAGCACGCATTCAGGATTTAAATCGTAACATCGTTAGGGGGTCTCTTTAATAATAAGAATTGTTGTCTACCCAAATGAACCCTTTTCACAAGATTAGAATGATAAAAGACTGGGCAAAAAAACATGCAGGTCTAACATATACCTTGCAGTTTGCATGCAGCTCTTTGATGACCATTAATAACTCACCATTAATAACTCAATGTGCTGTATTAGGATTAATCACCAGAGTTATCTTGACATTTTAATTGATGTCTGAAAATTGCTGGAGGCCAGGAATGTGGCAGCAGGTGCTTCTAAAATGATATTATACATTTTCAAAATGAAGCCCCCGGGGGCGTGGTCTGGACGCCGGCTAAGATGGCGGCGTGACCCGGAGGCTCCGTCACCGTCCTCCGCACCTCACCGCTTTCTGGCAGACACTCCGCATTTCCAGCGGACATGCACCTCGGCTCTTGCACCGGAACATGAGGAGAGCCTAGCGCCCTCATTGTTTCCCAGTTTCAGCCGCTTTTGAAGGTGTTCTACCACAGAGTCCCGTTTTCAGTGACCAACGGCCGCCATTTTGTCTGACAGCCGAGATACCGAGTGACGGCCGCCTGGAGGCTCCTACAAGCTCCTGCTCTACTCCTTCGCCCTCTGGTGGGATCTACTCACCCTGATATTTACTGGTGAGCTTTACAAAGTGACTTTCTTCTTTTTTCCTGCATGTTTCACTTCCTGCGGCTCGCCATTACAGTTATGGGCGCCATTTTGAGGCTCTTGTGATTTTCCTCACGACCTGCTGTTCCCCGGACCTTCAATATGACCTGCGGGTGTTTCTTCAACAACTCACCCATTAAGTACTCTTTCTTCATGCGCTTTTGAGATTGCCTGACTTTCCCAGGATATTTCTACTTCCTAGCAGCGCTTCAGCAACGTATGACGCATCTCCTTTTTGCGTCCCTCTTTGCTCCTCCACCTTTGTGTTCTTGTATGGATGTGCGACGTGCCTCCTTATGTTCTTCCAGTGTTTTCTGCGCTTAAATCCTTCTGGAGCATCATTTCTTACCTCATGCTTGTCGCAAATTTACTCTATTTTGCAACTCAACCGCTGTCGCTACGTTGATTTGAGGTGAAGTTCCCTCTTCAATCTGCTTTTGCTGTTTTTATTACGCTATTTACTACATTATAAGAGGTCCTCATGCTCTATTGACTTTTTCACTCTTTATATTTGCTTCCCTAATATACATGGGGAAATTGCGCAATTTAAAGATAGCCACGATATCAAAGCTGCCTCTTAGTTCTGACTCTGATACTCCTACACAAGATATGGAAGAAAATATGCCGGCTAAATCTGATTCTCAGCAAGGGGCCATTCCTAAGAGTCATTCTGGAGGCAAACTGCCTACTCCCTCTGTTTCAACCTCATCCAAACGCCTGAAGAAGGACCCACCATCTCCTGGGAGTGCCTCTTCTGCTGCTTCTGCTGCCTCTGCTATGGAGCTCATCTTGGAGGAGCTACAAGCTTTCAAACCCTTTATGGAGGCCACCACAAGCAACATGCAAGCCATGCAGGAGAAATGGACCTCACTGGATTCCCGAGTTTCTTCTTTGGAGTTATCCTCAGACTCATTGCATTCCACCTGTTCGCGCATCCCTTCAATAGAATCGGAGATCCTACAACTTAAACGTCTGACTGAGGATTTGGAAAATAGAAACAGCAGAAACAACCTTCGCTTATACGGACTTCCGGAACTCACAGAGGGAACCAACCCCACTCTCTTCTTCCAGTCCTTCTTAGCCAAGATTCTGGATGCTCCGTCCTTGTCTTCCATTAATATCCAACGCGCTCATCGCCTCGGCCCTAAGACTACCTCAAAGCCAAGGGGCGTCATCATGCTGTTCCTACAGTTCACTGACCTCTTGCAGGTCCTTTCAGCCGCCAAGCTCAAAAAACAAATTATGTGGGAAGGACATCGTTTATACATCTCTCAGGATGTCTTCAAGGCTACTGCAGATCGGAGAAAGAGATTTTTGGACATGAGACCTCAACTCCGAGCTCTTGGCGCCAGATATCGTCTCTTGCACCCGTGTCTTTTCAAGGTTACATACAAGGACAAGACAATCACTTATGAGGATCCTGCAGCTCTGCGCGCCTTTCTTCAACAACATGTGACGGATGTTATGGACACTTCTAGACCTGGTTGATAGGCTTTTTATTCACTTTGATCCTTCCATGATACAGCCTTGACGTTTCTCTTATTTAGCGTTTGTTGTTGTCTTGCGTTTCCCTTTCCTCATGGTTTTCCGTTCTCCTGATTGTTCGCTCCCTTTGATAGTTGTGTTGCATTCTCTCCTAATGTTTCCTTCCCTGGTTGCTATCCCTACCTGATGTTTTACCATAATGGATGTTATTTAATCTTTCATCTTGTTCTAATTTTTGTTCCATATTTAATTTCTTGACCCTTTCAGATTTCCACACCTCTTCTAATTTGTTCTTTCTCATTTTTTCAGATATATCTTCTCCCTCTCCATCCTACCATGTCCTATAATCCTTATATGCTGCCCATTTTTTGTCTCGTATCTTGGAGGATTGGTGTCGACCCCGACTGTCATTGTTGCCGTCCCCCGCTTCCGCCACCCCCATTCCTGTTCTGGTGTTTTCGTTTTCGTAAGTATGTTTTTCAGTCGTCCGTTTTGGACGTGTACTGTCTTCTTGATCGTTCTTGTCTCTGTTCTCTCTCCTCCCTTTTTCCTTCTGACTTTTCTTACCATTTCTGCTTTCTTGTCTTCACCTTCCTTTTTCCCCCTCTCTTCTACACTCTTCTTTCTTCTCTTTTCTACTGTTCTACTATCTTATTTCTTCTTCTCAAATTTTTCTCTTCAATCCACATATGATTATTCTTTGCACTCGACTAGTCTCATTTTTCTCTCTTTTCTAATGTTTACAATTTTTTCTTGTTCATTGCATTTGTTAAGCATGTGTTTATTATCAATCTTTTTATACTGTTTTATTCCGTGTTACAACTTGGAATGTTAAGGGATTAAACAATCCCATCAAAAGGCAAAGCGTTCTTTCGCATTTTGCTAGATTGCATACAGATGTTGCCTTTCTCCAGGAATCTCATTTGTCCGAGGAGGAGGCCCTCAAGTTGAAACGTTGTTGGGTGGGCCATGTTTTCTGCTCTCCTACTGTTGATAAAAAAAATGGTGTTGTGATTTTACTTCACAAAAAGTTGAATGTTACCTCTATTACACATGAATGTGATGTTAATGGTCGTTGGGTCATTGTTAACCTTTTAATTGATAACATTCCACTCACGTTTTTCAATGTGTATGCCCCTACAGCAATTGATAAATCTTTTTGGCCCTCTATCTCGGACAAGCTTGTTTCCCTTTCTGGGGACTATATTCTCTTTGGTGGGGATTTCAATCAAATTATGGACCCCTTCCTGGACCGACACTCTAAGACCAGATTTATTCCCTCCAAAATGCACTCTCAATTTGTCAAAACTTCCCAACACAACGCCCTAGTGGATATATGGAGATTATGCAACCCAGATCTCAGGGAATACAGTTTCTTCTCCCCCCCGCACCAGTCCAATCCCGCATTGATCACATTTTCCTCAGCAAGTCCCTAGCTCAACATGCCATCCGTTCTGAAATAGGCTCAATCCTCCTTTCTGACCATGCCCCTGTCTTTGTGGATTTAGACCTCCTCCCCTTTTCTCCGCCCTCGGCCCGCTGGAGATTTAATAACGTTATTATATACGGGGTGACCCAAAGAAAGTCCTAGGACCTGGGTATTGAGCGTTACAGATATGGTGGTCCTAGACGTAAACTCTACACACAGTTTCTTGATATTATTTCGTAAAACTTAATTTAATTCTTATTCCACATGCAAAGTTAATCCTGCAATGAAGAATTTGGAGACAAAAAGGGAGAAAAATATAGCCCAAAATAAACAAATGTCCAACTCACACAGAAACGGTGTTTCAAACGTTTTAAAAGTAGACGAAAAAGACTCTACTGTTTATTCTAAATAAAATTCCTCATCATGGTACAATATACAAATATACAATTTAGGAAAACAGGGGGTTACCAAAGGATAAAGTGCATAGAGTGAGAAATTGGTGCTCGTGTAAGATAGAAAAGGACCAAGATGGTCAAGGGATGGTAAATTCCAAATGTTTCTTTAGTCCAAGGTTAAATAATCATTAGCAAGATTCTGGAGGAGCCTGCCCTCAATGATTATAACGCAAAAAATGTAAATCTTTCTTGCTATATTACGGCAAACAGTTAATCTGTTGCTTCTTACTTTACTAGGGGGTGGGGGACAGGGGCACAAAAGATGCAGGCTCCAGGTAAAGGGAAGGTTGTCGACGTCTCGACCCAAGGATAAGAAGGGCAGTTGATATCCTCATGAACGGGTCTTCATCAGGACGGGGTGGTGAAGGGAGGGAGCTAAGTTACATTGAAATTCATGTAACCCCAGCGGTGTGGGGGAACACCTGTAACAACAAATGTATGGGCTAAGTATTTCAAACCAACAACATGAAGGTCAAAACTGGATACCAGTACTCCAAAGGCACTCACGCTTTAATGGTGTGCCATGTGCGAAAAATGAAATGGGTTTTTTGAAAGCCGTCCAAACGTGCTCTCGAGTACTGGAGAGAAAGGAGAACACATTGCCATCAATGCTGTGTTTCCAAGATTACAAATAAACATGAAAAACATTGACTGGACCAAGACGTTACTACACAAAGAGACATTACATAAAAAGCGCTTGAAAACGCTGGATTACACTCACCCTCGCTGTCAGTGGCGACGGGTGGGTAATGATTTGTTTGTTGAACAGTTTACACGCTGCGTCTGTGGGCAAGAGTGTATGGTGAGCCAACTAGATTAAGAGTCCGAACCAGAGGGTTAGTTTGAAGATTACGGGAGCGTGTTTACATAACATACCTCTTATGTCGGACTGCGCGGGCTGTCAGTGGGGCTCTGTCTGCTGGCGACTGCTGAGGGATGCTCAGTCGGCGCCGGTGACGGCAGCGTGCACGCCTCTAAGGCTCACGCTAGAGCCGGGGTTGTTGCCTAGCAACGTCTAATGTTTGGAGTGAAGACAGACTCCAGGCGGATCACGAAGTTTAGAGAGACAGAATAAACATAGATTAAAAGGCTGTATGCAGTTAGAATTTTACAAAGTACATATTATATAGTACATCAATACAGGATGTGAATGGAAATATACACATGCCAGTCAAATAGCTACATACAGTTTTACATGAGTGTTGACTGATCACATGACCCGCATCATAGACTGGAAAAGAAAAGAGTGCTAGAGTCAACCATTGTACAGGGTAGCCATTTGCCTCGTTGTTTCCTCATATTCATTTAGGCCCCGGTTGACAGTGTCGAATATATGCATCCATTTGCATTCTCTGATGCTTAGGGTGCTGGCAAAGTTCCCAACCCATTACATTCACCTGTACTTTCTCCAAGACCCACCATCTAATGCTCTCTGGTGGGTGATCAAAGGTCAAAAAATGTTCCACAAGGGGGGCGCCCTGTACCTTGCAGCGTATCCTACTTACGTGCTGCAAAATACGAGTTTTTACTTTCTGTATGGTCTGACCTACATACAGGAACCCACATGGACATGTAATCGCATAGATAACACCAGCGGAGTTGCAGTTGGTATGTTGCCGCATGGTGTGGGTGTAGTTATTATGCGTACACTGCTTAATTTCCAGAGTCATGGGGCAGGCTTTACATGTGCCACACTTGTAGTGGCCGACCAGAGGTGGGGTGTTCCATAGAGTCGTTTGTGTATTAATAGGTTTACTGGGAAGTAATGATTGGACTACATAGTCCCTCACGCTCCTCCCTTTTCTGAACGCATGCATGGGTGGGTCAGGGATCCCTATTTCATCTGCCACTAGGTGCCAGTGACCATTTATGATTTTCTTAATGTCACTGCTCCTGGTATTAAAGGTAGTGACACAGGTCATTCTCTTGTTGTTATCCTTCTCTTTGGATTTGGGTTCGAGGAGAAATTCCCTGTGGCAGAACCATGCTTTTTTACAAGCCTTTTTGAGCAATCTACGTGGGTAGCCCCTGTCAGCCAAGCGCTCAATCAGTAGCGCCGATTCGTTGAAAAAATCAACCTTGCGGCTACAATTCCTGCGCAACCTCAGAAATTGCTTGTAGGGTAGGTTGTCCCTTGGAAAATAAGAAGCAACGGATGAACTGTTTGCCGTAATATAGCAAGAAAGATTGACATTTTTTGCGTTATAATCATTGAGGGCAGGCTCCTCCAGAATCTTGCCAAGGATTAT
This sequence comes from Lissotriton vulgaris, assembly GCF_964263255.1. Lineage (NCBI taxonomy): Eukaryota > Metazoa > Chordata > Amphibia > Caudata > Salamandridae > Lissotriton > Lissotriton vulgaris. Next base: position 1,527,035,293 of record NC_141687.1, on the reverse strand, counting down.
TTAAACTTGGACTCAAGAAACATTTGGAATTTACCATCCCTTGACCATCTTGGTCCTTTTCTATCTTACACGAGCACCAATTTCTCACTAAATGCACTTTATCGTTTGGTAACCCCCTGTTTTCCTAAATTGTATATTTGTATATTGTACCATGATGAGGAATTTTATTTAGAATAAACAGTAGAGTCTTTTTCCTCTACTTTTAAAACGTTTGAAACACCGTTTCTGTGTGAGTTGGACATTTGTTTATTTTGGGCTATTGTTTTCTCCCTTTTTGTCTCCAAATTCTTCATTGCAGGATTAACTTTGCACGTGGAATAAGAATTAAATTAAGTTTTACGAAATAATATCAAGAAACTGTGTGTAGAGTTTACGTCTAGGACCACCATATCTGTAACGGAGATTTAATAACACCCTGCTTCAGGACCCCAAATTCTGCTCCGAATTCTCTACCTTCGCTAACGAATTTTTCCTTCTTAATCATACTCCTGATGCATCTTTCGTCATGGTTTGGGATTCCTTTAAAGCAGCCTCTAGAGGTTTTATTATCAACTTCGTCGCAAAACGAAAGAAACTTCGAGAAGCTAAATCGGCTCAAATCCTGGCAGATATTAAGCGCTTAGAGCTTGAATATTTCTCCTCCTCTTCCGACTCCTCCATTAAACGTCTTATCGAAGCGAAGATCTCCTTCAACAAGTTCACGACCGAAGCAGCCTCTAACATGTTATTAAAATGTAATTCCAGATATTACGGTGGTAAAAATAAGATGGGGAAGCTCCTTGCCAACTATTTGAAAATCCGGAAGGAGCGTACGAAAATTGAATCCATCCGTACTTCTTCAGGTGCCTCTTGTTTTAAGGATAAGGAAATTCTCTCTGAATTTGTCAACTTTTATGATGCCTTATACACTCCTGAATCCGTTCCCTCACCCTCAGACCTTGATTCTTACTTTCACGCATTACCCTCCCCTTCTACTTCCCATGTTAATCTCGCTTCATTGGATCTTGATATCTCCCTTTCGGAGGTTTCTCTTGCGGTTTCTAAACTGCGTCATGGTAAAGCCCCCGGGCCCGACGGCTTCACTGTCGAGTTTTATTCCCACTTTGCTTCTCTCCTTCTTCCTAAACTCCTCCTTCTCTTCCAATCCTTTATTTCAGCTTCTGCTTCGAGCGGTTCTTTTCAGCATGCTTTGATTTGCCTGATTCCCAAAGACGATAAAGATCACTCTCTTTGCATAAATTATCGCCCGATTTCTCTCGTTAACACGGATTACAAAATACTAGGTAAGATTCTCGCTCTCCGAATGGATCCCCTTCTTCCTGACCTACTTGGCCCGGAGCATTCTGGGTTCGTGAAAGGTCGACTCTCTTCGGACAATGCGCGTGTTTTCCTTAACATTATCAGCAAATCTTCCCGTTTGAATCTTCCCTTTGCGGCTATATCCTTAGACGCAGAAAAAGCTTTTGATAGGATTGGTTGGGATTTTATGTTTCGAGCTCTTCACTGGTTTGGCATCTCCCCAAAATTTATTTCCCTCATTTCCTTGCTTTATTCTAATCCTCAAGCTTCCATTTTTGTTAACGGTATGACCTCCGATTATTTCTCTTTGCATAGAGGTGTGCGTCAAGGCTGTCCTCTTTCTCCTCTTCTTTTCGTTATGGCTCTAGAACCTTTTCTCACTAAAATCCGTCAGGATGATACGATTTCCGGATTCCATTTTGGCTCACAACAGGTTAAACTATCTGTATATGCGGACGATATCCTCTTTTACTGCTCTGACCCTACATCCTCTCTACCTTCCTTTCTACAACAAGTTTCCTCATTTTCAGCGGTATCAGGCTACCGATTGAATGTTGACAAATGCGAGGTTCTTCCTCTAAATTCTCTCTGCCTCCATCATCATTTCGCCCAATCTGGTTTCTCGTGGCAACCCTCCAAAATTAAGTACTTGGGGGTCCTATTCGCTCCTACTCTCTCGGACACTCTTAAGCTTAATTTTACTTATCTCACTAAAAAGTTGGACACTAATATCACCCGTTGGCACCCTCTCTTTTTGTCTTGGTGGGGACTCCTTAATTCTATCAAGATGATGCTTTCTCCTCTCCTTCTCTACACCCTTTCCATGCTCCTGATACGTATTCCCATTTCTTACTTCAAAAAAATGGATTCTCTGCTTTTGAAATTCCTATGGCGCGGTAAACGCTCCAGATTCGCCCTTGCGACTCTTCGACAAGATAAAGCTCACTCCGGTGTCCGTTTTCCAGATTTTAGGCAATACCATTGAGCTTTTTCTATGAAACAAACTGCTCGGTGGCTCTCAGATGATCCCCCCTTTTATCCTCCAGTATGGTTGTCCATGGAATCTTCTTTCATCTCTCCCTTCACTTTTTGTGAAATTCTATCTTTCACCTCTTGCCCGGCCCGTCTCCGCACACCGATTATCTCGCATTGCCGCACTCTTTTCCTTCCCTTCCTGTCTTCATCTTTCCCTTCCTCTCAATCTTTTCATGACCAGCCTATTTGGTTCAATTCTCGTCTTCAAATTCGTAATCGTACAATTTATTGGAAGGTCTGGCACTCACGCGGTTTATGTTGGATCTCTCAATTACTTTCTCATGGTGTTCCTTTATCTTTCTCAGTCTTACAGTCCTCTTTTCTCTTGCCTTCCAGCACTCGCTCTCAATATGATTCGCTTTTACCTGTTCTCATCTCCTTTCTTCAGTCCCTACCTTCCTTTTGTGATATACCTGCTGATCGTCAGACCACCTCCTCCGTGCTGGAATCTTCTCCTTCCGCCTCTTCTCTTTACAATTCTTTTCGTTGTTCAGTAGATAGGTCAAAATGTAAACTCGAAGTTGCGTGGGAATCCGATTTCTCTCAGGATTGGTCCACCCTTCTTTGGGATAAGATCTGGTGTAAACTTCATAAGACCTCTAGAGCTGCTAACACTACCCAAACTTTGTATTTTCTTTATAATAGAACATTATTTACACCTCTCTCCCTCTCACGTTTCTCACCTGATACTCCTTCCAACTGCTGGTCATGCACTTTTCCCTCAGCTGATCTCAAACACATGCTATTCGAATGTCCACACATTTCTAAGTTCTGGATTTCTGTATGGGCCCAAATTCAGAAAATTTTTCATCTACAAATCCCTTTTTCCCCTATCTTGATTTTTCTGGGTTCCTTATCTCCTGACCTTCCTCCGTCCCCTGGTCACTACCAACTCCTGGTTCTCTTAATTGCTATAGCTTTTCACACTATTACCTCTAACTGGGAACAAGCTGCCAATGTGTCTTATCGTGCCTGGTGGAATGCAGTCTGTTTCCATCACCGATTAGATACAAACAATGTCTCTCTCATCTCACTAGCTATCAAGCGGAACCTTTTATGGCTCCCTTTGGTATCTAATCTCTCTTCCAATGCTCCTGCTTGCCCCTCCTTAGCTCCAGATTCTGTTGAGGTCCGCAAACCACGTTGAATTTACTTTGCCTTTTTATTTCATTGTTATTACATTATTTGTATGCAGAACATTTATTTATCTTCTTTATACCGTATATGCTCATATTTTACACGCTCATTGTAATATTTGTCTATTATACTTTGTAATTTTCCTTAAGTTGTAATTATTATTATACCCTTTTGCTGTTTCTTCTTTCCTTCCCCCTTTCCTTTTTCCCCTTTTCTCCTATTTCAATAAAATCAAACTTTAAAAAAAAATAAAATGAAGCCCCCATCTCAAGTCAATGCCCAGTGCGGTGGCACCGATCGCACCGCCCTAGAGCAAGCTCTGATTGTAATGACCTCCAAGCAGGGCCGTCTTTAGGGCAATGTGACAGGTGCGGCTGCACTGGGCGCTGACCTGTGGATAGGGTCTCTGACTTCAGAGTAGTCAGTAACAACTTATGATTGGAGAAATGAGGGACACGTTTGCTTGGTGGTAGTGAGAGAATCTGAGGAGGCGGTCATGAGTGTGGGGACCCAAAAATTATTGTCGCACAGTGTGCCACCAATGCTAAAGCCGACCCTGCCTCCAAGACTTGGGTGTTTGCACCAGGGCTCTGGTGGTGCTGGTGGGTCAAAGACGAGCACGAAAGGTGCTATCAGGTTAATGTCAGGTGCACAGGTGCTGCCCGGTGCACGAGGTGCTGTCAGATCAATGCCCAGTGTTCGGGGTGCTATCAGGTCAAAGTCCAGTGCCTAGGGTTCTGGCTGATCAATGCTAGGTCAAGGACCTGGAGAGTCAATGTAGAATGCACAGGGTGCTGGCTGGTCAATGTCAGATGCTCAGGCTGATGACTGGTCAATGTTGGGCGCTCAGTGTGCTAGTGGTAAATATCGGAAATTACAGGTGCTGGGAGGTTGTGTCAGGAGCAAAGGTGTTGGCAAATCAATGTTGGGTCCAGGCAGAACAATTTAGGGTGCTAACAGGTCTATGATGAGCACTGAAGATGCTGGTGGGGCATCAACAGGTGCTCGAGTTACTTGTGATTTTTTTAAACACTAAAGGTTTGGGTTCTAATCAGTAAGGCTGAGCCAAATCTCATCAAACAACGAAGTTGCCAATACTGATATTTTCTTTAAACAACAACTAGTAGGTGCACAGACTTCAATAAATGTCACCCGAATCTATATTTATCAGAAATACATTTTTATTCAACTTCCTAAAAAAGAACACATTTATTTTTTCATTAAAATGTGAATCTCTTTTTTGGGACAACACACGCAAAAAACACATTGATTTAACATTAATACAAACAAGCAATACATGAAAAAACTATTGAAGAAACACCTAAATAACAAATTCATTTGACAACATTCAGGCATAGACTACGACAACATAAAATAGATAACATCAAACATTCATGAAAAAGACAGTGGTTTGATTACATATATTTTCTTCTGGGATATAGCAATATGGTTAACAAACAGTGTGAATTTTTTACCAACACGGATTTCTGCACTGAAAGGATATAATAATATTAGTTCATTTTATAGACCAGGCAGAAACCTCAAACATACATTTATAACCACACTACTTTGGAAAGAAATGGTTGACGCGTTTCAAACCCCACGTGTATCAGATGGGCGTTCTCCTCAGGACCACACACTAGTGATAGAGATCAGCCGATCACAAATCCAGCTCAAATGAAGTTTTTGAATTCGAATTTTAGTGTCCAGCGGTCAATGTGAAGAGTTTGAAAGCGAGTTAGGGAGGGACGCCAGATGGATGTTAAACTTTCAAAATAAGATTCTACAAATAATGGACGTTGAGGAGAGCGTCCCATAAACCTCTACACACGCACATGAAATGTTCCACCAAGCGAAAAAGCTGTTTTTTAGTTAACTTTACAAGACGTTGACTGCTGGACACTAAAATTAGAATTGAAAAACTTCATTTGAGCTTTACAACATGTGTGGTTATAAATTTATGTTTGAGGTTTCTGCCTGGTCTATAACATTTAGCTAAGTATATCCTTTTAGTGCAGAAATCCGTGTTGTTAAAAAATTCACACTGTTTTTTTGATCATATTCCGATATCCTAGAAGAAAATATATGTAATCAAACCACTGTCTTTTTCCTGAATGTTTGATGTTATCTTTTATGTTTTCCTAGTCTATGTCTGAAAGTTGTCAAATGAATTTGTTATTTAGGTGTTTCTTTAATAGGTTTTTCATTTATTGCTTGTTTGTATTAATGTTAAATCAATTTGTTTTTGCGTGTTTTGTCCCAAAAAAGAGATTCACATTTTAATGAAAAAATAAATGTGTTCTTTTTTATGAAATTGAATAAAAAAGTATTTCTGATAAAAATAGATTCAGGTGACATTGATTCAAATCTGTGCACCTACTAGTTGTTATTTAAAGAAAAAATCAGTATTGGCAACTTGGTTGTTGTTTGACGAGTTACTTGTAAGTCATTGATGGGTTCACTGGGAGCGTTCGGTCAATGTAGAGTGCTCAGATGTAGGTGGGTCATTGTCGGGTACTCAGGCTGCTTGTACATGAATGAGTGCTCAGGGTGCTCGTGTGTCAATGTTGGGCATTCAAGGTGCTCCTGCTTATTGATGGGCACTTGTGGTGCTGGTAGTCAAAGTTGGACACTTGATGTGCTGGTGAGTCAATGTCGGTAGCGCATGATTTTGGCTCATCAATAACTTAGAAATATAGGAGTGTGAAGTTCCTTTTACACAGACAGTGATTCACGCACAGGTTTAATCAGTGGAATATGCTCTAATAGGAGGAAGTACCCTAACACAGCCCGTGAGGTGCTATGCTTCATCATCTGGGCATGCTCCTTGTCGGGCTGGCGCTGCACTGGCCAACGGGCATCCACGAAGGGGCTCTTTGCCAGAGATCTTTTGATATAGCCGTTTGATGAAGTGTGAATATGTGGGGTGTGGGTAGTGTGTAGTGTGGTGAAAGTGACTTAAAATAGGTAGAGTGATGCTTAGGTAAGGTACATTTTACTAAGAAAGCTCACTATCCTAAATAAAAGGTATAATGATGCTCGTGTGGGATACAATGATTCTAGGAGCAATTGTGAGAAGTCTTTTTTTTAAATGTGAGGTCAACATGTTTCTTGCCTCTTTTTGCCCAGAAGGGTCTGTTGGCAATTCGTCAGGACCAAAGATAGCCACCCTACCCTACTACGTGACTAGTTCAAGGAGTGTCGTGGTTGTCCAGGTAATTAGCCACCAGGTACCTGCGCCTACCCTGGCCCAGAGCCGAGGTAGGTGCAGAGTCTGACTGAACTCCGCCATAGAGGCACCAATGGCTGGTTCGCTCTGGTAACTTCTGTGCGACCGTCACTGGCTGAAATTGGGTCAGTGCAATTAAAAAGGTAGATCATACCTTAAAATGTTATGTTGTGACTAATTATCACAACACTCCTTGAACTATTCACGTTGTTGTGTAGGGTAGCTATCTTTGGTTCTGACGAATTGCCAACAGACCTTTCTGCGTTAGAACAGGCAAGACACATGTAAGTAAAAATGACAGAAAAGGCAGGATGGTCTCTTAGACCATTGATCATGACAGCCACGTTTATAGAAGCCAACTATTTATTTCCGCTCTTGTTGAGACCACAGCCTGTGATCTTTTCCAGTGGTGATTGAGTTGCATTCCTCGCATTTAAGTTGGGTTTCGCCCTACAAAATAACTAGGAAAGAAATAAATCAAGGGTATGTGAATAATGATATTGACCCAGACACTCATACATGTGTACCTTAATATGGAGGCTGTTTGGGTTTATCACTTGATGTGGTTGATGAACTGAGAATGATCAAAACCATCAGCATCAGTACTGGCACAGCATGCACTGTGTCATTCCTTGCTGCTCTTAACAAAGTACTTCAGGATTACCGCAGGGTCAGGTGAGACTGTAGGGATGTTCACAAGATCATTGAGTCCCTACACTCTAATGTTTAAAGTGTCAATGAAAGCACCACCTACGACCATGGTGTAGTGGACGCGTACTCATGTGGAGCTGCACTCCCACCATCACACCTATTGAAAAAAAGCCACTGAACAGACATTTAGTGGTGACCACATGATACCATGTTAATATCCACTCTGCTTCACTATAAGAGGTATATGTGCCTCGAACTTGACAAATGATCTCAGTAGGGTTAAGGGAAAATTAGGGAAAACATTTTAGGCATGATCACTCCCACTGGAGTTGATACAGCTTCAGCTTCAGTTGAATCAGTTGCAATATCACTTTCTTCAATGTAGGGCTAAGGTGAGTTTCTTGGCTCTGCTCCGACCTGAACATGTTAGTCCCTCTTAAGCATTTAGGAAAGAGGTGATCAAGTTTTGCTTTAATATATGTAATATTAATATATGTAATCAGTTGAACTTTGACCTTGGGGCGTCCAAATCCAGCATCTACCTTCGGACCTTTTACTGTTCATAATTTCTAACGGAAGCCTCTCAAATGGATCTTTCCCTTTCTTAGTCACAAAACCTCAGCATCATGGTACCTCACGTCTATCAAACAGGCCTCTTTAACCACCGATTTAAACATGTTTTAAAGCTGACCTCACACAATATTTGCATATTCAATTTGGGTAATGTGAATTATAATTGGTTCAAAATGGATGACTGGCGATTCCAAGTGACTATAACTGGTATAGGCTCCATAACATTTTTCTAGAAAGTGCCTTACTTGTCATATGTAACGTGGGTGCTCTGCAGCAATGTTTGCAGAGATTTGGGGCCAGATGGACTAACATTAGGAATAGCAACTTCCTAATTGCAGTATATCTGAATCATAATTAGAAGATTGCTATTCCTAATGTATACATTTTTTTATTTTAAAATAGCAATTTCTGGTGAATCGCAGATCAACCTACCTCATGAATATTAAGGAGGTACGTTGGACTTTGTGGCCCACTAGGAATCGCTGCCATCAGAGGGATGGTGGCCTGTTTAGGTCAACAGACTAGCATGCCTGTGATCGCTTTTCAATAAAGCAATATTTTTTTTCAATGCAGCCTGTTTTCCTTAAAGGAAAACAGGATCTGTTTCCAAAAAGAAAATGAAGCATTCAAGTGAAACATTCAAGTTCCATTTTTTTAAGAGTAGGCAGTGCTCCGTGGACCACTGCCAGCTCTTAAAAAATATTTTGTTTAACACTTTCAGTGGATAAAGTGTCCCAGTAGGGCCTGATTAAAAAATTCAGAGCCCTTCCGACCACAAAATGGCTTTTTTTATCATTCACCAAACCAATTAGGGATTTGGTCATATGTTAATGAATATTACTGAATCGCTAAGTGGGTTTGGAAATAGATACTGAATCAATAGTGTGAAGGGGTGTGTAAAGAGTGTCCCTTCCAAATGCAGATTCTTTTAGGGATGTATTAAAGTTGTGTGACCTAAATCCGGTTGTAAAACATTCATATTTTACCACTTCCTGAAAGGAAGTAGTATACCATTCGCAAATGAGAAGGGGTGAATGTTCACGAAAACATTTTTCATACGCTGACATTGGTCAATGCGACCACTGCCTGCTCATAAAAAAGTATTCTGTATCTTTTTAAAATGCATCCTGTTTTTCTTTAAGGAAAACAGGCTTCATAAATAGCTTGATTTAAAATCAATCACAGACATGGTGGTCTGCTGATCCTAGTAGGTCACCATGCCTGCCATTGCAGCCAATTGTAGCGGGTCTCAATGTACGACCTACCGCATGCATATTAATGCGGTAGGTCAATTTGCAACTCACTGTGAATCAGTATTTTCTAGAACCAACCTATTAATACATAAGTTGGTTCTCATAACACCAATGGATTCGTTAGGAGTCAGTGAGCAAATTGCGACCACTTCTAATAAATCCATTTTGTAAGTTCCATTGCAAATCGTTATTTGTCTAAATTCCCGATTTCTTAAATAGAATCTTTGTACATGAGGGCCTTATTGTGTTATGACCAGAATTCAGTTACAAAACATTAATACATACCATGCTGATTCAGTATTTGGAAGGGAAGTCCTAAACATTTCTCTTCCAAATTTCAAATTGGAATTGGGTCACAAATGCAAAATGCAAATCTGTAATAACTTACCGAATTGCACTTTGGTACTTGTGCATTTTAAAAAGCATTTGCGACCTAAAAAAAGCATTGTACATCTGGCCCTTGATAACTACACTGAAACTTAGTGATGTTCACTAAGTGCAATCAACTAACTACTCTCGGTATGAGGTTGTGTTTTAAAATATTTTAAATTGAAACAATATTTAATTATATGTTTTGGTATAAAATGAGAGACACAGGTGAGCAACTGCCGTGTGTTGTTTTGACTATGTTTATAATCAAACAGAAGAAAAGAAACACTATATCTTTGGAATCCATGTTTAGACAGAAAACTCCCTCATATTTCCCCAGTCCCTGTACTTGCCTGAAAAAAGAAAAGGAGCCAGGAATCACTCATAACTTTCCTCTATGCCCCCGGCTTCCCTCTGCTTGTTGTGTCTTATACACTGATTGATAGGATTCATCAATTGTTACACCTCCTCCCACTTCTGTGTGAAAGGTTGCAGTCTCTAGCAGCCAGCCTATAGCATGAAAAAGCATGGGTGCTCACCCAGGGGCTTGTATTAGGCTTTACCTTCTTTAAGTGCAAACCCTGCTCTCTCCATTTGCCTGTGGACTGTCATGGCGGCCCGCATTGGCATATTTGTGGTGTGTCGGGCCCTTGTTGATCCCTAATCCAATTTGAAGGCTGAGAGAATCCACATTGATCCTCTACTTCTTCAGCTGTCCTGTCCAATGAAGCTGGAATCATCCAATCTCAGTACAACGGACCATGTTGGTTTTCCACTGCGAGTGGGCACCCCAATCAGAGGAGTTTCTCTGATGCCAACACCCCAAAGGAGGACCACATTTAAAGTGCCGCCCCTCTCAGCTTTAGGTACAGTACCACTTTAAACAAGGGTTCGTGGTGACAGTCTAATTCCATGTTAACCATAATGTTGAGCTGGCTAATCTGTCATCCAAGGACTCCTTGCAGCTTCACGGCATGTGGGAGTTGGCATTTCACCAAACTGGGATAATAACTACCATACGGGTATTCCACCAAACACTGATTTGTCTTCTGTAAGAGGGGAAGGTAACATGAATCCGAGAAAATGCTGAGAGTGACAAACCACTGCTGTGATGTAGCTAGGAAGAGGTGTGTGGAATAACAAAGTAAAAAGTAACCCCTGTGAAATGAGTCTCTGAACTGGGCCCATAGGGAGGTCAAAACTTGAATGCACCTTTACAGTGACCATCCAATAAGAAAAGCAATTCTTTGAGAGGCAAAACTATACACATTATTGGCTTCCTCCTACATATACTTATATTCTAACTTTCAGCAAATTCATAAAAATCCCCACAATGCAGGAAAATTCTGCAAGAACCATAGATTTACTGGCTCAGAAGCGGTCGCACCCCACGCTCCCTGGCACTGGTATCGTAGAGCTTCACTGCTCTTGGCTGCCATTAAGTTATTGTGCTCTGCTGACATCGTAGCGCTTCACTGCTCTTGGCTGAAATTAAGTTATTGTGCTCTGCTGATATCGTAGCGCTTCACTGCTCTTGGCTGCCATTAAGTTGCTCTGCTCTCTCTGATAGCGTTCTTAATCATTAAAATCTAATAGCGGCTGAGTAGTAGCGTAGCGCTATAGCGCATAGCCCACTTTGCATATTTTGAATGGTGATTGAATATCTCGTAGCGCTTACTGCAAAGCTCGCATTGTTTACATTACCAGAGCCCTGCTTGTGTTGGTTTCAATTTTGCTTTTTGCTGCCACCATTTTGTTGTTCTGCCTCCCAGGCCCTCTCTCCACCCCGCTCCCGCCTCCCAGCTGACCCTCCCTCGCCCCTCCCCCCTCCACTATCTACATATGACAGATACCTTTACGCTCAGCGTTCACGCGCAGCGGAAGCGCCACATGCGTGCCGAAGGTGTGCCAAAGGTAAGCCCGTCTACGCCCGTTCGCGCCTGGACCGCGCCCAGTGCCAGACCCCTGGCCCCGCAAAACCCTCTCCACCCGCTTAACGTACGACGACGCAACCCTCTCCGCACTTAATCCCGGCCGATTCCAAACCTGCAACCAAGCCGCCCCAGGTCAAACCCATGGGCCCTTCACCTGCCACTCCTGCAAATTCGACTGCACCAGGATCCACACCAAATCCACAGACTCCACACAGAACTCCAACACTAACCACCTGAAGTGCATCCTGCTCAACACCCGCTCGGTCCACAAACATGCCATTGCACTTTGGAACCTACTCGACACCACATCGCCGGACGTCGCCTTTCTCACTGAAACATGGATGAACGCCTCATCAACGCCCGACATCGCCATAGCCATTCTGGACGGCTACAAGATCATCCGTAAGGACCGCACCAACCAAACAGGAAGAGGCATCGCCATCGTCCATAAAAACACCATCCGCATCACGACCAATTCTGACGATATCCTCGCTACCGCCGAACACCTTCACTTCCAGATCCACACCGACCCCAAGACCACACTCAGAGGCACCCTCATCTACAGACCACCAGGACCCCATACACAATTCAGCGAAGACATCACTGACTTCATCAGCCTACATGCCCTCCCCTCCGAGAACTACATCTTACTGGGAGACCTCAACTTTCACCTGGAAAAGAAAAACGACAGCAATACCACCAACCTTCTGGACAACCTGGCTAACCTCGGACTCAAACAACTTGTTGACACCCCCACCCACCTTGCCGGACACACGCTCGACCCTATATTCACCTCCAGCAAGCACATCTCCTTCAATCACACCACAGCTCTCCATTGGACGGACCACAGCTGCGTTCACTTCAACTACAAAAGACCACGACCCACAACCCCCCACAACCTATTCCCCGAAGAAACTGGAACAAAATTACCACCGACCAGCTCTTCACATCGCTTCACCAAAACCCTCCTGCCAAATCATCGGACCCAAACCAAGCAGCCACCAACATCACACAATGGATCACCCATTGCGACGATGAACTAGAACCCTTGAAAAACCACCAAATCAAGCAGGGTAGCAAAAAAGCCCCCTGGTTCAACGACGACCTTAAGAAATCCAAGAAGCTCTGTCGTACCCTTGAGAAAGTCTGGAGAAAAAAAACCCAACCACTGACAACCTGGCCTCCTTCAAAAACGCCACCCGCAAACACCACCAACTCATCAGATCCACCAAGAAATCAGCATTCAAGGATCGACTTGACAACAATGCCCAAAACAGCAAGGAACTATTCAACATCGTCAAAGAGTTCACCAACCCCACCGCCGGCACCAACGACATCACTCCCTCCCAAGAATTCTGTGACTCCCTAGACTCATTCTTCCACAACAAAATCGCCGACATACATAACAGCTTCAAAAACCAGTCCGAAGACCAACCCTCTTCACCCACCCCGAACCAAAACCGCACTCAACAACCTTTACGCCTGGAACCCAATCACCACCGAAGACACCATCCGCCTGATGAACTCCATCCACTCAGGATCACCAACCGACCCTTGTCCCCACCACATTTTCAACAAAGAAGACTCTATCATCGCAACCCATCTCCGCGATGTCATCAACTGCTCCTTCAACTCTGCGCCCTTCTTAAGAAACCCACAGCAGACCCCACTGCACTTAAGAACTACCGCCCCATCTCGCTCCTACCATTCCCTGCAAAAGTCATTGAGAAAGCCGTCCACAGTCAGCTCGCCGCCTTCCTCGAATCCAACAAATCCCTCGACCCCTCACAATCCGGCTTCCGAGCCAAACACAGCACCGAAACCGCCCTCATCGCAGCAACAGACGACATTCGCACCCTACTGGACAGCGGAGAAACAGTCACCCTCATCCTACTCGACCTCTCCGCAGCCTACGACACAGTCTGTCATAGCACCCTCATACAACGCCTCAGCAACGTCGGAATACAAGGAAAAGCATTAGACTGGATCATCTCGTTCCTCGCTGGAAGAACCCAGAGAGTCCGCCTCCCCCCTTTCAGATTAGAGGCCACCAAAGTCATCTGCGGCGTACCACAAGGATCATCTCTCAGTCCCACCCTCTTCAATGTATACATGAGTCCCCTCGCATCCATCGCACGCCAACACAACCTCAACATCATCTCCTACGCAGACGACACCCAGCTGATCCTCTCCCTCACCAAAGACCCAAACACAGCCAAAACCAACTTACATGAAGGAATGAAAGAAGTAGCCGAATGGATGAAGAACAGCCGTCTAAAACTGAACTCAAACAAAACGGAAGTCCTCCTCCTAGGTTCATCCACCTCTGCCTGGGATGGCTATTGGTGGCCACCGGCCCTGGGAACCGCACCCATTCCTACGTATCACGTACGTAACCTGGGCTTCATCCTGGACTCCTCCCTCTCGATGACCAGACAAGCCAACGCCGTCTCATCATCCTGCTTTAACATCCTACGCATGCTCAAAAAAGTCTTCCGTTGGATCCCCACCGAAACAAGAAAGACGGTCACCCACGCACTGGTCACAAGCCGACTGGACTACGTAAAACCCTTTACGCCGGAACCACAGCCAAACTACAGAAAAAACTCCAACGCATCCAAAACGCCTCAGCCAGAGTAATACTAGACATCCCTCGTCAAGCTCACATTTCCGCTCACCTGAAAGACCTCCATTGGCTCCCCGTCAGCAAGAGAATAACATTTTGTCTCCTCACCCACGAACACAAAGCCCTATACGACCTAGGAACCGAATGCCTCAACACAAGATTGTCCTTCTACTCCCCCACCCGCCAACTACGCTCGTCCAATCAAGCCCTCGCCGCGATTCCGTGCATCCATAGATCCACCATGGGGGGCAGATCCTTCTCCTACTTAGCGGCCAAGACCTGGAACTCTCTCCCCACCCACCTCCGCCTTAATCAGAACCACCTCTCCTTCAGAAAGCAACTAAAAACTTGGATATTCGATAAGTAAAAGCACCCCGTCCCCCAAGCGCCTTGAGACCCTCTGGGTGAGTAGTGCGCTATATAAATCTCTGAACTTGAACTTGAACTTACTCCTTTCATGTACACTCCTTTCCACCTTGCTCAAGATGAAACACTGCACCACAGAATCACATGGGCAGACAATGTCATATGACCACTTGATGTGAATCCCATTCAGCCAATTATGAACCTCTCTTCATCCTTATTAAGAACATTTCATCATCTGGGTATCCATAGCAAAGGAGAGACAAAGATGAAGACATCTTCTATTCAGGACATAAAGCGACTATGACCATAGCTCCTGACCATAAGGTAGGTCATCACTACCATGTCCATGATGTATCTCACCCACATTGGAGCACACAACATACCTACACTCACACTATGATCACACAAACACTATTCCTGCACATCTAACATCAACAACATCATCCACATACAATTCAACAGCACCTACACATCACCTACAGCACCATTTTTTAAACCAATGTTCATCAGTGTTCCCTCTGCCGTCACACATGCTCCACAATTAGTTGACATAAACACTGTTAGATATGGGGGTCTCTAGTTGGCAGAGGTAGGTACCTTGGACCAAGTAGGGACCCTTGCGCCTAGTCAGGGTAAGGGGGTACACTCCCAAAATAACCCCTGCTCACCCACTTGGTTGCTTGGCACAAGCATACAGGCTTATCTCAGAGGCAGTGTGTAAAGCATTTGTGAACACGTACAGTAACCCAGTGACAACACTACAGATGGACACCACACAAGTTGTAGTATAAAAATAAGTATTTTTATATAGACTTAACAAAAGACCACAAACAACAAAAATCCACAATGCTGTACTTTAAAAATGATAGAACTAACTTAGTTTTCTTAAGATGTAAAATGTGACACTTTGAGTTCAATGTACCTTTGGATGCATAACACTATACAATGAAAGTCTTGCAGGGAAGGTGATGAGTCGCTTCCTTACACGCAGGAACAGTGATGCGTCGGGTCCCAACTGATGCGCAGGGGATGTGTCGGTTCTTCTCGGCTTGGGGAGGTGATGCGTTGGTTTCTTACTGTACTTCGTGGCGATGCGATGAAGATCCAGTGCAATGAACAAAAATGTCGTCTTCTCCTTGATGCAAGATGATGCGTGCACGCCCGACGGCCGTGCAGCGATTTATTGATTCTTCTGAGCTGCGACAGGCCCTGCGACACGCTTCCCAGTGATACGGTAGCGTCTGATGCGACGTCGTTCCTCTTCTCCAGCCACGCGAGGCGCTTCGGCAATGATGCGACAGCTGCAGCGGCAGCATGCTTTCCCAGTGATGCGATGACGGCGGCTGTGGCGGCGACACACTTCTCCGATGAGGCGGTGGCGTCTGGTGCGACGTCGATCCTCTTCGGCGCTGCGAGGAGCTTTCGTGTTGTGAAGCGACAGTGGCAGTTCGGCGACACGCTTCTTCTTCCTGAATCGCGCTTTCAGCTCCTTGCGACGCACAGTCCCTCAGAAAGCCCAACACAACTGCAGGCGCTTCCAAAGAACTCTTGGGGAGCTGGTGGGTGACGTCTGTTGTTCCCGAGACTTAAGCAAGAGGCAAGCTCTATCTCAAACCCTTCACAAGTTGAATGAAAGTAGCACAAATTCCTTTCTCCTCTCTTTGGCAGTCAGGCAACCACTGCAGGCCAATCCCTCACGCTTATGGATAGTCTCTCCTTCGTCTTTCCAGTTCGTCTCCTCAGCAAAGGTTTCTTCTTGATTCCCAAAAGTGATCTAAAGTTCTGGGGTCTGGGTCCCCTCTTTTATACTCATTTTCCCTTTGTTCTCTGAAGGCAGAGAGGCCTTTGCCTAGTCCAAACCAGTTCTATTCAGTCCTGGAGGACAAGACTCTTTCTTTCCTTCCACAGTGCAGGCCAGGGACATCAGACTCACCACAGGAGGTGGAGTCAGCATTGTGGAGGGAAGGCACAGCCCGATTCAGGTCCCAGGTGCAACTGCTCCCTCTCATCTGCATGCAGGTCTCTCTATTCAGCCCTGTACTGACTCACCCTGTCTTCTGGAATCCCCCTGCCCCTGTCACTCCAACTCCAGACAAGGAGTACACAACCTAGCAGAGGCAGGCTTGGATGGTTAGACAAGAAAATACCTACTTTCTAAAAGGGGTATTTTCAAACACAGAATGTTAAAACCAACTTCACTAAAAGATGCATTTTATCATTCTGAGTTCAGGCATACTAAACTCGAATTTCTACCAAGTTCCCTGAGTCAGTTAGGATTCTAAGATGTAATAATCAAACTACCCATTCTGGTCTATGGGGAATAGGTAGCCTTACAATAGTGAAAACACAAAAATGTATGTAATTCACTATTAGGACATGCCATACACATCATGGCTTGTCCCGCCTTTTACCTACAATGCACCCTGTCCTTGGGCCTACCTTAGGGGTGACTGATATGCAGAAAAGGGAAGGTTTAGGGACTGGCAAGTGGGTGCACTTGCCCAGTCAACATGGCAGCACCAGACTGCACACAGACTCTGCAATGGCAGACCTGAGGCACACTTTTACAGGCTGCTTCTGTGGGTGGCACAACCAGTGGTGCTAGCCCACCAGCAGCATTTGATTTACAAGCCCTGGTCATACTCAGTGCACTGTACTAGGGTCTGACAAGTAAACCAAACCAACCAATAATGGAATCACTAATCCATACAACAATTTACCATAGGGAGCACTTGCACTGTGGCACTGGACAGAGAGTGGCACAGTGCCCAAAGCATCTATAACCAGCAAAAATACATGAGGCAACAGCAAAAACTGGAAGGGAGACCCATGCCAAGGTGCCAGGTCTAACAATCACGTCACCTATTCTAGATGCGAGCTTCATCCCAGAAACAGGGCTCAGGTCCACATCCGCACACACCCTAAACATCCTCAAATTTGCAGCTGACATTCTTCCGGCACTTTGACTATGCTCCGAAAACAGAAGCTGACTTTCAGTCATTTACAAGTCATTTACAAGTCTTACTGGCCCTGCACACACAACAACATAGCAATATTAAAGTCATGACCTCCTGCTTACTTCTGTCAGCATCTAGTGTGGCTCCTTCCATCTGTTCGGCAGTCACTCAAACTCAACAAAATGTTCTTAGATAAAAATTGAGATTTCATCACCTCTGCCTCCTTTCAGCAGTCTCACCTCTCTTTTCCCTGAAACGTATATCTACCCGACAACTGCAGAACAAAGGCTATGAGAAATCACCCTAAGAAGTCCTGAACATTGCAAATCAAGTAATACGTCACAAAATCAAGTTATTCCAAAGGAAACACCCTCATATATTAGTGTCTCCCATTGCCCGTTTCAAGGTCCCAGTGTACGCCATCTTTCACGCCACAAGTTTGCCTCATGGCCAACTAAAGAGAGAAAGATTAATATTTGGCTTTCAGAAAAAAGAGACGCATTTGGCATTGGACCAAGTCTGACTTACTGAAAAGCAGACCTACTTGACAAACGCCACTAGTTATAAGTTACTTTCCGCAATTAAAGATTACAGAAAACTAGGGGGCAGATTTACAAGCCCTTGTGACAACTTTACACCACCGTTGTGTCACTTCTGTGACGCAGCGGTGTCGTAAATAATGCGCCACAACATGACGCATCTAGGGAGATGCGTCACTTCGTAAAGCCCTGCACTACATTATACCTGTGTCAGGTATAATGTATGCAGGGTATGCCTTCCGATGCTAGAAAGCCTTGTAAAAGTGACGCAGTCACTTTTACGACACCACTGTGTCAAAACCTTGCGCCTGCTTGAAGAAGGCATAAGAAGTGACGCAGCATGATGGGAATAGGCATTCCTGACCATTGCTAGAGTTACGTCGTGCTTACGACACGACTCCAACAATGAGCTGCCTTTCCACCAAAAGATGTGTCACACATCTGTCTATCTTAGCGCCACGGTGCGCCGCATTGTAAATGCGAAGCATCCATGATGGCGCAAGGCTAATTTTCCGTCACACAATTTAGCTGACGCATCTCTGCTAATATGCAGAGATGCCCCAGTTCTTGTAAATCTGCCCTTAGTTGTTTTAGTCAGATCTATCTCTCCCCAATAGTTTATAAACAAAATCACATCTTATTAAATAAAAGGCTAACGTTAAACTTCAAATGCACCTGGCCTTTGATGTCAACTTTTACCGTGACCATACCCTGTCAATTCACATAGACAGTGCTGTATATGTGCCAGCTGCAGGAAGCTCACTAACTCAGTTTTTCTAAGAGATGAACATCAATTCAAGCACTGCAACCACATTTTATCTATTTTGTTTAACTTCACTAATTTAACTTTGAGATCATTGTACAACGGGTTGTAACATGTTGTAATGTGTTTAACAAAAATGAAGCACTCGCAGCTTTCAACTGGGCCAATCGTGCCAGGTCTTAGACCCTGCATTAATGAAAAAACTGACTCTGAAACTGTCCCTATTGTGCTCTGTACACATTCCTATCAGAAATGGGGATATTCATTTGTGAGGGAGGCATCCGCGAACCCAATATACCCACTCTGGTTAGGTCTCATGATAATTCTGAGAGAACAGCTGCTTAACCACTCGTAGATATGGCACAACCAGCAGCCAAACCAGATAGAATTGGACAGAAAATTCAAGCAGTACTAGTAATTTCAGAGTAGAGAACACAACACTATAAAAGTAACAAAACAATTTGGAATATTAAAAAAATATTTAATGAGCAAATAGACACCAATAACATCATAATAGGTTATGGGTAAACAGAGATATGGATTTAAAATGTTGAAAGGCAAACAGTACCTAGAAAGAAATCATGCACTATCGACAAACAACAGTTTCAATGGGCCTATGTACAATTTCAGGTCGACCACAATGGAGCAGAGGTCGGATACACCAACCAGACTGCCTTAGTCAAAGGTTTTACCCTCAGACGTAGTCTCAAACCGCTAGGGAATCTTCTTCTAGTCAGTCCTCAACCCCGTAGCTCCTGAGGGCAGGCTTATGGGCACCAAGCCTCTCTCCATCCAGGTCTCCTGCAAGTTCTAGTCCTCATTAGACAGCTGAGTCCTCTTGGAGTCAAGAGTCCTTATTTTTGTGTACCTGTAGCACGCAATCCGGGGGCCAAGCTATTGACACTTGGAGAGCACTTTCAGTCCCTGGGTGGCAGAAGAAACCACAAGTCTGTGGAAAAAGGTAGGGCCAATGACCTTTTTCAGAGTTGCCCGTCGTTAACCGCCTCTATACCCACTCAAGTTACCAAACAAAGAGGCAGGCGCTGGAGACTGGAAGGCAGGAAACAGAAGTTTTATTCCGACGGAGCAGAACACATCAAATCAGACAACAGGGTATCTTCTCGAGGTGCTCTAACTGCATCTCTGAGGCCTGGCCTCTTATACACAAGTTTATTGCTTTATTGTGTGAAACACATCTCTGTCAATACTTTGATGTACGGAAAGACATCCTCGGAATCCCCCCTTCAGGCCCGTTCCCACACACATTTACAGTTGGAGTCCCCACCCCGGTCACAACAGGTGATGATTATCGCGCAGCTGGACATTCCGCCGATTCACGGAATGTATGAGGTTGATTGGATCTCATAGGGTGGGGGCTTTGATCAACTCGAGGGTCCTTTGATGGGGGAAGCTTCCTACTGTACAGGGGGGCAATAAACAGTATCCGCAGGGCCAGGTGGTGGGCTGGGAACGAGCAAGACAAACGGGCACACAGGAAAGGGGGTTTTATGAAAGGACCCGGCACCATGAAAGGAATGAAGGGAGGTGTCGCGCTGGGAACAGGATGGGGTTCCGAGGCAGAGCTGCGCTGAAGAGGGGTTTATGACCCAAGGCATGTGAGAGCGGGGGCTGTCAGCGTGTGGGGGATGCTTGCGAGGTCAGGAGAGAGAGAGAGAGTCGCGCTGGCTCTCAGAGATGGGCAGAGAGGCCATGGTACCCAAAATGGCTGCCGCTTACGCGCACGAATGGGCTCGAAAAGGGGGCTAGATGGCGCCGATAATGTTGACGCTGCAGCCTAAGTTTCAACAGTCCTCCCTTTTCAACATATCTAGCCAGCTTGTCTACTCAATGTCGATCTTCATTAAATTCCTAACCTCGGCATCATATAATGCTCCCATGCGTTCATTTCCAAAGTCCACAGTCTTAGGGCAAATACAATTCGTACATAATGAACACAGAGGCGGCAGGCATTGAATTCCTAAGCATAATCCACCTATTACAACTACAGGAATCAGGATAATGGTAAACAGTCTCCAGCCCCAGTTCTTAACAGTACTCCAGAACCAACCACCAAGCGACCATTCTTCCTGCTCCTGGTGGACTTCTGAAGAGAGTCTGTGGAGGTGTTCGATGGCCTTGTACACTGAGGGTGAATTGTCTGGTATATATGTACAGCAGCTGGACCCAATAATGCTATTTACAACAAGGGGTGGTGAGGGACAGAGTCTCTGAATTAAGCAGAAAGCTCTCACCCAGTCAAGAGATCAGGGCTAGATCCAACACCGTTTTTTAGCTCACTGCACCATCCCAGTTTCAGAACCTGGCTGTATGCAAATTAGTCTGTTCCTGTCCCAGTGCATGATGGGAACAGGGCAAACCAAACTGCAAAGTAGCTTGTCTCCTTTCTGGTGAAGAATTGGCTTGGTAGTTTAGTCTGCCCTGTTCCCATGATGCACTGGGCCAGGGACAGACTGATTTGCATATAGCCAGGTTCTGAGCCGGGGTGGGGCAGTGAGATAAATAACGGTGATGGATCAAGCCCTGATCTTTGGACTGGGTAAGAGTGGTCTGCTCAATTCAGACACTCTGTTCATCACCACCCCCTTTTCTAAATCGTTTTTGGCCACTATAGGTGTGGCAGGGTATACTCAGACATGAGTCCCTTTCTCACTGCTCCATCAGGATTCAAGCAAGCCGGGCCGAAGACGGCTGAAATGCCAGAAACCGGTCCCCGGTAGCTTGTCTCCTTTCTGGTGAAGAATTGGCTTGGTAGTTTAGTCTGCCCTGTTCCCATGATGCACTGGGCCAGGGACAGACTGATTTGCATATAGCCAGGTTCTGAGCCGGGGTGGGGCAGTGAGATAAATAACGGTGATGGATCAAGCCCTGATCTTTGGACTGGGTAAGAGTGGTCTGCTCAATTCAGACACTCTGTTCATCACCACCCCCTTTTCTAAATCGTTTTTGGCCACTATAGGTGTGGCAGGGTATACTCAGACATGAGTCCCTTTCTCACTGCTCCATCAGGATTCAAGCAAGCCGGGCCGAAGACAGCTGAAATGCCAGAAACCGGTCCCCGGTAGCTTGTCTCCTTTCTGGTGAAGAATTGGCTTGGTAGTTTAGTCTGCCCTGTTCCCATGATGCACTGGGCCAGGGACAGACTGATTTGCATATAGCCAGGTTCTGAGCCGGGGTGGGGCAGTGAGATAAATAACGGTGATGGATCAAGCCCTGATCTTTGGACTGGGTAAGAGTGGTCTGCTCAATTCAGACACTCTGTTCATCACCACCCCCTTTTCTAAATCGTTTTTGGCCACTATAGGTGTGGCAGGGTATACTCAGACATGAGTCCCTTTCTCACTGCTCCATCAGGATTCAAGCAAGCCGGGCCGAAGACGGCTGAAATGCCAGAAACCGGTCCCCGGTAGCTTGTCTCCTTTCTGGTGAAGAATTGGCTTGGTAGTTTAGTCTGCCCTGTTCCCATGATGCACTGGGCCAGGGACAGACTGATTTGCATATAGCCAGGTTCTGAGCCGGGGTGGGGCAGTGAGATAAATAACGGTGATGGATCAAGCCCTGATCTTTGGACTGGGTAAGAGTGGTCTGCTCAATTCAGACACTCTGTTCATCACCACCCCCTTTTCTAAATCGTTTTTGGCCACTATAGGTGTGGCAGGGTATACTCAGACATGAGTCCCTTTCTCACTGCTCCATCAGGATTCAAGCAAGCCGGGCCGAAGACGGCTGAAATGCCAGAAACCGGTCCCCGGTAGCTTGTCTCCTTTCTGGTGAAGAATTGGCTTGGTAGTTTAGTCTGCCCTGTTCCCATGATGCACTGGGCCAGGGACAGACTGATTTGCATATAGCCAGGTTCTGAGCCGGGGTGGGGCAGTGAGATAAATAACGGTGATGGATCAAGCCCTGATCTTTGGACTGGGTAAGAGTGGTCTGCTCAATTCAGACACTCTGTTCATCACCACCCCCTTTTCTAAATCGTTTTTGGCCACTATAGGTGTGGCAGGGTATACTCAGACATGAGTCCCTTTCTCACTGCTCCATCAGGATTCAAGCAAGCCGGGCCGAAGACGGCTGAAATGCCAGAAACCGGTCCCCGGTAGCTTGTCTCCTTTCTGGTGAAGAATTGGCTTGGTAGTTTAGTCTGCCCTGTTCCCATGATGCACTGGGCCAGGGACAGACTGATTTGCATATAGCCAGGTTCTGAGCCGGGGTGGGGCAGTGAGATAAATAACGGTGATGGATCAAGCCCTGATCTTTGGACTGGGTAAGAGTGGTCTGCTCAATTCAGACACTCTGTTCATCACCACCCCCTTTTCTAAATCGTTTTTGGCCACTATAGGTGTGGCAGGGTATACTCAGACATGAGTCCCTTTCTCACTGCTCCATCAGGATTCAAGCAAGCCGGGCCGAAGACGGCTGAAATGCCAGAAACCGGTCCCCGGTAGCTTGTCTCCTTTCTGGTGAAGAATTGGCTTGGTAGTTTAGTCTGCCCTGTTCCCATGATGCACTGGGCCAGGGACAGACTGATTTGCATATAGCCAGGTTCTGAGCCGGGGTGGGGCAGGGAGATAAATAACGGTGATGGATCAAGCCCTGATCTTTGGACTGGGTAAGAGTGGTCTGCTCAATTCAGACACTCTGTTCATCACCACCCCCTTTTCTAAATCGTTTTTGGCCACTATAGGTGTGGCAGGGTATACTCAGACATGAGTCCCTTTCTCACTGCTCCATCAGGATTCAAGCAAGCCGGGCCGAAGACGGCTGAAATGCCAGAAACCGGTCCCCGGTAGCTTGTCTCCTTTCTGGTGAAGAATTGGCTTGGTAGTTTAGTCTGCCCTGTTCCCATGATGCACTGGGCCAGGGACAGACTGATTTGCATATAGCCAGGTTCTGAGCCGGGGTGGGGCAGTGAGATAAATAACGGTGATGGATCAAGCCCTGATCTTTGGACTGGGTAAGAGTGGTCTGCTCAATTCAGACACTCTGTTCATCACCACCCCCTTTTCTAAATCGTTTTTGGCCACTATAGGTGTGGCAGGGTATACTCAGACATGAGTCCCTTTCTCACTGCTCCATCAGGATTCAAGCAAGCCGGGCCGAAGACGGCTGAAATGGCAGAAACCGGTCCCCGGTAGCTTGTCTCCTTTCTGGTGAAGAATTGGCTTGGTAGTTTAGTTTGCCCTGTTCCCATGATGCACTGGGCCAGGGACAGACTGATTTGCATATAGCCAGGTTCTGAGCGGGGGTGGGGCAGTGAGATAAATAACGGTGATGGATCAAGCCCTGATCTTTGGACTGGGTAAGAGTGGTCTGCTCAATTCAGACACTCTGTTCATCACCACCCCCTTTTCTAAATCGTTTTTGGCCACTATAGGTGTGGCAGGGTATACTCAGACATGAGTCCCTTTCTCACTGCTCCATCAGGATTCAAGCAAGCCGGGCCGAAGACGGCTGAAATGCCAGAAACCGGTCCCCGGTAGCTTGTCTCCTTTCTGGTGAAGAATTGGCTTGGTAGTTTAGTCTGCCCTGTTCCCATGATGCACTGGGCCAGGGACAGACTGATTTGCATATAGCCAGGTTCTGAGCCGGGGTGGGGCAGTGAGATAAATAACGGTGATGGATCAAGCCCTGATCTTTGGACTGGGTAAGAGTGGTCTGCTCAATTCAGACACTCTGTTCATCACCACCCCCTTTTCTAAATCGTTTTTGGCCACTATAGGTGTGGCAGGGTATACTCAGACATGAGTCCCTTTCTCACTGCTCCATCAGAATTCAAGCAAGCCGGGCCGAAGACGGCTGAAATGCCAGAAACTGTTCCCCGGTAGCTTGTCTCCTTTCTGGTGAAGAATTGGCTTGGTAGTTTAGTCTGCCCTGTTCCCATGATGCACTGGGCCAGGGACAGACTGATTTGCATATAGCCAGGTTCTGAGCCGGGGTGGGGCAGTGAGATAAATAACGGTGATGGATCAAGCCCTGATCTTTGGACTGGGTAAGAGTGGTCTGCTCAATTCAGCCACTCTGTTCATCACCACCCCCTTTTCTAAATCGTTTTTGGCCACTATAGGTGTGGCAGGGTATACTCAGACATGAGTCCCTTTCTCACTGCTCCATCAGGATTCAAGCAAGCCGGGCCGAAGACGGCTGAAATGCCAGAAACCGGTCCCCGGTAGCTTGTCTCCTTTCTGGTGAAGAATTGGCTTGGTAGTTTAGTCTGCCCTGTTCCCATGATGCACTGTGCCAGGGACAGACTGATTTGCATATAGCCAGGTTCTGAGCCGGGGTGGGGCAGTGAGATAAATAACGGTGATGGATCAAGCCCTGATCTTTGGACTGGGTAAGAGTGGTCTGCTCAATTCAGACACTCTGTTCATCACCACCCCCTTTTCTAAATCGTTTTTGGCCACTATAGGTGTGGCAGGGTATACTCAGACATGAGTCCCTTTCTCACTGCTCCATCAGGATTCAAGCAAGCCGGGCCGAAGACGGCTGAAATGCCAGAAACCGGTCCCCGGTAGCTTGTCTCCTTTCTGGTGAAGAATTGGCTTGGTAGTTTAGTCTGCCCTGTTCCCATGATGCACTGGGCCAGGGACAGACTGATTTGCATATAGCCAGGTTCTGAGCCGGGGTGGGGCAGTGAGATAAATAACGGTGATGGATCAAGCCCTGATCTTTGGACTGGGTAAGAGTGGTCTGCTCAATTCAGACACTCTGTTCATCACCACCCCCTTTTCTAAATCGTTTTTGGCCACTATAGGTGTGGCAGGGTATACTCAGACATGAGTCCCTTTCTCACTGCTCCATCAGGATTCAAGCAAGCCGGGCCGAAGATGGCTGAAATGCCAGAAACCGGTCCCCGGTAGCTTGTCTCCTTTCTGGTGAAGAATTGGCTTGGTAGTTTAGTCTGCCCTGTTCCCATGATGCACTGGGCCAGGGACAGACTGATTTGCATATAGCCAGGTTCTGAGCCGGGGTGGGGCAGTGAGATAAATAACGGTGATGGATCAAGCCCTGATCTTTGGACTGGGTAAGAGTGGTCTGCTCAATTCAGACACTCTGTTCATCACCACCCCCTTTTCTAAATCGTTTTTGGCCACTATAGGTGTGGCAGGGTATACTCAGACATGAGTCCCTTTCTCACTGCTCCATCAGGATTCAAGCAAGCCGGGCCGAAGACGGCTGAAATGCCAGAAACCGGTCCCCGGTAGCTTGTCTCCTTTCTGGTGAAGAATTGGCTTGGTAGTTTAGTCTGCCCTGTTCCCATGATGCACTGGGCCAGGGACAGACTGATTTGCATATAGCCAGGTTCTGAGCCGGGGTGGGGCAGTGAGATAAATAACGGTGATGGATCAAGCCCTGATCTTTGGACTGGGTAAGAGTGGTCTGCTCAATTCAGACACTCTGTTCATCACCACCCCCTTTTCTAAATCGTTTTTGGCCACTATAGGTGTGGCAGGGTATACTCAGACATGAGTCCCTTTCTCACTGCTCCATCAGGATTCAAGCAAGCCGGGCCGAAGACGGCTGAAATGCCAGAAACCGGTCCCCGGTAGCTTGTCTCCTTTCTGGTGAAGAATTGGCTTGGTAGTTTAGTCTGCCCTGTTCCCATGATGCACTGGGCCAGGGACAGACTGATTTGCATATAGCCAGGTTCTGAGCCGGGGTGGGGCAGTGAGATAAATAACGGTGATGGATCAAGCCCTGATCTTTGGACTGGGTAAGAGTGGTCTGCTCAATTCAGACACTCTGTTCATCACCACCCCCTTTTCTAAATCGTTTTTGGCCACTATAGGTGTGGCAGGGTATACTCAGACATGAGTCCCTTTCTCACTGCTCCATCAGGATTCAAGCAAGCCGGGCCGAAGACGGCTGAAATGCCAGAAACCGGTCCCCGGTAGCTTGTCTCCTTTCTGGTGAAGAATTGGCTTGGTAGTTTAGTCTGCCCTGTTCCCATGATGCACTGGGCCAGGGACAGACTGATTTGCATATAGCCAGGTTCTGAGCCGGGGTGGGGCAGTGAGATAAATAACGGTGATGGATCAAGCCCTGATCTTTGGACTGGGTAAGAGTGGTCTGCTCAATTCAGACACTCTGTTCATCACCACCCCCTTTTCTAAATCGTTTTTGGCCACTATAGGTGTGGCAGGGTATACTCAGACATGAGTCCCTTTCTCACTGCTCCATCAGGATTCAAGCAAGCCGGGCCGAAGACGGCTGAAATGCCAGAAACTGTTCCCCGGTAGCTTGTCTCCTTTCTGGTGAAGAATTGGCTTGGTAGTTTAGTCTGCCCTGTTCCCATGATGCACTGGGCCAGGGACAGACTGATTTGCATATAGCCAGGTTCTGAGCCGGGGTGGGGCAGTGAGATAAATAACGGTGATGGATCAAGCCCTGATCTTTGGACTGGGTAAGAGTGGTCTGCTCAATTCAGACACTCTGTTCATCACCACCCCCTTTTCTAAATCGTTTTTGGCCACTATAGGTGTGGCAGGGTATACTCAGACATGAGTCCCTTTCTCACTGCTCCATCAGGATTCAAGCAAGCCGGGCCGAAGATGGCTGAAATGCCAGAAACCGGTCCCCGGTAGCTTGTCTCCTTTCTGGTGAAGAATTGGCTTGGTAGTTTAGTCTGCCCTGTTCCCATGATGCACTGGGCCAGGGACAGACTGATTTGCATATAGCCAGGTTCTGAGCCGGGGTGGGGCAGTGAGATAAATAACGGTGATGGATCAAGCCCTGATCTTTGGACTGGGTAAGAGTGGTCTGCTCAATTCAGACACTCTGTTCATCACCACCCCCTTTTCTAAATCGTTTTTGGCCACTATAGGTGTGGCAGGGTATACTCAGACATGAGTCCCTTTCTCACTGCTCCATCAGGATTCAAGCAAGCCGGGCCGAAGACGGCTGAAATGCCAGAAACCGGTCCCCGGTAGCTTGTCTCCTTTCTGGTGAAGAATTGGCTTGGTAGTTTAGTCTGCCCTGTTCCCATGATGCACTGGGCCAGGGACAGACTGATTTGCATATAGCCAGGTTCTGAGCCGGGGTGGGGCAGTGAGATAAATAACGGTGATGGATCAAGCCCTGATCTTTGGACTGGGTAAGAGTGGTCTGCTCAATTCAGACACTCTGTTCATCACCACCCCCTTTTCTAAATCGTTTTTGGCCACTATAGGTGTGGCAGGGTATACTCAGACATGAGTCCCTTTCTCACTGCTCCATCAGGATTCAAGCAAGCCGGGCCGAAGACGGCTGAAATGCCAGAAACCGGTCCCCGGTAGCTTGTCTCCTTTCTGGTGAAGAATTGGCTTGGTAGTTTAGTCTGCCCTGTTCCCATGATGCACTGGGCCAGGGACAGACTGATTTGCATATAGCCAGGTTCTGAGCCGGGGTGGGGCAGTGAGATAAATAACGGTGATGGATCAAGCCCTGATCTTTGGACTGGGTAAGAGTGGTCTGCTCAATTCAGACACTCTGTTCATCACCACCCCCTTTTCTAAATCGTTTTTGGCCACTATAGGTGTGGCAGGGTATACTCAGACATGAGTCCCTTTCTCACTGCTCCATCAGGATTCAAGCAAGCCGGGCCGAAGACGGCTGAAATGCCAGAAACCGGTCCCCGGTAGCTTGTCTCCTTTCTGGTGAAGAATTGGCTTGGTAGTTTAGTCTGCCCTGTTCCCATGATGCACTGGGCCAGGGACAGACTGATTTGCATATAGCCAGGTTCTGAGCCGGGGTGGGGCAGTGAGATAAATAACGGTGATGGATCAAGCCCTGATCTTTGGACTGGGTAAGAGTGGTCTGCTCAATTCAGACACTCTGTTCATCACCACCCCCTTTTCTAAATCGGACCCAATAATGCGGCATGCTCCACCACGGTCCGCAAGAACCACATCTAGAACAAGGCGGTTCTGGAGAGCCACCAGGCGGACCGCTTGAAGCTCGGCTGTGTTGTTAGCAAGGATACCAGCTGTGATGTTCATTGTTGTCTCGACTGCCTGAGTCAGATGTCGGATGGCACGGCTGTTTGCCATCGGGCCACAGAGTGGAACAAGTCCCTTCATAGCGTCGAGGAACTGTGCTCCTGTTGAGTCGGCTTGTTCAATGTCCTTGGCTCGCTTTTGTCTATGGTGATTTGCTGGGGCCACATAGGTCGGAGGAAGGATGAAGGAGATGAAACAAGTGCCCCCCAGCCTTTGGGGAGCCAGGTGTAAGCCTTTGTACCCTAAACAAAGTACATGTTTGGAGAGGATACAAAGGAAGGTGGATCGGTAGAGTCCAAAGTTCTGGTGAAACAGCAAGCACTGCGGCCTACCAGCTGTGTCCCAAGCCCTTCTATGCACATGTGGCCTGTGACGTTGATGACAGATAGAGCCACAGTCAGAGTGGCAGCCGTTCGTTTCTGTAGGTAGGAGAAGGTGGGTCTGGTTGGATTGTTGAACACCTGCATCTCAATTCGTTCTTTAGCAGGGATGTCCATGTGGATAGAGTCGTTGGAGGTCTGCGGGCAGAAATGTGTCTTTGTTTTGTTTCGCCAGACCTCATGAAAGAAATGCGTCATGGTTTTGCTGGAGGTGGCATTGTCCTTATAGCTTTCTTGCAGGAGGATTAGCCAAGCAAGGCAGGAGCCGTGAATTGAGAAGGGTGAAGGGATGAAAGGTATCGAATGTCCAGTGGCGTGGGGTAGAAACCCACAGATCCAGCAGTTGGTGGCATTGGTGGCGAGATTGTGCTGGTGCAGTAGCTGCACAAAGGAGTTGTTCCAGAACTCCTTTCGCCTTTCTCTGAGTTGAGGAGAGAGCAAGATCAAATAAAGTTTCTTCATGGTAGTAGGCTGCGCAGTGGTTAGCAATATCTGATGAGCAGGTGTGCTTTCCTCCAAGATCCAGAAGGAAGTCATGAGGAGGAGGCAAAAGAGGAAGACAATGAAGAAGGCGATTGTCTTTGATTTGTGCATATTGTCAGTCTTTGGGTTCCTGTAGTGGGTATTTCCAGTTGCTTCCATCATCTTCTTATTTGGCGCTTCCATCATCTTCTTATCTGGCGCTTCCATCATCTTCAAGGTGCTCGGTAGCGGGCAGAACCACAGACTTCGTTTAGCTTCTCTCCAGGTAACCCTTGGTGGTGTTTAGGTCACCGTTCTGAGATTTAACTTAGTCCGTGGTCTACTTAGCCAAATCTCCCTCCTTTCGACGCAGGAAATACCCTTCTCTGGATGGCACAGTGGGATCAGAGAATTTTGCAAGTTCAAGTGTCTCGGTATCAGGATAGCAGTTCAGTGATTGTCGATCCTTGTTCAGGAGCTCTTCTTGGTTGTCGATGTTTTCTGTTGTGGCCAGGGTCGAGGAGACCTTCTTGCAGTGGTGCGCGTGCAGCCAGTGCCGTTTCCCCTCAACTCGAAGCGCCGTCCGGGTGGTGATCAGTACTTGCCAGGGGCCCGTCCACCGGGGTTCCAAACTCTTCGCCCGTTGAAAATTCCGGACTAACACATAGTCCCCCGGTTGGATGTCGTGGCCCGGACCCCTGGAAGCATCGGGGATGGCCTGCTGCACCTGCTGATGAATGACAGACAGAGTTTCAGTCAACTTATACAAATAATCAGACATTAGGACGTCCGGGACGTCATGAATGGAGGTCGGTTTTGGTGCAGACCAGACGCTCATGGGTCGGCCGAAAACGACCTCGTAAGGTGTCAAGTGGTGTTTGGTGCAGGTGGAACGCATCGATAGCAATGCCAGTGGGAGAGCGTCTGGCCATTTCAGTCCTGTGGTAGCCACTATCTTGGCTAGTTTTAGCTTTAGTGTGGCATTGTGTCGCTCAACAAGTCCAGCAGACTGGGGGTGGAAGACTGCGTGGAACTTTTGCTTGATACCCAGCCCCTTTAAGATGAGCTGGATGACTTCGGCTATGAAGTGGGGGCCATTGTCGCTCCATAAAATTCGACAAAGACCGTAGCGAGGGAAGAATTCTTTTAACAGTACTTTTGCAGTGGCCATAGCAGTGTTATCACGGGTTGGGTATGCTTCCACCCACTTGCTAAATGCACACTCCACTACAAGCACATATTTCAGGCCTTGGCATCTGTCTAGTTGGATGTAGTCCATCTGTAGGACTTCAAATGGGTGATTGGGAACCCCAAACCCTCCCCGGGGGACCACAGTTCCTTTCCCAGGGTTATGTTGCAGGCATATCAGGCATTGTTGGACCAGACGTTTGGCGGAGTCTGTGATTTTATCGTTGTGCCAAACTCTGGAGACAAGTTCAATCATGGGGGCTGATCCTATGTGAGCAGGGGAGTGTGCCATAGTCAGTATGGGAATCAGGTATGAGTCAGGTAGCAACCATTTGTTTGTGTCTTTTGTCCGCCAGCAGCCTTCATCGTCTTTTAATCCCACCCGTGCCCATTCAGTCAATTTGCGTTGTGTGCTAGCCATTTGAATGTCCCTAATAGTGTCCCTAGCGTCGGTCCATTTCTCTGCTTGTGACCTGGTCACGTACATGCGTGTTGTGGTCCTATTTTCAGCTGTCGTTCGAGCAGTGAGGTTGGCTAGTGCATTTCCCTGTCCAATAATGTCTGTCACTTTCTTGTGTGCCTGGCATTTGATGACCGCAAGTCTTTTGGGGAGAAGGACAGCTTCGATCAAGGCGGAGACTAAATCTCCATGTAAGATAGGGGTGCCGTGCGAGGTCAAGAATCCCCTTTCCTTCCAAAGGAGCCCAAAATGGTGAACCACCCCGAAGGCATACTGGCTGTCGGTGTAAATGTTCGCTGTGGTTCCTGCTGCTAGGATGCATGCTCGTGTCAGGGCAATCAGTTACGCTGCCTGAGCAGATCGTTGTGTGATGCGGGCTGTCTCGACTACAGTTCGAGCCGTGGTGACTGCATAGGCAGCTGAAGTGGTGCCATCGGGGAGTTTGATGCAAGAGCCGTCCACCCACAGCTCTCCGTCAGGGTCAGGAAAAGCCGTGTCTCTGAGGTCAACCCTACTTCTAGTCTGTTCGTCTGTGAGGGTCACACAGTCGTGTACAGGGGGCACATTGGGATCGTTCTCTGGTAGGGGTAACAAAGTTGCCGGGTTCAGTGTGGTGCATCTTTTCAGGGTGATATGGGGTGCAAGCAGAGTCAGTTCGTATCCAGTCAGTCGTGCACTCGTCAGGTGTTGCGTCTTGGTTTGGTTCAGGAGGGTGTCAACTGCATGGGGTACTAGTACCGTGAGGGAATTCGAGAGCACGATCCCCTCACTCTGTCGGATAGAGATAGCAGCGGCAGCTACAGCTCGAAGGCAGGCAGGCAAGGCTCTGGCTACGGGGTCAAGAGTGACAGAGAAGTAAGCCCACGATCTTTGCTTTGGGCCAATGGACTGGGCCAGGACAGATAAAGCGCACCCCTCCCTTTCGTGAGTGTAGAGGGAGAAGGGCTTTGTGTAATCGGGGGTACCTAGGACAGGGGCCGAACAAAGGGCATCTCGTAGTTCCGTGAAGGAGGATTGGCATTCAGTGGTCCAAGGGAAGGGGAAAGGGACATCTTTAGCTAGTAGAGAAAGCAGCGGTTTCACAATGAGGCCGAAGTTTGGTAACCACTGTCGGCAGAAGGAGGTGAGGCCTAGTAGGGAGCGGACCTGTTTCTGAGTCTTAGGGACAGGGGTGTCAAGAATGGTTTGGATCCGGTCGGGAGTAAGTTTCCTTCCGTCTTTGGACAGGAGGTGGCCTAAGTAAGTGACCTGGGGTTGGCAGAATTGCAACTTCTTTTTGGAGACCTTGTGGCCATTTTCCGCAAGGAAGTGCAGGAGTTGAATGGTAGCTGTGACTGCTAGTGGAGTGGTGTCGGCCGCCAAAAGGATGTCATCGACGTATTGTACTAACACCACTCCATCGGGTAACTGGACCTGATCCAGCTGTCTCTTGAGGGCCTGACTGTAGATACTGGGGCTTTCTGTGTAGCCTTGGGGTGCTCGGCAGAACCTATATGAGCGGGCCTTTAGAGTGAAGCCGAAGAGATATCGGCTGTCTGGGTGGATGGGGATAGAGAAAAATGCGTTTTTGAGGTCAATGACAGTGAAGGTGGTGGCAGTAGAAGGAATCAAAGTCAGGATAGTGGTGATGTCTGAGACCACGGGGTACTGGGGTACAACCACTTTGTTGATCTCTCGAAGGTCAATGATGAAGCGGTATGCTTTCTCATCCCCCTCTCCTTGTTTCTTGATGATGGGCAAGATAGGACTGTTGCAAACGTTGCTAACCACTTCCTCTACCACTCCTGCGTCAATCAGTGACTGAATAATCTTTACCAATGCCTTCTCGCCCTCGGGCGATATCCGATATTGTGGAAGTTTTGGGAGTATTGCGTCCGGTCGGACAGTAATGTGCACTGGGTCAATCATCATGCTCCCTACGTCCGAATCTGTCTTGGCCCACAGATACGGAGGCAGAGTGTCAAGCAGGGACGTGTTAGCGTCATTGATAGAAAACATGCGTCGGGAAGGGCAATGTCTAAGCAGAATGGGGTTGTCGTACAGGAAAACTCGAACTCCGTCTTGGGAACATCTAATGGTTGCTCGGAAGTGCTTCAGTAAGTCAAGTCCCATAATGGCGTCAGGAGTATTGGAGGAAAGCAAAAACGTCGTGTTAGTGGTATTGTTTTCTAAGTCAAAGGGGATCGGAGTGGACAAAGGGTTAGTGGAGGGCGTTCCATCGAAACCTATCGATGTCACAAGTGAGCCAGACAAGGGTGCCCTTGGAATGTGTCGTTTAGATAACGCACTACGTGTTGCGCCAGTGTCTACCAGAAATGGAGACTTTGTACCCAGGACCTTAGCAGTGACATAAGGGCCTTGCTGGTCCACATAGAGCCCGACTGGATCCCTCCCTTGCCCTTGGCAGTCCTATGCGAAGTTGTGGGCATCCTCACAGTCAGACTGTTGGTACTGATTCTGTCTGGGTCGGTCAAATGTATTCGGTCTGTTTGATCTATCGTTAGTCATGTCATTTGTGGGCCCCCGTTGCTGTCCTCTATTTCTTGGTCCACCCGCTACGTCCTTGGGGTCCCTATTTCTGTTCATCTCCAAAAGAACCGGGCACTGGGATTTCCAATGGCCGAATCCTTTACAGAAGGCACACTGATCCTCTCTAATGTCTGTACGTCCAATGTGGGGTGTCGAGGTGCGGTCTTTAGGAGGTGCGTTCCTAGGGACATTTGTCTGATAGTTTCCTTTGTATTGCTCTCGTCCTATAGTCACCCCTTGCAACTGTACGATCATCACCCTCTCTTTTAAGTCTTTTTTCTTTTTCTCTGTTGCTCTATCGTTTTCATTTTTCTGGTGCTCGTAATATTGGGCCATCTGAAGGATAGCCGCAGGTTTGGAGGCCGCCCAACTACTCTCGCTGGCCTGTAGTTTCTGGGAGACCTCCGGTAACAAACCCTTAACGTAATTCTGGACAAACAGATGGTGTCCGGTTGCAGTGGTCATGTCCTGGCCGCTGTAATCAGAGAACACCGTTTCAAATCGGGAGAAGTAGTCTGATACGTCCTCCAAGGGTTTCTGAAGGCAAGCCGTTACTATCGACCAGTCCACTTTCATTTCTGGAATCAGGGTTTTTAATTTCTGTACGATTTTATCTGGGAGGTCTAGAATGGATTTCAAAGGCTTCTGTCCAGGTTCTCGTTGCCTATCTATGCCATTGAGTTGTGACCAGGTATGTCCGAACAGCTCAAGGTGGTCGACTTTCCGGATTTGCTTCCACACATCAGCTGGCAGACATAACCCGAAAAACAAGTCGATGTCAGCCACGGTCGTAATCGTTGAACCTAGGGCTGTACCTAATTCAGTATAGAAGGCAGTGGGGTTTTTACGTAAATCAGGCAGAGATTTCCGGAACGTCAGAATATCTTGCCGATCCCATGGCTGGTAGACCCAGTTGTACACTACCCTCCCTCTTGCATCTTTGTGGTTGACGTCATCGTGAGTTCCTAGACCTCGTGGAGGAACCCAGTAAGGGGCAGCCTCTCTTATTGGCATCATGGCGCTAGCTCGCTCAGTTTGGGGTTCGGTTGCTACAGGTGTCGTGGGTTTAGCTTCCGATTCCTGTTCAGTGAGGTGACGGAAAACCTCAAGCGTACGCGTAAGGAGGTCCGTCACATCACACTCGCCCTCATCCCCGATATCGACCTTCCTGTACAGAGTCGTTAGGCTCTCGGGACCTTTGTCTCGATATCGGTCCTCGTACGCATTCAAGACGTGGTAACACAGTCGTACGGCAAAATGTCGTCTGTGGCTCCCTGTATACGTGTTGAACATGTCCGTGACGTGCTCTTCACTTTCCTTTCTTTCTACCAATGTTCTCACTACCTTGTCAATCCCTGCTCGCTCATCCTTGCTTAATCTGTTCGTTCTTATGGAATCTGCCTTCCGGATCTCTGGGTCATCTAACACTGTCGTTTGTGCTGTATCTAATACAAGGGGTTCGGCCGGCACAGAGGCCACGGGGGCCGAAGCTCTGGTACTACTCTCGTCTGTGCTTGGGGGTGGTGGGTGCTGTGCTAAGGGTTGGGAAGGGGCATATGGAGGGGGCATGTAGATGATCGGAGGACCTAACAACAGATCATCGTTGGCTCGCTGTTTCAAGGGCAATTCAGGATAGAGCGTAGAGGGCGTTCTAACCGGACACTGGCTTGATGTTTCTACCTCTAGTTTCTGTTTGGCTTCCTCTCTTTCCTTAATCTCTTCTTCTAGTTTCTTAGCAGCTAGGTGGGCTGCCTTTCGCAGCTCTTTTCCCAACCTACTCTCATTTCTCTTTTTACGCTGTTCGGTTTCTTTGCGCCACATGCCGAGACTATCAAGCATAGTGGGCGTTGTCTTGTGTTTACCAAGGGCTGTTTCTAGCGCGCTTATTTTATCCTCATCGAAGGACCCTATCAGTGGCCACTGACTTTCTCGATCCTTTTTCGTATATTTATGCCACAGCTTGCTATAAGCTATAGCGATCAATCCATGCTTCATGAACATGTCCTTATTAGGGGTGCCTTCCAGTGGAGCCGGATGGTTCATCTCTAATAAGCGGTCCGGGCTAAACAGGATACCAATCAGTGGGGAGAAGACAGGCATGACGGATTACAACGGGGACAAAAGTCTGCACTACCTATCTTATCACTGCGTGCAAAGACTAGACAGAATATTTCTATTCTTCGTTGTTTGCAGGCGGTGAATACCTCAAAAGAACCAATATCGAACAGTCAATGTTCGGTCAATCAAACAATCAATGGGGAGAATAAGTAGGCATGACGGGTTACAACGGGGACAAAAGTCTGCGTTACCTACCCTTTCACTACCTGCAAAGAGAGAACCTGTTCTTCCCTGTTTGCAGACAGAGAATCTCCAGAGAACAATCCACGAACAACAGTTCGGGCCAAACAATCAATCAGTGGGGGAGGGAGATAGGCACGACGGATTACAACGGGGACAAAAGTCTGCGTTACCTATCCTTCACTGCTTGCAAAGAGAGAGCCTGTTGTTTCTCCATTTGCAGACAGTGAATCTCCAAACAAATCAACAAAAGAGTAATACTAGTATTTTCCAAACAATCAAACAATCATTTCGCAATTCGTCGTGTTTACACGACCTTACCCGGACCGCATGGACAGTTTCTTGTCTTCCGAATCCAGCGCCCGATCGTCCTCTATTCTTCGTGATCCTCGCGGCACTCCTGATGGTTCCCAGTCAGGACCGTAGATCACTCGAGAGAGGTCTGTTCGGAACCAGTGAAGTTCGGATGATCGGCTGTCAGACGAGGGTCTATCGGACAGGAGCTCTCCCGATCGTTGCAGTCGTTCACTCTGTCGTCGGGACCTCTCCCACTGGATCCACGAGTCGCTGATGGGCCCCATGTTTGGGACGCCAATTGTGGAAAAAGGTAAGGCCGATGACCTTTTTCAGAGTTGCCCGGCGTTAACCGCCTCTATACCCACTCAAGTTACCAAACAAAGAGACAGGCGCTGGAGACTGGAAGGCAGGAAACAGAAGTTTTATTCCGACGGAGCAGAACACATCACATCAGACAACAGGGTATCTTCTCGAGGTGCTCTAACCGCATCTCTGAGGCCTGGCCTCTTATACACAAGTTTATTGCTTTATTGTGTGAAACACATCTCTGTCAATACTTTGATGTACGGAAAGACATCCTCGGAATCCCCCCTTCAGGCCTGTTCCCACACACATTTACAGTTGGAGTCCCCACCCCGGTCACAACAGGTGATGATTATCGCGCAGCTGGACATTCCGCCGATTCACGGAATGTATGAGGTTGATCGGATCTCATAGGGTGGGGGCTTTGATCAACTCGAGGGTCCTTTGATGGGGGAAGCTTCCTACTGTACAGGGGGGCAATACACAGTATCCGTAGGGCCAGGTGGTGGCCTGGGAACGAGCAAGACAAACGGGCACACAGGAAAGGGGGTTTTATCAAAGGACCCGGGACCATGAAAGGAATGAAGGGAGGTGTTGCGCTGGGAACAGGATGGGGTTCCGAGGCAGAGCTGCGCTGAAGAGGGGTTTATGACCCAAGGCATGTGAGAGCGGGGGCTGTCAGCGTGCGGGGGATGCTTGCGAGGTCAGGAGAGAGAGAGAGAGTCGCGCTGGCTATCAGCGATGGGCAGAGAGGCCATGGTACCCAAAATGGCTGCCGCTTACGCGCACGAATGGGCTCGAAAAGGGGGCAAGATGGCACCGATAATGTTGACGCTGCAGCCTAAGTTTGAACAAGTCCTTGAGTAAAAAGTCTTGAGTGAGACCTCTTCTTCCAGCAAGAGTCTAGAGTCAGGAATCAGGGGTAAGTATCTACTTTCAGCAGAGCCTTCTTCTTTAGGTGAAGTCTTCCCAGATCTAGGAATGGTTTGCAGTGTTAGTCGCTGAGGTTCCACATTTATCCTATGTACTAGCAAGTATATGGAGAAATTCAGAAGCCCAATCTTATGTTACCCACATCTCTGGTTGCCTCACATCCTCCTTGCTTTACAGTACAATTACCCAGCACCCCCTGTGTCAGTATGTCAGAATCCTCTGGTCGCTAGGAAGGCCTGCTGATAGCTCCTTGGCCACTGTCTTAATTAAATTAGTTCTAATCCCACCTGACAGGGTTTAAACTGTTTTCCCCCCACTGTAACTGAAGACTGGCTGTCTAGGGAAGTACCTGTAATGAATTGACAAAGCGGTCCCTATTGTGTCCAAGTAAAAAAAGGTAGTGAACCCAGATTGCTGCTGCAACAAAGGACCAAAGCCAATACGCCAAGGAGACCACACCGGTCTATGTAAGCAAATCTGGTCTTTGTGAATACATTTCACATAAACAACAGGAGGTCGTGCTTTCACTGTTCAAACTGCCCAGTTATGGAAAAAACTAAATCATTCTCTTAGATCAGGTACAGATCTACTGAAGTTTAGAAAGGCCTTAAATACCTGGCTCTTTCCTAAGTAACTGCCCAAGATAGTGCTCTGTTTAAAGGTTCCAGCAGCAAGTGTGTTCATTCCTTATGCTATCAGTAACAGTGACATTTTGTGAATTATAAATGTAATTAATAATAATAATATTAAAGCTAATGCCTGCTAAGTGGTGAGCAGTTAACACCCATGTGCTTCTTGAGCTTAGAGACAGATCTTTGTCTTCTGCTGAGTCCAGGTTATTAATTTTCACAGCGAAGGATATATATTCCAACTGTGAGGGCACATTGAGTAAGATGGCCGCCTGGTAAGGAGCACCGGCCGGGAACTCCCTTGCGAGGCAATGCCATTTGACTTAAATCCCAGGGATAAACCCCCCTTCTGACCAACTACACCTCTGGGGATCTGTGGACTGCTTTCCTGCGATTCTCTAACCCCCAAGAGTATTTTTGAGACCAGCTACAGCACCCACCGAGTATCCAGGATAGACTGACGCTAGAGGATCCCAAGCTACATGGCCGATGTTCGATTGAGCTGCCTATGTAGCTGAGAGAAGATGGGTTGGGGATCAGTCCTCCGGCCATCACCTACCTTTTGGGCATTGACACGGTTGCTCATCATCCCGCTACGCCTACCGGGAATGCTGTTTGGACGCATGAGTCTCGCTCCCCTGGCAAAGCTGCAAGGCGAATGCCGCGACGCTGCTGCCCTGTGTCCCTGAGCTTTTTCCTTTACGAACTCCGAGTGAGCACGCTGATTCCCTGTCTTCCGCCCTGTCTTCCGCCCTCCCGCTCCTGTAGCTGCCTCCCCCATCAGGGCTGTTGCATGGGCGCTGAAGTCAACGTCCCTTGACAAAGCAGCAAGTTACAACTGAAATGCTTCTGCCTTTGTGTCCCCAAGTGTTTTTCGTGATGACCTGAGCGAGATTGGCGATTTTCTGTCTTCCGCCCTACCAATCCTGTGGCTGCCTCCCCCATCCAGTTCAGCTCCCTGAGGAGGGTTTCCTCATTGATTTTGAATTGAGTTTTTGTTGATCTGCTATCCCTCCTTTTTGTGCTGCAGGTATAGGAGTCCGTGACCTGGGTCCTCCATCTTGACGGCTTCGACCGGTCACTAAAATCGCTGTTTGACGCCGGTCTACGTCTTGGTGTCGCCAGCTTGTCTATTGCTTCAAGCCGACCCCCCCTTCGGGACACCTACACCTCCTTTCAATAAGGATGGCCGCTGCGAGACACCCTTTTCGCCCCTTCCTTCTTGCCCTTTCCACTACCTATGGTGCTCCGGCGCAGAGAGCGAGTCTGGCCCTGGATTATGTGAATCCGTGACCCCAACCGGACTGTGGGCTTGTCGACTTTGAGGATCCCTTGATGTACTATCTTCCATTGCTGGTTTGCCTGACTTGGTAACCTATGATTGCTGAACCAATAAGGAATCAGAGTATAAATATCACACGACATACATCCCCAGTCACTACCAGCGGAGCAGCGTGTGGGGCAGCACGGAGGCAAACTTGTCCTGAGTCTGTGAGTATTGGGTAAGTAGAAACACCATTTTCCATCACAAAAGTGAGTATTAAATACTGAAAAACGATCCTTTGTCCCTCCAGATTGCAAAGTTAGCAATCAACCCCAGACGTACTTGAATGCTCATGAAGCAAGCCATCTTTATACAATGAGTATGACCAACATGTCGTGACATGTTTCAATCAATTTTTATGTGTGTTATCTATGTTGTGTGTCTTGTCTGTCAATTTCCTTTTCAGGGCTAACATGCTATGTGGTGTTCCAGGTGACTGCACCTGTATGAGCCACCCTATTAAGGGTAACCATACCAATTTTCTTTTTTCCTCTTTTTAGGTCATGCAAATGCATGGTCGTAATACCGCTGTAGGCACATTATAGCCTATATTTAATATTAAGACACTGTAAATAGTCCTGCACTTTTGGTTATTTACACGAATCATAGAAATACGTGAGTAAGGTGGGGAAGTTGTGCCCCCGTCCTGAAGAAGGAGCATATGCTCCGAAACATGTCGACGCACACCAGAGGTACTGTCCATAGTCATGACAGTTAATTACCTCGTACTGCACTTCTTTTAACAGTACCAGCCCGGGATTGTGAATAAAAAAAATTCCTGTACACCCACGAGCCAGGTACTTTTTAAACCTTCACTATACCCCACCACTCACATTTAAATACCCCTACCACTTGCATCACACACACCACACATAGTCTAACTTTCAGTGCTCCCACGTAGTCGTAGATCGCAGCATGCCGCATCCCGCTAGAGGGGTGCGAAGACCCCTATGATGAAGCATGACACCAAGGGGTCTGTTGGTGTGTGAGGGGTATTTTACAAAACACTGTGTGTCCCCACACTTTTGGTTGACACATTTCCATATGCCTTTTGGTTGTCAAGAGGGATGTGGCCCAACACTGGAGAGGAGGGAGGAATGGACTACTTTGGACAAAAGAACTTGTTTATAAAACTCCCGGGGTGTGGAAGAAATATGCTAAAATATAGAACCCATGGTGGAATTACCATAACCAGGGTATGTGATGCCCTAGCTTCTTTACTGGTCGCATGTCGCCAACATATTTTGTACTCGTATAACAGTTGTGACCTCTTGCTTCCTTAAGTGCTGCAGATGTTGTTACAAAGCCTGTATGTGGCTATTTCCCCTTCCTCTTGTGTTATATTGGGAATCATATAAAATCAATAAAAAGGTTTATATAAAGAAAATAAGGGTGTTGAAATATTTATCGGACCTAGAAAGTATTCGCACAATGGAGTGAAGGAGTTTATATTTTAGTCCAAGGATTAAGGCGTAACCTGTGGAATTTAGTGCCTAGTTCCCTGACCTGCCGAAACTGACCTGGGAAAAACTAAAAGTCTTTAAAGTTTTGAATTTTGATCCTTGCACAAACTCTTTTTTGCACAAAGGTTGTAATTTGTCCCATGCTCGGAATCAGGGACTAAGGTACACATATATCAACCAATCTTGCGTTTGCAAACGGGCTGATTTGCAGAATTGGCCGGTTTGAGAATGCACAAAAGGCTTTTACATGTATCAAACCCTATTTTGCGATTCGGTATCCTGTTACTGAATCGCAAAATGGGTTTGCAAATTGGTTTTTGGAAAGGGGCTTGTTTAGGGCATCTCTTCCAAATACCAAATCGTAATGGTATTTATGAATGTTTTGTGGCTGTGAATGTGGTCCTAAACATTCACAATTTACCACCAACTTCAAGTTGGTGGTAACCCATTCGCATGGGAATGGTTGTAAAAAACTGCCTGCTCTTAAAAAATGAAAAGGAAACTTTCCATAATTTTTTTAAACACAACCCTTTTTTTTTAAGTAATAGGAGCTGCATTTAAAAAAAAAGATTGCTTTATTTAAAAGCAATCACGGACATGGTGGTCTGCTAACCCCAGCATGCCACCATCGCTGTGATTTAAAGGATTCCTAGGGGGTCGCAAATTGTGATCTACCTCATTAATCTTAATGAGGTAGGTCGATTTCCGACCCACTAAGAATCGGTATATGAAACTCACGGAGTTTCATGCATTGGAAATAGCGATTACCTAATTACGATTCTCACAAAATCGCAATTAGGAAATCACAATTTCCAAATTTGATACATGTGGCCCTCAGTGCCTTAAGAGTTTGACAGGCCTTTGAAGTAAGACCACAGTTTGAGGATTTACTGGGAGAATAGCCCTGGTGCGAGTTGCATGGATTTCCCAAGAAATTATGTTGTATTACACCACCTTCCAAAGAACCCCTGAGTGACGGCCTTACCCTCAATGCAGGCTTGACAAATTGCAAACAATTGCATTATTCTAACTGCGAATTTGATGTCACTGCCACTCAGGCTGTCTGGAAATAAGTGTTTATTATGCAAACATAGGCTCCATCGTCTGCGGGTCTTTTACGACTACTAAATATTTTTTAATTGCTGCAAACATCAGTGGATTCCATAAATATGCAAATGCAATTAGCTCATAAAATAGGCAATAAATATCTGAATTGTCGTTCTCCTAAAAACCTCCTTGAGGTCTGCTCAGTTTTATTCCCAACTGCAGTATCAAGTTATGGTTTTATGAAGGTACGCGCTACGCCCTGACGGCGCGCTCATGTGCTAAGGCTTGTTGCAAATGTGGCTTTTTAGTGTTTTTTTTTTTAATTATCCTCAAAATGATTACAATTTCAGAAATTGTGTGAGAGACATCTTGATTTTATTAGTTGTCTGAAATATATTTTTCGGAGTGGAAACTGCGGTTACAAAAAGCTGAGAGTTTAAGCACATTCGTTTTGCAGACACGGTGCATCACAAACCTGCTTTAGGGGCAAGCTTCCCCAGACTGCAACCGTGCTCAGACCATATAGTAGAAATTTTACAATGGTGAAAACAAGGCGCACACGAATTTTAGGCTATTAATTCCTTATCTACAGTGAGAGAAACAAAGGGCCTCATTTATGGAAATTGTTGCGCCGCTGCGTGAAAACAGAGATGCAACAGTTTTCACT
Source organism: Lissotriton vulgaris (assembly GCF_964263255.1). Taxonomy (NCBI): domain Eukaryota; kingdom Metazoa; phylum Chordata; class Amphibia; order Caudata; family Salamandridae; genus Lissotriton; species Lissotriton vulgaris. The sequence continues at coordinate 1,526,992,587 of NC_141687.1, read as the reverse complement.
GCACTCTCATTGCTACAGGATGGATGCGCCGTATTTAATGTACGGTGCTCCAGGTCTCCAGGAGCTACCAAATATGTCAGTATATCAAGCCCCATGTGAAAGGGCCTGCGTCAGTCTTACGCCTGCGGTGAGGCAGGCGTAAGATATTGATGCAGTAGTGTCCTGAAAGTGTTGCAGTGAAATCTCATAGATTTCACAGAACCACTTCTACGACCCTTTACTGCGGGGGAACGCCCACCCTACGTACATTATACCTGACACAGGTATAGTGTAGCGCAGGTGTTTACAAAGTGATGCATCTGCTTTGATGCGTCACTTTGTAAATATGGTGCAATGTGGTGCATTATTTACGCCATTGCAGCGTCACAAAAAGTGGCGCAACAGGTGGCGTAAAACTGTTGCAGGCCTTCATAAATAAGGCCCTAAGAATGTTTGTTTCAATGTATTTTTTTCTCTTTATAACACAATACTAATCCCAATTACCAACAATAACGCTGGGTTAGTCACTAACCTTGGGTTCCAGAGTGTTATTTGCCGTAAAGCATTTAAAAGCCTCGTCAGAAGTAGTAAGCACTCTATGAATGCAATTGCAATAAAAGACATATTTCTGCCCCCTGGAAAAAATTGTGGAAATTGTTTGTTAAACCATATCTGAACTCATAGGTACGTTTAAAAAAGCCTCCATGTGGTCAAACTGAAAAACAAATTAGCACGCAACAAAAGCCTTCAACAGTTGGCTTCAGCTATAACACGTCATCTCTGCGCGGCGCATTGTCATGGGTGGATGTACAGCATATGTACAGTATTTACACTAGAAGGTGTCCGGAAGGACACTACATCCCTTCCAAACTTTAATGAAAAAGAGAACAACAAGTCCAACCTGTGGGGAAGAACAAACAAACAAAATCCAGCACAACTGCATCTGTTCAGGCCATGTGCCGGGCAGTACTGGGTCTCTTGACCACATGTTCTTGAGGTTTTAGTCCACCCCAGCGATGCCATTCAGACCAGCCTGGTCTCACGGTGTGGGAGACTAATTACGTATCTCAATCTGGGGAGCATCCGGAGCAGTGGTAAAGTCCACTGTGGAGTTCTCTTTGAAGCCGCTCGGGCTATATAGACGGCAAACCTTCAAAGACTAAGGACGACATTGATGAATGGGAGTCTTCTTTGAAGGCCTATGTGCTACCCAGGCCCACTGGTGGAGCAGCTTCAGACTTCCCTCTCGTGACAGGACTCCCCTCTAACAGGAAATTTCCTGAAGCCCTTTCTGCCGGGCTGCCACGTGAATGTGTGGACTGTGCAGGCATCTCATAGGCCACGCAAAGGCGTCTCTGAGGAACTGCCAACAGGACCACATCCAAGTCGCTCTTTTAGCCACAAAGGGTGGTTGTCTTAGGGTCTGTACTCTAAGGCCATCAGGACTCAGGTGCATGGACCTTCATCAGAAAGTCTTTGGGTGACCAGTCTCCATTCGCAACGTCAGTGCTTCCCTGTGCATGTCGTGGAGCTGCTGCAGACATATCTCTCTTGCTGGGATTTCCTCTCACACCGAAATCCCTCGAGGCCATTGCCCCTGGATTGCCACAGTACTGCGTGGACTATGCGGGGCCTCAATTAGGCCATGCAAAGGGGTACCTGCATAACTCTCAAATGGGCCACAGCCAAGCCTCGTGCAACCCTAAGGGTGGATAGTCCAATGGTTGAGTATGCTCTCTTCGGCTGGTCTCAGGTTCACGGTGGCCAGCTACCCATGGTGACAGGGATGCCTTGTTAACCTCTCGCTGTTTTGCAGCCATACACCTCCACTCTGGTGGTGCGATGCTCCTTAGGTGATTCTGGTGATGCACCTGGTAATGATAATGGTTTTATCATCTAGCAACTAGGGAGATAGATGGCAATGTCTTTCTTGGAGTAAGGATGACTGGAGTGACTTTAAAGCCACTTGCAGTTCTTCGTCAGCATGTGCAGTTACTAGCAAGGATGCTATCTATGCCAGGCAGTCAGTGACTGGTGGCTGGATGGTGGCACCGTGAAGCATTGGGCCTGGATGCTGTTTGCGCTTGTTGGCGGTTTAAAGTTTTTCCTCCCACCGAGCTGCCTCCAGTGACGTCTCTACACCCCAGTTGCTGGTTTTTTGTTGATAGATGCCCTCTCCGGTATTGGCACAAGTCCTCAGTCTTTGCTCTTCTCCCTTTTCTTTTGCACACCTGAGGTAGTTGTTCACGCTGTGACATCGTGCCACTCTCTTGTCTTCAACTCCTTCGCGATGTGGCTTCTCTACTTCCAACCAGGTTCCCCACAGTGATGTGGCGACATGCCAAGTGATGCATGTTGACTCCACATGGACAGCTCACTGGTTGCATCCTGTTTTTTGCTGTGGACCTGTTGCAGGTCTGTCCTGCTGTAGGAATTGACTTTCTACTTTTGCGAATTGTTTGCAGGTGTTGCTCTTTCTCAGGGATCTTCTTGGTGCTTCACCCTTTGAATAGAGGGTCACCTTCATGCTGCACCATCGAAGCACTTGGTCCTGCCTAGGTTCAGGCATACTGTCAGGGTTTGTCACTGTATGCAATACTCTCAATGATGGGCTAACAGTGGCCATTCACACTGGGGCGGCTATTTGGCATGGCCTATTCCTTTCAGTATTGCTTCTTCCTTTCAGAGAGGTCCCTCTATCTGATGGGAGGCTGCCAGTGCTGTCAGGTTCACTGTTGTGCCTCTCACCCTGTAATACATGTTATTCACACCAAATTGAGCGTTAAGCTGCGTGGGTGTAAGTAAATACCATATGCATTTTTATACCAAAAAAAAAACCACAAGCAGACCTTTTGCCTAAAAGAACATCTTCCAACAAATACAGTGTATTGGATTCTTAATGTAAACAGTATTGACCAAACCAATATACATATGGAATGTTACAATGTGCATTTTTAAAGCATATGCAATAAATAAATGAATAGGTAAATGAGACTGGCCCGGTAACACCATAGGCAAGTATGGACGTGAACAGGCAAAACGGTACTGCGCACAGTACAAGAATTGCTGAAACAGGCTGGCCAGTAACCACAGTATGTACGCCGAGTAGTAATACAACAGGTCATTAAACTGGAAAGATTGCCCCAAAGCCCCTATTGCATGTTATAGGAGATTTAAAACAAAAGGCTGCCAGGATGTTCATCATACAGTGTATGAAAGACGTTATGCTTGCAGCACACCGTTTTTGGGCGGGTAGTCCACTTACTTTACATCCCCATGTGCTTTGATGAAGCGAGGTCAGTTACCGAACATGGAGATTGGAAAGTATACACCACTGACCCATTTAATAGGTCACATTGCCTGTCTTCAACCTAGGGTACAACAACGTGGAAGGTAAGTGAATAACGGCTATCATATGCTCCTAACTGGTATGAGCCACTTTTAATCTAGTTCAAGGATACAATTTCAACATATAACATCCCCCCACCCCCACACAAAAATAAAGCCTCAATATTGGCCCCGATCAACACAAAACTGCAGAACCCTACCCCGAACATCACAGACCTCATTTCGAGACGGCCGCCAGACGCCCTACCCACCAAACCTCCATACCGTGGTGCACGGGTCCCGCTGCCCTGGGACATGCGCGATAATCCCGGGTAAGCCATTCCCTGTACCCTGGGGTTCTCACTGAGCCACTCACGTACCAACTTTGATCTCAGTGGGGTCAAACTTAGGAGGCATTGCGAAAAGGTACTACCGCGGGCTGCGCCACGGATTGGGGTTTTGGTGTCGGATGAAACCGGATTCGGGACGACCCCAAGAAATCTTTTCAGAGGCTATTCTTCAGCCATCTTGCGCTTGGCAGCTCTTGCCCTTCGCCAACAACTTATCTCCCTGACCATAAACAAAATGGCGGCTACCTGCAAAACATTATAGGTGACTAATGCGCCATAACGATGGTTGCCCGCCTGTTAAAACGCTGCCCTGCCCACGCAGCAATATGGAGGCCCGCTGAGAACTGTGCATACAACAGAGAAATAGACATACACATAATTGGATGCGCTCACAACTAACATGTAGTGACTGCACACAGAGCAGAATAAATACTGATAAAAGTGCCCCCACATAAACACGTAGATTATTTAGTCCCTCGTGCAACAGAGGAGATGGACATGCTGTCACATGTGTAGAACACAAAACACGCGTCCGCCATATTTCAATGTAAATAAAAAATAAATAAATGTTCAACAGGCGGCCGCTACAATTACTGCGCTTGTGAAGATGCAACAATTTCAATGTAAAAAAAATAAAAATAAATGGAGCACGATGTTCACATACAACTCAGAACATCGCGCTTCACAACGTGCATACAAAGTAAAGTTAAACAGACGTCCTCTACAATTACTGCGCTTGTGAAGACACAATGATTTAAATGTAAATAAAAAATAAATAAACGGAGCGAGATGTTCACATACAACTCAGAACATCGTGCTTCACAACATGCATACAAAAATTGAGGATAAGGGTTAAGCTAGCCGCTGCACAACAACACAAACCGGAGTCACGCATGGATGACGAGGTGCTAACAACACACGTTAACCAAATGTCCAGGACTTAGTGCATGAACTACAAGAGACACTGGTGATTGTTGTTAAAGGATAGGTACTAGCAGCTTTTCAGTAATTGGAAACCGGGCAGAGGCCAGATGTGCCGATCGTGTAGTAGTGATGGGGGGCGGCAAGGGGGACGGGTAGGTCACGAGCGCGGCCAAGGAGGGTGGCTGGAGGAAAGTCTGGGTGTGATCTGATGAATGAAAGGTGTTGGCGATGAGAAGGGGGGAGATGGAGTAAGCAGTTACACAGGTTGGCTTGTGTTGGGGGCAGAAGTCGGGAGTGGATACTATAGAAGAACCAGGAGTGACGGAAAAAGAGTTAGAGAAAAGAGGGGAGCAGAGGATTGAAACAAGCTCTTGGCATTGCTGTGGCGAGGGGGCGGGGGAGCGGGAGCGCATTCCTTTGAAGTCTAATGCGGGGGGAGTGGCAGCCTTTGAAGTGTGATGCGAGGCACAGACAAATGGTGGTGTGTGATGTTGCTGGCCTCGTGCACGCGCATAGATCACATGACTGTGGCTAATCCGCAGCTGTTTTGGTAGACTTTTCTTTTCCACTTACTATAATTCTAACCAGCAATGCGCAAGCGCATTGGCAGGCCGAGACCTAAAGAGAAGTCAAGGATGATAAAGAACTCACAATAAAGAATACGATAATGAAATGGTAAAAAAATGGGGTGAAAGAAATGTGTATAGTTAGGACTAGGCAGCCTTGGCATTCGCGATTCCGGCGGCCGTCAGCCCGGGAGGCGGGTTTCTACGAACAATTTTGGGTCCATACACTTGTTTTTTTCTTCTTTTTACGAAATACAACTTTCCCCAAAACAGTCCCACAGGTTTATTTGCGGTCATAACTCCAACTGTGGAATATTTATTGTTCAAAATCTCTTTGCCGGCGAATGAGGGCTGAAAGTATCGCGAGTGACAAAACAAATTAAAGGAATACAATTTATAACCTTCCACTACATATTTACTGCTTCCATGAGCCATTTACCTTGTCAAAATAAAAACCTGTCTAACCACTTACTCAGACAGTCAATGACTTGACTGATTAATTGGCAGTCCTGCAAAGGACTGTGAGGAATGCTCTGACCCAGTAGGTTTTGGGTTGTGCCTACAGCATCATGGATTGTCAGAAACATTTGTGGGGACCAAATATCATGTGTGAGAGGGCCTTTCACGTTTCAGCACAAGCACCTCAAAACAGAAGCAATGTCTGACGAAACATTTGGAGCATATGGCGCCACCTAGTGGCAGTTGCCTTTACTTCTTTCATGAATAAAACACTAAAATCGGCAGCGGTCTTAACTTGTCTTACTATACCACAAAAATACGTGAAGCCTACATTTGGAATTAAAACCTAAATTTGAAAGTAGCAGTGTGTGGCTCTGTAAAGTGCTCTGCCCGGGGCAAACAGCCCTGGCGGTCCCCTACCTCTCTTTGTAACAGCCCTGATATATCTGGAGAGATTAACAACAACGTGGCCCACCTACAATTACTGCAATATTTAACAGCAAGACTTCTGTCTGGGTTGGAACATGTTATGTTATGTTAAGTGCAACTTGTATAGCGTACTGACACCAAAGGCTTCCTGGCGCTTTAAGACAGACTGAGTGAGGGTGAAGCGTGAGTGATGGAGTTTTAACCAAGGGGTGGGAAGAGGTGAGTTTTAAGCGATTTTCTGAAGTTCAGGAGGGAAGGGCTGGATTTGATGGAAAGAGGGAGGAGATTCCAAAATCCGGGGGCTAGGTGGGAGAAGCGACGACCACCGAATTTCTTGGTTTTAGCTTTGGGGGTGACTAGCAGATGAAGGTGGACTGAATGGAGGTTGCGCGTAGGTCGATGAGGAGTGATTAGGGATTTGAGAAACGCGGGACTGGTGCAGTGGAGGGCTTTGAATGTGAGGCAGGCCACCTTGAAAGCTGCCCTTTGGCCTATTGGTAACCAGTACAGTCTGTGAAGTAGAGGTTTTGCCGATTGCCATCTGGGGGTTTTATGAATGAGGCGCGCCGCTTGGTTCTGGACAACCTGAAGGCGGTGCAGCAGAGATTGTGGAAGACCGTAGTAGAGGGAGTTGGAGAAGTCCAGACGGGAAAGTACCAGCTAGATGACAACTTGGGTAAGTGCGGCGGGCGGAAGTAAGTGGCGAACTTTGCGGATCTTCCGAGCTGATGCATACAAGATGAGATGACCGCACCCACTTGAGCTTTGAGGGACAGTTCGGTGTCGATAATCACACCCAGGCTCTTCACTGATTTGACTGGGACTGGGGGGGCCTAGCTCAGAGGGCCAGAACTGCGGACCCCAGTGAGCCTGGCTGAGTCCAGGGAGGAGGAGCTCGGTTTTCCCGGGGTTTAGCTTCAGTTGATTCAGGTTCATCCAATGTTGGATGTGAATCATGACAGTGTGACACGTATTGATGGCATGAGGTGAATTGAGAGGGAGGACAATCTGCAAATCATCGGCATAGTTGTAAACAATAATGTCCCATTTCTGAAGTGAGTGGATCAAGGGCCGGAGGTATAGGCTGAACAGAAGCGGTGAAAGGGAGGAGCCCTGAGGGACTCCACAGATCGTGGGGGTTTTTGTTGCGGTATAGGGGCCCAGGCGGACAGCCTGTGTTCTTCCGGTCAGGAAGGACTCGACCCACTTAAGAGCGGTACCCTGGATGCCTGCCTGTCTGACACGGTGGAGAAGGATGTTATGGTCCACTGTGTCGAACGCGGCCGACAAGTCCAGGAGTACAAGGGCTTGGGGGATCCCCGCATCCGCGTTACTCCTAAGCGTGTCCAGGACTGCCAGAATGATGGCCTCAGTAGAGTGGGCGGGTCTGAAGCCAGCTTGATTGGGCTCAAGGTGGCAAGAGGATTCGATAAAATTTGACAGGCATCGGGTGACGTGGGCCTCCATTAATTTGGAAAAGTAGGGAAGGAGGGAGATGGGACGATAATTGGATGGTTCCACGGGGTCAGCGCCAGGTTTTTTGAGGAGGGGCACTAGGATGGCCTCCTTGAGAGAACTAGGAACGATGCCGCTGCTGAGTAAACCATTCAGCAGGGGTAGAATACAATCAGGTAGATTGAGGCAGATATTCCATAAGACAGATGGCCGACAGCAGTCATTAGGGGAGCCAGATTTGACCCGAGTAGCGAGTTCCGCTAATGAGATAGGATTCAGAGCAGGGAAGGTAGTAAGAGTCAGGGGGTTATTAGAGGAGGTGTCCGATGGGTGTGGCTGGGGTGGGGGAGGGATAGAGTTTTTGATTTTTATGATCTTTTCCACAAAGAAGAGGTTGAGAGTGTCGCATGTCTCTTGAGTGGGGGTCTGGGCTGGGAGGGTTCTGTCATCTGTGGTAAGTTCATTCATGACTTTGAACACCTCCTTTGATTTATTGACAGCAGACGAGATCCTATTGGAAAAATGTTCCGATTTTGCTATGGTAATGGCAGTTTTGTATTCTCTGCTTGCAACCGTGTAAGACAGCCTGGCTGAGTTAGAATAATCGCGTGTCCAGATTCGTTCCAACTGGCGCGTTTTTAGTTTGTGTTGCTTGAGGTCATTAGAGAACCACCTGTGGGAGTTGTGATGCCTAGAGTGGGGAAATTTGGTAAGGGGGGCGAACTGGTCGCTGGCCGACCTCAGCCAGGAACCGATGTCATTTTCTATGACGTTGATGTTATCAGTGGGATTAAAGACAGGGCGGGTGTCGGCCAGGGTCGTGAGAAAGCCCTGGGGGTCATATGTGCTCCATTTTGGTGAGGAGCCGACAGCCATCAGAGGAGCAAGGATCCGGCCAACGACAGTGATGGAAGTGTCAACTAAATGATGGTCTGACCAGACGCAAGGGGATATAGCTGGCTGAGACAAAGCCAGATTACAGGTCCAAATCTGGTCCAGGATATGGCCCTTGATATGAGTGGGTCGGGTGACCTGTTGGGTAAGGTTCAGGCTGTTGAGAGTCTCAAAGAGCTCAATAGCATGAGGACCGGCGTTGGTATCATTGAACCAATAGTTCAGGTCGCCAAAAAGGGCGAAACTAGAGTGCTGCGTTAATAGATTGGACAGCTGTTCGCTCATGATGGTAGAGAAGGATGGCATAGGATGTGGAGGCCGGTATAGGAGGAGGAACGTGAGGGCACCGGCGTCAGTTTCCAAGCTGACAAGCAAGATATCCACCTCAGGAAGGGGGAGGGAATAAGAAGAAGTCGAGTTCAGGCGCTTAGATATGATGGCTGCCACCCCACCCCCAGGCCGGTCACTGGGGCGATCGGCATGGAGGATTTAGTAGTCAGGGGGGAGGGCCGCCAAAATATCTGGGAGGGACTCTGACGTTAACCATGTTTCCGTTAGCAGGAGTATGTCAGGGTTGTTATTAGACAACAGGATGAAAATGTCCCCGCAGTGTTTTACTAGAGAGCGGGTGTTCAGATATGACACCCTGTTGAAAGTGGCGTTCCTGGTCGGTTTAACTGAAGGTGTGTGGCCGCATGGAGAGTGTAGAGCAGGGCGCATAAGGCCGGATGTGTGTACACGGCTGTAGCAATTGGGAGACAGCGGGGGGCAAGATGCTGTAGCTCTCTGAGAGATTGTGAAGAGTATGAGAGGGGATCGCCAGCATGGCTTGCCCTAGGGCCCGGCCTGGCGTGGACGGGCGCAGACGGGCTTACCTTTGGCACGCCTTCGGCGCGCTGACGGCGCGCTGACGGCGCGCCCGCTGCGCGTCCGAAAGATGCACATGATTTATAGGTCTGGAGGGGCGGGGGCGTGACCTCTGAAGGGGGCGTGGCCTGCGGCCTCGCCGAGATGGCGGCAGGAAGAGATTGTTTGGTCTGGGGGCCGCGGCAGCGCTAGATCCACTGCGCGAGCACAACCGGACCTCAGTAAGTGACTGTGCAACAAGTTAAAGTGACAATCAAATTTCAATAGTTAATTTTTAAAAGCAGGTAAAAAACGCTCTCGGCTTCCGCCTCAAGAGCTCAGTGCAGTCTTAATGAGAGGCGCTTGTATTCAGCGTCTCTTTGTAGGGCGGCGGCGGGGGCGTGGCCTCTGAAGGGGGCGTGGCCTGCGGCCTCACCAAGATGGCGGCAGGAAGAGATTGTTTCGTCTGGGGGCCGCGGCAGCGCTAGATCCACTGCGCGAGCACAATCGGAGCTCAGTAAGTGACTAGTGCAACAAGTTAAAGTGACAATCAAATTTCAATAGTTAATTTTTAAAAGCAGGTAAAAAACGCTCTCGGCTTCCGCCTCAAGAGCTCAGTGCATGTTTCAAACACTTTAGTACACTACACTCGTTGCCAAAAAACACAAACTTTAGTAAAGTCAATAAATCTGGTATTATTGGCTGTTAACTTTTGGCTTTGCCAATGTTTGTGATTTTTTGTTGTTGTAAATTTGCTTAAATTAAATACTTACTGTGTTTAGGTGCACAGTGTGCAAGAACCTCGTCAGTCAGGGAGCTAAGCTGACGACTGAAGTGGGATGATCAGGTTCCCACGCTGAATGCATGTGGGTGGAACAAAAATGTCAATAACACACTGACAGACCAATGTGTGAAGAGAGGTGACTGACAGCACCTATAGCTAAGTACATAGTCCATATAAGTGTATTCAAATCTAAAAGTCTTGGCTAACGCCAGACCTAAAACAAATATTCATAACCTTTAATCGTAGCACACAAACCCATCTTTTCGAACTCACGTTTTGTTTTTAGTAAAATATAGATTATCTCCTCGTTTTTCCCATCCATCAAACCGGGCTAGGAAGTGAAAGGGGTCATATGGAGTCACGTGATAGATGGAGCACACATAGGGCAAGATTCACTTTAGCAGAGTGAAAGGACGAGGCAGAAGCCAACAGACAGTTTTAACCCGAACATATCCAGTTCAGGAGTAGACCAACGACTTCCTATGCCCGTTCCAAGTACGTTTTAAGACAATCTAAGATATACGACTAGTGTGCAACCGCCCGATAGACAAACAATCAAGGAACCCCATTAAAAGGAGCTACCTTTACATGAGAGAGAAGGCTCCAAGAACTATACCCATAGTATCAATAAGTGACACATCAAGTAGACTCCAACCAGGAACATTCCTGACACGGTCCCAAGGATACGGTGCATCCATCCGTTCCCCGAAACCCCAGAAATAAGAAGTCCTGAGGAAGGTGCCGCAATATCAAGTGTCAAGCACCGAAACGCGTCGACGCACTGTTTGGTCTAAAAGAATCCAGTTAGGGCCGGGTATAACCTTGAGATGGATATGACATCTTTCCACTAAAGTTATATATCAACTAAACTTTCTACGGCCATTGGATCTAGCGAAATACAGTGGCAGAGATAACAAGTGGCCACGTTTATGTGAGGGGTTGTTGTTCATTATGTTTAGTCTGAACGTCTTTTGATTGTTTTTTTATTGCTTATGTGTCGTTACATTCTGCTTGTGTAATATTGTGGAACAATTATTTTTATTCCTCCAAGATATCTTATCTTGGATTTTAACCATTTCAGAAGAATTGTATGAATTTATACTGTTTTTATTGTTTAAACCAATGTAAAAATTTTTTTTTTTAAATAAACTTAGACTGTGAACAAGATTCTTTTCATTGTGGAAACCTTTCTCTATGTTTGTCCGAATACCCATGGTGTATTGTGAGCTTTCCTTGTACAACAAGAAAGGCCTTCAGTGACCAGTAGACTAGTCGATTCCAGGGATCTTCCCTTTGACTAACAAGATTCACTTTAACACAAAGAACTGGATTACGAGTGGGCCGGAGAGGCTTCAGGTATTTCCCTCCCCAATAAAATAAAGATATCGAGGAGTGTGATATTTTACCCGGCATGATATATACCTGCTATTCAAAGTTTTCCTCTGAACAATAAAGTATTAAATGCAAAATGTGGTGCTTCTGCGGGCATCGCACCCCCCTACATATTTTCCACCCAGTAAAACGTAGGCAGGCAGGCAGTACACATATACACCAGCAAAAAACCTGCGACGTGGTCACGAGAAAAGAAATTCTGAATCACAGATAGGAATTATGGCCTAGGGGTGGATGTGAAGTGTGTACTACTGTGACCTAAATCTAATATTATTTGGAAGTGTCCCTCTATCATCTCCGCAATATATGAGCACTCGTCCTGTCAAATGGCGGAAAGAAGGAGGATAAAAAATCAGGATGAGCCACCATTGAGACTATCCCCTCACAATAACAAGGGATGGCTGAGGTCTTAAATCCAATGGGCGTGGCCTGATGCACAACGGCTGCTGACGTTTGCTGCCTTTATAAAAAAAACATCCTGCCTCGAAAAGAAGTAGTCCTCATGGGTAAATGGTCTTAAGCCAGATCTAAAAACTTTAAGTTAACGAGGGACTGCAGGAATGAGGGACAACGGCGAACAGATACTAGACACGAACAAGAGTACAATTACTGTTATTGCATTTTAGAAAATAACTGTAAAACTAGCACATTATTGGTGCCGTGACATACAAGTCTCCAATGTCATGACCTTGCATCCTCGAGCTGCAGTATCGCGCAACTAGGAAATAACGCAATCAGTCTGTGCCACATTACAGCCTCATTATGCTCAGATGGGGAACATGGTTCTATAGATAGAACTGTGCTCACCCGCAGCGGATGACTTTGATGAAAAGGGCCCATGTTCTTGGTTTTCAGCTGTTTGCAGTGATGTAAGCCCCGATTGTCGCAGGTTTTTACAACACAGTGCGGTGCTGCCCTTGCACAAAGAGACCACGCAACAAGCCTGCTATGGGGACTAAGACAATGCCAAGCATTATTTTACCGGACAGAGTACAAGGCAAGCCATTGACATGCAACGATGCACGTCACGTGCTCCAACATATTTTAGTTCTTTCTCCATTTCAACAACCTGCTCATATGGAAACCAAAACAAGCACTCGCCATGACATTGTGTTTTCGCTGTAAGCTCCGTCCTTTTCAGACTGAGGGACGTGTTTTTCTAGGGGAGAGAAAAAAACGGAAAAAACCACTCCCCTCAATCCGAAAAGGACGGGGCTTACAGTGAAAACACAACGTCAGAGAGACCTCTTCTCCAATGGCTGGCCGCCGTTTAGGAGGCCAGCCAATGGAGAAGAGGAGCGGGTTCAAGCACCACTACTAGAGACATAAGATCTCGCAAGTGAGACTGCGCAAGCGCAGCCTACGCTAGCCGAGACTGCGCAAGCGCAGCTTACGCTAGCCGAGACCTAAAAACAGGAGATGATCACAATCCGCACATGCAGCCACTTTTTGTATCACACCACCATTAGTTATTTTATTTGAAGAGATCCCCATCTGGAGAATGGTAGCATAGTCATGCATATCTCATCGAAGCAGCCTTTTGGCGTGACTTAGATTTTGTCGGACGGGTACTCCATCACAAACGTGTCGTATTTGCATAACAAAGGCTCCACCAGTGCGGGAGGGTACCTGAGCTCCAGGGGTCACCTCAGCACAGTACCCTGGACTGAGAGCTCCTAAGTGAGTCCGGATGGGGGCCCCTCAAGTTTCGTTACGCTTCTGATGTGACGGACATCCTATCCATCATATTACAGATGAATTATATCCTAATGCACTTATGATAAGTTGGACGGGGTATCTTTACATTTGTGATGGAGTACACATCCGCCAAACTCAAAATCAGGCCATTTGTTTTCCTTGATAACTTAGTTATTACATGGCAGATATTCACTACTGCGTTGCAGTGACAGTCCAAAAAGTTGATAGACATGAATTACGCGGTTTATTTAAAACAAGGAATGAATGTATGTATACTATACTTTGCAAATATTTGCTAGAATATATAGTGAACAAGGCGGGGGCAAGCCGCCGAAACGCGTCTATGCAGCTAATGAGCCATTAAAATCGTTTGGATTATGATTCACGGAGTCAGCGCCTTATTATTTTTGATGGAAAGTTTGGTTTGGTGCCGATATATATATATATATATATATATATATATATATATATATATATATATATATATATTCACTGAAAAAACCATAGGTTATAGACCATATATAGTTAGGAATTAGCATTTACAAAACCTTGAAAATTCACTGAAAAAACCATAGGTTATAGACCATATCTAGTTAGGGATTAGCATTTTCAAAACCTTATTTTACCCGCACAAAACCATTGAAATTTGCATATATAGTTAGATGCACTAACTATATATCGCGCACCCGCAATCCACTGCTGATGATGTCACATATTACATCATCATGACATGGTCAGTGACATCACTGATGACATCACTGATGACAACTCAAATGACATCACTGACAACATCACCGATGACGTCATTCATGTGATAATACGATGAATCTGTTCAGACTCTAATATAACCTTAGATACACTCAGTGTAAACAGACACTCACAGATTGTCACTTATCCATAGAGTTACTCATACACCTAGTCAGTCATGCAAATAATCAATCACACCTCCATTTACTCAACTATACAGTTATACACATCTTACTTATTGAAACTTATTCTAACACATATTTACTCTCTTATACAATCACTGATACAAGTTTTCAATGATCCATGCAGCCACTCACACATTCACTAGCTATTATACACAGTAATTTATATATCTCAACTCTCACATGCACTGTGTTTTACATATGTACTTACTTTGACATATAGCACTGAGATATCCATTTACTCACCAATACACTCATGCACACAGTCAACCACCCATACAGCTGTTTCCACATGCAGTTTTGAACCCATACATTTAGTGAATCAACTGTTCACACATCTATGCACAGAGTCACACACCTCCCAGCCACCCACACACACACACTCACTCTCCCATACAAATACTTGGGCAACCAATCAATTACCCATATAGTTACTCATATAGCTACTGATCAACACATGCAGCAGTTTACAGAACAACAGACATAATGATGCACAAATTAAGACAGTTTAGTCACTAACACATGCACTCAGTGAGACACATTTAAACACTCTCTCATACAGTCTGTCATGCATCTACTAAATCCTTCATCCAGACACTTATACATCCACTCATTCTTCAATATATATTAACTTTACAGAAACATACAGTCACTGGATGATGTCATCAGTGATGTTATTTTATTTGTCATTAGTGATGTTGTCAGTGATGTCATTCGAGTTGTCATCAGTGATGTCATCAGTGATGTCACTGACCATGTCATGAATGATGTAATATGTGACATCATCAGCAGTGGATTGCGGGTGCACGATATATAGTTAGTGCATCTAACTATATAAGCGAATTTCAATGGTTTTGTGCGAGTAAAATAAGGTTTTGAAAATGCTAATCCCTAACTATATATGGTCTATAACCTATGGTTTTTTCAGTGAATTTTCAAGGTTTTGTAAATGCTAATTCCTAACTATATATGGTCTATAACCTATGGTTTTTTCAGTGAATTTCAATGGTTTTTTAATAGCAAATATCAAAAGCTGTAAAATGTATTCTTTTTTTTTTTTTCTCCAAAGTACGCTCCCCGGTTCGCTTACTGGTGCGCGTACCGGGCGCTCCCCCCGTGAAATTTTTTAATTTTTTTTTCTTTATTTTTGCATGTATCAGCATTCTAACCCCCCTCCGAAAACCTAGAGGGTCACAAAGTGTCTACCGAGCCCCCTTCTACCCATTCCGAACATTGTTTGTCCTCCATTTTGTGTCTCAATTCTACCAATACTCAAAATGGAGGACTCCCGTAACGCTGCCGGTTCGCGTACCGGGGAGCGCACCGGTAAGCGCTCGATAAAAAAGGGTGGGAAAGTAATTTACAGAAAAACCACTACAGACACTTTCATCAAAAATAGAATAGCCCCTACTGCATAGCAGTCCCTACCATTTCCCCAAATTTGATGGAATTTCATTGTGAAAATTATGCTGTAAGCCTGATTAAATATCCTGAGGTAAATTACCTAACCAAAACACTTATGAAGTGTTAGAATTGACAACCAATCAAAATGCTACTTTCAATATCTTCTATTATTTCATGACATTTGATTGGTTATGTACCTGAGTCTATATAAAGAAAGAGAGAGAAACACAGCCATTTTGACTACTACTTCTTGAAGTACATATCAAGTACATTTCAACTGATAACTTAAACTTCTATTCGAAAGGTAAGATGTTATTTTAAAAACTGAAGTATGTTCTGTACTGTAAGTTAATTAGGAAAACATTTTCTGATAGTTATATACTATCCCTCTGTAATACTTATAGAATAAAATAGACTTCTCTGTTTTAGTTATGGATGGAGTTAGACTTGTCTTGTATAATTAAGAATTGACTTAGACTTTATCACATAAATCTTTTGATATTTCTACTTCCAGTTTGATACCATGCACTGCCCAACGAAAAAAATCACTGTTTAAAAAACCAAACTACCTGTCTGTACTTAAACCCAACAGTGCCCTATCTGTACTGATATATTTTTTTTAAATTCATTTTACAGCATAGAAATGGAAGGAGAGCAGAAAAATAACGTGGAAATTGTTGCAGAATGCAACCAAGACACAGAAAATGATTCAGAATTCTTTGATGAATCAATGGACATAGAACTTCTGCAATGTGTTGAAGCTGTGGATTTCTTAATTGAAAATGAGACAAAATCTGACCAAGAATTATTAGAAGTTCTTTTTAATTTTGAAAATAAATCAGAAAAATAAATTTATATATAATAATTCAAAAATTGTTTGAGACATTATTCATTTTTATATGTATTTTTTAAACTAGTAGCAAATTGATTTTAATGTAAAATCAGACTTTAAATATACTGTGCAACTTTAAGTTTGCTCATAGTTACTTCCTTTCTTCCACTATATCATCTCCAATGTGTATTTAACATCTCTTTATCATGTCCTGCCTCCATTGTGTTTCTGCTTTCCTGACAGACTACGCTACGAATTCCATATACCTCAATAACTTCTGAAACAACCTGCAAGATATCTACAAAGGAAACAATGTATTTTTATTTTTAGACTCTGCATTGGTACCTACATGTTGGTACTTAAATAAAATAAATAAAAAAAACAAAAATAACAATCAATAAACATACAATATTTGAACATTCTTTCATCCTATTTTCCCAATATTACGCTTCCCGGACCGCTCCCCGGTGCGCGTACCGAGCGCTCCCCCCGCAAAAAAACCGATATAAAAATTATTATTTTTTAACCCCGCGAGGCCCTTTTAAAGCCCCCTCATCAAACCTAGGGAGTCAGGGAGGATGTACTCTGCCCCTTATGCTCATTTCCCCCTTTGTTTTTGCCACCTCTTGTGTCTCGATCCTACCGAGACACAAGATGGCGGCCGCTCCGGACTGTTTAGAATGTTTACAGACACCGGAGAGCCAATCAGCTTCGCTTCGCGAAGATCCGTTACGCGTCAGGTACGCGAACCGGAGCGCTAACCGGAGCGCTGTCACAGATATATCTGTTTTTTAAAATGTTAATTTCTCAAAATCCACTGGAGCACATATATTGAGACATAGCAAAGGCACGTCGGGCAAACCATATCTACAATTTTGCCAAGTTTCGTGTAAATCCATTCAGCCGTTCGAGCTAAAAGTGAGTCCAACCGCCCTATGGAAAACTCAATGTTAAAAACGCGTTTTGGGACCCCCTTTTTTCTCAGGCCCCCTCTTGACGAAACCCCCCCAAATTTTCAAGGGCTGCTCAGAAACAAAATGTGCCATTTCCCTGAAAATTTCAGCCAATTCCGTCCACAAACGCCAAAGTTATTCGAAATAGAATTTTCAAAAATCCCATAGGAAAAAATCCTAACTATATATACCTACTGGCGACCGCCAGTAGGTAATATATATATATATATATATATATAAAATATAGGAGACATTATTTTATTGTGCTTTATTTAACTATGGATCATTACAGTGTGCGTTCTACCCAAGGGAATCAGTGTGCTGTAAATAAAACAGGGTGAAGTTTGCTTATTTCAGTTTTACCTAGTACAAGACATAAACAAATGTGTTGTGTAAGATAATGATGTACAATACAAGTGAGTAAGAAAGGTTGATGGGGTTAAGGAAAGTTGGGAGGGACGGGGGGAGAAAGTAGAAACAGGATCTTAAATTGAAGATACAGGGACGGGAGACGAAAGCATTCTTAGAAATTGAATCGTTTTCATTTATTTGCCAAAAACCGTAAAGAATCAGCTATACGTATTTCAGTGGATGACGAGTTCCAGTAAGTGAATGCTGCAACGGAGATTTATAGGGAAGCTATTTTGGAGTATTATTCTCTTGATTTCAAGGGTGAAATTTTGTGATCTTAGGGTCCTGGTACAGCATGTTTTTGGTACTGGAGATGCTGGAGATCAGATAGCCTCCTTGCATTTTATTCTGACTTCAATCAGAAGCCAGTGAAGGTCTTTGAGGACAAGGAAATGTGTTCGAATATTTTGATATGGAGAATTTGGTTTTGATCACTTTATTGAGCCCAAAGAGGACTCTTCTAAATGGTCTTTGGAGGCTTCCAATTACAGGTAGGTCAGTTGCCTGGAAGGATGGTCCTTCCTCTCCTGTTTGCAGATGTGAAGAAGTGACCCCTGAAAACTTTTACACACTTCTTTATATTTCAATGTTGTCACACTTGTGGCGATTTAAGAAACAAATGTCTACCACCTATCTGTGTTGTCATTGTATTGATGTCTGCAGTTATAATCTGCCTTTTTAATATAAATGTTCTAATATTAATCCATAAATATATTGTATGCCTTGCACTTTGTGTTTTGTCTCTTCCTTCTGCCATTTTAACCAATCTTAAATAATCTTAGGCATTGACACTGTATTAACACCTGTTTACCTTGCTAGTTGTGTTATGAAGGAATGTATTAGACTTTATTTTGCACTTTAGAAAGAATCCGCCATCAATAAAGACTAATCAGTTGCTTATCAATATACAAATCTGATTGTGTTTGTACCTCAACTTCACGGAAAAATAAAATCCTTCTTATTCAGATGATGAGTAGATAGGTTTTTGACATTTCTTCTTGTGACGCAGCAATATAATTACATGTTGTCTAGGCTAATACGGCCCCTGCTTATTTTTTGTGCTTACTCCCCACTTTCTGTGGTCAAGGTAGGCAGCTTGGAGTTTCGATACTTTTGGTTGGTGCCACACAAAATGATTAGAGTAGTGGATTATGCATGGTTTAAGAGACTGGGGAACGTGGTTGGTTGGAATTTAGTCCATGGGTCAGGGTACCCCACAAGCCATGTAGAGCATTTGGCCCCAATGTAGTTCCTATGAGGTACCACGATCCACTTTGGTGAACATGGTATTATATTCCTGGATCCCATGTATTGTTTTGATCACTGCCCAGTGAGTGGGTGCAGCTCATCCCAGTCACCCTGCCACAATGATCCTGCCCTCACCTAAGCCTCCTCGGTGTCACTGTGTGGAGGAAATGTACAAACCTCAACAACAGAGCCATTCACAGCCATGTTACCTGTGACCCGGAATAAGGCACAAATGGATAGGTCAAGAAAATTCCAACTTCCTAAAAATTATGAATTCAAATCTGACTTCACCATTAAAGAGGGTTTATAATTATAATTCATATCGGCATAAACAGTATAATTCTATATGCTCCCATTCCAAAGTTATCAATTATTAAATGTAATAAAACAATTCAGTGTCAGTCAATGGAAGAGATAGGCTTTACAGCAGTGAAAAACAACTTTAGGAGTTTTTAACTACCAGGACATGTAAAACTTAAGTGCACATGTCCTACTTTTTTAAATACAATGCACCCTGCCCTATTAGCCTTCCTTAGGGGTGACATATGTTTAAAAAGAAGGTCAAAATGGCAGTTTAAAATTACACAAAAGCTGAAGTGAAGAACCTGATATATGTTTGAAAAGGCTACTTTAGTGGGTAGCAGAATGAGTGCTTCAGGGCCAGTAGTAGCATTCAATTTACAGGCCAAGTTGTATACATGGTACCACTTTACTAGGGACTAGAAAAGTACATTAAATGTGCCAATTAGATGTATTCCAAGTTTATCATGTTTTAGGGAGTGAGTACAATCGCTTTACCAGTCTTTAACAGTGGCAAGTTGCACATAGTCTTAAAATCAACAAAAACAGGTTTAACATTAGAAGCCAGAAAGAAATCTGGGGAAGACACTAATAAAAGGACCAAGGCAAACACAAACTAAACACCAGATAGTTACAAAGGGGAGCAGCTCACGTTGGCTAAAGGACCCACCCCAACCTCACCACAAACCGACTAACTGTCTTACCTGCTCTAAGGAGGGCTGAGTGAAGAAGTTTCCTTTACGTGCCGTCTTCTAGAGCAGATCAAATTGCTCTTAGCAGCCAGGTACTTGGTTGACTATGCGCCACAATGAAAGGGACTAAAATTGTCTTACACCGGACACAGGGGAACTGTAGAAAGGGCAGGTAGTGTTAGAAATGGGAGGTGCTCATCTTTTCAGTAGTAAAGATTCCAAATGATTGTCTTTCTGATAATCAATCGATCAATCAATCAATCAATCAATCACTCAAGCATTTGTAGAGCGCGCTTCTTACCCATGAGGGTCTCAAGGCATTAAGGGGGGGGGCTGCTGCTGCTCGAACAGCCAGGTCTTGAGGAGTCTCCTGAAGGTCAGCAGGTCCTGGGTCTGTTGCAGGTGGATGGGGAGGGTGTTCAATGTCTTTCCGGCGAGGTGGGAGAAGGATCTGCCGCCTGTGGTCATTCGGTGTATGCGTGGAATGGTGGCAGGGGCGAGGTCAGCGGAGCGCAGCTGGCAGTTGGGAGTGTAGAAAGTGAGTCGTTTGTTGAGGTATGTGGGTCAAGCGTCGTGGAGTGCTTTGTGAGTATGGGTAAGGAGCTTGAAGGTGATCCTCTTGTTGACGGGGAGTCAGTGCAGGTCTCTCAGGTGGGCAGTGATGTGGCTGTGGCGGGGGATGTCGAGGACGAGGTGTGTGGAGGCGTTCTGTATGCGTTGGAGTCTTTTCGGAGTTTCGCTGTGGTTCCCGCATAGAGGGCATTGCCTTAGTCCAGCCTGCTGGTGACGAGGGCCTGGGTGACCGTTCTTCTGGTTCCTGTCGGTATCCATCTGTAGATCTTGCGAAGCATGTGGAGGGTTTTAAAGCAGGGGGAGGAGATGGCGTTGACTTGCTGGGTCATTGACAGTGATGAGTCCAGGATGAACCCCAGGTTGCGTGCGTGGTCGGTTGGTGTCGGCACAGCTCCCAGCATGGCCGGCCACCAGGAGTCATCCCAGGTGGGATACTGCAGGTGATCTTGGTGGCTTTGGATCGGAATGGAGGGAGTCAGACTCTCTGGGTTCTGACAGTGAGGAAGGCAGTGATCCAGTCCAGGACTTTTGTCGTGGATTCCTGCGTTGTGGAGGCGTATGTATAGGGTGTGGTGGCAGACGGTGTCAAAGGCGGCCGAGAGGTCTAGGAGGATGAGGGCTGCTGTTTCGCCATAGTCCTGCAGCGTCCTGATGACGTCGATGGTGGCTAAATATGGGCGGAAAATCCGTTCCGCTCGCGGATTTTGTGGATATTCGGTAAATTCGCAATCCGCGAGATTCGCGAATTTCCCGCGAAATCCGCAAATCCGCGAGCAGCGGATTTTATGGCTTGCTCGCACTGTTCGCGTGAGTTCGCGGCTTCCCAGTTCAACTTCGCGCCCGCGAATAAGAGCTAAATTGCAGAAATACGATCTTAGCAAAACTGAAACTACTTACCAGGTTCAAAAGTTCAAGCTCATCATTAGTAGCCATTTCCTGTAGTGCTTCCTGAGGGGCCCCTCCAGACTTCAGTTGCCTACTTGCAACTATTATGTGACCCTGCTCTGACCCTCAGAATAGTTACACATATGACACAAAGGTCCTGAATTACAGCTAAGGGAGACAAGCAGGAGCCAGGCTGGAAGTTCAAATCCAACAGTGACACATTAATCAGCCCCTAATTCATTATTGTCAGTTGGGGCAGGGCAGGTGTTGTAACTAATTTTGCAACAATGAAAGCACTTAGCAAGTGCAAAAGATCACTAATCAGGAAGCACTAAGGAAGCAGGTGCCAGCTAAAAAAATATTCTGTGACACATTAATCAGCCCCAAATTAATTCAGGTCACTTGAGACAAGGAAGGTGTGCTTTGCTTTGCCACAATAATGTACACTGGACAACCAGAGGGTGCTGTGATGAAACAGAGGGTGGCATGGGTGGGCCAGAGGGTGGCATGAGTAGTCAGAGAGTGGCAGTGGTGACAGAGGGTGGCAGTTATGAAGAAGAGTGTCCCAAACAGGCTGGACATGTAGAAACAACAAGTTCGCAAAACTTGCGACCCGACAGGTAAGTTCGCGTTTGCGAAATTGTACAAAACCCTCGCGAACTGGCAGAAACCCGCGCGAACACAAAAAAATAAATCTGCAAATTCGCGAGAATTCGCGGATTTTTGCGGATTGCGAGTTCGCAAATCCGCAAAATTCGCGAACGTGAGATTCGCAAAATTCGCCCATGCTTAATTGTGGCGATGAGGGCGGTTTTGGTGCTGTGGTTGCTGCGGAAACCGGATTGGGATGAGTCTAGGGTGTTATTCTCTTCGAGGAAGTGGGTCACTTGTCTGTTGATGATCTTCTTCATGACTTTCATGGGGAACGGGAGCAAGGAGATGGGCCGGAAATTCTTGAGGTCCTTTGGGTCTGCCTTGGATTTCTTGAGTAGGGCTTTGATCTTGGCGCGTTTCCAGCTCTCCGGGAATGTGGGGGTGTCGAAGGAGCTGTTGAAGATCTTCAAGAGTTGGGGCGTGATGAAGGAGCTTGCTTTGTTGAAGATGTGGTGAGGGCAGGGGTCTGACGGTGAGCCGGAGTGGATGGTGTTCTTGGTTTTGATGGTGTCTTCATCATTGACTTGGTTCCAGGAGAGCAGGGGGCGGGTGTGGCTGGGGCGACCGTGGGTGATCTTTGGGCTGGCCTAGAAGCAGGCGGTTGATCGGCCGGTGTTGAGTGCATAGAAGAGTCTGGTGTTATGGCACTTGCGGGGACCAGTGGGTCTGGCGCTGGGAGCTCTTGAGGTGCGGACGGGCGCAGACAGGCTTGCCTTAGGCACGCCTTTAGTGCGCCAGTGGCTCACCCACTGCGCGCGGCCGTCATTAAGAAGGGGAGCTGGGAGAGAGGAGCAGCTGGGAGGCAGGTGGGAAGGGTGAACGGGCGAGCAGGGGGCGGGGCCGCAGGGGACACATCAGCGGGAAAAAAGCAGACTGAGTGGGGAAAAAGGAAACCAGGGGGCTTACAGGAGCAAAATTAAGACAACAGAACCAAAAACCAAAAAACAGCAGAGCGGGAAAACAAAAACAGCAGAGCAGGAGGAGGCAACACAGTGGCCCAGAAGTGCGGGCAAAATGCAAAAATGCAGCGGGATGATAGCGGCCACAGGTGGCTTGAACTTGTGGCAGCAGTAGGAGAAAGGGCGCGGACACAGTCAGGTGGAATTAGCTGTGCAGTGTGGGGAGCGGCCTGCTTGAACACAGGGTCAAGGGTCACCAAATCTTAGAAAGACCTCCAGTTGCCATTGATCTGCATTCTCAGCAGTTGTGGAGAACATTTACATTGTACCCACCACAGCATTTCTACCACTTTTAAGTTTTCTAAATAACTCCTACTAAGAGCCAGTTACCCATTATAGACAATTTATATGGCCTTGTTGTGATTCGTACTTGTGAGATGAGATGCAGATCAGAACATTTAATCCACAAGTCATCTTCCAAACATTCAGTGTAAAGATCAACTGGAAATATTCTTTAAAATTACTTTTTATCATTGAGGTTTCAATGGAGCGAATATCTATATCAAGGATTTATTTTAGAAAATTGACTATACAAGGCTGAAGAACTAAACCAGAGTCCCCTCTGCGAAACTTCTAAAGAGCTCAAGATTGGGTTCTCAATAAAGATATCTTTCAAAGTAACCTCAAAATTGGAAGTGTGCTCTAGAAATAACCTCCATCAACAAGTGTTAGGCCCACCATACACAATGGGGGTCTTATTGCTTTCAAGTAATAGAGGGTCCTATCTGCTTCATCAGAGTCTCTCAAAGTCTCTTCCTAGTCTATCTATATATATAAAAACGAAAGTATGTCTGTTTGTCCTTTATGCATTACTACACCATTCATCCGATCGCCATGAAACTTTGGGAAGTTGTTGAGAACACTCCCGCGAAGGTTTCTGGCAACAAAAAAAATAAACAATAAAAAAATAAAAAATGTGTTAAAAGTTGTCGAGTACACTCCTGCGAAGGTTTCTGGCATAAAAAAAAAGAAAAAGAAATATGTGTTAAATATCGGCCCCCGTAATCTTTCCAATACTGAACGTTTGCAATTTACGGTGCGACTCACTTTTGCAATGACCATCAACAAAGCACAAGGACAATCGCTGCAAGTGTGTATACTAGATTTGGAGAATCCGTGCTTCTCACATGGACAACTGTATGTGGCCAGCTCACGCTTCGGAAAACCTTCTGATTTATTTGTGTATGCACCAGACGGAAAAACAAAAAATACTGTGTATCCACAAGCACTCGAATAAATAAACATAATTAAAACAACACTTTAAAATGTTTTCCATATTAAAATGAATAAGTTTCAATAAAAATGACACAATGTAAATTGAATGTTATCATAACAAGTTTCCTTAAATTCCCTTTCTTCTGATATCACAGCAACGCGCGACGGGTAAGCTAGTAAAAGATAAAAAAAGACATAAATTTACTAGACCACAGAGTAGAACAAATGGTCAATGAAATCCAGGAGGCCAAGAAGTCATCAAAGCGGGCCGTAGGAAAACAATGGAATTCTCAAGCCTGACAATGAGGAAAACAATTTTTGGAATCAGCAGAAATGAAGGCGGTAGTAGGTAGCAAACACAGCAAACAAGTGGAAAAACAAAGGCAGGCACCATGTTGGAGTGGAGACACATATTGCCATGAAGCTTAATTGCCCTTTAGGCACTTCAACCCAGTAGGCAAAGACTCTAATACACCAGCCTCCCCACACATTTCTAAGAGAAGCCACAATCATCAGAGCCGACACAGCAGCCAAGGACCAGAAAGTGCAGGATTTGTGAAACAAGCAGGTGGAGAATGCCATAGGTAAAACCTGCCATTAGTAAGACATGCTTTGGGTAAAATGAAAATTTTGTTAAAAACTTTGTTTCAAAAGACGGATGGTTCAAAGCACCGTTTTATCATTGTGGAAAACCATATAAGGTTTTGATGATGACTAATCCGAAGAAGTAACATAAATGCCAACAGTTTTCCATGACTGCGAATCCTCATCTCAATGTGTTTAAGATCCAAATCATTTAAAACATTTCTAATTCTTATAAGATGAAGTTCTCTGACCTGAAAAAAATATATGCTCTTTACTGATATTTTTTATTTAGGGCATTTTTATAGCTGCCTCTCTTCTCGAGTAAAGCAGAAGAAAGAGCTGTTAAGTATTTGTCCATGCCCCAGCCTAGGACACCACAACTCGGCAGAACCATCTTGCTCGGATGACGTTTGTCTCTGAATTATATTTAAAAAATGATGGATGGAATGCTTGAATTAATCTAAGCCACTGGTAATTACTCCGGCCGCATCCCAGTCCATTGTTATTTCACACACCATGCCACCTTAGTTTGGGACCAGCCATATGCATATCAGTCTAGACCCTGAATCAATGGGAACAGTCCAGCCCAAACTGCCTGGTCCGGTCCTCCCTAAACCAGAACACAAGCAAACCAGGACTGGTATCACCCTTATTAGGGTTTATCAGCCAGGTATAGCTTGGTTCCCTAGACACAGTGGGCACAGGACCCTTGTCTGGACATACCGTCCCACTTAGGGCATCACACTAAAGTATACAAAAAAATGATAAATGGAATGCTTGAATTAATCAGAGCCAATGGTAATTCCTCTGGCCATATTTCCACCTCTAACATTACTCCTAATACAAGGAGAAATTTGCCATATTAGCAGATTTGTAATTGTAAAAAGTGTGTATTTCACTTGTGAATTAAACAAATTAATTTGGAGAACCGCTTACCCTGCACCTCACTGGTGTTTTCTTTACCCCGAGGAGGAAAGACATTTATAAGAGAAGATTTCCTTGACTTTCCTTAATGGGAATCGACCTACAGAATGTTTGTGGACCCATTCAGGCATTCGAGCTTAGACACCTAAAGCTGCGCATTGCATCATTTGTCCACACTAACCTGCAAGTACTCGAAAAGCTAATTGGCCTCCCCTTTGTGACTTATTGGCATTGCCAGCGCTCATTATGCAAAATGTTTATTTGCCAATGCCTTACAGCATCAGCAAAAACAAAGAAAAGAAAAAAAAGTCATGATGTCATATGGACGTGTCATTCAGAAGCCGCATGAGGACGTACGCACATGTATGTATCATCATGCCCGCCAGGGCCTATTGAATGACAGGGGCTCCAATTTTTTTTAATTTTGTATTTACTGATCCAAGATAGTGAATAACACTTCAGTACATTAAAAAAGGAACTTTCAAACGTGCAAAAGTCTATTTATGAAAGTAGAGCACCATGTATAAAAGCAGAGCAGCCTAGCAGCAAATTGGAGCTGTCGAGACTGGCAAAAAATGTAACAAAATTATTTTAAGGACCGTGAGGGGTGGGGAACAAGAGAAAAGCTGATGGGGGTAGCCCAAGGGGATAGGAGCAAAAGGGAGTGTGTGCTAGGAGCAACGAACTTGGGGGGGAGGAGGATTAAATAAAAAAATCAGAATTAGGGACAGGGAGAAGGGAGTAACATTGATATGGTATTGCGGTAAGCAGCACACAAGGGAGAGAGCTGGAAAACCCAGGCATCATCATGATGTACTTAATGAAAAAGAAAAAGTGGTTTGCTAAATGTGAGCAGTGGAAGGTGTACGAGCCGTACCCCATGTACGATTTGTGTATGAGCCGTACCCCATGTACGATCGGTGTACAAGCCGTACCCCATGTACGATCGGTGTACGAGCCGTACCCCATGTACGATCGGTGTACGAGCCGTACCCCCATCGTACATGGGGTATGGCTCGTACACCGATCGTACATGGAGTACGGCTCGTACACCGATCGTACATTGGGGGTACGGCTCGTACACCCCATGATTGCAGGGGTACGGTGCGTACCCCTGCGATCATGAGGGGTACGCACCGTACCCAGGGGGGCCGTTCCGTACCTGTTTCGGCACGAACTCTGCTTTTACGGCTGTTTTCAGCTCCCGTAGAAAAAGGGTCGTAGGTGCGTACCCGACACGTATCGTACTTGCTGGGTCGTAAAAACCAGCAGCGAACCGTACAGATGTCGCGTACAGCGGGTTCCGAGGGAGAATTGTACGGAGATTAGAGTCGTAGGGTGTCTTGTACGTACGGAGTACGGCTCCTGGTACGAATCGTACTTCGTCGTACGTAAGGGGGACGTTACAGGGTACGATTCTTATGAGAAAAACGCTCCGAACGGCTATTCGGAGCGGTTTTTCCCTATTCGGAATCGACCCCATAGTGTTCACAGCGATATTAGGCATGTAATGCACTTAGAAAATGTACACTAATTTTAAGTATGTTAACTAGGATGTGGAATTTCGAGGTGCAAATCTATGTAGCACTTAAAAGCGTTTACAAATAGAGCCCTTCATTCTTTCTGACGCATGAATTCAAGAGCTGTCAATCTAGGAAGTGAGAGGAAGCGAATGTGTTATTTTTTATTTCTATAGAACCCCACTAGTTGAAATCCTTTGATCCTCAGTTCCTTCTCTGAACCCTTTAACTAGCGTCCTTAGCTTTTAAAATGTGAATACATACTCTTATTGAAATATATGTAAAAAATTCCAAGGTAGTCTCAATAGTAGACAACAAATTGTATGGACCCAGTGGTAATAGGAACAGGCAACACAATTTAAAAATAAACAAAGAATCATTAATTAAAAGTAAACATGTTTTTAATATAATTGATAAAAATCATGTCAATAACAAGAGAATTGAATTTATATGACAGTACAATAAAATTATGTGCAGTTAATACATACACTAACACAATATGCAATCTTTATATATAAATAAGACACCATCTAAAGTTCAATGGTTCCCACAACCAGAATGAAGAAACAGTACTCGGCGCGCGTTTCGGCGGAAAACGCCTTCTTCAGGAGCCACAAGATTAAAATCTGTAATTACCTAGAACAAAGGTTATAAAAACACAATACTAGAGTGGCTTATATTATCAAGTCAAATACTTTATAAATGCAATTTATACAGAACAGTGCAATATTAAAACATATGAGGTTACATCACAAAATGCCTATAACCTAAAACACAAAGGTCCAACATTCTTATTGACCAGATCAATCGTGCTGTTCCTCTTGCAGTGCGAACATCAATACCTGATCGTGTTATAGTATTAAGTACTGTGCTTCATAGTGCATGGCTGTAGTTTCTAAGAGCTGTTAACCTTTAACCCATGTCATGGTCCTCAATATACCGACTTCAGAAAGAGGAAAAGCAGAGCTTGGCAATACAAGGATTTGAACTGATGACTTGCAATGCAACACAAACATCAGCCATAACTTCCATGCTTTGAATTTAACTTTTAAACTTTCCAAAATTAAAAAAGGCACTCTCGTGGACGAAATCTATCTTTACTTGTTCGTTTGGTATTGCAAAGCACAGTGTTCATTCTTGTAAGAATAATAACTTGTCTATTTTGTCTAGAACTTCATACCACGCTTTTATCATTTCTAAGTACTGTATAACAGGGGATAGCATCAAACAATGTAATAGCATTTCATTTACCGACTTCTGAAGATGGAAATCTGAGCCTGGTTTGCAGTAGGTTAAACGTGTGACTGACAAGCAACCACACATATCAGCGGCGAGCGTTCAACTGGCCGAGCCACCAGCATTCTGCATTATGCGCCACTCTAAAAATGCATTTTGAGCTTGTGATTTCATAAAAAATACCTGTCGTTGCCTCTTGTAAACAGCCAGCTGTGAAGTCAGCCCTGAGTGAGTGAAGATTTCAAACATAGGCTTTCAGCCTCCGACGAAGGAGAATGCTTTCCCGTGCTTTCTAATAGGCAATATTTGGCAGTTTTACAATAATATGACATGTAACAAAGCTGCAAACCTCTCCATTATCTTGAATAAAGCAAATAAACATCCCAACGTAATTAGAATCTGTAAAAGGAGCCAATCCCTCCCAAGAGGGGGCGATATTCTAGGATGGTCTTCAAGCTGCACTCTTCAAATATGAAATTAAGTAATGTAATTGATTGCAAATCGATAAAGTGAACTTCGTCATGCTTGTTATGCACGCTCTAAGTGGTTTTCATTTCATGCCTAAAGTGCTACAAAAAAATCTAGATCTTTTCGGTTGACAGTATCACGAGATGTGGTTATAGAATTGAGCGCATAAAAGAAAAGCCATCCAATACACGACTGATCCGATCTCCCCACAGAGCCCATTCCAAAAACATTCTCGGGGTCTTAGTTCAACTTAGCTGTGCAGAAAATTGAATTTGATAACAAAACCAAATCATAAATCAGAGGATCTGGATTTGAAATTCTGTTTCGGACTGGGACAGAAAAAAGGGCTAGGCACCAAAATTAAAGTGTTCCCCATTACTGTATTAGAACGCTAAACTAAAAAAAGTGGTCCATGTTTGCAAATTGGGACAGTTCTGAAGTTGTAAAGATACGCTGCATAAGTGTTGTACACGGTATGGGAGGCAGCATGGGTTTGTGCTGGCTGGAGACAATGGCCCCAATTCACAAAAGTAATCTCAGACAAAATCCTAACTTTACGACTTTCGGTATTCGTGGCCCCCACGCAGACCTAACAGAACAGTCCTTTGGTCTTTTCCTGATTGCCCTATAGGCCAGTCTCACCATGCTAAATGGGGGACAACTCTTTTTGTCAGTATGAATACTGGTGCATTAGTGTGAACAAGTGCCTGGCAGAGAAGGGAATAGTTAGCAAATTCCGGGGCTCACAACTTCTGGAACGGTACACTGATAGAATACTGATGTAAAAAGTATTGATAAAAAAATTATAGAATGTGCGTCCAGGGAGGCCCACATCTCACTTCTTGCTATGTGACTAGTTGAACTCCTTGCCGTGCTGTTGTCCGCCCCCCTGAGGAAGGTTACCCAGTTGATCCAGCTCCTAAAGGTCGCCTTGCCTGTGTTCTTCCAGTTCGCTAATATTGTTTTTACTTCCACTGTGAGTAGGAGGTCAACCAGTTCCCTGTCTTCCTTGGATTCTAGATCTGGGGCCATGAATGCGGTGGCTAGCCCTTCGAGTCCCTGCTGTATGTCCCTCCCTACTAATGTAGTGATGAGGTCATTCACTTTGCTCCTAAAAGACCTGACTTTCGAGCATTCGAAGAGGAGGTGGGCAAGATCACCTTTTGCTTAGTGGCAATTCCAGCATGTGTCGCTCTCTCTGATACCGACTTCAGCTAGGCGAGCCGGCGTCCAGAAGGCTCTGTGCAGTAGCCAGTATTTTGTTTAGGCTAGTTGAGGGGAGACTTTGTTCTTGGAGGCCGAGACCCAGAGGCGGGATTTCTCTTCCTCGCTAAAGTGTCTGTTGTGCAGTGTTTCCCAGAACTCTATTGTTTTAGTATTAAGTGTTGACGTGTGTGGGCTTAGAAGTTTGTACAGGTGGGCAGTCTGGTGTCTGGTCTTGTTCAGGTTTCGCATCTATTGTATGATGAAGGGGAGTCCCCTTAGTCAGGCTTGCTTTTGTGATAGCTGCCCTGACTTTTAGGAATCAGTTGAATTCTATGTTGGGTAGGTTATAGGCCCGTTTCAGGGTGTCAAATGTTAAAGGTGTGTCATCCTTTTCTAGCTGTGCAGGTATGGTGACCCCCCTCCCATACCATGCCTTGTTGTCTAGTGTCCTCCCCTTGTATTGTATCTTTGAGTTGAACCAGATTGATTCCCATCTCGACTTCCTGATACTTTGCTCCGTCTTCCTGTCTACCTTCAGGAGTGCGGTTCTGGTGTTCTTGAGGACTGCATTGTTGGCTTCTGGGTGCTTGTTGGCTGTGAGCATGGCTATGGGGTCTAAACCGTCTAGGGTGTCCCTCTCTAGCGCGAGCCATACTGGTGTGTATTCCTGGTTCGGGATGAGCCAGAATATTCTCTGTTTGGCCAGGCAGGCAGTTTGGAATACTTTGAAGTTTGTGATGTTTAACCCCCCCAAGCTCTTGCGCAGTCTCAGCTTTTGCAGGCTAATATTAGGTTTCTTGTCCTTCCATATGAACTTGTTGATCATATTATCTATCTTCTTGTGAAATTCTTCAGTGAGTGTTAGTGGTAGCATACCTAGCATGTAGTTGATCCCCGTAGATAGACAACCACCCAACTCCCGTTGCTATTACCAGACTGGAGGCTAGAGGGAAACCACCATGTTATTGGTAGGTTCCCCCCCCCCTATCCCCTTCTTCCCACTCTCTCTCCACTCTTCTCTTTCCCTTTTCCTGGGGTCTACAGATACGTCAATTACCAAGATAAGCCAATCCTGCGGTGATGCCTATTGTAGCCACGGAGGTGCTTGTATCTCACCTGAATCGCCCCTCGCATTACCAATGTACTGTATTATAAAATGTCTTCAATTAAACTCTTTGAAATAAAACAAATTATAGAATGCAAAAACATATACAATTACCCTAATTAAATATCAATTAATTAGTATATATTAATGATCAACTAATTATTAATTAATTTAACATAAATTACTTCCCACCCTTTACCCCTATAAACCCCACAACCTGCATCTAGAATTAATTACTCGATTTCCATAACTAATTCACAATTAATTATTTAATATAAATTAACAACCAATTATTAATTAATCAAAAATACATTACTTCCCATCCTTTACCCCTATAAACCCCAGAACCCTAAATTGAAAAATTACACAATTAACATAATTAATTATCATGCAATTAATTAAGATCAATTAACAACCAATTAATAATTAATTAAGAAAATACTTCCCACAATTAACAATATAAAATCTCAATTAAATAAATATTAATAAATAAAATATAATCATTAATTTATTATAATTAATTTACTTCCCACCCTATTCCCCTATAAACCCACAACTAAAAGAATATGACTCATAAATTTAAAAAAGCAATGGCAAAGTCAGTAAGTCGCACCTTTTGAACCTATTGGCTTTTCCAATGCCATTTCGGTATGATTACTAGCATTGTCCAAACTAAGGGGCTGATTACGAATCCGCCCGACATCGCATAGGCAAAAGGAACCGCCTGCCATCGGTGCGGGGGTCTTGCAATACAAATTACGATGCGCCCGCCACACTGGTGGGTGCATCCCTTATTTTTACATTGCGGCGGGCGGCAGCACCCGCCACAATCTAAAAAGACATGTTTTGCATATGTATGTGCAACATGACAGGCACTGTGCGGTGCCTGCCACCTTGTACATGCAAATGTGATACCCCTCCACGTGCAGCACCCCACTCCCCCCGCTGGGGGCCCGCAAGGGACCCCCAAAGGCATTCACCGCCTGTCTTTTAGCAGCGGAATCTCAGCCCAAAAGATAGGCATCCAAATGCACACTGCGGTGCCTGCAAGGCACCACCAGTATACCCCCATTGTACCATGTCCCGCAAGGCGGGCGGAAAAGGATCACCTTGCGGGACCACAGTGGACGGTCTTTCCGTCTGCCGTGGTACCAATCCCATTCCCACCGCCATCCTCATGTGGTGGTGGAAATATTGAGGTTGATGGCGGGCAGTCCGCCACCGCCGGGCCAGCGGTCCTCACCACTGGCCCGGCAGTGGCGGACCGCCCACCATCGTAATCGGCCCCTATGAAAAAGAAAAGGTACAATGATGCAGCTTCGGCTGGTGGGAGCGTCACTTTGTAGGCATACGAATGTATGATGACGTATGCATGCACAGGTTCTGAGATGACACCATTAGGGAGATGCCCCCTCTGAGGCTCCACGCATCCAGCTTTAGCAAAGAGGTTCATAGTCAC
The DNA here is from genome assembly GCF_964263255.1 of Lissotriton vulgaris. Taxonomy (NCBI): domain Eukaryota; kingdom Metazoa; phylum Chordata; class Amphibia; order Caudata; family Salamandridae; genus Lissotriton; species Lissotriton vulgaris. Next base: position 1,526,959,926 of record NC_141687.1, on the reverse strand, counting down.
CTGAGTTGGCAGAGCATAGTAGCCCTCTCACCAAGTGGAGAAGGTTCAGTAGTGGCCAGCACCATCGTATAGTGGCACTGCAGTATGATGAAACTGGAGGGTACCAAGGTGAGCTGCACACCAGAACTGGAGCTGCCCGTGTCAGCCAGAAGTCCATACCAACCAGCACCAGGTGGTAGTATGGAACTAACCCTACAATCCCAAGCTGGAAAGCTAGGTATCCTGCTTCAGGCCCATAAAGATGTCAAAATGGCCTTGTAATCAAAACTTGATGCCTTTACCAAAGAGATCGAACTTTGGTGGGCTGACCACGGCAAGCTTTTGGAATGAGTGAACTCTGCAGAGTCCAAGCTCCCCACCATACGCCCATTGATATCCGGCATGCAAGCCGACCTGAAGCAGGCAGTGACTTTACTTGAAGGGAGAGTGCACAATGCTGAAGGCAGATCAAGATGTAATAATGTGCGCAGGCAGATGGTCTGTTCCTTCATACACTGTGGGATTGCCTCACTCTCCATACATATTGGGACAGGGTGACCGTTAGGTTGGAGAGCACTACTGGTTCTCAGGTGGCCCCAAGGGCCCTACTAGTATTGTTAGGGATATGGAATAGATCTGAGGTTTCTTGCTATCAGTGGCTGCTATTTAATTTAGGTTTTCTTGTGGCCAAGAGAGAAGTGACACGCAAATAGGGCTCTTCACATTACCAACGGCGAGAGACTGGGAAAGAAAAATGTAATATTTGCTATGTGCAGGAAAAGGTGATTTGGAAGGGGAGAGGATGCCCAAAAAATTGCTAACATTTGGAATGGCTGGGTTAGTGATGTGTAAAGTAATTTATACAGTGACCTCAAGGGATGTCGGTGAGGTTAGGGAACGGTATTTGGTTTGGATAGCCATGTTGTAATGTTGGAAAATCAATGAAATATTTTATAAAAAATATAATGCGTGCATCATTGGCCTACCAGAAGGGACTGACGGCACTAACATGGAATAGTTCCTTGACGACTGGCTGAAAGACACGGTCCTAGAGGGGAAGAAGTCACACTTTTTCTCCCTGTATTAAGTGCACAGGGTTTTGCTAGCAAGCCAGCACCGGGTTTGCTACCTAGGTCAATGGTGTCCAGACTGTTCAATTATCAAGATAGGGATCACATCTTTCAGGTCTTTAAGAGCAAAGGCCTGTGGCAAGTAGATCATTCAAGGGTGAATATATTCCCTGACTACAACCAGAAAATTCTGAAATGCCAGATATCTTTTTAACTACTCAAAAATTCGGTAACCCAATATACCCTTGAAGACTTGGGTGAAACGTAATGTCAGGTAAAGGTGCCTACAAGGGATTTCTTCTACAAACAGTTCTGTTTAATTTAAGAAAAAACAATTATGAGGACCCAAAGCAGTGGCCTCAACCTAATTAATTGTTAAACTTAATTAAGAAAATTATAAAGGAATGAATCAGAAAAAGACAAACAAACACAACTGAACAAAAGTAAACAAAATAGAGCGAGAGGGTATATTCTTTTTCTATACAAATTTATGTAAATAAATAGCATAACATGAGGGTACAAAAGACAGTTCACATAAACCAAAATGACTGAGAAAATTATCCTTTACAGTGCTCTTATCTCACAATCATTTTTGCAACAACCCATTTCCTATATTTGTAGAAATTGTCATTAAGGCATATGATGATCAACTCCTCTATGACAATGATAGTGAAAGTGAGAAACCTCAACAACTACAGCCCACTTTTTCTGATTAAGGGCCAGATGTAGATAATCCTATTTTACCGATTCTAAAATACCAAATTTTACCGATTCGATATTTCAGAATCGGTAAATGGGATGTAGGTAAAAAATCGGTAAAATTTACCGATTCGGTAAAATTCGGAATCAGCCGTTCGGAATTTACCGAATCGGTATTTACTGAATTGGTATTAACCGATTCGGTATTTCCCATTCATTACTATGGGCCTTTTGGCCCATAGGAGTGAATGGGAAATACCAAATCGGTAAATACCGATTCAGTAAATAACAATTCGGTAAATACCGAATCGGCTGGGAAAGAAAAGTGAAACTCACGAGTCAGCCAATCAGGTGCAACCATCCCCCTCCCAACCAGGAAGTAGCTACATCCAGGCAGCTGCAAGCAATTAGAAGGTTCTGGCGAGGCTGTGAGAGCAGAGCAGAGTCACTGAGGCACAGGAAAGTTTTTTAGCTTTTAAAGTTTTGAAAATGGCAAGCATCAGTGAAAAGGAACTCCCAGAGAGGAAGAGAAAAATCATGGAGCTGCAGGTCCTCGTGGAGGAGGTGGTGAAAGAACACCATAAATTGTTTGGAAAGCAGTCCCTGGCTGGAAATACAATCCAAAGTGAATGCTGTGGGAGTGACTCCAAGGGACATAGATGACCTGAAAAAGAGGTGGTACAACCTCAGGGGCATAACCAAGAAGAAAATAGCAGAGCTCCACAAAGAGGCAAACCAAACTGGAGGAGGGAAGAACCGGATCACTGACAGAATATCAACAGTCAAAATATCGACTTGCCAAAATATCGATGTAAAAATATAGAAAGCTAGAATATCGACTTGCTATCTACAAACAGGTAAGTACAAAAATATCGACTCCAAAATATAAATAGGAAAAAATATAGACAGTCAAAATATCGATTTTTTTTAATATCTTAAAAGTAATTTAAAACTAATATAATAATAAATATAGTTAATTTAAACATACTTAAATAAACTTAAAAATAAATAATTAATGTAACTTAAAAAAAAAAAATCAAACATATATATATATATATATATATATATATATATATATATATATATATATATATACATATATATATATACATATATATATATATATATATATATATTCAACAGGTTTTCCCCGCTGAGGGGGAGAGTGGAGTCGCAGAAGAAAACAGACCGCATACAGCTTGTTCGTGCAAGTTTTTCTGATTTAATTCATAAATCCATCGGGGGTTTCAAAACAATATAGCAACCAACGCGTTTCGACAGCGTCTGCTGTCTTGATCACGGTTAGCCTACTCAGTGCAGCTCAACATTTTTAAGGAACCAACAAACAAACATTTTGGTTAGACACGCCCCCCTGTCACATGATGTGTTACCAGTAAGCTTGGAATTCTGGGACTTGTAGTTGGCACTAGGTTAGTGTATAACGCTTAGTGATTGTAATTACATTGCTTTTGGGGGCATGCTGTCTCATTCAATGTTTGTCCATGGGAGTACCGCCCTCCATTGGGCCCAGCATTACTGGTAACGCATCATTGCAGCGTTGGTTGCTATATTGTTTTGAAACCCCCGATGGATTTATGAATTAAATCAGAAAAACTTGCACGAACAAGCTGTATGCGGTCTGTTTTCTTCTGCGACCCCACTCTCCCCCTCAGCGGGGAAAACCTGTTGAATTTGCAGTGGTCTGACTCGACCACAGGAGTAACGCGACCAGGACTAAGCAGCGCCTTACGGAGGGAAAGGGAGTCATCTGCTGGATATATATATATATATATATATATATATATATATATATATATATATATATATATATATATATATATATATATATATATATATATATATATATATATATATATATATATACATATTATTAACAAAACATATACAATACTTTTTCCGTAGGATAGTGAGAGGGTTAAATTTACTATTCACACTCCAGAGAGTGCAACAGTAGGGAAAGCGTTGGATAGCTTAGGGGTAAAAATTACTATTCCCACTCCAAAGAGCGCAACAGTAGGGAAAGCGTTGGATAGCGTAAGGTTAAAAATTACTATTCCCACTCCAGTGAGCGCAACAGTAGGGAAAGTGTTGGATAGCGTAGGGGTAAAAATGACTATTCCCACTCCAGTGAGTGCAACAGTAGAGAAAGCATTGGATAGCGTAGGGGTACAAATTACTATTCCAACTCCAGAGAGTGCAACAGTAGGGCAAGCGTTAGATAGTGAGAGGGTAAAGATTACTATTACCACTCCAGAGAGAGCAACAGTAGGGAAAGCATTGGATAGCGTGGGGTAAAAATTACTATTCTCACTCCAGAGAGCGCAACAGTAGGGAAAGCGTTGGATAGTGTAGGGGTAAAAATAACTATTCCCACTCCAGAGAGTGCAACAGTAGGGAAAGCGTTGGATAGCGTAGGGATAAAAAATACTATTCCCACTCCAGTGAGTGCAACAGTAGGGAACGCTTTGGATAGCGTAGGGTTAAAAATTACTATTCCAACTCCAGAGTACATCAGTAGGGAAAGCGTTGGATAGCGTAGGGGTAAAAATTACTATTCCCACTCCAGTGAGTGCAACAGTAGGGAAAGCGTTGGATAGCGTAGGGGTAAAAATTACTATTTCAACTCCAGAGAGTGCATCCGTAGGGAAAGCGTTGGATAGCATAGGGGTAAAAATTACTATTCCCACTCCAGTGAGTGCAACAGTAGGGAAAGTGTTGGATAGCGTAGGAGTAAAAATTACTAATCCCACTCCAGTGAGTGCAACAGTAGGGAAAGCGTTGGATAGCGTAGGGGTAAAAATTACTATTCCCACTCCAGTGAGTGCAAAAGTAGGGAAAGTAAATACTTCATATATAAATATGAATAACATAAATATAAATAGCAATTTAAAAATAATTAAAATATTTTACAATTTTATAAAATATGTTAATTCATCAATTAAAATTACAAATAAAAATTAACTAATATTGAAGATTACCTACTAATACTAATTATTTACCAATTACCAATGAATTAATTTACAATATAAAAATAAATAAAAATTAGATACAAACAAATATTTTAAAACTGTAATTACTTACAATTAAATTACTTCCCAAGCTATTCCCCTATAAACACACAACCAACTACAGAAAATTAAAAGTAACATATTTATCAATTAATCAATAACAATAAATTACAAATTATATTTTAATTATTTACCAATTAATAATTAATTAACAATTAATTCTAAATAAATACCAATAAATAAATTAACCTATTTAATTAATTATAATTAAATTACTTCCCACCCTATTCCCCTATAAACCCACAACCAGCTACAGAAAATAAATTACTAAAATTAACATATTTATCAATGAATCAATTAAAGTTAATTACCAATTATATTTTAATTAATTACCAATTAATAATTAATTAATAATGAATTCTAAATAAATACCAATAAATAAAATAACATATTTAATTAATTATAATTAAATCACTTCCCACCCTATTCCCCTATAAACCCACAACCCGCTACAGAAAATACATTACTAAAATTTACATATTTATCAATTAATCAATTAAAATAATTACCAATTATATTTTAATTAATTACCAATTAATAACTAATTACCAATTAATTCTAAATAAATACCAATAAATAAAATAACATATTTAATTAATTATAATTAAATTACTTCCCACCCTATTCCCCTATAAACCCACAACCCGCTACAGAAAATAAATTAGTAAAATTAACATATTTATCAATAATCATTTAAAATTAATTACCAATTATATTTTTTATTAATTACCAATTAATAATTAATTAACAATTAATTCTAAATAAATAATAATAAATAAAATGACATATTTAAATAATTATAATTAAATTACTTCCCACCCTATTCCCCTATAAACCCACAACCCGCTACAGAATTATATTACACAAAAATTAAAAATTAATATTAACTTACCTTAAATTCGATATTTTTGTTGTCTATATTCTGTCTAGTTGATATTATGTCCATTCTATATTTTTTAATCAATATTATGTCCATTCTATTTGATATTAACATTTTCTAGTCGATATTTTGGTAGTCTATATTATGTCTAGTAGATATTATGTCTATTCTATATTTTTTACTCAATATTATGTCTAGTCGATAATAAAAACTCGATATTTTGACTCTATACCGGAAGAACCGTGCACCTCCCCTGGCTGAGCTGGAGGAGCTGGTGGAGTCCACCATAGAACCAGAGAGCATCTGTGGACTGGGAGATGCAGACAGCTCAGCTAGAGCTGCCGCCAGAAAAGGTAAGAAGCATGCACAGCAATCACCCCCACCCCATCACCTTCCCTCTCCCCTATGTAGCACTGTTAACTCCACTCCAGTAGAAGTAGCAGTATACAGGAGCAATGCATTATGGCAGATGTAGTCATTGAAAGACATACCATGTCAGACAGCACACCAAGCTATAAGTAATGCAACACATATCAGTCACAATCAAGCAGAGGCAATATGTACAGTGTGTCAGTGAGAAGAATTTAGTTGAATGAGCATTGAGGCAGGCCCACATAGCTATTGTATGCTTTTATGTCCACAGGCGAGACATCTCGCAGGCGTACCAGGGAGATGGAAGGCACCGCACCACAGAGGGACGACAGCCAGGAGGCAGGCCCAAGAGCTGGGAATTTAACAGAGGACACTGGTGAAACAACAACACAGCTACCGTCCCAAGACCTAGAAATGTCTCCACAGCTGCAGGGCTCCCCAGATCGTTCACAATCCCCTCTGCTACTGTCCTCACCTGAAATACCTGTGTCACTGCCGCAAACAACACCTGCAGCTCAAAAAAGCAGGAGGCATGCTGTTGCACCACTAGTGGAAATGGAACATCAGCAGGTGACATGCAGAGGGATGACACTCCAACCTTGGCTGGGCAAGAAAGCACTGCCACACAGTACTTCAGCGCAGAGGGTGCCGGCACAGGTACCAGACGCCGCAGGCCCAGAGTTAGCAGTGCTGAACAACATATGGAGGGTCCCAGTATCTTTCTTGGTTTCTGGAGGGTAGCATGATCAAGATACAGGGAATGCAGGGGAAGGCCATCCGGTTGGTGCAACGCTAGATGAGGCACCTGAATACAAACATGGAGAACATAGGGAAGGGCATCAGTGCACTGGTGGATGAGAACAAAAACTTGGCATCAGGCATGAGGGAGATGGCTGCAGGGATGCGGGACATGACACAATCCGTCCAGCTTCTGTGCACAAAAGTGGACCAAGACAGGTCAACAAGGTAGAGGGACAGGCAGCAAGCGCAGCAACACACTAAGGCGGTGAACCGCCTGGCCACATCCACTTCCCTTCTATGCAGGAGATGCATCAACATGCAAGAGTCACTAACACACAGCAGCAGTGAGGTGTCCAGGGACCTTGCAGGGGTTACAAGTGCTGTTGAGGTGCAGCTAAATGCACAGTCAGCAAATACTGCTGCTCTAGATGTACCAGAGAGTGAAGAAAGCGCCAGTAGGAGCAGCATGACAACCCCCACTGTTGTTGAGAAACGGAGGAGCAGCAGGCTCCATGGTGCTCCAACAACCCACACACCCAGTGACGACAGCCAGCAAATGACATCTGACACCGGTAGGCGTGGACGGAAATGACTGATGCTGTCCACACTCCATGACATTTAATGGGGAAGTGAGCCTGGACTACCATTTTTAAATGCATGACATTTGTGTTGCACATTTGTGCCCTTGAGTACCTGCGTAGTGCCAATGATTAAACTATGTTTGGTACATACTCCACATGTCTGTGTCTCTTTACTTACTCAGAAATAGTCTGTGTGATCTCTGCCCGTCTCTGTCTGCCATCCGTTGGTGGCGCAACTCCTGCTGTGTTGGGTTCAGGCAGTGCATGTTCATCATCGTGGTCCTCATAGTCGCTCAATTCAACCTCTGGGCCCTTCTTTGTAGCAAGGTTGTGCAACATTGCGCAAGTTGCAGTCATCCTACAGCAGATGAATGGTGAGTACTGCTGTGCCCCTCCGCTTTTGTGGAGGCAGCGGAACCTGCTTTTTAAAAGACCAAAGGTGCGTTCCACAACGTTCCTAGTGAATGTATCGTCTCTGGCTCGGGGTTGAAGGGTTGAGGTAGGGTGTCAGGATGAACCAGCGGACGGCATATGCGCTGTCACCTGTTTGTAAATGAGAGAGCCATTACTCACATGCACACATACACATACATCGGCAATATCTATCAGGGTGTGTATCAGTGTTTTACCTAGTTTTACCTAGCAGGTACCTTTCTCCAAATTCCCCCGCTGTCAGGCGTGTGTAGATCCCACTGTTCTGAAAGATGTAGCAGTCATGGGTACTTCCTGGGAACTTGGCCACTATGTCTGTGTTAATGTTGTGGGCATAACAGATTACCTGTACATTGATTGAGTCGGTTGACTTCCTGTTTCTGAAGATGTACTCAGTGGCAGCAGGTGGGCATATTGGGATGTGGGTGCCATCAATACAGCCGATGATGTGTGGGAAATTCGCCATTTGATAAAAGTCAGTCTTGGTCTTGAGCAGTTCTGCGTGTGTGTCAGGGAAGCAGATGTAATGATGCATTCTCTGCATCATGGCCTCTAGGAACTTCCTGAAGAAACGTGACAGGCAGCTCTGGGACACCCCACCTACTGCAGCAATCACACTCTGGTAACTCCCAGATGCAAGCAGGTGTAGGCTACACAGCACCTGCACATGGGGTGGGATGGCGTGCGCTCTTGGGGTTGAGTGCTACAAAAGTGGGTGAAGGTCCCTGATCAAGTCCAGAATGGTTTGGAGGTGTAGCCTGTACCTTTGCAAGATCTCTGGCTCAGTGAGTTGTAAGACCGTTATCCTCTGTCTGTAGACTTGCTCTTCTCTTCTCCAGACCCTCTCTCCTGCTGCCTGTAGCCGTAGCCGTCTTCCTATGACGTAGAATGCCGCCATTATGGTCACACTGTTGCATTTTGGGACATTTTTTATGGCCTGCATCTGGTTACCACCTGCTTTCAACCCATTTTAATTACCGACTCTTAAATACCGAATTTCACGAAATTCGGTATTTTAGAAGTTACCTACATCTCAAAACTAATTTTTTCCCATTTCTTATTTACCGATTCGGTAAATAAGAATTCGGTAATTTCCGATTAGGTAAATACTGATTCAGTAAATTCTGAATCGGTAAATTCCGATTCTGTAAATTCCGAATCGGTAAGTTCCGATTCGGTAACTTACCGACTTGTATTTACCGAATCGGAATTTTTTGGGCTCCTACATCTTAATATCACAGTACCAGTCGGTAACGGCCGAAATTAGGTATTTTCGGCCGTTACTGACCGGTATTGGCCTACCTACATCTGGCCCTTAGTCCTTTATAATTTTCTTAATTAGGTTTAACAATGTATTTGATTGAGGCCACTGCATTGAGTCCTCAAATTGGTATGTTAAAAATTAAACAGAACTGTTTGTAAAAGAAATCCCCTGTAGGCACTTTACCTGACATTAGGTATCTTTTTAAGGCATTAAACGAAAACTACACCACATGGGCTTTCAATATTCCCAGCTAAATTGCTTTGGCTGATATTAGACTGACGCAGGGCTGGCTGTTACCCCTATGACTCCGACTAAATCATTTCAGTGGGACACTGATATATCCTCTACTTGTCAACTTTGTTGATGTCAATGGTTTGTTAGGGAGGGAATTGGGGAGGGGGGAGATGTGGCTCTGTGATGAACGAGGGGGGGGTGCATCGGGTCACCACATCAGGCTAGACCACGCAGGAGGACACATCATCTTATGCTACCATAACTTGACCGAATTATGGATGTCTATGTTTGTGGTCCTGACTTGAGGAGGGGTTTCAGGAGTTTTTAGGTTTGTGTGGATATGACTCTAGCTACCTTTACTACATATAATAGAAGCCCACAATGCCTTACACGCAGATTAGCTTGCCCACAAGAGAGAGGTGGAGGGGGACACACACTGCTGTCTAACACACACGTGGTAGTGACTTCTAGATACAGTTTTGACCTGGAATGTGCAAGGGATATCGACAGCCCTGAAACACCATAAAATGTATGCATACCTGAAGTGCAGAGGGGGTACATATTGCATTACCTCCAAGAGACATACTTAACTTCCACAGAGCTACAGAAAATCTCAAAGAGGTGACAGGACACAGAGTGGGAACCACTTACTCAGCATATGCTCAAGTAGTAGTTATCTGGATTAATCTAAGGTTCCCCTGGTGATAAGTCATAGGGTCATTGATAAAGAGGAGCGATATATGGTAGTGGAGGGCACACTATATAGAGAGCTACTTTCACTGGTAGCGATTTATGCTCCCAACAGTAACCAATTGCAGTTTCTCAATAGCCTATAACCCACACTAGTGCAGAACATCACAGCCCATGTATATGGGGGAGACTTTCATTGCATATGACATTGGCCTCAATAGATCAGTAGATCAGTACCCCCATTGCAGCGAGCTAGAAAATACTGTGACATTTTGCCTTCTGGATCAGAGACAGCCAACTCTGTGATATGTGCATCAGATGCACCCCAACAGCCTAGAATTCTCGTATTCCCCAGTTCACCACTTGCACACCTGCATCGACCTGCTGCTATGCAACAAAGCAGTGGCCAGCTGTGTCATTGACATGGAATACCCGGGACAAACGTTGTTGGATAAGAGCCCTCTTAAAAAGAGAGTGCGATGGGGCAGGCTCCATGTACGTATACCCGTATGGCAGCTCAGCAATTTGTCCCTGCTCAACGCACCTTATCAGGAATACATCGGAAGCTGCATTGATCAGTTTTTTTAACTGACAATGATGGCTCTACCTCAAGCAGAGGTGTGGAATGGGATGCTTTCAAGGCTGTGATCGATGGGCTATGCATTAAGCCCTAATTTGGTATAAAACGTATGTTTGACTAGGTTTCTTGCGACAGAGGATTGTGTGTGGGAGACCAAGTTAAGTGCAAGGAGAGGTCTGGGGTCGGTGCATCCTTGCCTGTCTGTGAAGAGATTGCAAAGAGTTGGAAGAGTCCCTGGCGTGGATCGATTACAGGGAGTATGTGGCTCAACAGCAAACAGAAGGAGACAAGTTAGGTTGATTGCTGGCATGGCTTCTCTGCACAAAGACCCACAAAACCCTCATAGGGGGCTATAAGATCGCTCACTGGTGAAACAATCACCTCCCAAGCTGCTATTAATGAAACATTAGCTGAGTACTATGCCATGCTCTATACTTTGGCGGATATAACGGGTGATGTGGCTCTAGGGTCTTTGATGGGTATCTTGCCTATCCAGAGGCTTAGCCCTCTGCAGAGATCCACCATGGATGAAATGCTTACAACAGCGGAAATACACACAGCAAGAGATCAATGGGAGTGTAACAAGACCCCGGGCACCGACGGACTGTCGGCGGAATTCTACTTGACATATCGAGAATCACTCTGCATGACATATCGAGCGTCACGACCCCAAAGCTTCTTCAATTAATGTGCTCCTTCCTGCACAAAAACAATCTCCCCATGAGGAAGGCATCCTTGCACCATGGTGCAAGGGTGCCTGCGCCGGCGCATTGCAGCTGTTTGTGTGAATGCGACATATCATTATAAATATGTTGCATTCCTGTACCTATTGTTTTGTGATTGTTATGCTATTTAAGAGGGTGGGCATAATGGTGTCTTTACACTACGTAAGTAGCTGGCAACTACATTACACGCTGTTCAATTGTTGTCATATACCAATGATTGTCAAATGTCGTTTTTGAGTAAAGCATGAACTTTTGCGTCCATTCTCACTTTCTTTTAACTTTACCAACAGATTTCTTTTATTCTTGAAACACAAAAAAGGGATACTGGGTGAAAAATCACATCACTACACTGATTCTGAGGATTTCAAGAGCAGTGACATACTATGGATTCTAGTACAATGACTATTAACATACTTGAAGGAGGAGATTTACTAAGAAGTCACGCAACCTTATGTTGGCCACATATTGTCTACCTCTTTTACCACTGGCAAGGTCCCTCACGGGTGGAAACAGGCAGTCGTACTGCCTCTTAAGAAAAAACCCAACATCAGTGCGTCCCAGCTTAGCAACTTACGCCCCATTTCGCTTCTACCCTTCTTCTCTAAACTGGCGGAAAAGCTGGTTAACCAACAACTCTCAGCACACATAGAGTCCAGAGGCCTCCTACATACCAACCAATCGGGCTTCCGGGCCCGCCACTCCACAGAATCAGCCCTCCTTTTTTCGACTGAGGCACTGAGGAAGCACGTCGATGCCGGACATGTGGCAGCACTAGTGCTCCTGGACCTCAGTGCAGCCTTCGACACTGTAGCACATCATACGTTGCTACAGTGTCTGAAGAAAGGAGGGGTGACAGGCATGGCCTGGTTATGGCTGGAATCTTTTCTCACCAACCGCAGCTTCTCGGTGGAGCAAGGAGGAGCACGTTCCGACACCTTTGACCTCGGTCAAGGAGTGCCGCAGGGCTCAAGCCTCAGTCCAACCCTTTTTAATTTATATGTCACCCCCGTGGCTACTACTGCGGAACGCTATGGGGTAGAAGTAGTGACATACGCAGACGACACACAGTTGGTGGTCGCTCTGACCCAACCTGCTGAACAAGCCGCCGCGAACTTCTCAGCATGCCTCCAGGAGATGGCTGGATGGATGACGAAGAACTGCCTCCGTCTTAACGGTGACAAGACTGAGGTGCTGATTGTTGGAAAACCCCCCTCAGTCTGGTCATCTGCCTGGTGGCCGCAGACCTTGGGGCCCCTCCCTACCCCTAGTGATCAGGTCAAGAATCTTGGAGTATGGGTGGACTCAAAGTTGGACTACGACTACCACACCAGACGGGTAGCCGGTACGTGCTTCTCGATTCTACGGAAACCCCGCAAAACCATCGACCTGCTCCCAGAATCATCTAGGAAGACCCTGGTCCACGCCCTTGTCACGTCAAGACTGGACTACGGCAATGCCCTGTATCTAGGTGCCAACGCCACTAGCCGGCGGCGACTGCAGACAATTCAGAATGCTGCCACTCGCCTGGTCCTCCGGCTGCCCAGAAGAGCTGCCTCAAAAAAATCCCTACAAACACTACATTGGCTTCCGATCAATGAAAGAATCCACTTCAAAGTCCTTTGTATTGGTCACAGGATCGTACATGGCAAGGGCCCGGCCTTCCTTCGGAACCTTCTCTGCCCCTATATGCCCACCCGACAACTCCGCTCGTTAGGAGCAGGCCTTCTCGCTGTCCCCAGACACAAGAAAGCCAGAATGGGATGAAGATCCTTTCGTACTTTGGCGGCACACAAATGGAACTCTCTCCCCCTGAGCTTAAGAGTGGAAACATCGGAGCTCATCTTCCGCAGGAAGCTTAAAACATTCCTCTTTCCTAAAGATTAGCCCGTCTTGTTCTGACTGACGAAGTAGCTGGCTCTTCTGACAGCGCGGGGACACACTGACAGTGTAACCATGCGCTTTACAAATTCAGAAATAAAAAAAAAAAAAACGCAGCGCAGCCCCCCGCGAGGATGCGCTGAGTTGCGTAACAGGGAGGGAGCAGGATATATGGCTAATTCCTCCTCTTTCCCTTGCACCAGTGCTAGTTACAGCTGCTGAGTGCCATGCACTCACCTTAGCATCGCACGCTAGTGTGTGTGCATGAGACTAGCATAGATTTTGTACAGGAAGGGTACCCTTCCTGTACTAATTACTATGCTAGACACAAGGGAAAGCTTTTGCCTCTTTGTATGCGTGTGCACAGTGCAGCACGCATGCAAAGTCGGAAATGGAATGAGAAATGAAAGCAGTTCTTCTTCCTTGCGCCTGGTTGAAAAGGGTGCAGTTTTCACACACTAAACCCAATCAACTGTTTTTAGTAAATTAGGTTTAGCGTTAGAAACCTTGGGTGGTTGCATTGGAATGCCCATGCACCACCCTTGGTGCTCCCTCATGGCGCAAAGTAACGCAAAGCAGCAAAATGCACTGCTTTGCATTACTTTTACGTTATTTCCAGCGCTAAACAAGTTTAGCGCTGGAAAGTAAATTACGAAAAAAAGATTTTGTGTCACTTTTGTGACGCAAACACGGCACAAAAGCTTAGTAAATCTCCCCCAAAGGATCCTAGCACCAACAAGGAGTACTTAATAGTAATAAGGATGTAAAACACCCTTACGTTCTTTTATTCAGACGGATGTTTAACCTCAGCATCAAAGTTCACAATCCAAGCCTGTGTCTTATTAAACCTGACTGGGCCAGTGATCGATAGACATAGCTCAAAGATGTTCTCTAATCACAGATGTATCTTGCTCAGTTTGAGCCTCTACCAGGCAATGTCAGTAATGGAATTTCACTTCTGCAGTTTTAAAAAAAAGTGTTTTAAAGGAAAGTGCTACTTTTTTAGTACATTTCAATGGTGTTAATCCTGAATCTTGCTGGCACCCAGAGCCTGGAACTGCTCTCCAAGCGTCAAGTGGTTAACCTCCTAGTTACCTGCTTCATGGACACATAAAGCAGAAAGACTCCAGGTTGCAAGAGGGCCCACCTGACCACAGCAAACTGGATGCCTCAGGACACCTGGCTGGCGAGAGACCTGGTGCCCAGAAACCAGCCTTGACCAGAAGGAACTTTGCTAGGATTTGGAGGCTAAGTCTGAAGGAAAAATCTATGGGGCAGATTTATGTTGGGAATGCGTCACGTTTGCGTCACGCAACTGCGGCGTAAACGTGGCGCATCCCTACAACCCATTTACAACGTGACGCATCTAGGCAGATGCGTCACGTTGTAAAGTTCTGCGCCACTTGTGGGCGTTCCGGCGCAGCGTGGACAGGTGCGCCTCGCAAAAGTGGCTGAGTGAAATCTATAAGATTTCACTCAGTCACTTTCAGGACTATGCTGCGTCAAAACCCTGCGCCTGCTTGAAGCAGGCGTAGGTCTTGACGCAGCATTGTAAAGATGGGGCACCCCCGAGCCTTGCTGGAGCTGCGTCGTGCTTGCGACGCAACTCCAGCAATGTGCCACCTTTACGGGACAGATGCGTCACGCATCTGTGCCGTTTGTGCCCCATGGTGCGCCGCATTGTAAATGCGGCGCACCATGGGAGGCGGAGCAGCGCCGCAAAATAACTGGCGCATCCCTGGGGATGCGCCAGTTATCATAAATCTGCCCCTATGATCGGGACCAGTCCGTTGGTGTATCTGGCCTCCGTCCCATTGCAGTCTTCCTGAAATTGCATCTAGGTCCCAGTCCACTGCTTATTGTTGTTTTTCATAGTGCTTTCCTTTTTCTAAGGTACCTTTTGCCTTCAAACTTAAAAAAATGATATCTCCAAGTCTACTTAACCCTTTTTTAATGATCATTGTGAGGTAATATGAATTTTTATGGTCAATTGTGTCCCCTAACGTGAACCCCACCGTCTCCATGTACGAGCTTAAAGTGCATGTAACTTCCCTCCTCGACCAGTTATGAAGACGCAAATACATTTGCGTCCAACGTTAACATGTCCTCTTTCAGATCCACCATGAATGGATCGATAATTCAGTTCCTAAGTATGCCTTGCCAACGTCTTTTCATGGTGCACTTTCACGTTTTCCTAGCCCTGCAGAGCTAGGCCCTGATTTCTACCATCGAGCCCTTTCTGCTCTCTGCCTCCTGAAAGCTGCAACGTGGGATACATCCCTGACCTATGTCCTACTCCCTGCGTGGCGAGCGGTGCCCGGCTCGGCCTGCTTGCCTGCCAAAGACAGTATTTTGCCTTCAAGTTATCAGTATAGCCGAGCTCAGCTCCTCGAAAACACATTCCAGTCTAGCAGAATAGATAAACAATTCCCCGGCTGCAGAGCAAAGGGCCCGGCCTCTCTGTCTCCATGCAAGTAATTCATTGCTCCCGTTACCATGGTAGGCCCATGGCCCCTCGCATTACACGTAGACACGTAGTCACATATGCACGCATTAATAGTCAGTATAGAGTAGCCTCTGCCCAAGAGACCTTTTCCTTCTAGATAATATAGTTCCCCAAACACAAGATATCAGATATGATTTAGGAACAAGTCGATCTGACATGCCAGACTTCTGTCTCTTTCCTCTAGTGCTAAATGTCAAGTCCCCTGCACCCTCCAGCCTCACGTCAGTCACGCGTCATGCTGCTGCGCGCGCATCCTTGCTACAGATTTCTGCTGACATTGCAAGATTTCACTATGTATCCACCCACTTGTGACACTTTCATGTGACGTTTCTAGCACACACCTCTGTGTACGCCCTCGTGCACGCCTTTCTGTTACGCACATGTGTTCTTATCTCGTTTCTCTCAGCTGTTACGCCTTCTGTATCCATCACCATTATATGCATTTACTATATATATTGTACTCTGTTAATAAAGTATTGTCTATCCCTTCCTGATCCTTAATGGTGAAAGGAACATGATACCCTGGTTCGAACCATTCCATTTTTTGGAATAAAACCCTTATAAACTCAGATATCACGGATTCTGCCTCTCATTTCCGATTGAGTTATTTTATTGAACTTTACTGCATAGAAATTCCGACGGTAAATATTTATTTACCACATTAATTTGGCGCCCGAACCGGGACCCCTCCCCCACCCCACGCGCCGGTAGGTGCGTCTCAGGCTTCGGCCCCTGCCACAGCCGTGACGGACAATTACGCGTACCCGCAGGATTTCCTGTATCTCCCTCAGGCCTACGGAGGTGACGGAGACTGCGATCAGCATCCAGACGAGGCGGTGAGGAGTGCGGAGGATCCCGACCAGAGCCCAGCCGAGAGAGCAATGTCCGAGGTGTCTAGAGGCCCACCTGTTCCGACGTGCCTGTGACGTCACGAGTCGAGTCGAGTCCAGTCCGGTCCAGTCCAGACGAGTTTTCCGAGGCCTTCCGTTCCGTGCTCCCGGTGAGTACCGTTGTTGGGGACGCATCTAGACGGGTGCATTACTATGTATCCGGTCAAGACGGGTTTGGGTACACAGACCCGGTCTGCACTGTTTTAGCAGTGTATCTGTACTGTTTAGCAGTATATCAAGTAATTCGTGTCTTCAACGGTTCGATTTTGTTTTCGTTATAGAATTCAAGCATAGACAATATGTGTTCAAAATGTTTCTATGTGATTAATGTCGTGGTATGAGTGACTGTTTGATATACATTACTGTGTTTTCTGTGTAAAAATTGTGTTCCAGTTCGAGTAAGTGTCAAGTGCCGAATATCAAGATGCCATTGTTTTCAAAGTTAAGACAGTTAGGAACTAGGAAAGGGATACTAGAGGAAGCGATTCCTGTCCCACCTAGGGACACTCCAGGAAATTTTATGTATCAGAAACACGGCTTAGATGCCATATTATATCTAGATTTATGGGTCGATTATACTAAGAACCTAGACGAGAAATATAGATGGCCCGTTACAGGGACATGGGATGCAGATTGCATCATGAGAGTAGAAGAAGCCCTATGGAAAAAGAAGGCTAGACAATCTCAGAAAGACGCCATAGAATTGTCGCGTAAAGAATCGCATAGACGTACCGAGAAAGAATTCAGAAAAGCAGAAAAGCATAGAGAAGATTCAGATAAAGCCAGAGAAAACGTATTAGTTGAAGAAGGAATACGAGTTAAAGCAGAACAAGTAGACCGACAACGAAACACTCTTGTGAATGGTATGTATCCTCTTTTGGCCGAGGGTTTACCTAAGGCCACTCCGGAAATACCAAAAGATCTGCCCCCTCCATTGGTTCCGACTAAGTTACGTCACAAGACCGCAGCAGACATTTTTATTTCTTCCTATTTAGACGATGTAGCTCCTACATATACTACTACACCTGCCCATGTACCCGCACCACCTGCACCTGCTGACGGCCTCCTACCCCATGATCATCAGCCCCCAGTTCTGCAACAGCAGATCCCTCCAGGTCCGCTACCCGCACCCGTTCCCGTTGTTCCCCCCGGTATTCAACAACTTCATCCATTAAATCCTTTTGGGACTGGCGTGGTCCAGGACCCAACCCAGCTACAGCAGGTACCGACCCTACAGCCAGATTATGCTCAAGCCTCCGCTTCAGGAGGTGCTACAGGAGGTTACCAAACACCCCCACAGATACACCGAGTGACAATGAGAGATCTAGCAAAGGCTCGGACACCGAAAGGCGCACCGGCCGAACAACTTAGAAGAGAACTTACAGACTGCAGATATGACCCAGTGCCTGGTACGTCAGGACCCATGTTGTTAGCGTCCCTACGTTTGAGACGCGTTACAGATTATTTGATACTACTACCAGGAATGCCAGAACATCTAGACAAATTGAATTATTTTATTAGAACAGGAGAAGGACCGGAGTCTGTTGCTGAAGCCATGTCACGTCAGAAAGTTGAGACTAAAGGTTTAATAATGCGATTTTTGGTTAATTGTTTAATAAGAGAACAAGATCAGGCAGGTTTTCCGCAAAGTGAGATGAATAGACTGATTAGATGGAGCCAGAATATGTCGGAGGGTAAACATGATAAGGAGAACAGTGTCCATCGTATGGTTATAAAGATCCGTAAAGAAATAATAGAAATACATGCCCAACGAGCACCTGAAGAAGAATTTGAATTAGACGATCCAACTTCCTCGCAAGAGGAGGATAATATAGAGAATCTAGCAGAAACCTCGCAACAGTCAGACAAAGAGATAATAGCATATGTAGGTAAGGGAAGATACCTTAAGAAAACAATACGTCCAGAAAGCAAAAGACTTTTTCTCTCTGCTATATCAAATCCGAGTTCTCCTGAACATATGTTTCAGGCTACTGATAAAATACTTCAAGATCGAATGGGGTACCATGTACTCAATTCCATGGATGAACAAGAACTAGCCCGATCCGCAGTACAATGGGCTAACAATTCTAGTACATATAATGATGATACAGTAGCACAGACGTTTTTGAACCTTTCCCCTGATGAACAGAAATTAGCTGGTGTATACATGATTCAGCATCTCATTACGTTGTTCAAAAGCCAACACTCTGATCCAGGTCCCTTACCGGATATATTAATAGAACTACTCTCGAATAGATGGAGAGGCCTAGGTACTGATTTAATTAAAGAAATTCTAGAACATCGACACAAATATAGTGCCTTCCTGAAACCACAGTTTATTTCAGCCCCACCACCCTCAGAAAGAAAAATGTTTTACTTTGACAGACAGAATCCCCTACGGTAAGTACATCCGGTCAGAAAAGACGATAACACACTAGAACGTGTATTCGTATACACACCCATCACTAAAATGGAATTATTGGAAATGAAGAAAATAGTGCCCAGTCGTGATAAAGACCCTGCAGGTTTTCACCGAGAAATTAAAGATATGTTACTCATGGGCGATTACACGTATACAGATTTTATGAAAATGTTAAAGGTACTACTGCCTGCTGGAATTTACGAGAAATTAAAGGAGAAAGAATGGGAGGTGGGAGACACAAAGAACGATTGGGCTGCATTAGAAGTCTAAGAAAATGGTCGTACCGCAGGTTTAGGCCTTGGGGATAAAGCTAAAGCATTACCAGGTTTATTAGTGCAGGTTTTGCCTAGACTGTTAACAACTAAAAAGGAAGACTGGGACGCAATATCAGCCTGTAAGCAGAAACACGATGAAGATACTAGTGATTTTTATTCTAGATTCGAGAAATGTTTTATTATTAACAGTGGCCTGAAAACAAGTAGCGACTCATACCCACACCTCTTTGTATCAAAATTAGTCGAGAATTCCCTGCCTCAAGTTAAGAATCGTGTCTTGAAAGTAGAAAGTACATGGCAAGCAAATATGCTGTCCCAAATGTTACAAATGTTACAGTACCACCAGAATAGAATTAGGGAAGAACAAGATCACGAACAGAGACGTATGAAAGATACGAAAATGAAAATGTTAGTCGCTCAGTCAGTTCCAGCTGACGGTCAGAAAAAGGGTATGACACAGTCTAATAATACTGCGGCTCCCGTTAAAGGGACCTGCAACTATTGTAAACAGCCAGGTCACTATGTGAATGAATGTACGGTTCTGAAATACAATATAGCAACAGGAAAGACTAAAGAAAGACCACGTCAGCCTAGACAGGACCAGGTCCAACACCAGGTTCAGCAACATATTCCACAGAACGTACAGCCTATGCCTGCTCCACAACAGACAGTACAGACAGTAGCGGTACCACATCCACAGCCCATTGCCGCGACACAGCAAGTTTCACAGCAGATGTACCAGTATGCACAATCTGATTACCCCGACTATCAGCGATACTCATGAAACAGCCTAGAGAGGGAGGTTGGCTTGCCTCTCATTGAAGTTCCTGTAGATCAAGAGGGTCCTTATGTACATAGTCAAGTATTAGGAAAAGATAGAAAGTTTTTGATTGACACAGGGGCAAGTCGAACAACAATAAGTCACGACGACGTTCCAGGGGCACCCCTCTCAGGCTCACAGAATGTTTCCCTTGGATTTTCAGGACAGCCTATTGTTAATGAAGTATCGAAACCTGTTCCCCTAGCAGTTGGTCCATTGTCACGTACTACAGACTTATTGCTCACGAAGTCATGTCCAGAAAACTTGTTAGGTATCAAGACACTGAAAGCTCTAGGAGCTGTAATATGTTGTTCTCCGGAAGGAGTTAGACTGTTTTTGCGTGACTTTAAGGGTCACTATGTATTACGAGATTTTGATGTCAGATTGAAAAATGTACCTGAACATTTGTGGGCGCAAGGCCCAACTGATGTAGGTTGTATGCACATTACACCATACCGAGTTACACTCAAGCCAGGAGTTGTACTACCCCGAATCCGACAATACAAGTTACCACCCGATGCTGTAGTGGCTTTACTGGAAATCATTGAAGAGCTCATTGCACAGGGAGTGGTTGTAGAAACCGACTCCAATCTATGTAATTCCCCTATCATTCCGATTCTTAAACGTACTGACCCGAATGCACCTCCAGTTTATCGGTTGGTGATTGATTTACGAGAATTAAATAAATGCATTGTACCACAGTATCCTGTGGTCCCAGACATCTCATCATTATTGACTGCTATTGATTCAGAGGCGACGTTCTTTACTGTAATTGACCTCAAGAACGCCTTCTTCAGTGTCCCCATTGATCCGGAGAGCCAATATCTTTTCGGATTCTGTTTAAATGGCCGTAGCTTCAAATTTGCACGCGCACCTCAAGGATTCACAGAAAGCCCCAGCATCTACAGCCAAGCATTGAAAAGACAACTTGACAGTATTCACATGCCAGTTAACACTGCCCTACTCCAGTACGTCGATGATCTGTTGATCACCGCCCGTAGCGAACCTGAATGTGAACAAGCATCACTGACGGTTTTGCATTTCTTGGCTGACAAGGGACACAAGGTGTCCCCTTCAAAGTTACAATTCTGTGTTCAGCAAGTGGTGTACCTTGGGCACTTGCTGTCCAAGAGGGGGAGACAGCTAACACCTGACCGCATTCAGTTAATTGCACATTTACCGCAACCCAAGACACAAAAGGCGGTACGGGCCTTCATTGGCCTCACCTCTTACTGCAGACAATGGATTTCCCAGTACGCATTTCTAGCCAAACCACTCATACAGTTGACAACACAGGAGGCAGCGACTTCGACTGTCCTCCTTTGGACTCAGGAACACACACAGGCTTTTGATGAATTAAAGAAAGCATTATGTCAAGCACCAGTTTTAGCAACACCATGTTACAGTAAACCTTTTACACTTTTCGTTACAGAACGTGATGGCACAGCATTATCTGTCCTCTCACAAGACCAAGCAGGTTCACATAAGCCGTGTGCTTATTTTTCGAGTACATTAGACCCAGTAGCCCAGGCCCTGCCTGCGTGCTTAAAATCAGTTGCAGCGACAGCCTTAGCAATCCGACAAAGTGATTCCATAGTGTTAGGACATCCCCTGACAGTGCAAGTTCCACACTCTGTGGAAGTTCTTTTAAACAGAACACAGACTCAACACTTGACTATAGCACGACTGACAGGTTATGAATTGACATTGTTCCAGCCACACATAGAAATCAGACGCTGCAATATGCTCAATCCTGCCACATTGTTACCTTCAAACACAACAGATCCAGCTCCACATGACTGTATAGAGATAATTAATGCAGTAACAAAGCCCCGACGAGACTTGACAGATGTTGCACTGACTAACCCAGACCTGACACTTTATGTGGATGGTTCATGTATGAGAACAAGCACAGGAGAATTAGTGGCCGCATATGCAGTGACCACTGAAACTGAAGTCAAACAAACACACCGTATTGATACACTGTCTGCTCAAGCTGCAGAGCTCATTGCTCTGACTCGAGCCTGTATAGTAGCCAAGAACAGGAATGTTAACATATACACAGATTCACGTTATGCATTTGGAGTCGTACACGACTTCGGTGTACTCTGGCAAGAAAGAGGTTTCTTGACCTCTCACGGAGCCAAGATCCAACATGGTCCCCTCATTCAAGCATTATTGTAAGCAATACATTTGCCATCAGCCATAGCTATCATGAAATGCAAAGCACATACTAAAGTTACAGATACTATTTCCCAGGGTAACGACCTGGCCGATCGAACCGCGAAACACACAGCTCTGACTCACACACATGCAGCTGATATGACAAAGACAATAGTTCCGACACCGACACATTGCATGACAGTTAAGGATCCCGCACTAGATGTAATTGACATACAGACACATGCTACTCCAGACGAAATAAAGAAATGGACTGAACTAGGAGGGATCCAGACAGACCAGGGATGGATGACGAAGGGAAAAGCCACATGGTTTCTCCCGACTCTATGGTTCAAGTAATGATTAACACCGCACACAGTCCAGCACACTTGGGAGAAAAAGCCATGTTAGACAGTTTGCAGAATCTCTGGTACAATAAACATTTACGAGCAGCAGCAAAACAGAAAGTGCGTACTTGCATGATCTGTTGTCAGTTCAATCCAGGTAAAAGAATTCCCGTAGAGCAAGGTGGATTCAACCCTCCCGATTACCCTTTTGAAGTCCTCCAGATGGATTATATCCAGATGGAACGATGTCGAGGATTCAAATATGTCCTCGTAGTTGTATGTGCACTTTCCCGTTGGACAGAAGCATATCCAGTCCCAGATTACACTGCTCCGACCACTGCCAAACAGTTGGTTCGTGAATTCTTCCCATGGTACGGTTTGCCTCGTGTCGTGTACTCAGATAATGGTCAGCCATTCTCGTCCGAGCTAATGAAGCAGGTATCACTCCTGCTAGGATATCAGTGGAAATTCCACTGCGTCCGACATCCCGAGGCAGCAGGCCTCGGAACGCCACAATCAGACACTAAAAACACGTCTTGCCAAGATTTGTGCCGAGAAAGGGGTAGACTGGATAGTCGCCTTGCCAGTTGCATTGTTTTACATGAGAATGGTCGCACACTCTAGAACAGGGCTATCCCCGTACGAGGTGGTCTTTGGTAGGCCACCGAATATGTGGGGGACGCCTCTGCCTCGTAAGATCACAGATGTTGACTGTAATATGCTGACAGATTACCTTGCCTCCTTGATGTCTGCACTACAATCTTGTTGTTCACAGGTGGCTGCAGCCTTTCCCGACAACACCGAGGTGAAGCCACACGAGATCGTCCCTGGGGATCACGTCTTTGTTCGGAACTTCGACAGGAGGAGTCCGTTGGAGCCCCGCTGGCAGGAGCCGAAGCTTGTTTTATTAACTACAAGGACAGCAGTGAAGGTGGAGGGCCGCAAGGGCTGGCTCCACTCGAGTCATATAAAAAAATATCATGGACTGCCGCCAGAGTCAGACTCCCAGCCCTGCCCCATTCCAGAGACTGATACTAAACTCCCCCTGGTAGAGAAAACTCCTCAGCAGGAGTATCGCATGAAATTGAGGTCTAGCAAGTCAGACAGTTTAATTGTTTAAGTCCTCCCCTAGGTGAAGCGGTTAGACAGGTTCCTGACATGTACAAGTTAGACCCCAATAGAGAGAGAGATAGACAGAAGCAGCTCAAGAAACGAGAATATTGTAAATCTCTCCGTAGTCACTGCATCGTGACATTATTGATTATGTTTTTTCTGAGTCTTACGATTATTGCTGCCAGTTTACTATTACACATGTATTTTCCTATTTCCATACATGCACATTTCTTTCCAAATAGCACTGTCGAGCATACTTTCAGCGAATTGCCCCCGCACGAGTTATCTTACCGACTTGCGCTGCGCAACAATACTTTTATCAGTATGTTACATCATTCCCATCAGACCAGCAATGCTACCAATTGTTGGATATGTGGCCGACTCCCTCCCTACCAGAAATACAAGGGAGTCCTGCCCCTCTTCCCGTATCCGTTCACACACAATGGTTCCTGTGGTGCCTGGTTTAGTTTAATAAATTCCTTAGATTCTGATTCCATAGTCTACCAAGGCGATTGGGTGTGGGGAAATCTGAACACAGTTATGCATAAAGCATGTTACCCTAACAAGGAGGGTCTTCCACAAAGGACAGGGACCGATCTAGAAAATGAAGTATATGGATTAGGTAATTATACACTTAACCTCATGATTCTGAATGTCCAGTCCGATACAGGACCAGACTTACCCTCTATGTCAGTGTTACCAGTCAAAGGCAAATTATGTGTCAGAAAGAATGGTTCAGTACCCCTAGGTCATAGTAAATGTACTACTGTGATCGAATTCAGTGATAAAGGCAAGTCTACATTCAAAGCTACCCGCCATTCCTATTTCATTTGTGATCATACAGCCTATATACGTTTGCCACTAGATTGGGATGGGACATGTTACATTGCATTCCTTCTGCCACCTGTTTTTCTAGCTCCACCTGATTATCATAAGAACTCCCGTCTAGTACCTAATAGACCCAAGAGAGAACTCCCGATTGTCGACTATACTGAAACGGCATGGGAACGATACATAGATTTCAATAAAGGTTTCTTTCCCTATTTAGGAGCTATCTTCAATAGCAAATCAATACGTCACTTGACCAGAACCCTTGAAGCAGTGGTAAATGAAACTACTTCCGCCCTAGGCAACTTAACAGAGGAACAGTCTGCTATGAGACTTGTTGTCCTTTAAAATCGTCTTGTTCTTGACGTCACCCTGGCCGATAGGGGCGGGGCCTGTAGAGTCATCAGATCGAGTTGCTGTGTTTTCATTCCAGAAAACGCACCGTCAGTATATAAAGCCATAACCCGTCTCCATAAGATTGCAAGTCAGATACCCCAGAATCCAGGCACCTGGACCTGGTCCGGTTGGTTCTGGAGCGTGTTATCAGCCTGGGGATGGAAAGTCCTATCCTTCCTCGGAATAGCCCTTCTCATAGTATTCAGTTGTTGCCTATGTATACAGTGTGGGCCAGCGATTTGCGGCTTGTGCGCCACATCATGTTTTCCCCATCCAAGTCCACATTCTAAATCCCGCCTGAAAAAGGAAGAGCAAATGATGTTATATGAACAAATAGATGGACTAATGAAGATTGATATATCATGAAGGGTCCGTAGGGGACAAGGAGGGAATGAGGTAATATGAATTTTTATGGTCAATTGTGTCCCCTAACGTGAACCCCACCGTCTCCATGTACGAGCTTAAAGTGCATGTAACTTCCCTCCTCGACCAGTTATGAAGACGCAAATACATTTGCGTCCAACGTTAACATGTCCTCTTTCAGATCCACCATGAATGGATCGATAATTCAGTTCCTAAGTATGCCTTGCCAACGTCTTTTCATGGTGCACTTTCACGTTTTCCTAGCCCTGCAGAGCTAGGCCCTGATTTCTACCATCGAGCCCTTTCTGCTCTCTGCCTCCTGAAAGCTGCAACGTGGGATACATCCCTGACCTATGTCCTACTCCCTGCGTGGCGAGCGGTGCCCGGCTCGGCCTGCTTGCCTGCCGAAGACAGTATTTTGCCTTCAAGTTATCAGTATAGCCGAGCTCAGCTCCTCGAAAACACATTCCAGTCTAGCAGAATAGATAAACAATTCCCCGGCTGCAGAGCAAAGGGCCCGGCCTCTCTGTCTCTATGCAAGTAATTCATTGCTCCCGTTACCATGGTAGGCCCATGGCCCCTCGCATTACACGTAGACACGTAGTCACATATGCACGCATTAATAGTCAGTATAGAGTAGCCTCTGCCCAAGAGACCTTTTCCTTCTAGATAATATAGTTCCCCAAACACAAGATATCAGATATGATTTAGGAACGAGTCGATCTGACATGCCAGACTTCTGTCTCTTTCCTCTAGTGCTAAATGTCAAGTCCCCTGCACCCTCCAGCCTCACGTCAGTCACACGTCATGCTGCTGCACGCGCATCCTTGCTACAGATTTCTGCTGACATTGCAAGATTTCACTATGTATCCACCCACTTGTGACACTTTCATGTGACGTTTCTAGCACACACCTCTGTGTACGCCCTCGTGCACGCCTTTCTGTTACGCACATGTGTTCTTATCTCGTTTCTCTCAGCTGTTACGCCTTCTGTATCCATCACCATTATATGCATTTACTATATATATTGTACTCTGTTAATAAAGTATTGTCTGTCCCTTCCTGATCCTTAATGGTGAAAGGAACATGATACCCTGGTTCGAACCATTCCATTTTTTGGAATAAAACCCTTATAAACTCAGATATCACGGATTCTGCCTCTCATTTCCGATTGAGTTATTTTATTGAACTTTACTGCATAGAAATTCCGACGGTAAATATTTATTTACCACAATTGTACACTATTTAGTTCTTTATTTTTCTACATTGGTTGAGATTTTAATTTTGTTGTGGTCTTTATTTTAAAATTTTCGACAGTGCTTGAACCTATTATGATATTCTCTGGGAACCTCCTGCTGCTTGTGCCAACACTACCATGGGTTGAGCAGGGATTCTCTCAGATGTATGTTTTGACCTAACCAGTGTGGGCTTAATTGAATTGGTAGCAGTATCCCAAACCCAATAATGAGCCTCCTTTCTGGACACATTTTGTATCGGTTAGAGGGTTACATCATGCAAAGGGCATGTCTGCTGTATGTGACCCAAGTTCTACATTAAGAATGTCAATCATATATACGCAATGTATGCACTTCATAGTGGGTTAGTTAACATAATTACTGCCTTATCATCACCTTTAAAGAATGAGGTCAACAATAATACAGAGCCAAAGCCTTAGGGCCAACCTACTACTTGGCCTAAACAGAGTTCCAAGTACATTCCTTTAGCCATTGACCCTCAGGGTAGTAAGGCCAAGCCTTCCAAGGATTCTCTTGGAGGTGGTTATGTTAAAAATTCAGAAATCTGCAAAGAAAACAGTAATGCACATTGAATATATGTCCTGCAAGTGCTTCCTGTTTTAAAAAGAAAAAGTAGTTTTACTCACACACAATCAAACAGTGAAAACTAGAGATCGCTAGACATTCCCAAGCTGTAAATTCTGTAAGAAGGTCTTTCAGTGCTAAGCAAAATAAAGCCCTGCCCTTAGTCAAGGAGTTCACAATGTGGGCAGGGGTTTGGGGTGGATGAGGGTATTGGGTGGTAATGGGGTTTTTAAGGTTTAGGGGTGGGTAAGGGTATTGGGTGGTAAGGGTGATTTTAGAGTTTAGGGTTGGGTAAGGGTATTGGGTTGTTACGGTGTAGGAGTGAGTAGGTTTGTTTGGTGGTAAGAGTGTTTTTAGGGTTTAGGGGTGGGTAAGGTTATTATTAATCACAATATAGCCCTACCTCATCCAACAACCATCCAACTACTAGACCAATATAAGGGGTAAAAGATCTTGTTATCAGTCTCTATACCCTGGATGTGTACAATAACACCACTCTTCCTCGGGTCAGGATGTCTAGGTTAATAAACACAAAGTCAAACAATGTAAAAACACAGGCCAACACTTACTGAAAACAGAAAAGTGTAGAGTTTAGAGAGAGTGCCTCATGGTTGTAACACCCGTTTAGGTTGCCGGCTAGCAATGCCCGGTATACCCACTTCTCATCATTGGTCACTCTCTCTATGTGAAGAAAAGAAAGTGCACAAAGACATGTAGAAGAGCACAGGTGAAAATAGTGATGAGAAAAACAGTGAGTGAATCTAGACAGTACTGTAAAATCATGTGTACATACAAAAACCCCAAGACAACCAAACAAACAAATAAATAAAACCTGGCGAGGTCTTGCTGGCTTTTTCTCTTTTATTCTGGTGCTGCAAAACCTCCCGTTTAAAAATGGTTAATTATATACCATACTTCGTGTATCAGGAAAAAGGACGTAGACTGGAAAAGCACTTTATGATGAGGGCATGCCTAGGCCGCGAGGAATTGGAAATGCAGAAAACCACAGTTAGATCGCATTATCTGATTTCTAATCCTACCTCGCTTGAGCCTTACCTCAATATTGTCACTAGGCCATTTCTTAGGTTCCTACTGACTAAATTTAGATGTAATTTGATCCATTTTTACCTGGGAAATTATCAGGCATGGGTAAAACCAGAAAATGCTTCACCTTGTACTTGTGATAATTTCTCAACGCACGATACCATGCATTTTGTGGTCTGTTCTCAGAGATACGGAAAAAGTTCCTGTTGTCAATCTTAAGAGAAGCTGGCTTCATTCAAGTGAGGCCTGCACTATTGTACCTCCAGTCCCTGAGTAATATCCGTACCATATTTTGCATGGCAAACTACCTAGTAGCGGCGTTTAGAATTAGATCATGTAATGCGCCATTGAGTGTAATGTAAGAAGCCTTTTTATTAAATTTCATGTAGCACAATCTTTGACCCAATGCACTGATAATTACCCAATGTATTGTTTATTATCGTTAGTTTTAAACTCTTTTTAAATGTATATAAATGTTTTATATCTTTTATGATTTTTAATAAAATCAAATAAAGTATTTTGACTGACTGACTGATATACCATACTTCTTTATTTTCAAGCCAACATGTTTCGTTGCTCTAGTTACAGCAACTTCATCAGGGCGTGAAAGGGGTTTTCTATTCTCAGTCTTCACATAATACTGATTAGACAAGGACCTGTGTAAATTTAAAACCAGAGCACTGCAATGATTGTACTGATCATCCTGCACCCTTTCGGCAAGAGGGTATATTCAAAGACGTTGCATGTGCCACACGCTACTAATACCAGAGGTTCTTATTTACCTTATGGTTGCCCAGTCATTGCGTACCGGCAACCATCCAGTGGACCCCATGTCACGTGATCACGTGTCCGCCAGTGACTCGTCCTGGTTTGAGCCACCTGCATTAAAATAAATGTAAAATAAATATAAACGAAATGGCCAGGTGGGTGTCATATGACTCTCAGGGTGTTAAAAATGCATGCCAATCATTCTACCAACCGGAGAATTGGGCGTTGGTCATACTACCCATAACCCGATCCAGCACCAAGTATGCCACATACGGTAATCAATATCTTCAACCATCATTTTAAATGCCATAGTGACCCGGGCTCACACTGTTTTCAATGGTCTTAGATTTCGTCTCCCACCCAGGCGACTCTGATGTAATGCATTTTGCCCTGGACGGAAACCAAGTGGAACCGGAGGGTGGGGCGTTTGTCATGCTACCCACAACCCGGTCCATCACCGGGAAAAGGGACAACTGTAGTAATCAATGTCCTCAACCAACATTCTGCATGCCACAGTAACCCAGGCTCACACTATTTCCAAAGATCCTTGATTTCGTCTCCCACCCCGGCGGCTGTGATGTAGTGCCCTACACCATGGACGGAGACCCAGTGCAGCCCCCCGCTCTATCATTCAATCTCACATGCACCACCTTACTGATGCCGAGTCCCTCCGGCGCTCCCCTCAATCCTCCCCGGATGCTGCTCGGAGGATCAGGAAGTAGCCGGGTGGGATGGCTCCGCCAGCCACGTAGCGTGGCGTGGCGTAACGTGCCGTGGCCATAATGGATTGGGTTCAACTAGATAGAAAATAAAAGAGACTGAACCTGAATGTGCACGAAGCCAAACTTCCTATTACCGTGTTCATACAAAATATCAATATCTATCACATATTAAGAGGCAAATAGCCAAATTTTGATTGTATTATACACAGCTGCACAAGCATGTGATTAAATAGGTCACAAGCGGGCCCGAATGTATAAAGGGTCAGTTTTGTTCCGATGGAGTCGTGGTGAGTATTCTAAGTGGTACTAGCAATGTCATGTGCATACAGCTTCCTAACTATGGAATGCAGAATGTAGACAAAAGGGGTCACGCCTGCTAACTTTGTTCCACTCAATATTTTCGTTCAACCCCTCCCGGTCTGCTTTTAAAGAAAAGATCCATTTCGCCTCCTTTCTCGCCAAGATGTTGACCAGATTATGTGTGTCACCTACCACTTTTTCTAGAAATGTCCATTTTAGATCTTTAGGATCATGTCCCACTTCCGTGAAATGCTGTACCAGTTGTGTGGTGAGTTTCTTAGCACTGATCGTGCTCAAGTGTTCCTGTATGCGAATCTTGACTTTGTGAGTGGTCAGTCCAATATGGTGCAGGTCACAGCTGCCCATGAGTCTATAAATCACATAAGATGTATTGCAATTACTGAACCGGTTAAGAAACCAGGTTCGGCCATCACGCAGTGTAACACTTTTTGTGGCTGATGTAATACTGCACACTGAGCAATTACCACATGGGTAATGTCCTGTAGGAATGGTACTGGCGTGAATGGTGCTGGGGCCTCGCGTGTGCACCAACTTGTCACGCAAGTTGGACGCCCTCTTAAAAGCAAACCGAGGAGCCAGCATTTTCTCAGTGGTGGTATCCAGTATGGACCAGTGTTTTCTAATGATCTGCCTGATCCTGGTTGAGAGGGGATCGAAAGTTGTTACCACTGGGATGCCAATTTGCTTTTCTTTCACATTGCGCTCAAGCAGGGCTTCCCGTGGTGTGTTGAGTGCCCTCTTCCGTGCATGTTTAATCACCTTTTTTGGATAGTCCCATTGTTGGAGTTTAGTGGCTAGTTCAGCAGATTGATCCAGAAAAGCTTCAGTGGTGGAACAATTGCGCCGATATCACAAAAATTGCCCCACCGGAAGATTGTCCCGGAGTGCTCTTGGGTGGAACGAATGATAATGCAGGAGGGAGTTCCTATCTGTTTCCTTGTGATGCACACTGGTCACCAGTTTGCGATCCATTGCAACGATATCCACGTCAAGATAGACCACAGATACGTTGCTAATGGTCCAGGTGAACCGCAAGCTGGTATCAGCCTGGTTCAGCCATTGTAAGAACACATTGAGCTGGTCCTCTGTACCCGTCCAGATACAGGGGACATCATCAATATATCGTCTCCATAAGGAAATGTTTCCTTGATATGGGTTGGACGGATGGTTGACCACATTTGCCTTGAACTGGCCCACATAAATGCAGCCCAGACTCGGAGCCAATGTGGCCCCCATCGAAGTCCCAGATGTCTGCAGGTACAATTGACCCCTGTACTCAAAGAAATTTCTCGTTAGTGCTAGTTCGATACATTGCAGCACACATGTCTGCGGAGTGTCGTAGAACCATACCATCGACCCCAGGGCCCTCGCTGCTGCCACCAGCATGGCATCCTGGGGGATGCTGGTGTACAATGACTCAATGTCAATGGTAGCCAGTAATTGATTTTCAGGATCGAACACTGTCTCTTTCAAGATGTTGAGGATGTCAGTCGTGTCCTGCACATATGATTCCTGTGTGACCACCGCTTCCCTCAGAAAAAAGTCTGCGAACTGGGATAGAGGTTCGAGAATCGATTGGATCCCAGAAACAATGGGGAGTCCAGGAGGCGGGAGTTGGGGCTTGTGAATCTTCGGCAGAATGTAAAATGCCGGTACCCTTGGATTGTTGTTAATAATAAAATCTGCTTCCTTAGAAGTGATCCATTTTTTTGCCACTGCCTCTGCCACCATGTTCTTGATGCTTTCCGCAGGTTCAGGGGTGGGGTCACGTACCAAAGGATGGTAGTTGGTGCGAACCCCCAGAAGTTTGAGAATCTCTGCTTCGTAGTCGGTAGTGTTCAACACGACTTCGGCCCCGCCTTTATCGGCTGGCTTGATGGTAATAGCAGCGTTCTTTTGCAAGGCTGCCACCGCCAACCATTCTTCCTTGGTCATGTTGTTGCCCTGTCTACGTTCTTGATGTAGTTCAAGGGATTCAATTTCTTGTATGATACGTTGTTCGAATACCGCCACCTCCGGGCCCAGGAGGGAAGTGGGTGGACAGAAGCTCGAAGGGCGACGGAGATTGGTGTCAAAAAGCGATAAGGGCATCTTCTCCTTGTCAGCGAAAAACTTGTGTAATTGAATCTTCCTCATCATTTCTGAGATTTCAGTTCTGCACAGAAAGGAGTCATGTTTAGGCGTGGGTACAAACCCAAGGCCCTTGTTAAGGACTCTCAATTTGATTGATGTAAGTACATGTGAGGAAAGATTTACCACAATGTCACGTCTTTGGTATGGTTGAGACCTGGCTTGCTCTACTGGTTTGTCGTAATATTCGTCCTCAATGTAGGGAAAAGCCCACAAATGTGTATGGCGGTCCAGGTTTTTCTTAAGACCCTTAATTTTCTGATTGACCATATAAGCTTTGTACTCAGCCAAGTCTCCCTGAATGCGTGCTAGATGGTCCTTAGCATCAGTAAGTGCAGAGTTGGTGTTCAAACTGTCCTCCAACTCCAAAATGTATTTCAGCAAGGCCTCGCTCAGGCGTTTCGCAGTATTAATAATCAATATAAGCCAATCCCTGGTGCATTTGTTTGCTATGAAGCTCCAATCTACCCGGAATTGCTTATCCTCAAGGAAAATCTTAGGCTCCAATCGTACTATTGGAAGTATGTCGTAACAACGCATACTTTTACCACGCATACCATTACAACGCGGTTTTTACAACGCATACCATTACAACCCATATCGCTTTGGGGTGCTGGATAGTGAATAGTTTAATTTACTATTCCAACTCCAGTCCACGTGGACACTAGGGAAGGTGTTGGATAGTAAATTAAACTTATTCCCTATCCTAGAGCGCCCCCCAGCGCAATGCGTTGTAATGGTTTGCGTTGTAATGACTGTGTTGTAATGGTAGTGCGTGGTAAAAGATTTGTTGTAAGGGTTGTATACCGTACTATTAAGCTCGGGGGGGGGGGAGGCACCAGCCCGCAGATATTCGGTCATGAGGGCCCCATGTAGGGCAACCCGTATTTGACGCTTCTTAAGATTGCTCAGTTTGTCCCACTCTTCCCTCGCAGTTCCCTCAGTGTTAAGGGGAGCATCAGGTAATAGTGATGGGCCAGCTAAGATTAATGCAATTTGCTCGTCTGAAAATGCCAGGCAGTTCATCCCTAAATGCCTGTAGGGTGAACAATAACAGAAGAAACTCTATATCAATGTGTGGCACAGTGACGTCTCGTCAATAACAATCTGCTTGCTCAAAAGTAAAAACAAACTTAAAAGGAAAACCCTCACGACTGAGCCGCCGTACTAAACTCATTAATCCCCAGGGGTGTAGGGGGAAGGTAATGGGTAAGGCTGCCCCCCACTCAGTCACAATTAAACACAATATAGCCCTATAGGAGGTTTTGCAGCACCAGAATAAAAGAGAAAAAGCCAGCAAGACCTTTGATTAATTGTGACTGAGTGGGTGGCAGCCTTACCCATTACCTTCCCCCCTACACCCCTGGGGATTAATGTGGGTAAGGTTATTGCCTGGTAAAAGTGTTTTTAGGGTATAGGGGTGGGTAAGGATTTTGGGTGGTAAGCATGGTTTTAGGGCTTTGGGGTAGTATGGGTTTTGGGTTGTGTGGGTGTTTTTAGGGTTTAGGGATGGGTATAGGCCTGTATGGGTGTTTTTAGGGTTATTTGGTGGATAAGGGTATAGGATGGTAAGGGTGTTTCTTAGGGTTTGGTGAGTTTAGGGGTTTGGGGTTTCTAAGGGAATAGGGTGGTGTTGAAAAAGAAAATGGGGGTTTGAGGGGTCTCCCCAATTTCTTTTTATATAGATAGATACACACATATTCTCTCTCTCTCTCTCTCTCTCTCTCTCTCTCACACACACACACACACACACACATATTCACTGAAAAAAAGAAAGATTACAAGGATGTTATAGTTAGGCCCCGATTTCACTCATTCAAAATCATTGAAATTCATCAATTAGTTGCCTGAACTAACTAAAACGCATGCCCCCACAATGTGCTGCTTATGACCTCACGTATTACATGTCTGATGACATGGTCAGTGACATCACTGATGACATCTCATATGAGATCACTGATGACATCATCCAGTGAATATGTTTTGTAACTGTTTCTGAGACTTAAAGACATATACAAAGCTAACTTATATTCTAAGCTACTGCATAAGTTACATTATTATTCTCTTTTTACTACTAATGAGTGAT
This sequence comes from Lissotriton vulgaris, assembly GCF_964263255.1. Lineage (NCBI taxonomy): Eukaryota > Metazoa > Chordata > Amphibia > Caudata > Salamandridae > Lissotriton > Lissotriton vulgaris. Next base: position 1,526,925,701 of record NC_141687.1, on the reverse strand, counting down.
ACTGTTTCTAATAGATGTCATCTGAATGGCACTATGATTGTCTGACTGTATCAGTGTAGGGAGTGGGTGTCTGAGTGGCTCTATGAATGTGCAAGTGGGTTTGTGAGTAGCTGTATGAGTGAATTAGTGGGTGTGTGAGTAGATATATGGGTGCGTGAGTGACTGTCAGAGTTCTGTATTCTGAGTGAGTGGATGTGTGAGTGGCTATATGGGTGGGTGACTGGCTGTGTGAGTGGCTATTTGGGTGGGTGGGTGCATGTGTGAGTGGCTGTATGGGTGACTGGGTTGCTGTGTGAGTGGCTCTATGGGTGAGTGAGTATATATGTGAGTGGCTGTATGGGTGACTGAATATGTGAATGGCTCTATGGGTGATTGACTGGTTGTGTAAGTGGAAGTATGGGTATGTGAGTGGCTGTTTAAATTGGTTTATGGTTAAGTGAGTGGGTGTGTCATTGGCTCTTTTGCATTCTATGTGAGCGGCTGTATAGGTGAGTGAGTCAGCGTATGAGTGCTTGTATCGACGTGTGAATGGGTATGCAAGTGGTTTTGTGGATGAGCAAATGGATATGTGAATGGCTGTATGGGTGAGTGAGTAGCTCTGTTAGTAGCTGTACAGGTGAGTGAGAAGCTATATGGGTAAGTGAGTGGTTCTGTGAGTGGCTATGTGGGTGTGTGAGGTGCTGTATGGGTCTGTGAGTTGGTATGTGAGTGATTTTGTGGGCGTGGGAGTGGTTGCATGGGTCTGTGAGTGGCTGCGTGAGTAGCTGTGTGAGTGAGTGACTGTATGAGTGGGTAAATATGTGTGCGTCAGTTGTTTTATGGGTCTGTCAATTAGTATGTTAGTGGTTATGTGAGTAGATGTGTGAGAGGTTTTATTTATATGAGGGAATGGGTGGGTGTGTGAGTGGTTCTATGGAAGATGTTATCAGTGATGTAGTTTAAGATGTCATCAGTGGTGTCACTGACCATGTTGTGAGTGATGTAATATGTGGGATCATAAGCAGTGAATTACAGGGGCATAAGTTATAGTTAGCTCAGGTAACTTTAACTGTTTCAATGGTCATGTATGAGTGAAATCCCAACCTAACTATAATGTCCCTGTACCCTTGCTTTTATTAATTGAATTTCTATGAATATTTCATTCTATTTCCTAAGTGTAATGTCCCTGTAACCTTTTGCTTTGTTAGCGAATGTCTAAGGTTTTTAAATGTTATTTCCTAACTGTAACCTGTAACCTGTAACCTTTATGAGTGGCGCATGGGTCTGTGAGTGGGTGTGTGAGTAGTTGTATGGATCTGTGAGTGGGTGTGTGAGTGGCTGTATGGACATGTAAGTGGGTGTGTGAGTGGTTGTATGTGTGTGTGAGTGCTTTTCTGGGTGTGTGAGTGAGCTTATGACTCTATAAGTTACATACTACTACGCTGGACAGGGCAGGGACAAATAAGCAATGCCTCTAGGTGAATTTGCACTCTTGCATACTCGTAGTCATTTAAAGACTCTACTTTCACCAGGACAGGCCAAGAAGGAACACAATTTTCACAGTCATTACAGATTGTGCTGCGATAGATCAACAATGCATTCACCTTCACAAAGGATTCTGGGGGTATATTACCAAGGGGGGCGATAGGCAATTATCGCTGATTTAGCGGCTGTTTTTGGCCGCTAATCGGCCATAATTCTATCGCTCTATTAGCAAGCTGTCGCTAACTGATGTTAGCGACAGCTTTTAGGCGATAGCTAGCGGTTTGGGGCCTACTTTGCATGTCAGCGATATTTATCGCTAATGACATGCAAAGTGGGCGTACCCAACCTGTTAGCGACTGAAAGCAGTCGCTAACGTCGCTATCGCCTATTAGCAAGGCAGGCATAGCAATGGAAAAATTCCCGCTATCGCCAAAAACTAACACCTGCTCAGACCAGTTCTTAGCCATGTTATCCAATGGGAGGTGGATATTATGGCTAAGAGCATTTCGTCGCTAATGCGTGAATATCGCTGTATTCTCAGCGATATTCACGCATTTTGCCGCTATCGCTGGATATTTTAGCACAATGGAGAAAAACTTTGCTAATAGCATGTTTTCTCCGCTAACATATCCAGAGATAGGCAGCGATAAAAAAATCGCCACTAAGCCTATTTAGTGATAAATATCGCCACTTGTTGGTAGTGTGCCCCTTAGATTGTTTTTCAATGTGGAATTGCTGAGGAAACACACTTGCTTTGCCTTCCCCAAGCCCAGGAAGTTAGGATAATTTGCTCTTTACAGAAGTGGAGTTCTACTGGGGCACCTGCTATGTTTATAAGTGTAAGTACTTCCCATTGAGGTTTAATTCTGTGAAATGAGCATCAGGGCAGGAACAGAACCTCATCAGCCCCTTTCTGGAACAAGAGTGTACCGTTTTTCACATTCTTAAAGTGGGGAAGGGGTACCCGCAGCCCCCCTCCAAAAGCCAAGTTTGGCCCTAGGGACCAATCTCCCCATGTCCAGCAAACTAAGGCTGGGTGCCCAGGTGCCCACCTAGGGCACCCTGTTAGGGGACTGCAAGGGTTTGCCCCAATGCTCCTCCGTCCCTGCTGGCTTCCTGCCTCCAGCAAGAGCCAGCATTACTCTTGCACATAGGGAGTAGCCAAAAATGCTGCTCCTTGAGTGCAGGATCAATTCTATCATCTTTTTTCCTGCCCATGAAAACTCCGATCCCAGCTGCCCACTTGGAGTGGAGTTACTATTTTCTCTCACTTGGTGGGAGCTGTCATAGCAACAAGGCTACGGGGTGTTTTATTTTGGGGACTCTGCTGAGGCCAAGTATACAAATGGCTGCCAACACTTCCTGGTTGAAGTGTTGGAAGCTAATCAGATCTCTGCACGAGATTGTCAATATTCGTGAAGGCTTCACAACTCTAGATATACAAATTTCTTTTACTTTAAATATCTCAAAAATTACTGAACAGATTTACACCAAATAACAAAAAGGGCACTGTGGTTACGCAATAACACAACAAACTTTTGTGGTTCAGTCCTGAGTTGAATTTATTGTTATTATATTCAGTTATTCTTAAAAAAAGAAAAGAAAAAAAGGACAACAGATCTGTTGCTCTCTTCAGCTGCTCGAGGTAGGGTTTCTTCCTATGAGCACTGCTTGGAATCTTCTTGTGGCCCAGCGGTGAGAAGTATTTTGTCCCTGGGTAAATAAACAACATGGGGTAAGTGTCTGGGTTATACAATGCAGGTCTAACCTCCTCTAGTGCCATCATCACACCCGTGATTTCTGGTGGTTGTGTTTTATTATCTGTGACTACTTCCAGGCTGTGAAAGTGCCCTTTTGCTAAGCTTTACCCTGCCTCCAACTTTATAAAGAAAAGTACGGAAATACTTGCCACAGCCCTCCAGGGTAGTGGCAGTGGTCATCACTGCATCTTTCTCCCTGTTGGGACCACTGGACTCAAGAGTGTTGTGGGTGAACTGCTTGCCAACAGCCTCGCCTCCCACCGGTCTCTCGTGTCATTCCTCTTCTCCCTCCGATGTACCAGAGGTTTCCGCTCTCTCCACTCGGGCATCTTCCTCCAAGGCTCTGGTTTCCTCCTCATCTCCTGGATTCACGTCCTTCTCTCTGTTGTAGTCATCACACACATACATTTTCCCTTCCTCTGGTGTTTTCATTGGCTCTCCACTCAATGCGGCTGTGATGTGTGTACCAAACATTGGAGCATAGATGTTCCGTTTCAGGTTGGAAGCCGTGGTGGCCATATTGAAAGCCCACAGACTGTGAGGGCTGGGTTACAGGCACTTTCTGGACCAAGACCTACCTTTCTGCCAAATAAGGTGTAATTCCGTCCAGCATTAGGGCTGTAGTTGTGTGTAAAATCTCTACAGGAACTAACATGTGAAACACTCTTTTTTCGACCTCCCTTTTTTCTCCACCCCGCTTGATGGATAACCCTGAAACTTTCCATGCACTACTAGAAACAGGGGTGTAGGAAATATGTATATATATATATATATATATATATATATATATATATATATATATATATATATATATATATATATATATATATATATATATATATATTCACTGAAAAAACCATAGGTTATAGACCATATATAGTTAGGAATTAGCATTTACAAAACCTTATTTTACTCACACAAAACCATTGAAATTCGCATATATAGTTAGTTGCACTAACTATATATCGCGCACCCGCAATCCACTGCTGATCATGTCACATATTACATCATTAATGACATGGTCAGTGACATCACTGATGACATCTCAAATGACATCACTGATGACATCACTGATGACATCTCAAATGACATCACTGATGACATCACTGATGACATCTCATTTGACATTACTGATCACATCACTGATGACATCATTCATGTGATTATACGATGAACCTCTTCAGACTCTAATATAACCTTAGATACACTCAGTGTAAACAGACACTCACAGACTGTCACTCATCCATGGAGTTACTCACACACCTAGTAAGTCATGCAAAGAATCAATCACACCTCCATTTCCTCAACTATACAGTTATACACACCTTACTTATTCAAACATATACTAACACATATTTACTCTCTTATACAATCCCTGATACAAGTTCACAATGATCCATACAGCCACTCACACATTCACTGGCTCTTATGCACAGTTATTTATATATGTCAACTCTCACATGTACTGTGTTTTACATATGTACTTACTTTGACATGTAGCACTGAGATATCCATTCACTCACCAATACACTCATGCACACAGTCAACCGCCCATACAGCTGTTTCCACATGCACTTTTGAACCCATACATCTAGTGAATCAACTGCTCACACATCTATGCACAGAGTCATTCACCTCCCAGCCACCCACACACACACTCAGCCTCCCATACAAATACTTGGGCAACCAATCAATAACCCATATAGTTACTCATATAGCTACTGATCAACACATGCAGCAGTTTACAGAACAACAGACATAATGATGCACAAATTAAGACAGTTTAGTCACTAACCCATGCACTCAGTGAGACACATTTAATCACTCACTCATACAGTCAGTCATGCACCTACTAAATCCTTCATCCAGACACTTATACATCCACTCATTCTTCAATATGTAAGACATATTTTAACTTTACAGAAAAATACAGTCACTGGATGTTGTCATCAGTGATGTCATCAGTGATGTCATTTGAGATGTCATCAGTGATGTCATCAGTGATGTCACTGACCATGTCATTAATGGTGTAATATGTGACATGATCAGCAGTGGATTAAGGGTGCGCGATATATAGTTAGTGCAACTAACTATATATGCGAATTTCAATGGTTTTGTGTAAGTAAAATAAGGTTTTGTAAATGCTAATTCCTAACTATATATGGTCTATAACCTATGGTTTTTTCAGTGAATTTTCAAGGTTTTGTAAATGCTAATTCCTAACTATATATGGTCTATAACCTATGGTTTTTTCAGTGAATTTGAATGGTTTTTTAATAGCAAATATCAAAAGCTGTAAAATGTATTCGTCTTTTAAAGGAAAAATATATTTTATATGTATTTAATATAATTTTTTTATGTATATACATTTTTTGAGGGAACGAATTTATCAACTATCATGCTGAAGAAGAGTGTGGGAAAAAAACCAAAGAGGAGGACTAAGAGGAAAGAACAATCAGTTCCAAAATACAATTGCTTTAAAGCATGAAGTGCTTTTCCACACATTTACATTTAAATAACCCATATTAGAACATACAAAATATCTACAGAGGAGACGGTGTACATTGAATTTTAGACTCTTCATTGGTACCTACATGTTGGTACTTACATCACCCACACAACACAACAGCTCTATTCAGAGCTACCCTACCTCAAAGCACTCTAAAATATTATTTTACTATTTCCCTTGGTTTTCCCCTTGGTGCGCGGACCGGGCGCTAACCGTGTGAAAATTTGAAAAAAAAAGGTGTTTTTTTTTTACATATATGGCCCTCCTCAGCCACCCTCAGAAAACCTAGGGGGTCAGGATATGTCTCCCGTGCCCCCTTATACCCATTCCCAACATTGTTTATCCTCCATCTTGTGACTAAATTCGATAGCGGACTCCCGTTACGCTACCGGTGAGCTACCCGGTTCGCGTACCGGGTAGCGCTTCCACCGCGAAAAAATCGAAAAAAAAAATGTTGGGATTTTTTTGCCCCGCGGGGCCCTTTAATAGCCCCCACATCAATCCTAGGGGGTCAGGAGGGGTCTACCTTGCCCCCTTTCATTTATTTCCCCCTTCGTTTATTTCCACCTCTTGTCTCTCGATCCTACCGAGAGACAAGATGGCGGCCGCTCCGGACTGTTTAGAATGTTGACAGTCACCGGAGAGCCAATCCGCTTCTCCTCGCGAAGTTCCGTTACGCGTCTGGTACGCGAACCGGGGCGCTAACCGGGACGCTGTCACAGATATACATATTTTTTTTAACGTTAATTTCTCAAAATACACTGGAGCACATATCTTGAGACCTAGCAAAGGCACATCGGGCAAACAGTCTCTACAATTTTGCCAAGTTTCATAGAAATCCATTCAGCCGTTCGAGCTAAAAGTGAATCCAAACGCCCTATGGAAAACTCAATGTTAAAAACACGTTTTGGGACCCCCCTTTTTTCTCGGCCCCCGCTTGACGAAACCCCCCCAAACTTTCAGGGGACGCTCAGAAACAAAATGTGTCATTTTCCTGAAAATTTCAGCCAATTCCGTCCATCAACGCCAAAGTTATTCAACATAGAATTTTCAGAAATCCCTATTCAAAAAAATCCTAACTATATATACCTACTGGCGACCGCCAGTAGGTAATATATATATATATATATATATATATATATATATATATATATATATATATATATATATATATATATATATATATATATATATATATAGATATATATATTACCTACTGGCGGTCGCCAGTAGGTAAATATAGTTAGGATTTTTTCTCTATGGGATTTTTGAAAATTCTATGTCTAATAACTTTGGCGTTTGTGGACGGAATTGGCTGAAATTTTCAGGAAAATTGAACATTTTGTTTCTGAGCAGCCCCTGAACATTTGGGGGGGTTTCATCAAGGGGGGGCCGAGAAAAAAGGGGGGTCCCAAAACGCGTTTTTCCCATGTTAATTTCCATAGGGCGGTTGGCCTCACTTTTAGCTCGAACGGCTGAATGGATTTGCACGAAACTTGGCAAAATTGTAGGGACTGTTAGCCCGATGTGCCTTTGCTAGGTCTCAATGTATGTGCTCCAGTGGATTTTGAGTAATTTAGGTTCAAAAAAAGATATATATCTGGGCGGAGCCTAACCACACATCTGATCTGATTGGCTGTCAGCACTTCATCCAAGAAGAGTTGGCAGCCATCTTGGGACCAATATACATGATAGCACCTCATTAAAAAGCATTGTAGTTAATAGAGGGTTTTAGGACTTTACTCACAGACTGTCACTCATCCATGGAGTTACTCACACACCTAGTAAGTCATGCAAAGAATCAATCACACCTCCATTTCCTCAACTATACAGTTATACACACCTTACTTATTCAAACATATACTAACACATATTTACTCTCTTATACAATCCCTGATACAAGTTCACAATGATCCATACAGCCACTCACACATTCACTGGCTCTTATGCACAGTTATTTATATATGTCAACTCTCACATGTACTGTGTTTTACATATGTACTTACTTTGACATGTAGCACTGAGATATCCATTCACTCACCAATACACTCATGCACACAGTCAACCGCCCATACAGCTGTTTCCACATGCACTTTTGAAACCATACATCTAGTGAATCAACTGCTCACACATCTAAGCACAGAGTAATACACCTCCCAGCCACCCACACACACACTCAGTCTCCCATACAAATACTTGGGCAACCAATCAATTACCCATATAGTTACTCATATAGCTACTTATCAACACATGCAACAGTTTACAGAACAACAGACATAATGATGCACAAATTAAGACAGTTTAGTCACTAACCCATGCACTCAGTGAGACACATTTAATCACTCACTCATACAGTCAGTCATGCACCTACTAAATCCTTCATCCAGACACTTATACATCCACTCATTCTTCAATATGTAAGACACATTTTAACTTTACAGAAACATACAGTCACTGGATGTTGTCATCAGTGATGTCATTTGAGATGTCATCAGTGATGTCATCAGTGATGTCACTGACCATGTCATGAATGATGTAATATGTGACATCATCAGCAGTGGATTGCGGGTGCGCGATATATAGTTAGTGCAACTAACTATATATGGAATTTCAATGGTTTTGTGTGAGTAAAATAAGGTTTTGTAAATGCGAATTCCTAACTATATATGGTCTATAACCTATGGTTTTTTCAGTGAATTTTCAAGGTTTTGTAAATGCTAATTCCTAACTATATATGGTCTATAACCTATGGTTTTTTCAGTGAATATATATATATATATATATATATATATATATATATATATATATATATATATATATATATATATATATATATATATATATATATATATATAACATTTCTATGACAAAATGAAACCCCTCATTTTGTTCCTTTTCAAATTAAATGTATTAAGTGTTACCACTTTATTCCAATCAAGATGACTTCAGGTGTGCCATACTTTTGTCATAAGTAAGACTGTTAGCGTTCTAGTTGTTCTTTAGAACACTCTGGGACATTCTGTCATTGGGCTATAGTTGGGCTACATCTGGCTGATATTTGGGCTACATTTGGGCTCTTTTGTCTCTGGTGGCCATCTTGGGAGACTGCATATCAGAATTTTTTTAATGAAATATAAGAGGATTTGAGAAGTCACTCAAAATGTGCCCTAATTTTTCTTTCTTCAGCACTAATCATAATTTCTATGGCAAAATGAACCCCCTCATTTTGTTCCTTTGCAAATTAAATGTTTTAAGTGTTAACACTTTATTCCAATCAAGATTTCTTCAGGTGTGCCATACTTTTGTCATAAGTAAGACTGTTAGCGCTCTAGTTGTTCTTTAGAACACTGTGGGACATTCTGTCACTGGGCTATAGTTGGGCTACATCTGGCTGATATTTGGGCTACATTTGGGGTTTTTTGTCTCTGGTGGCCATCTTTGGGCTACATTGGGCTACATTGGGCTACATTGGGCTACATTTGGGCTCTAACATATATATAGCCCAATGTAGCCCAATATATATTTTTCAAAGTTAATTTTCGTAAAAACCACTGGAGCATATATCTTGAGACATAGCAAAGGCACATCGGGCTACCAGTCCCTACAATTTTGCCAAGTTTTGTGGAAATCCATTCAGCCGTTCGAGCTAAAAGTGAGTCCAACCGCCCTATGGAAAACTCAATGTTAAAAACACGTTTTGGGACCCCCCTTTTTTCTCGGCCCCCGCTTGACGAAACCCCCCCCCCAAACTTTCAGGGGACGCTCAGAAACAAAATGTGCCATTTTCCTGACAATTTCAGCCAATTACGTCTATCAACGCCAAAGTTATTCAACATAGAATTTTCAGAAATCCCTATTCAAAAAAATCCGCCAGTAGGGCATATATATATATATATATATATATATATATATATATATATACCGCTATATAACCGCTAGCTGCAATCGTCAAACAGTGGGGTCTGACGATGACCTCATATGCTGACGATACGCAGCTGGCGGTGACACTGAGTGGAGACCCTGAAGTGGAGGCCCCCAGATTCCGAGCTGGACTTGTGGCAGTAGCAAGTTGGTTGAGAACCAATTGCTTACAATTGAATGCCACAAAAACTGAAGTTTTGGTCCCGGGGAAACATGCTGAACTATGGGGAGACCAGTGGTGGCCTCCAGAGTTGGGCATTACTCCCATCCCAGCTTCCGAAGTGAAAACTTAGGGGTCTGGCTGGATTGAGCACTCACCTTCACAGGTCACACGAAGAAGGTTGCAGCCACCTGCTATGGTATCTTGCGAGGCTTAAGACCGGTCCTCAAGTTCTTTGACCCTCCCACCCGGCAGCTCGTGGTCCAAGCCTCGGTTCTATCTCGGCTGGACTACGGAAGTGCGCTGATGCTAGGGGTAAACCAGGCTGAGGCATCCAGGCTTCAAAGGGTACAGAATGCTGCGGCGCGGGCCATTGTTGGTCTTCCCAGGCATTGCTCTGTTTCCAGCACTATCTCTGCCCTTCACTGGTTGCCGATCAGACAGAGGATTAAGTTTAAAGCGCTCTGTCTTGCCTTTAAAATCATGAAGCTCTCCTCGCCGCCGGCACTTGCCAACTTGCTCATCCCCTACATACCTTCGAGATCTTTGAGATCGGAGGCTCTTCATCTTGCGGTCTGTCCCCGTTTCAAACTCAGCAGAATGGGTAGCCGCTCTTACCGGGTGCTTGCCGCGCGGTTGTGGAACTCGCTCCCGGTGCACATTCGAGCTTTGAATAACCTGTCCACCTTCAGGCGTGCCATTAAAACTTTTTTGTTTCCTGTTCTTGAGTAGTCGCTCCCCCTTCCTCCTCTCTTCCTGCGTGTTATGTTGTAGTATCTGTCTAAGCGCCAGGTCGCCCCTTTGCTGGGGCAGCTGTGCGCTGTATAAATATTGTTAACATAACATAACATATATATATATATATATATATATATATATATATATATATATATATATATATATATATATATATATATATATATATATATATATTCCAACACAATTGTCCGCAGGAAGCATGGACCTCACCAGGGCGGTCTCGGTGTAGGGGACGGACAACCTCCTTACAGATCCAACAAAACACTTCAAAATCCGAAGAAAAGGAAGTACACCGGACCAGACTTCTGAAAACTCTTGGTGCTTTAATTTCCAAAGAAACAGCCTCGTTTAAAACCTGACGCGTTTCAACTATGTAGCTAGTCTTGTTCACAGGTGAGATGTCTGACTGGATTTGCTGCGTGGCTGCATGCTTTATACGCCATTCACGGACTTCGCTGTTGTTACGTAGTCCTTGCATACTGCAATCCCCAATATGCATTTGGAAGGTTGAATCTCTTGTGATAATAAATCACTGTTATTTCTACAGCAAAAATGTCAAATATACAGAATTCCTTCCAAAGCATTTTCAATAAGCTCAGTATTTGATGCTGTTTCTTTATTTCAATTTATGGCAGTACCTTTGATTTCCAAGTCCGTCGTGACCGGCATGTGTCCATTCACTCTCCCTTGCCATGCAGTGATTCACAAGAATACCGGGCTGGAGTAATCCGTGCCTTTGCCGCTTGTTGCACTGCCGGCGGGTCCTGCTCCTAATCAAATTACTCCAACACAATTGTCCGCAGGAAGCATGGACCTCACCAGGGCAGTCTCGGTGTAGGGGGCGGACAACCTCCTTACAGATCCAACAAAACACTTCAAAATCCGAAGAAAAGGAAGTACACCGGACCAGACTTCTGAAAACTCTTGGTGCTTTCATTTCCAAAGATACAGCCTCGTTTAAAACCTGACGCGTTTCAACTATGTAGCTAGTCTTGTTCACAGGTGAGCTGTCTGACTGGATTTGCTGCGTGTCTGCGTGCTTTATAGTTTATAGTAGGGAAATCAAAGGGGGGAGGAAGAGGTAGTGCTGCGTGGCACCGAGGTGGGCACGTCCACCTCTTGCGAAAGTACCTGTAATCAAAAGGGTCCACCTCAAAGAGGGTTAGTGTGTATCCTGTTGACTTTGGAATACACACACTTGATTAAATTACCCCTCACACACCAAAAGGGCCCTTGGTGTCATGCTTCATCAACGGGGTCTTCCCGCCCGGCTGCCGGACGGGGCAGTGCTGCGACAAGCGACTACGCTGGAGCACCTTTTTAAATTGTGGGTGCTATGTGAGTGAATTGGAGTGAGTGTCAGTGGGGCCAGGGGTGATAGAGAAGTGATGTTAAAAAATACCTGGCCTAGTGATAAAAAAACTATTTAATAAACACTGGCTGGTATTATTAAAAAAAGGTGGTGTCGGAAAGGGTAAGCGGGTTTATGGGCTTACTTTCCTGTGCGGGTCGACATGTTTTGGGGCGCCATGCCACTTCGTCAGGACCGGGGTAAGAGATCCCCCTGTCACTCACTAATGTGTCGCCACAATGGGTGTATTTACAAAAAGGTGAAAAAAAGATCAATGTGTATGTATATATACTTTATATTTTAATACACATCCCTTGCTAAATAGTAAGATACTCATGTAGTATGCTTATTATGGTGAGGAACAGTGCCTCATGAGCCAACACTAGATCGAAGGGTATTTTAGGGGTCCAATCAACCCCCAGCCTCGTTGTGCTTCCTCCTCCGTCCGTGGCCTCCGTGGCGTGCTTTATACGCCATTCACGGACTTCCCTGTTGTTACGTAGTCCTTGCATACTGCAATCCCCAACATGCTTGTATTCTTGTGAATCACTGCATGGCAAGGGAGAGTGAATGGACACATGCCGTTCACGACGGTCTTGGAAATCAAAGGTACTGCCATAAATTGAAATAAAGAAACCGCATCAAATACTGAGCTTATTGAAAACGCTTTGGAAGGAACTCTGTATATTTGCCATTTTTGCTGTAGAAATAACAGTGATTTATTATCACAAGAGATTCAACCTTCCAAATGCATGTTGGGGATTGCAGTATGCAAGGACTAGCTAAATATCATTGTCGCATGATGTTATCATTGTCAAAAGATGCGTGAATATAATAATTCAACATTATATTAAGCTAAGTAAGAGAGTACCTATGGGGGAACATGACGGTTGCTAACTTGTAACGGTCGTGACCTTACCTACCTGGCTGATGGGCGAGCGTAGCCAGAGCTGTTGTACATGTCTGGAGGCTGCGGGAAACAAACTCCGAAGGTTCCGAGGACTCTACGGGGTCCTTTCATCAAAGTTATCTGCGCATTTTGGCGTAGTTTGGCAACTTTTTTGTGCAGCTTGCCCCGGGCGTCTTGTCCTCGCGGACGGCCCCGATTACGCAGTGAACCGCTACGGAAACGCTGGGAGGCATCTGGACGGAGGCAGCTGCGTGGCTCAGAAAGAGTCGTTGCGCGGTAGCGAGAGTTGGGCATCCGTATAGGGTAGTTGCCTATACAGGATCACCGAGCAAGATTCAGGCAAAAAAAGTAAACCCACTCGGAAAAGCGAATGCAGACAACTCTGTACCAACTGCCAGTATAAGGGCACAGGAGCCAGAGAATGCAAGAGGGGAGCCTATATCGATGACCCCGGTAAGGGGGCAATAGCGGGAAGCATTGGAGGAGGGCGCAGTAGGGAGAAGGGGCCGAAACCTCTAGAAAAACCCCAGGAAATAAGGGGAGGAAAGGCAAAAGGGAGGACAGGCTGCAGGAGAAGTTAAAGAGTGGGTCCCTTAAGGAGCTACCTACTAGTAATACAATAAATAGATATACATTAAGGAGCAGAGGAGTTTGGGGCGAGGAGGATCTTACAGTAAGGGCAGTGAACCCAAGACCAAGAGTTCAAGTAATTTCACCAATAACACTAACGGAGCCCAGTTTGGTCAAGTTACCTACTCCTGCCCCTGTAGCAGAAGCACAAATAGGAGTGGCTTTGAATATTGGTTTGACCCAAGGGTATAAACCCCCTAAAAGCTCCTTAGTAAAAGAGAAAGGAAAAGAAAAAGAGAAAAGGAAGCCTAAGAAAGTCAAAATTACACCCTCTTTGCGCTCATACTTCAAAGCACAAACCCAGGAGTCAGTAACCAATATCAAAGCTAATCCTGAATCACGAAAATCTGATAACGCCACACTGCAAAAGCAGGAATTGATCAAGAATATGAATTCGGCCACAACTATAGGCTCTCAGGAGGACCTTATTTTACAAACCCCTACAAAAAATAGTTTTGAGCCACTAGCTGATCTGGAAAATGCTTCTGACTTAGCTTAAGACAGTGTAAATCACACGATTGTTCAGAGCCAAACCTCTTCTTTACAATCTCCCTCAGTTCATTCAGACAGGACAGTGGAATCAGGATCATTGCTGATACAGCGAAATCCACAAGATTTGGAGACGCTAATGACGACAATGCTATCTGAGATAAGACAGAGTTTTGTCACGTCTGAAAATAACCAGCAAAAGATTCAGGGGCAGTGTGAGTCAATGGAAGACAAGATAAATGGCTTAGTGGAATGAGTGGGCGCTATGGAAAATGAATATGGGCAGCTTGCTGCGAAGGTAGTGGGAAACCAGCTGGAAATTACAAAATTAAAAAAGAACGAGCAAGAACTAAAAGACAAGATAGAAGCCCTCGAAAACAACACAAGGCACAATAATCTCAGAATTTTAAATGTCCCGGAGGGCTCATAAGGGGGGGGGGGGGGGGGCATAAAGGCTTTTGTAGTTACTCTTATACTGGAGCAGAATAGGGACCTCGATCAAGCTTCATTAGAAGAAGACATACAGAGAGTTCACCTAGACCCCTTTGTTGCCCGTACCGGCAGAACGACAGGCAGAAGGATTTTGGTAAACTTCAGAACATATACACTGAAGGAGAGGATTCTTTCAGGAGAATTACAAGCAGGTTCATATAAGAAGAATGACTGGTCATATCGTATAAGGTCAGACATATCCCGTATAACGCTGGACCGGCAATGGGAGCTAGGTAAATTTATTCTGGAATTCAGAGATCTCGGAGCCACAGCAAACATTAGATTTCCTGCAGCCTTAAGAGATATGTTGAACAATAAGATGCACAATTTCCGGAACCCCAAAGATGTGAGAACCTTTATAGATCAGATTAGAGCACAGCCACAATAAAAAGTGTATTTAAAAGCCCATCTAAAAGTTGGAGAGCTCAAATAGGTTTGTATTATTATACCACAAGAATTTTGGGAGGGTTCCCCAGGGAGGGAGGGGTGGGACAAAAGTAACAATTTAAAATGTAAAAAAACATATATATATAATTTTCACATAGGGTGGAGGAGCATATGGGAAAAAACACAAAAAAGTTCTTAATTGTTACAGCTTTTCTTCAGTTTTTTTGAGCTACCTGGAAAAACGCAGGTGTATTATCTACTGGAATGACAGTTTTAACCAAATCTAGTTGCCTGAAAATTATGACATGGAACGTCAATGGCTTAAGGGTTCCATCAAGAAGACAACATTTTTTAGAGTATCTGAAGCTGGACATAATATTCATTTAAGAGTCACATCTTATTAAAGAGGAATGGTTAGAAATCTTAAAACGTCAGCCATGGATAGATTATTGTATATGCACCTCTCAAACAGTTACAATAAAAGGAGCAGCAATCTTGGTTAAAAAGCCTGTCAGAGTATATTAAGAGAAACCCAAGTGGACCCATCAGGTAGATGGGTAATTGCAAAGGTTAAGGTTCAGGGCATTTGGCTTGCACTGGTAGGTTACTATGGCCCAAATTTAGATGAACCAGCTCCTCTAAAAACACTATTTCTACTCTTAATCGAGGTGAATGAACCCCTCATTTTGGAAGGTGATTTTAATATTCCCTTGAATGCAGTACAGGACACAACATCTAAAAGGGTGGCATTGGCAGTACCAAAAATGAGAGCAACAGTAAAACAATTAAGTCAAGACTGCGGACTTGTGGATATTTGGGCTATAAGGAATTTTAAGGCGGGGTCAGAAGCAGAAAAATATACATTTAATTATAAAAACTTGGCCATAGGTCCAGGATTGATTTCTTTTTAGTGTCAGTGTCGATTATTGAACATATTAGAAACGTGGTTCATATCCCTGAGCATCTGTCTGATCATTCGGCAGTCTCATTGCAATTTGAGTCAAGGAATAAAACAGATGAAAGACGTTGGACTTTGAATTGATCTCTACTTTCAGATATTCCAACATTAGAAAAACTGAAAAGCATTACAAATGATTTTTTTCTTTTTTACCTGAATACTGCCCCTTTAGATAAAGTATGGGATGTGTACAAAGCATATCTTAGAGGGACACTAGTCGGCATCAATGCATACCATAAGAAAAAGGACAAGGAAGAATTCCAGGCATTAGAAGAGGCAATTAAGCAGGAACAGGGGAATTTAGAATGTTCTCAAAACTTAACTATTGAATCGGAGTTAACAAAAGCAAAGAGCAATTTAGCTGATTATTTGAAGATTAGTAAAGCAAAAATGGGAAGCAAGCAAACTTGCAAACTACGAGTATGGAGAAGGTTGCGGTAAACTTCTAGCATGGAAGATAAGAGCAGACCAAGATAGGAATATAATAAGAGAAGTAAAATGTCAAGAAACCAGAAATAGAATCAAGGAAGATGGGGGGATAAAGCAGGCATTTGTAAAAAAAAATCTGGATCTTTATACAGAGGATTTAAATCCAGGTAGGGGTCAAATAGCAGCTTTCTTACAAGATATAAACTTTCCACTCCTTAGTGATGAACTTAGAGAGGAATTATCGGTTCCATTCACAGTAGAAGAAATTTATAAGGTTATTAAAAGCTTAAAGAAAGGTAAAGCTGCTGGCCCTATTGCCCTCCCCAACGAAGTTTACTCTCTTATGAAAGAGAAACTTGCCCCCATTCTGCTTGACTTGTTTGATTCCATCTATATTGTAAAATAAGATCTCCCTGCATCCTGGGATTTGGCCACAATAATTATATTATTAAAGCCCAATAAAGATCCAAATCTCTGCGAGTCATATAGGCCGATCTCCCTGCTCAACTCAGACTACAAAATATACACACAAGTAATTACAAAGAGGTTGGAGAGGGTGGTTGGTCTATTGATTCATAATGATAAGAAGGGTTTTATTAATGGTACGCATTTGCACAATTTAACTCATGAATTAATAGGCACAATTGATCTGGCCACCGTAAATGCCATGCCCCTAACGGTAATGACTTGTGACACAGCCAAAGCGTTTGACAGGGTCAAATGGTTTTTTCTCCAAGAAGTAATTCAACGCTTTATTTAGGCTATCATTTTTTGCTAGCAATTAAATCAGTATATAAAAATCCTGCTGCCCGAGCCTTGGTAAATGGCACTCCTTCATCCCAAGTTATAATAGGTAGGGGCACTAGGCAGGGGTGCCCCCTTTCACCATTACTGTTTAATTCGTATATAGAGCCGCTCGCCATCAAACTAAGGGAGTGTAAGGATAGTATTCCATTCTCCTGGAATGGATGGGTAAAGAAAATAGGCCTTTATGCAGATGACCTAATGATATTTAGGGGACACCTTCAAGATTCAATAGTAGCTATTTGGGACACTTTTAAAAAAGTTTCGGGGAGGTATTGGGATAAAAAAAACACACAAGAGATACCAAGGGTCTTTCTGATTGTGTTTGTGATTAGGACCTGTTAGTGTCCCAGACCATATATACCAAGAGGTTAGTCATAAGATATACGCAGGAGAAGAGAAGGAAATATAGTGTAGTAAGAGGAAAAAGTGTACCCATCAGCCCACACAATAGTGGAACTTCGTCATCTGGGGTTTTCTTAAACAGTTGGTGTCTAGTTGGCCCTTCCACAGGAACACTCCTGAGGCTAGCCAAACTTAGACCCATAGGTTGTACCCTCAACTGGAACCGATGAGAGTTTCAAAGGCTGAAAGGGCAAGTTGCAGTGCTCAAAAAGTTGTGAAAAAGTGAATCAAAGGAAAGAATGATCTTTGTGATTAAAAATACCTGTCTTCATGTCTATAAGAAAACTTTATTAGGTGCGCCCAGCAAGACGATATGATTAAGAACAGAGTGCAAATAGTATGGAAGAAATTACTATTCACCATGAGTGATATTTGGTCAACATGTTTCAGCCCTCCTGGGCTTTCGTCAGGACCTATGGTGTACACTACTGCAACACTTACCACATGCTGTGATAGATAATTTTCATAGTGTAGACATATCCATTATTACAGTTGTATGTCTATGTTTATCAACCTTCTCCTGTGAAGAAATCGAGTGAAAGACACACAGAAAGACACAATACATAAATCTAGTCACAATCCAACATATAAATTGTATTGATACTCTATGTGTCTGATAAATTTCACCTTCCAACTTACCCAATATTGTAGGCAGGAACAGCCTCACCTCACCTGGCACTTGCTCAGGACAAAGGAGGCAACGCGGTGAAATTTTCAAAATGATATAAGATTATTATTATAATCTGGACTTATGTGCCAAAACCTTATTGTGTGACTGAAAGCAGACAAAGGGGTTGAAAGGCTCTACACGAATGAGGCCACTATATCTGTGAAAAAGGCCATATCATCTTCAAGTGTGTAGAAAGAAGAAAAGAGTTTTACTCTAGGCCAATTCACTAGTACATGAAAATGTTTTTTTTTATAATACATGAAAAAACATTTTTTAGTGCATGAAAAAACCTTTTAATACCTGAAACAATTTTTAAATTGCAAGTCTCCATGTTTACAGGGGTTGGTATCTGTAAACAAGTCAAATAGAATTGGTATTGAGTGATATCTTCATAATGGAAAATGATCTAAGTCTACCTCAGTTTAAAAGCAGAATCTAATGACTAGATATAATTAGTCTAAGTTCAAATGTTAGTCCCAGTTAAAACTAACAACAAATTCATAAGTGAGTATACAGGTCTGCTTCCATATTAAGACCCGCAGGGCTTCTTGTATCAAGCTCTACTATGTAACAGGATTCAAGGTTCTTATATTTTTTCTTTCTGTCACCACCTCTACTATTGGACGGAATTGCATCTATGACATAGTAGGTTAAACTTCTTTATTATGGAATCGTTCAAAGTGGCGTGCTACTGGGTACGATCTCTCTTCTTTATTGCTCTCAGATGTTGCAAAATTCGCTTATGCACTAGTAAAATAGTGCTACCAGCATATTGCAAATTACATGAACATCTCAAAACATATACAGCATTATTTTTATAATTATACAGCTTATAGAGCGCCTGGTTACTCCAACAGAGTGTCCCCACGCTAGAACACCAATTAGAACCCAGCCGCTAGGCCAGAGACCACCAACTCCCCCTAGGTTTTACAGTTATACTGCCCTTTGATCTTTTTCTCTCTTTTTGCTAATCCTGATTTGTAGGTCGTCGTATTTCTCCCAAGAGCACAAGCCTTACATTTTATGCATCTCTGAAACCTTCTTTGCGCTTTAACCATGTAGAGCTAGTTCCCTGTATATCTTACTGACTAGCATTTGTTTAAACGATCTTGCCCTCCGAAAAGTTATTAACGGTCTCCTTGGGCTTAGTTTACCTAGTACTGGATCCGTTTTTTATCACATGCCAGTGTTTAGACAATATATTTCTTACTGGCCGATGTTGTTTATTATAAGTTGTTATTAATCTGCAAGCATTCAAATTTTTTTCCATCTTCTTTTACTTTAAATAAGACTTCTTCCCTTGTTTGTTTCTTTACCTTTTTTATTGATGCTTGTACACAGTGTTCAGTATAGTCTCTTCTTTTAAAACGCCTTTACAATCTCAACAACTCATTCTCTTTTACTTCTGGCTCACTACAGTTTCGTAACACCCTCAAACATTCACCATATGGGATGCTTCTCACCAGGTTCCCTGGATGGAAACGTGCTGCATGAAGCAGCATATTGCCCGCTGCAGCTTTCCTACACAGTATTGTCTGTAATTTTGATTCCTTTACATAAATGGTAAAGTCTAGAAAATCAATCATTGTGTTACTAACTTTGCTGGTGAATTTCAGATTCAAACTATTCAACTGGATCTTGCTAATAAACTCATTCACTGATGTAACAGAGCCCTTCCATACGATGAAAGATCATCTATTTAGTGGCTCCAGTGTAAAATATAATTTTGCCATTCTTCTTGGTACTGCTTCTGGGCCACCTGCTCCTCCCACCAGCCCATATGCAAATGCACATAGCTGGGAGACAAGAGGTGGAGGCAACAGAGGCGCAAAGGCACCAAACAACGGGAATTGAAAAATGGCAGTAAAAACCGAATCGATGAGGAAGGAGAATAAGAAAAAACAACAATGATTATTAGCCTAACTAATGTCCAGTTATCAGCAAAAGAAGAAAGCATCCTGAATCTAGGTCTGTCATACTGCCCTACAGCAGAGTTCAACTACAGTCAGACGAGGGTGGATATTTTTAAGTATATAAGATTACTGAAATAAAAAACAGTTTGCGATCATTGCGGAATTGATGAAAATCGTTTAGACAGATTACAAGTAAACGACATGGAACTTTTAGTTGGAATGAGACAAATTGCAACAGAAACTGAGACAAATGAAGAGGCAAATATGGATCAAATATATAATCAAGTAATGGAAACAGCTGCGGAAGAAGGAATTGATATTGAGGGTAGTGAATCGACAACCTTCAGACCTAATTCACGTTTTATTCCTATGTCTGTCAGAGATTCCATTGATGTTTTCAATGATCTAGTAATCGATGACTTAAGGAACCTGGAGCAGTGCACAAGTGTAAAGAATAAAATCTTGAACAAACAGCAAAAAGAACATTCTGCACTTATTACAAAGCTAAAAACAAAAAAGAACTGTATAGTACGCAATGCTGATAGGGGCGGGAACGTGGTGCAATGGGATAAACAAAAGTATTTAAATGAAGCCTATAAGCAATTAAACAACAAGGTGTGTAATGTTAGAATACCCATGCAGATCATGTTACAAAGCCATTTGCGATATAATGAACAATTGCAAGATTGGTATAGCAAAGGCATGATTTCACAAGATGAGTTGTTTTTAAAGATCAGTTTTTTATCTATTACCAAAGGTGCATAAAGACATCGAGAACCCACCCGGCCGCCCTTTTATATTAGCAATAGGCAGTGGGTTGGAAAATACCTCTAAATTTGTCGATTCATTTTTTAATCCACTAGTGAAAATGCTTCACACTTATATCTAAGATACAGGGGAATTTTTAAAAGGTCCCAGTCCTGGGGTGGGTAGACCCCCTAACCTGCTCCTCTCCTGTGGGAGAGGGGCAGGAGCCTAGCTGTGATTGGGCAGGGCTCCCCATCTTCAAGATGGCTGGAGCCCGGGGTCGTGCTTCACCTTGTCTCCCCAACCTGAGGGGTGGGGTTGGCACAGGCTGGCACACCCCCCTTCCTGATGTAGTTGTTCCCGCCAGTCTTCCTGCCAGTGTGGGGGTCAGGACTGGTGGGGGCCAGTTGCTGGGTACAGCAAATGGTATGGAGAAGCTCATAGAAGCGGCATGCCTTTGAAGCTTCCCCCTGCCCATCCTGGGGGAGGAGACCTAGCACCTCCCTCAGGATGTGCATTGTTGCAGGCACAGGAGAGTGGGGGCTCTCCAGCCAGGGGTCCAGCAACATGTCTGCTGGGTGGCAGCCTCTGCAGCCACTCAGCCCAGGCGTGGTTTGTAGGTTAGGTTTTCAGGGGGCATCTCTAAGATGCCCTCTGGTGCATTTTACATCAAATCCCACACTGGCATCAGTGTGAGTTTAATGTGCTGAGAAGTTTGGTACTAAACTTGTCAGTCTTCAGTGTAGCCACTAAGGTGCTGTGAGTTCGTAATGTCAACCTCCCAGCACCATATACTCTTAATGGCATCACTGCACTTACGGTGCCCTGGACTGGCCCGGGGTACTGTAGGGGCGCAGGGCTCATGCACCTGTGCCCACACCTCTGGCATAGGGCACCCAGCTAGAGGGGTGGCTGAAGGATGCCAGGGCAGTGAGTTTCGTGGGCATGGCACACAGGGATGTGTGCCATGTTGACGCTTTGTTTAGTTCTGTACTTAGATACTCAGCCTGCAAGGGCAGTGTGTGGGTGTCAGGGTACAGGGCCCCTGAGGGTGGCACAATAAGTGCTGCAGCCCTCAAGGGTCTTCTCTGGTCACCATGCCCTGGGTACCTAGGGTACCATTTACTAGGGTCAGACAGGTGGCCAGAGATGCCCATTGGGTTTTAGTTTCAACACAGTTTTAGGGAAGGAACACAGGCCCTGGGTACCTGGTTGGCAGAAACCCAGGGCACACTCAGTCAAAGTACATCAGCAGTTCAGAAAAAAATGGGGGCATACCAATGCAAGAAAGATTGCACTTTCTCACAGTAACACTACTATTTATTTTCTAGACTTAACCATCTATGTAAAGTACTCAAAATTACAGACAAGGCAGCATAGGAAAGCTACAGCGGGCAATACGCTGCTTCATGCAGCAAGTTTCCATCCAGAGAACCTGGTGAGAAGCATCCCGTATGGTGAATCTTTGAGGTTGTTAGGAAACTGTAGTGAGCCAGAAGTAAATAAGAATGGGTTGTTTAGATTGTAAAGGTGTTTTAAAAGAAGAGGCTATACTGAAAACTGTGTACAAGCATCAATAGAAAAGGTAAAGAAACAAACAAGGGAAGAAGTCTTATTTAAAGTAAAAGAAGATGGAAAGAAATGTGAATGCTTGTAGATTAATAACAACCTATAATATACAACATGGGCCAGGAAGAAATATATTGTCTAAACACTGGCATGTGATTAGAAATGATCCAGTACTGGGTAAATTAAGGCCAAGGAGACCGTTACTAACTTTTCAGAGAGCAAAATCCTTTAAACAAATGCTGATCAGTAATGTGATTTCGAAAAAAGGTATACAGGGAACTAGCTCTACAAGGTTAAAGCGCAAAGATGGTTTCATAAGATGCATGAAATGTAAGACTTGTGCTCATGGGAGAAATACGACGACCTACAAACCAGGATTAGCAAAAAGAGAGAAAAAGATCAAAGGGCAGTATAACAGTAAAACCGAGTATGCTGTATATGTTTTGAGATGTTCATGTAATTTGCAATACGTTGGTAGCACTGTTTTACCAATGCATAAGCGAATTCTGCAACATCTGAGAGCAATAAAGAATGGTGATAGATCATACCCAGTAGCATGCCACTTTGAACGATTTCATAATAAAGAAGTTCATAGTTTAACCTATTATGTCATAGATGCAATTCCGTCCAGCAGTAGAGGTGGTGACAGAGAGAAAAAATTGAGGAAACTTGAATTCTGTTACATAGCAGAGCTTGATACAAGAAGCCCTGCAGGTCTTAATATGGAAGAAGACCTGTATACTCTTTTATGAATTTGTTGTGTGCTGCATATGAGTATCTGTATTTCTAGCTCCAAATACGCTCCCTTTTCTCATTTTTAAGTTTTTGTTAGCACTTTTTGAGCACTTTTCGGTTTAGATACTACACAACATGAGAAAAGTTGTATTTTTAAGATTACCCACTGGGGCTTAATATTCAGAGAAGCATCATTGAATAAATTGTGAAACGATTGTGATCCCACTGGGGCAGAACGAAATGTAAATGACATTGTATAGTAGCGTAGGTATGTAATTTGAAGGGTAAATATGCTCCGATTATCATATTTTACCAATGTTGGTCTAGGGCATATTGAAATTAACAATTTCTGACCATTATTATTCATTTGCCCTTTCAATGTCGAATTATTATATTCATGCATCTTTTGACAGTGATAACATTATGCGAGAATGAGATTTTGCTTTCATTCCATTACAGATTTAAAACTACTAGTCTGTTTTCTAGTGTATTAGTTGTGTAGTTCAACACGTGATTGAGTCACATGCACATGAATTTAAAAATGGTGGAAATTGTCAAAAACTTTATTGGTGAACAAGCCTGCTGGTTCAGGTGAAATGCGTACAAACAACTGACAAATAACGCCTATTTTGTCCCTACATGGCGTCGTCCGTCCTTGGGAAAACTGAGGTTTTGGCAAAATATTTATATATTACCTACTGGCGGTCGCCAGTAGGTAGTTATAGTTAGGACCTAGTTTCCATACGAAATCCACAACATTCTATTTGGAATAACTTTGACGCCGATTAATGAATCTGCGTAAAATTCTTCAAGAAGATGGCCTGCTCAGTTCCGCTCCTTCCCTGAAAGTTTGGGGGTGATTCATGAAGCGGAGGTCGAGAAAAAAGGGGGTCCCAAAACAGGTTTTCCCCTTGCAATTTTCCGTAGGGACCTTTAGCCACGGCTACAGTCCGAAATGCTGAACGGAATTACACCAAATTTGGCAAAAAGGTAGAGTTTGGTTCACAAATGACGCTTTTTGTTAAATGGTGTAAATCTGCGCAGTAGTTCCTGAGAAAATCAAAGGTAAAATCATAGATATATCTATATTGTCAGGCTCAGTCTTCCTGTGTCTTCGGGATTGTGCTGAAGATAATTAGGTTCCACTTCCTGACGTCCCCAGTGTCTGAAATCATATATACAGAGCACCAGGATAGTCAAGTGAGGGAGGGAAAGGAAGGGGACAGCGGGGAGGGAGATCTGCAACAGCAATAATATTGCACTCAATACATGTAACCCAAGTGTAATGTTAGATCAACAGAAGTTTCTTCCTTTACCCCTATACAACCCCTACAATCTTCCTACCTGAAAAGGAAAATAGTAGTCTTGTAGGAAAGAAGAGATAAGGAGATTCCAGGAGATATTAGACCTCTAAGAAGAGACAACAAGATTTAGATAACATGTTAAACATGGCGTACAAATATTGCATAACATGAGTCACAACCTACCAACACTTTTTGTGTAGAGTTCTTAGGACTATGATCCCCTGTGAATTCCTTGTATACTCTCTTCTATATGAAAACAAAAGAACAGGTTGCGAAGAAAAGAACAGAGGCAACCAGCAGGACACGATAATAATCCTTAACGTCTCCTTACAAAGATACAACGGAATCTGTGGATTCTTCAAGGTAATTATAAAACAGTTATTGTTGTAACAAAAGCTTGACCAGTCCTGATTGGACCCCAATCCCTTGTACAATCGCCTCGTAAAGCACTACAACACTCGTGTTAATTTCCACACGGAGAATGCATGAATGGCAACGTATAACAAGTCATTAGCACCATTTCCGATGTATGAAAAAGTCTCCAAACAACGGTTCCCAGTATGCGGAACCGAACAAATATCAACAATACCAGATAAACAATGTGTATAGAAGTCCGGTGTTCAGCGCGTCCTTCATACTCGAGGCACAGCAGAACTGGCTTCCGGCAATCAAATAGGGTACGTGAAAGGCAGTGCTAAACGCACAACACTTACCCAAAATCCGCAGTCCGAAGTAACATCAACATAGGAAAAATATTCGGCAACGCCGGCTTCCTCCGGTCCGACCTTATTTCCTGGTAGAGCGTGGGTGCGCATTACGTTGTTGACGTTCCGGGCATGCTGGGGATTGTAGTTCCATGCCCTAGAACGTAAATCACTCGAAAGGAGAAATGGTCAGCGTAACATGGTTCACGCAGACTGTGACATATATACGAAGTACGGTATCCGTACTGTCCCTGGATAGTCCACGTACCATTAAAAGCACAAGCTGCATGCTAATTGGCTGTCAACTGTCTGTCAACACTCCAAACCAGGAAGTGTTGGCAGCCATCTTGTGTCTCTGTAGAACCGAGGCACAAGAAAACTGATAAACAAGTGTGCAAAAGATGCAAAGGGGGCAGGGTAGAAACACCCTGACCCCCTAGGCCTGCTCAAGGGGTCCCACAAGGACCCCAAAGGCCCCCAAAATTTTATTTTTTTAAAAAACAATCTTGGGATACGTGTAGGGTACGCGTACCCCGCCGATCCCCCCAAAAAAACGATCCCTGCACCACTCTGCAAACGCGCCCCCTGGCGTGTTTGCAGAGGGGAAAATAATTCCCCTTGAATATTGGGGGTCCCTGGGGGCCAACTAGCCCACCAGGAACCTCCAGTATGTGCCAGGGGGTTGCGTTGCAGAGATGTGTAAAGAGGCCACGCCCCTTTTTACACCTCTCTGCTAAAAACATATATTTATTGAACATACTAACAGTGTCAGGATCTGGAACGTGAAGCGCCTACCTAGAACTACCTTTCCCATGAACTTAGGGAGTAGAACTACTGGTCCCATGATCCTTTGCGACGCATGGATAAGGCGGGGCAGGACCAGGAAACAGTGCTCGTGATTTTGTGTGCGTTACAGGGAGCTTGTTGATATTCCTGACGTTCGTTTCTGCGTGATGCCTTTGCCACGCCAGTCCTTGGAATCTGAAGGGAAGATTGCACAGCCGGGTAATGTGTTCGCGCAAATGCGCTAATGTTTGAAGTGCTCTGATTCCGTTTTTCTTGGCTGTCGGATTAGACTTTGTACCTTTGCGGCTGCAAAGGGTTTTCTCCGAGTGTTCCGTTCTTTGCTGTACAGTACTGTTTGTTAACTCACCTCCGGAGGGGGGTCATATCTTTATCGACTTGTGACGGATTGCAGGGGGGGGGAGTGTCCTCTGCAATACCGGCACGAAGGAAAGTGTTCAAGGCATAATATATGAAGGAGTACAAATGCCTAAGCGGATGTTGGTAGTGCTTTGAACTACAACATACCGTGTTAGGTTTACTGTTTATTGCTAATTCCATATGGATTACAAATGCCTAAGCGGATGTTGGTAGTGTCTTAAACTACAACATACCGTGTTAGGTCTAACGTGCAGTGCTTGTATTTACAGAGGATTATAAATGCCTAAGCGGATGTTAGTAGTGTCTTAAACTACAACACACCGTGTTAGGTCCCTTCTGGTGACTAAGTTACAAGAACTTGTTTGTCTTTCATCATGCCGCAGTGACTGCCTGTTGAGTGGGGTTTCTAGGACTTTTTCAGTAATCCCTACATCCTTAAAGGTGAACTGCTTATTGAGGTTTCAGCTTTCTTTAAGACGAGGTTATTCTTAAAGCGTTACTTTCTACTGCGTGGGCAGGAGGGGCTTATGAATACAGCTGTGTGAAGAGGCAGGAAGGAGTTAATCACAGCTTCTTTTCCCCCGCTGACCCTTTCCCTTCTATCTTTTCTTTTGGGTTTTTCCCCTTTTGGGTTTTTTTCCCTCGCCGTATCTCCTGAATACCCTGTGATATCTATTCGGGTGTTTGGGGGGTCCGGAGGTGGAGCAATTCTTCTGCATACGGATCCTGCGGAGTGTGATCTTGACAGAATCACGAGCCCACGAATTTCACTCTGCCCGATCCGTGTGTGGGAGTAATGGCGTCCATGGAGGATGTATTACACGCTTTAGTACTAGTACAACAGGAGTTGGCCGCCTCTAAGGCAGAAACAGCTGCTTTAAGGGAAAAGGTGGATAGGTTGGGGAGTAACCCATTCAATGCTTCTGCCCCTGCTTCCAATGTACAGGTCACAGTACCACCTCCCATCCCTTTGGCTAATCCTGAAAGGTTTTCTGGTGACCCCCGAAAGGTGCAGGTGTTCCTGACCCAGGTGCTTATGCACTTTTCGTGTAAACCGTCTTCTTTCCCTACCAACCATTCTAGGGTGGCATTCACTATTTCTTATCTGGTTGGAGATGCAGCTAACTGGGCAGTACCACTAGTAAAAAAAGATGACGCTATATTGTCGGATTGGTCCGCTTTTAGAACCGAATTTGAGAGGGTCTTTGATCGGAGGGCTACTTCTTGTAGCGCAGATAGGGAACTTTTGGAACTGCGGCAGGGTAAGGGAGAACTTATTCCTTATTTGACAGCATTTAACAGGTTGGTGGCCGAAGCTGAATGGCCAGAGGAGAAAAGAATGTCCCTCTTCTATTTAGGGTTGAAAGAGGAGTTGAAGGATGTGGTGGCCCAGGTGGATCCACAACCCACCAATTATGTGGACATGGTGAATTTAGCGTTGAGGTTGGATAGCCGTCTCACTGAGAGAGGGGGTGGTAGGAGACGTTGGGACAAAGGAACTTACAGTTACGAAAGGACACCTCGCAGATGTGTAGGCGGAGCAGAATCCGCACCTGAGCCCATGGAGATTGGTGCTGTTAGGGCTCCTTTGTCAAGAGAAGAGAGGGAGACAAGGCGAATACAGGGCTTGTGTATGTACTGTGGGAAGAAGGGACACTACGTTAGGGAGTGTCCCTCCAAACCCAAGAACTCTGGTGGTTTCAACAGGGTTAAGAGGGTGGCTGTTTCATCTAATGTGTCAGATCTAACAGCAAGAGATGACAGCACACCCAAGACGGACGGAGGGCAGGAATGGAAACTCACCTCGTTGTCCTCTGCAGGACCAGAGGAAAATGAATCACATCTGGTAGTGGTTATGAATATTGAAAGCGATCATGTACAACATCAGGTTATGGTGATGGTGGATTCTGGAGCCACAGGCAATTTCATTGATGATGGATTAGTAACACGTTTGGCGTTAACTCGTGTCATAAGAGAAAGTCCTGAAGATGTGTTGGCCGTTGATGGTAAACCGTTAACATCAGGCCAGATTACTGAAAGAAATAGCGAAGTAGGTTTGTCATTGGTGTTGCATGGATATGTGCATTCAGAGTTAATAACTTTGAACATCATAGCTGCTCCTCAATATGAGGTTATCCTGGGCATGCCTTGGTTGCACAGACACAATCCTGTGGTGGATTGGAAGACAAAGACCTTCCGTTTTGTACCCGACTTTTGTCAGGATCATTTAGTGCCAAATGTTCCTGCTCATGTCGCGGTGTTAACAACCCCGTTTTGGGCTGCCACAGCGGCTGAAAAAGATGTCCAATTACCCAAAGAATACAGGAAGTATAGCGATGTTTTTAGTGTAAAGAAGGCAGAAACCCTACCCCCACACAGGGAGTATGATTGCCGCATAGACCTGGTAGAGGAGGCTACAATACCAACATGTAGGGTTTATGCTTTATCGGTACCTGAGACCACCCATTTGAGGGAGTACATAGACCACTACGAGCGTTTGGGGTTCATCAGGCCTTCCCGATCTCCCGCGGCTTCTCCTCTTTTTTTTATAGCGAAAGCTAATGGGGATTTGAGAGCGTGTGTGGATTACAGAGTATTGAATAAGAACACCATACGCAACCGTTACCCTCTTCCCCTTATTACGGTATTGCTCGACCAGGTGAGAGAAGCCAAAATTTACACCCGCTTGGACTTGCGTGGGGCTTATCACCTGGTTCGAGTAAGAGAGGGGGACGAGTGGAAAACGGCGTTCAAGACTAGATTCGGCCTTTACGAATACTTGGTGATGCCATTCGGGCTTTGTAATGCCCCAGCGGCGTTTCAGTTTTTTTATAAACGATGTGTTGAAGGAGTATGTGGATCGGTTCGTGGTCATGTATATTGACGACATTTTGATATACTCTCAAGACGTCTCATGTCACACAGCCCAGGTGTGTAAGGTTTTGGACAAATTGAGAGAACACAGTTTATACGTAAAATTGAGCAAATGCGAGTTTGGGGTTCAGGAAGTGGAATTTTTGGGAGTGAATCTTAGCCCGTATGGCCTACAAATGTCCGAGAGAAAGGTTAAGGCAGTCCAGGATTGGCCAGCCCCAAGAAATGTGAGAGAGGTACAGAGCTTCCTAGGGTTTGCGAATTATTATCGCAGATTCATACTGCACTTCTCTCAGACTGCGGTTCCCATCACAAGATTGTTAAGAAAGGGGTCATCTTTTGTATGGACTCCTGAGGCGAACAAAGCTTTCCAGGTTTTGAAAAGGGCCTTTACAACTGCACCCGTGTTGGCCCATCCTGTATTGGAAGCGCCTTTCATAGTTGAAGCTGATGCCTCTGATGAAGCCATAGGGGCAATACTATCCCAGAGAGATTCGGACAATGGACAGCTCCATCCAGTCACCTTTTTGTCAAGGAAATTGAGCCCGGCTGAGGTCAATTATACAATTGCCGAGAAAGAGCTATTGGCAATTAAAAGAGCATTCCAAGAATGGAGGCCCTACCTCTGGGGGTCTAGTCAAGCGGTGACGGTATACACCGATCACCGAAATCTTCAGTATATGACCTCTGCAAGACATTTAACGCAAAGACAAATGTGGTGGATGCTGTTCTTTTCTGAATATAACTTCATGGTGACTTTCCGTCCTGGTGTGGAGAACAGGAAGGCAGACGCCCTGTCCAGGCAGGACACAGGTACGGAGTCTCTGGAAGATGCACAACACTCCATACTCCCTCAGGATAAAGTAGTGTGTGTGGTTCGCGCTGACAAGTTTTTGGGAGAAATCAAAGGCGCCAGGTCTTTGGGTTCTTGGGAACGTTGGGCGGCTAAGAAGCCAGGTAGGAAGGTGAGACAGGGACTGCCTTTTCAGGGTGAAAGCTTGTTTTTACCTAGGGAGGCACTACGGATGAAGGCTTATAGCTGGTGTCATGAAGTACCATCTGCGAGACATCCAGGGATTACCAAAACTGTGTGACTGCTTAGAAGACATTTCTGGTGGGACTCTTTGGCTTTGGATGTTACCAGATGGGTAGGGAAGTGTGACAGCTGCGCCAGAGCCAAAGGAGAGAACACCAAAAAGAAAGGTCTGTTGATGCCTATGCCGACCCCCGCTCGCCCTTGGCAGAACATAAGTCTGGACTTCATAACAGGCTTACCTTTGGACCAGGGTAAGTCAGCAGTGTTGGTGGTCGTAGACAATCTGACAAAGATGGGACATTTTATCCCTTGTGTAAACCTACCTACGGCAGGTCAGACCGCTCAATTGCTGGCCTCACAGGTCATAAGACTACATGGCCTTCCGAGGGTAATCGTATCCGACAGAGGTCCACAGTTCATAGCCCGTTTTTGGCAAATGTGGTGCAAGGCTTTGGGCATAGAGGCAGCGCTATCCACAAGCTTCCATCCTCAAACCGATGGACAAACGGAGCGTCTAAATCAGACATTGAAGAAATACATGCGCTGCTACTCCGAGGCTGCCCATGAATCCTGGGTGGACCTACTATGGATGGCTGAGTTGTCTTACAACAACACCTGGCACAGTTCAACGGGCATGTCACCTTTTAAAGCCAATTATGGATATGACGCGAACACCTTGCCAGTAGACATCCCAACAGAACTGAACAACCAACCCACTGTGAGAGAACGAGTTGTGTCACTAAGAAAGGTGCATAGGTGGGTCCAGAAACATCTTCTGAAAGCCAAGGAAGCGTATAAAAGATGGGAGGACACACACCGTACTCAGGGTCCTGTGTTTCAGGTGGGAGACAGGGTGTGGTTGTCCACACGATACATCCGGTTTAAGATGAGGAGTATCTTTCATCCACGGTTCATTGGACCTTACACCATAGTGAGACAAGTGAATCCTGTGGCTTATAAGTTGAAGTTGCCTGCTTCATTGAGAATTCATCCAGTGTTCCATGTGCAGTTGCTGAAAAAGGCCTTTTCCGCACGCCGGAAGGCACCGCCCCCTGTGACGGTGGTCTGGAGTACGAGGTAAAGTCTATTCGTGACTCCGAATACCGTAGAGGAGTGCTCTGGTATCTGGTCTCATGGAAGGGATATACGGTAGAGGATGATTCCTGGGAGCCGTGTCACAACGTTCATGCCCCCAGGGCAGTCAAGTCATTCCATACAAGGTTTCCTGGCAAACCGGGTCCTAGGAGGCGCCAGTGAGGAGGGCATACTGTCAGGATCTGGAACGTGAGCGCCTACCTAGAACTACCTTTCCCATGAACTTAGGGAGTAGAACTACTGGTCCCATGATCCTTTGCGACGCATGGATAAGGCGGGGCAGGACCAGGAAACAGTGCTCGTGATTTTGTGTGCGTTACAGGGAGCTTGTTGATATTCCTGACGTTCGTTTCTGCGTGATGCCTTTGCCACGCCAGTCCTTGGAATCTGAAGGGAAGATTGCACAGCCGGGTAATGTGTTCGCGCAAATGCGCTAATGTTTGAAGTGCTCTGATTCCGTTTTTCTTGGCTGTCGGATTAGACTTTGTACCTTTGCGGCTGCAAAGGGTTTTCTCCGAGTGTTCCGTTCTTTGCTGTACAGTACTGTTTGTTAACTCACCTCCGGAGGGGGGTCATATCTTTATCGACTTGTGACGGATTGCAGGGGGGGGGTGTCCTCCGCAATACCGGCACGAAGGAAAGTGTTCAAGGCATAATATATGAAGGAGTACAAATGCCTAAGCGGATGTTGGTAGTGCTTTGAACTACAACATACCGTGTTAGGTTTACTGTTTATTGCTAATTCCATATGGATTACCAATGCCTAAGCGGATGTTGGTAGTGTCTTAAACTACAACATACCGTGTTAGGTCTAACGTGCATTGCTTGTATTTACAGAGGATTATAATTGCCTAAGCGGATGTTAGTAGTGTCTTAAACTACAACACACCGTGTTAGGTCCCTTCTGGTGACTAAGTTACAAGAACTTGTTTGTCTTTCATCATGCCGCAGTGACTGCCTGTTGAGTGGGGTTTCTAGTACTTTTTCAGTAATCCCTACATCCTTAAAGGTGAACTGCTTATTGAGGTTTCAGCTTTCTTTAAGACGAGGTTATTCTTAAAGCGTTACTTTCTACTGCGTGGGCAGGAGGGGCTTATGAATACAGCTGTGTGAAGAGGCAGGAAGGAGTTAATCACAGCTTCTTTTCCCCCGCTGACCCTTTCCCTTCTATCTTTTCTTTTGGGTTTTTCCCCTTTTGGGGTTTTTCCCTCACCGTATCTCCTGAATACCCTGTGATATCTATTCGGGTGTTTGGGGGGTCCGGAGGTGGAGCATTTCTTCTGCATACGGATCCTGCGGAGTGTGATCTTGACAAACAGAACACATTATCTAGGATAATTATGAAAAAAAAGAATTTAAGTTCCAATAATCCTACATTACTTTCAAAAGCAATTACACCAATCGCGGTGAAACGTCATGCGTACTCGAATCCTAAGAACACCGTAATAACAGCGTAACCGTACGCAAAGCCATGTGCCTTTAAAAGAAGAAATTTCATTGGTTCATAACACTTCATAACACTTCCTATTACAACTATTGAAACTTCCATCCCATTTTAATAATTCTACTTTGATTTTCTAAAAAGAAGCATCTCTTTTGAGAATCTTATCAAATAGAACAAAGTTTACCATATTAACATCAATAGACTCATCTTCCAGCCATTCTGCAGAAGAATATTCAATTCCTAAAGAAACTCCAAAGAAGAGGAAAGAAGATCTAATTTGGCAGTTTTTTACTTTTCCCGAAGGGCAAAAAAAGGTTAATGCTCCAAAAGTAACCTGTAAAATTTTCCAAAGCACCACTGTCCTCGACATTACTTTTTTTTTTCATTCTTTTCTTCCTGTTGGACACCTCCAAACCCTCCATTATAGAAAAAAATTGCCCCCGGGATTTAGCTCCCCCCCCCCGGGAGCTAATTAGGAATAAAACAAACTTCTAGTTTTTTTAACTTTTCCACCGCGTACGAGTACAATACGCGTACAACGTGTTTTTTTTAATATTTTAAAAAAAATTGTGCCTAAACATCCATGTAAGACCCCCTGAGCAGGCCTAGAGGGTCAAGATGTTTCTACCCTACCCCCTTTCCTTATTTTTCAACTTTGTTTCACAGTTTTCTTGTGACTCGGTGCTACCGAGGCACAAGATGGCTGCCAACACTTCCTGGTTTGGAGTGTTGTCAGACAGTTGACATCCAATCAGCATGCAGCTCGTGCTCGTAATTGTACGGATTTCGGTACACGTGCTGTACTTCGTCTCTAGATATCGCTATGATTTTCTCAGGAACTACTGAACGGATTTACACCATTTAACAAGAAGCACAATCTGCTAACCGAACTCTACCTCTCTGCCAAATTTGGTGTAATTCCGTTCCGCCGTTCGGGCTGTAGCCCTGGCTAAAGTTCCCTATGGAAAATTGCATGGGGAAAACACGTTTTGGGAGCCCCCTTTTTTCTCAGCCCCCACATGACGAATCACCCCCAATCTTTCAGGGAAGGAGCAGAACTGAGCAGGCCATTTTCTTGATTCGTCCACCGACGACAAAGTTATTCCAAATAGAATGTTGTGGATTTCCTATGAAAAGTAGGTCCTAACTATAACTACATACTGGCGACCACCAGTAGGTTATGGTTATATATTATATATATATTTATATTTATATTTTTATATACATATATATATATATATATATACTTACCAATTCATTGCAAAGGCATGTGCGGCAGAGCATTAGCAGTCCCGCAAAACTCTGAAACACCTTGCCACTCCCTTCCACCTGTCTGAATCAGAACCAACTTTCCGAGCCCTGAAAACCTGGTTCTTCAACAGTTCTTAGATCCATGTGCACCTGTTTCAGTTGACTACCTCAGCACCACAACACCTTCGTTGAGGGTAGCTGTGTGCTCTAGAAATTTCTAAATACAGAAATATTTTTGTGGTAATGCCTGCGTGGAAAAGGGAATGCATGGATGGTAAATGCATTGCATGGTAAAGAATGCATGGTAAAGGCATGCGTTGTTCCATTGTACATCTCCTAATTTGTGTGATACTTTGGACTCGCTCTTTCTTCCACTCTCATTTTTGCTTTCTCTTGCCCTCAGTCTCGCTCCTGTGTTTTCTCTCTCTCACTGTCTCTTTGTTGCTCTCCCTCCCTATCTCTATCAGGCTGAACGTCCCTTATCTATCTCTCCCTGAACATCTCTCTTTCTCATTTTTTCTATCTCTTTCTTTCTTCCTCCTTCATTCTCCCTCTAATTTTTCTCTATGCTTGCCTCTCATCTCTCTGTCTCAATGCCTTCCCCTCTCTCTTTTTCGTCCCTTTGTCCTTTCTCTCTCTATCTCTTTCTGACTTGCTTTCTCAAACTTTAAATATCTGTCATGCTATCTCTATCGCTCTCTCTCTTTCACTCTCCCTGCCTCTCTATATCTCAGTGTCTCTGCCTCTTTCATACTAGCCAGAGACTGCTTAAGTAATAATAAAAAATCATAAATAAAGAATACATACATAGCTTTGGGTCAGCCCTTGTCTTCTGTTGTTGTGTTCAACTATCATTCAAAGTTTGCTTCTGGCCACCACAGCATAGAGGATTGGAAATCAGTCAGCCAACTTAGCACTTGGCTCTCTTGCAATTTGAGCAATTGAGTTTTGCCTGATCACATATGCACATTTGACTGAAAATAAGTACACTTTAGCATGGTCAGGCTGGGACAGAAAATTGGATCAGGCATCAAGTGGCTCCATTGTCAAATCAGATAGCTAAAAACCGGCCCGTATTTGCAAGTAATGGCAGTTTTGACAATCTTGCAAACACGTGTGCATTTGTTCTGACTGCAGGCTACATTTGTGGTCATAGCAGGGAAATTAACAGTAAAAACACCCCACCGGGCCATAAAACAATCCCTCAAACAGCCACAAAATGACCTGGACACTGCCCTATCAGACTAGCCCTTCTCACACTGCCCAGTTGCCCTATGGGCGAGTCTGAAACTGAACTTTAATGCCCAGACTGGTGGGCAAATACTTTATAATGAAATGTTTTTCCTTTGCATTCTTTATCCCTTTCTAGTCATCCTTGTGTGCTTAACCTATATTTTCAGATTATTGTGATACAAAGTCAATAGTACCTTTATTTCCGTTAATAAGAAACATATTTTCCAGTGATTGACATTAAAAGTAAAATGGTTGTGGTGAGAACCTGGGCTTCCATGGGAATTCACAAGGACATATTATCAAGCCCCTTATCGACGCTTTAGCTGCAGTTTCCTGACGCTGAAGTGGCGATAATGTTAACGCCGTTCTTGATAATATGGCCCCAAGTTAGCAAAATGTACATAATTTGCAAAATTTGGCAACATTTTGTAAAATTATGTGAAATAACATGCAATTTCGCAAAAATGCAAAATTGGCATCTGGTGCTATATTTTAGTGCAAAATGTATCCTTGTGTCTAAAAAACTAGTGCTAAAACACAAGCAGAGCAAACAGCAGTCTCATTTCTTGTGCTAGTTCGCATTGTTCCTGTTCACTTGCGTTAAATTTATACAGCAAATGGCATGCAATTACACGATGCCGCATAAAATCGAATTTCAGGAAGTTCACATAACAAGTGTAGCAGGAAATTACTCTGACGTAAAGGGAAATGTACGCATGCCTGATAATGATGTAATGCAAATATCCTTCACCTTATTAATAGTATTTCTATAATTGGAAGCAAGCAGTCAAGTCCATAGGTAGTGTTGTGTAGTGCTACTCCTGTGTGTAAACAGGGGTAGGGGACATAGAGGATAATGAGAGTTGTGTGGTTGTGGTGTGCAAACTTCTCGTCAGAAGCCAAAGAAAGTTTACATCCTTAGTCCAGGATTCCAGATCCATGTCCCATTTTTCAGCATGACCACTAGAGGCGGGCAAGCCAGCAAAATAACATGGAAAATCATGACAGGGCCAAGCCAGGAGCCTACTTGTCTCTAAGAACCAAAGCACAACTAGAGCCATCTAAATATTTGGTATTCAAATTAAGCAACACATGTATTGTAAAATGACGTAAAGTCTTTACAATGAAAAAAGTGTTTTCTTTTTAACAGTTTGATTAGTTTCAGTTTAATAAATTACATTTCATCAACACTTTAAATGGTACCAAGAAACCTCTAAACATAAACGTAGAAAAATCATAAGTCCCACCTCTCCTGTCTATAATGCCATGAAGAGAGAAGCCAGCTTTCATGCTCCCCATGCAAACGACCAATACTGTTATTACAGATGGTTCAACATCATAGTCCATTGAAACAGGAGTGATTTTGCAGAGAGCAGCCCCTGGATTACCTCACTGCAAGATGCTCTCAAATGTGAGGATCAAGGAAGGCAAGCCACAGTGAAGTGAAGTGATTTGACTAAGAACATACAATTAGGTCAAGTAGATGCAAGTGCACCCCTACCCCACAGGTTTCCTGTTTTCACATTGTGCAGCTCAGCAGTTGTATAGATAGCTTCTCCTATGTTTTACCTTCATTTGGAGATAATAAAAGTGACGTGGTCTATCGAGGCAAATCGGTCCTAAATTACTGTTTCGAGCTTTCTTCAACTACTCAATTTTAACTCCCTAGCACAATCTAGTTTTCTAAAGCTTTGACACAGACATAGGAAGGCTAGCTTTGACGCATAATCATTTACAATATGGAAGACAGTGATGGTGCTATAGGGGACTGCAGGGGAAGGGCCTGCAGGCAGGTGCACAGTCCACCTAATGCCTGACTCTTGCAGCATCACAGGGGTGGACAAAATGGTCCCTGCTATAAAGGCTTGGCCTTTGCTTGCCCCTCCCCTTCTCCAAGCAGCAAAGCCTGGTGTGAGTATGTCCTGAGCCAGGGACTAAGGCTTTGACCTAGAGAGGCCAGGGCTCACAGTAGGCCCCACACTGCACTTGTAGGCAGACAGAACGTCCCAATTAAGCTAGAGACTCCTGTGTTGGCTGGAGCACTGATCAGCACCTGGCCCCCACCTCTACACTGCTGGGTGCAAGCCGATCACTCTCAAAGGGAGTTGGCCCCAGACCTCCATCAGAGCTCAGGGCTGATGGCTCCCACAGCTCTCCCAGCACCTTAGGAGGACAGTTCCTGCCCAATGGAAAAGAAGGAGACTGGTGTCTTCAACACACCCCAGGATGTAGGCATAGGGCTGGTGCAGAGGACACCTGTACCTTCCCCGACACAACAGGGAGGAAGGAAGCAAACAATGCACACTGTTAACTGACCACAACATTTCCTGATCAGCCCTGACCCCCAACCCAATCCCCCACCAGTTTTTTATCACTGACATTTTTCGCCTACTCTGAGCAGGCAGGAAGGTTATGCGCATTTGCTTCTAGAATCTGGAAAAAAAAACACAGAATGAGTATCTCACGATTGCCAGATTATGGTGAAGGGATAGTAGGCCCAATGGGTGAGTCCAGCACCCCAGTATTCCTGCACAAAATAGAGAAAACTCCCAATGAGGGCCTAAGTAGGTAAATTGTATGCAGATTTCTCCCAAATGAAATCATGATAATTCAGCTTGGAATGGATCCTTGTGCGCCAAAGTTTGACACTGCCTGTATGAGATAGTGGAAAAGGGTACATGGCACATACCTTTTGGAAGAGCTTCGACTGAAAAATCAAAAAAGAGGCAAACTGGCGGAAAAATCAAAAAAGAGGTAAACTGACTGAAAATACCAAGGGACAATTTGTACAAATAGCGACTCTGTACCCATACGAAAGCTTCTCCACAATGTGAACTTATCAAGACTTGTTAGTTCATTCCGTAACTTTGAGTTTTTCAAATTACTAACTTTGGTAAACCAAGGGGAGACTTATTTCATTTCTAATACAATTACCCAAGTCAGGGAAAACTCATCGAATGGGCAGACCTGGAGACAGTGGCAAGAAGATCAATCCTAACTGCATATATTGGAAACAGTATATTGGCCTGCTTAAAAATGGCGCGCTAGTGCCACGGCTAATGAAATCTCGCAAATCAGCGGTCAGCGAATTATTGGACTTTAACTGATGGGAGAAAATGAAATGTGAAAATCATCCAACTTATTGGCAGGAAATCTAGTGGCATAACCTGCGCCCGAGCAATTTAATGGAAACCGCCATTCCATTTACGGCTTTTATTATTTCTTATTGGCAGCCCTCTGTTAGTGCTTTACAGTGCACCTCAAAGCAAGATTCCTTTGGGAACAGTGGTGCAGAATATATGTTGATATGCAGGTGTTCCAACAAAAAAGTCTCAACAAAAATATACTCGGTTTGGACTAATTTGAATCGCAGCAGTTTATGTTTAAAGGTAGTAGGCATTAACCTTTAAAAAACTTCTTGAAGTTTGATCTCATTTTATTTTAAAGCAAGTAGCTAGCCGAGCCTCAAAAGACTTATGCCAGAAGATCCAAAGCTGAGATTCCTGTTTAGGTCTGGCTTGGCAGCGCAGTTGTCAGCTGGCCTTCTGTGAGGCAACAGAAAAAGAGCTTTCAGGATACTACTGAGAGAGGGGACTGGGCTCCACCAACATGTAAGTGTCCCAGAGTAAAGGATTTGACTGGCCAGAAGTTGTAAGCATCCACTGAAAAGAATGCTTGTAGTTCACTTTTAGGGTTGTGGGAAAACTTATAATCGTGACAGCAGAACTGAGTTGGTTATGAGGGCAAGTCATCAATGATCATGACTGAAGGCCTGACCAATTTATTGTGAAAAGGTTATGTTAATATCAATCCATTTAAGGTAAATTGTTATCACTCTGTATGAAAGCCTGCAGAGAAGGATTTTGTTACACATAGTCTAGCATATTACTGTAGTAGGCAGGGGTATTGTATAGTTGTTGGTTACCCCTTGTGATGAACTGTGGATATAGAAGATTTGCTCTGTGAGCATCCTTGTGAGGCACTCTTAAGCGAGATAGTACTTTGTTTTGCAAACTGTAATTTTTTTATGCCTTTGTAATTTTATGAGTTATGCTCAAAACAGCATGCATGAGTTGGTTATGATAAAAACCTCTAGGCGTGATTGATGCACTGGGAAAAGTGACGTATGTTGCCATAGGTCTGATCTGCTTATTATGAAAGGTTATAACACAGGAAATAGGTCTGACTTATTTACTTTTAAAAATATATGTTAAAACCAACAGACCATTTGAACAGATTGTCATTACACTGTGTTTAAAGCTATGGAAAGGTATTTCGTTGCACGTAATCTCACAGATTACTGTTGTTTGGCCTGGCATTTCTTGGCGTGATTACCGCTGACTTTTTTGCCTTTACCTCCTCTATTTTTGGTACTATGATGGATATGGTGTTGCCAACTTAGATGCTTTGGACACTTTGGCATTGCTAAACCATGTCGGAGTACAAGTGCTCCCTGTGAAAAGTGTAATGGAGATTGGCTGTCCATTATGCGCACAGTTTTCTAAACTGCCATGTTGCTCTGGTAAGTGCAAGCACTTACTAGGGCCTGCCCTTCCCTTTCCATACCATCAGGCATCCCTAGGGTAGGTCATGGGTACCTCCTTAACAGGATGCAGTGCATGTCAAAGGTGGGATATGTACCAAGGTGTGTACCATGTCCTGCCAGTGAAATAATCTCCATTTTGTTT
This sequence comes from Lissotriton vulgaris, assembly GCF_964263255.1. Classification (NCBI taxonomy): domain Eukaryota; kingdom Metazoa; phylum Chordata; class Amphibia; order Caudata; family Salamandridae; genus Lissotriton; species Lissotriton vulgaris. The sequence goes on along the minus strand of NC_141687.1, from coordinate 1,526,885,846 downwards.
TCACAGCTGGAAGGCCAATTTGCCCATTAGAATAGAATGGAAAAGCTCTGTAATGTGTTTGTCAGCCTATCATCTCAAAGGCATAAGATGGAAAGGTGAAGTTTAGTATTCCTGAACTCACCCTGCAATAACACATCTTTTTTATAAAGATGTTTTTTGCATTATGTGCTTGTAAGCCACACTTTCTAAAGTGGCTGGGTTTTTGCGCTTTAAACATTCCTGTGTGTCTCTGCCTGGTTGTGGATTGACTAGCTGGATTTGAAAGCGATAGGATCTGGGGAATGTCTTGACCCAGGGGAGGAGGTGAGACAGCACAGGTTGACCTGCATCTGGAGTGTGTAGGGGGAGGAGTAGGCCTAGAGGTAAAGAGGCCTGGGCTGGTGCTATAAAACAATTGTCCCATCTTCTGCTGAGTGATTAAGAATCCAGACCCCCACTAATCAAAGGAAGAAGGTGTCTCTGGTAGGGAGGCACCCAGAACTGGTTTGAACAGGGTTCAGTGCCCCCTGTAACACAAAGACTTCAAAGCCAATGAGGGGTATAACTATGGGAGCTGAAGCTCCTGAACTTTGGAGAATGGTTTGATCAGGTGTGAACAAGACTGGAGCTACTTCGTGGCTCAAGAGGAACCTTCGCCAAGGAAGAAGATACTGAAGAGACTGTTGGAAAGGACTGCTCTTGCTGTGTGATCTGGGGCTGCCCTGCAGTTTGCTGTTTCAACTAAGAAAAGGCTGTAGGGACTTTGTTGTGTGATGTGTCCCCCTCCTTGAAGGACTTTGCTGTGTGCTGTGTCCTGAAGTAACTGTCCTCAAGGGCCCGAGGTGAGCTGGCTCCCTGTTTGGAAACACAGCAACACAAAAGTTTCCAGAGAAGACTCTCAGATATGCTGTGGGTGCGTGTACTCTGTCTAACCTGAGACCTTCGCAAGTTGTGCCCTGTGATCTTGGGAAACTGGAGTTCCAAACGAGATTCAGAGATGCGGTGTGCATGTGCTCTGTCTAGCTGTAGTCCATCGAGAGGATCATCCTGTGAACGTGTGTACCGGGGAGCCAAGTAAGTCTCAGCAACACATTGTGCATGTGCTTGGGGGCAGCCTGAGACTTTTGTGTGGATTCACCCGTGATCGTGTACATCAGAAGAGCAAGTGTGTCTCAGCGATGCTGTGTGCGTGTGCTGTTTGCAGCCTGACACCCTCGCTGGAGGTGCCCTGTGAACGGGGGCACCGGAAGATAAAGTGTGTTTCAGCGATGCTGTGTGCTTGTACCTTCTACCGCTGAGACCTGTGCAAGTGGTGTCCTGTGATCGTGGGCACCAGAAAATCAAGTGTGTCTCAGGGACGCTGCGTGTGTGTGCCATGCACAGCCTGAGACCCTTGTGAGGAGTTGTCTAGTTATCGTGCACCCGGAGTTCCCATGAGCCTCACTGACTCTGAGTGCGGGTGTAGTATGCAGCCTGGGATCTTCCCATTGCCGGGAAATTCAGAGAAATTGCATCAGAGGCCCAAGACCCTGGACGAGGAGAAGAGAGTGGGTTCGCGCTGCCCGGGTAATGTGTGTCGACTCCTGGGGCGGGGTGCGGTCACGGAGGGAGACGCTCTCGGCCTCTCTCTCTGTCCTGCAGCGCGAGCCTCTGCTTAGGCTCGGATTGAGGTCCGTGTGCCAAGGGAGTGGCAGCACCAGGGCCTGAGTACGAAGCTGCATTTACTGTGTTCTATCTTACCCATGTCGGGGGGCAACTGTGGCCGGGGACTAATTGCAACACAGCATGAGTGGTGGAGAGAATGCCGGAGGCACAGTGAACGGTGTGGAGTAATTTACGTATTCATTACTTCTGCATACCGGATTATCTGATGATTGTATAATGCATTGCTTTATTCCTGCACAACTGAATGCCTGTTTTTTCGTAAGGCCCATTGCATTAGTTTGCCTAACGAACCTCCTGATAGGTGTGTTAGTTACCTTAAAGGGTAAACCCAAAATGCGTCACTGGGACCTGGGTATAAGACAGTACATAGGAACAATGGTCCCAGTAAACAATACATGAATACCCAAAATAACAATCAAAACAATTATTCAAACACACATTGTTATAGTTTACACACAGTGTTATTTAATCACACTGGGCGTATGTACTTTTATAGTATTATTCAATTCTTTTCAAATGTTGAGTGACGTGTTTGAAGTGAGGATACATAGATGGACTAAGACGTATTAAATAAGATCAGCTGAGTAATTTACCAGAGTCTCTGAACTATCAAGGATCTGTTTCGTAAAATAGGGCACCTCGGATGCGCCGGCAAAGATTTCCAGGTAAACCTTTAAACAACAAGTCCTCTCGTTCCCGCTCTCTCCTGGAGCCTACGTGCCCAAATACATCCCTCCAACAACAGTGGAGTTTTTCCAATGGGGCCTGCCTCTCTCCTTTGACCCTGTCCTGATGAAGACCCCGCTATACATTTAATAACCTACCAACCAGGGGTCGAAACATCGTCATCTTTTATATCTATAGCCAGTCTGCTCAACAGCGATTCATCACTGTGTCATTGTATATAATCATGGCTATTTAATACCTTTGTATAACAAGAATTTGTTGGGTTTTAAACATAAGCTCGTTCTGTGTAATTAATATATGTGTGTGATTTGAACTCCCTACTCATCTTTTATCCTCACTTCAAACATGTCACTCCCCCATCTCCCCTTCCTGCTCCAGGGGAATGTTTGAAATGAATTGAATAATACTATAAAAGTACATGCGCCCTACGTACTGAAAGGTTTATTAGGCATTGCACTAGGTTTGCATACCGAACTGCCTGATAGATGTGTTACGCCTTGTCTTAGTCCTGAATCACGATCTGCCGGATTGTCGTATTACACATTGCATTAGTGTTGCATACCAAACTGCCGGATATATGTGTTCCGCATTGCGTTAGATTCACATAACGAACTGCCTGATAACTGTATTACACGTTGCATTGCTTTTTCCTAACAGAGTACCTGAAAGGGGACCGTACGCATTGCATTACGGGGCTTAGCAGTTTACAATGTTGTTGCTTTACGCATTGCATTACAATGACAGTACAAATCGCCAGATAGCCGTATTACGATCTGCATTATTCTTATGTTGTGAAGCTCCTGATCCTTGCATCACAAACTGCATATTATGACATTAGGATTACGTAGGATTGTTTAGTTTAGCTCAATAATAATAGGCCAGGGGGAGTATTACCCCGACGCATATGTTGGATAAGTATTGTGTGGTCGCATCATATATCTTTTTATCAACATATAATTGTTTTTCTATGAAACCCGTGTGGATTCTATATGTGGTGTCATCATTGGATTGCTCTGAGTGTAATTGCAAATACTTTACACATTGGCCTTGAAGATAAGCCTGGCTGCTCGTGCCAAGCTACCAAGGGGATGGAGCGGTGGCTATCTCTAGAGGCGACCTGTCTTTTCCCTAATGTTGGGGTTCACGGGTCCCTGTTTGGCCTACGGTACCTACCTCAGCCAACCAAGGATCCTGGGAATTCTAACAACTGTAGGACGCAAATGTTTTGGTTTTGGCCATCCTCTCCGATAAACCCTAAGGGTTTTCATTGTTATCATTTTCATTTACAGGGATTGAATATTATTTTTAAGTGGCTCACTTCCTTCTTGAATAAAAGAAGTCAAGGAGTCTGGATGCCCCCTTTCTCCTCTACAGTTTGTAAGCTAACAGTTGGAATGCCTCAGGGATCGGCACTCAGCCCCACCTTATTTAATGTTTGTCTCACACTTTTAGCAGTGTTAGCTGAGACCTTGGGGGCTAAGGTAATCTCACATACTGATGACACCCAGCTTCTTTTCCCCTGTGGAAAGGGAGAAAAGGTTGCTGGAGAAGCCATTAAAAATAGTATCTCTAAGGTGTTTCACTGGCTGTCTATAAACCAATTAAAATGTGAACCTGACAAAACAGAGATCGTGTTCTTTGGTCCTACATCACTAGCCTTATGGAGGACCTTCTGGCGAAAGGACGCCACCCTCCCTGGCCCACTTCAAGACACTGTAAAAAATTTAGGAATTAAATTCGATATCGCCCTTTCATTTCAACCACACATCCAGGCACTGGATGAATATTGCTTCAGGCTGCTAAGCACTTTGAAAAAATGTCTTCCTTTTTTATCTGTTGAAGGTAAGAAAACAGTGATCCAGGCCTTGATAATTTACAGATTGGATTTTGGAAATGCTCTATACTTGGGTCTTCCAGATTATTTTATTAACAGACTTCAAGTGGTGCAGAATTGATCGGCCTGAGTCCTTCTCAATATTCCCCTGAGAACCCATATGTCCTTGCATTTGAAAGCACTTTGCTGGCTTCCTATTAAAAATAGAATCCTTTTTAAATCCTTGGTCCTTGTTCACAAAGATCTGCACAAGACTGGAGCTGGCTATCCAAGAGAGTTGATTTGTTACTAAGCCTCTCCCAGACATCTATTATCCTCCTTCGATCGACTGGCTAGAGTTCCAAGAATCTACTGGAACTGGTGGTAGGCCCTTTTCCTATCTTGGACCAGTCGCCTGGAACAAAATTACTCTGGAGCTACGTACCACAACTGAGCAATCCATCTTTTAGAACAAATTAAAAGCAACGCTTTGTCAACAAGCTTGACTGGACGATCTGTGCTTTGTAGGTAGCCTCTAATCCAGAGCTGGGATACTCCTGGGAGTATCTGTGCGCTTTATAAACCTCATATCAGTCTCATTGTTTTGCAAACTGACTTTTTTGTTTACTGTATGCATGATGGTTTCCAGTTTTTGTACGCTTGAATAGGGCTGTGCTGATTACGGTGTTAAGCCAATGTTAATGGCTGTAGGCCTTATCAGTTCGCTGAAAAAAGTTATGCCAGATTCTATAGGCTTAATCTGTTCATTGTAAATAAATGCCAATGCCAATAGGCCAGATTTACTTATTGTGAAAAGCATGTGTTATTGGCTGTAGGATTTTAATGGTGGATTTCTTTCATACAGTGCTAAATACTGTAGACAGATATTTTGGTACATGGAATCTCACAGATTTCTGTTTTATGCTAGGGGGTTGGTGTTGGTGACCCACCCAAACAAGCCATGGGGATGGAAGATGTGCACTGCGATAATCTTTATTAGGTTTTCTTAGAAGGGTATTTATATTGTTTTGATAAATGTAATTTTGTACATATTTGTGATATAATTATGGTGCACATGATATTTGCCTTGTGGCCTGACTTATTTATTGTGAAAAACATTTGTTAAAACCAATAGGCCTCAACAGTGAATTTGTATCACACTCTTACAATCTGTAAATGGGTATATTGTTACATGTAATCTCACAATTTACCACAGTAGTCAAGTGCTTTGATGTTGGCATGACCTCTAATAAACCCCGGGAGTAGAAGATTTTCACTATGAGGACTTAGCTAGGCGCTATTTAGACGGGATGTATATGGTTTTGCCAACTGTTGGCTATTTAAGAGCACAGGATGCCTTGTGTTGTATATACTATCAAGGCTCTGAAAAAGGCTGGCCTTATCGGTTCACTGGGAAAAGTCATGTTAGATTATTTTTGTGCGAGCCGTTTATAATGAAAAGTTATGACAAAACAAGTAGGCCTGACTTACTTAATGGTGCAAAGCATGTGCTAGTTGGGATTTGAGAGTGTATTGTTAAAACACTGTGCTAAAGTCTATAGGCAATTCAGAAAAGGGGGTGGTGATGAACAGAGTGTCTGAATTAAGCAGACCACTCTTACCCAGTCCAAAGATCAGGGCTTGGAAGCGTGGAAGGGTATACTCAGATGTGAGTCCCTAGCTCATTGCACCATCAGGATTCAAGCAAGCCGGGCCGAAGACGGCTGAAATGCCAGAAACCGGTCCCCGGTAGCTTGTTTCCTTCCCAGTATAAGAATTGGCTTGGTAGTTTGGTCTGCCCTGTTCCCATGATGCCCTGGGCCAGGGTCAGACTAATTTGCATATAGCCAAGTTCTGAGCTGGGATGGTGCAGTGAGCTAAAAAACGGTGATGGATCAAGCCCTGATCTTTGGACTGGGTAAGAGTCGTCTGCTTAATTCAGACACTCTGTTCATCACCACCCCCTTTTCTGAATAATTTTTGTCCACCATAAGCGTGGAAGGGTATACTCAGATGTGAGTCCCTAGCTCATTGCACCATCAGGATTCAAGCAAGCCGGGCCGAAGACGGCTGAAATGCCAGAAACCGGTCCCCGGTAGCTTGTTTCCTTCCCAGTATAAGAATTGGCGTGGTAGTTTGGTCTGCCCTGTTCCCATGATGCCCTGGGCCAGGGTCAGACTAATTTGCATATAGCCAAGTTCTGAGCTGGGATGGTGCAGTGAGCTAAAAAACGGTGATGGATCAAGCCCTGATCTTTGGACTGGGTAAGAGTCGTCTGCTTAATTCAGACACTCTGTTCATCACCACCCCCTTTTCTGAATCATTTTTGTCCACCATAAGCGTGGAAGGGTATACTCAGATGTGAGTCCCTAGCTCATTGCACCATCAGGATTCAAGCAAGCCGGGCCGAAGACGGCTGAAATGCCAGAAACCGGTACCCGGTAGCTTGTTTCCTTCCCAGTATAAGAATTGGCTTGGTAGTTTGGTCTGCCCTGTTCCCATGATGCCCTGGGCCAGGGTCAGACTAATTTGCATATAGCCAAGTTCTGAGCTGGGATGGTGCAGTGAGCTAAAAAACGGTGATGGATCAAGCCCTGATCTTTGGACTGGGTAAGAGTCGTATGCTTAATTCAGACACTCTGTTCATCACCACCCCCTTTTCTGAATCATTTTTGTCCACCATAAGCGTGGAAGGGTATACTCAGATGTGAGTCCCTAGCTCATTGCACCATCAGGATTCAAGCAAGCCGGGCCGAAGACGGCTGAAATGCCAGAAACCGATCCCCGGTAGCTTGTTTCCTTCCCAGTATAAGAATTGGCTTGGTAGTTTGGTCTGCCCTGTTCCCATGATGCCCTGGGCCAGGGTCAGACTAATTTGCATATAGCCAAGTTCATAGCTGGGATGGTGCAGTGAGCTAAAAAACGGTGATGGATCAAGCCCTGATCTTTGGACTGGGTAAGAGTTGTCTGCTTAATTCAGACACTCTGTTTATCACCACCCCCTTTTCTGAATCATTTTTGTCCACCATAAGCGTGGAAGGGTATACTCAGATGTGAGTCCCTAGCTCATTGCACCATCAGGATTCAAGCAAGCCGGGCCGAAGACGGCTGAAATGCCAGAAACCGGTCCCCGGTAGCTTGTTTCCTTCCCAGTATAAGAATTGGCTTGGTAGTTTGGTCTGCCCTGTTCCCATGATGCCCTGGGCCAGGGTCAGACTAATTTGCATATAGCCAAGTTCTGAGCTGGGATGGTACAGTGAGCTAAAAAACGGTGATGGATCAAGCCCTGATCTTTGGACTGGGTAAGAGTCGCCTGCTTAATTCAGACACTCTGTTCATCACCACCCCCTTTTCTGAATCAAAGTCTATAGGCAGGCATTTTGTTAGATGGAATCTTACAAATTTCCATAGTAGGTAAGGGCTTTTGTGTTGGTCATCCACCCAAACAAGTTAAGGGAATAGAATATTTGTAGTATTATAATACTTATTCTTGATCTTGTACATAGCTGTAATTAATTATGTGTACCTGATGGTCTTCTTGTGGGAAAGCTTATGTTCAACACTGAAAGTCTGAGTGGTTATGGTGATATAACCAATGATAAAGGTTTGTAGGCCTGATTATTTATTACAAAAAAGTATTATAAAGGGAGCATTCCTAGTGAATTGATTGTTAAAAGCATATCTTAAAGTCAATAGGCATTCAAGTGTGGATTGTCATTACTCTGTGTTAATGCCTACAGATATGTATCTTTGTACATGGAATTTCCAAAACTATAATAGTAGACCAGGGTTTTGGTGTTGGCTACCACCGCTGACAAACTGTGGGTATAGAAAAGAATTCTTGATGGGCCTTCTTAGGAGAAATTGTATTTTCCTTTGCCAACAGTATTTTTTTTAATTTTATGATTGTATGCCTGATGGTTGCATTGTGAGAAAGATTATACTCACTACAGTAGGCCTGAGTTGGTTATAGTGAGAAGCCAACAATAACAAGTGAATGCTTGTTTGGTGTGCTGGCAAAAGATGTCTGTTTATTATGAAAAGTTATGACAAAGGCAGTAGTCCTGATTTATTACTATAAAACTCATATGTTAAAGCTAAAAGGCCTTTAAAGGTGGATTATTTTTATGCCATGGTAAAGCCTGCAGTCAGGAGTTTTGTTACATTCATTCTCACAGATTACCTTTGTAGGGAAGGATTTTGGTTTTGGTTACTCCCTCTGACAAACCCTAAGGGTAGAAGATTTGCATTGTAATAATTCAAGTAGGAATCTCTCTGTAACGCTTGAAACATTAAGACGTCTGCCAGGATCTTGTAAGAAGTAAAAAACATTAAAAATATATAAATAAATATATATACACTACAGTGTACTCCCAACCCACTTGGGATTTTATTTGTATTGCAGAATGGAGGTTTTACACGGCAATCCACTGCGAGGAAATTCGTTGGGACTCCAAGTACTCTTGTTTGGATATATATATATATATATATATATATATATATATATATATATATATATACCAAAAAGGGTTGCCACTTGCTCGGAGACGCAAATAAAGAACAAAGAAGGACCCCATTCTTTGCAAAAAGGACCTTTATTTCCTTACTGAACAGCATTCATTTCGAAAGTTCAATGTGACAGGTCCTACGCGTTTCGAAGCTCCTGCTTCTTGTTCACGGACCGGGGCTGTGATTAATGGCAGAAATGTTATCATCTTTGCAAGTCCCTCATTTAAATGGTGATTACCTGCCCCCAGGTGGACTGGTTCCGGTGCTCAGATCTTCAGGCATCCTGGGACTTGTAGGCTTGCTATCGCCAGCTGTTTTATTTCCAAAGCATTCTAGCCATGCAATCCTCTTTCTTGGCACTGTTTATTAACCCTCCAGTGGGTATTTCAAAAGGAATCCAGTTCTTAATTTGAGCAGAGTTTGTCTTTCCGCATTTGGAAAGAATTGGATCCTTCTTTGTTCTTTGTGTGCGTCTCCGAGCAAGTGGCAACCCTTTTTGATATATATATATATATATATGTAGTTCTTGCCGTGCGTGCAAGTTTGGACAAAATATGACCCACTATGTCAATCCTTCCTCCAGCGCCAAGATCGCAATCAGAGGCAATTTCAATTGCCGTACGGAGTTTGCTGTGTATGTTCTGGCGCGCACTTGCGGCTTGTGCTATGTAGGAAGCACGAGGTCGCAAGTGCACGTCAGAATATTGCAGCATCTCCGGGCAATTGTAAACCATGACCTAGCCTACCCCGTGGCATGACATTTTAATTCTTTACATAACAGGGATCTGTTGTGTTTGAGTTACTATGCCATAGATGCAGTGCCACTACAAAGACGGGGTGGCGATAGAGACAAAATGTTGAGGAAGTTGGAAACCCAATACATCATAGCGTTGGACAGTAAACAGCCCTATGGGCTTAACGCTACAGAAGATCTTCACAACTTTCTGTAAACTCCGGCTTTTCCACCCCTTTTTTGTCCATTTGGGGCCCTATATGGTTATTTCTACATCTGTGGTTAGGAGTCCGGGTTGTATCCCACTCGGCGAATTACAGTAATACTTACCGTGATTAACTCATCCGGCCAGACACAAATACATTTTAAGTGTGTAATATGAATTTAACACACTGGACTTAGTAAGTTAGGTGTCAAAGTAAAAAAAAAATTTATCTCTCTGCTTGTATACGTTGTACATAGGCTGTATTATATTTTCATATCAGCATTCCATTTTTTGTTATTTTTAGTTAATTTTTGGGTTTTTTCAGTTTTTTTCTCGCTCACAATCAAGCACATGTACACAAATAGCACTGGTACTTTAAAGAAAAAAATGTTTTCGAGTATGTACAGTGTATATAGTATTAATATTTATGATGTATATAAATTCAAGCACTTTGAATTTTTAATAAATATTAATTACATGACCTGGGGGGTTTCATGGTTTAGTTCCAATACAATTAGATTTTATATTACATGATTGTTTCAACTATAGGCGGAATTAATATTCACGAATCTGATGGTTGTTTAAATATTATCCGTTACTGGTTATTTTATACCCGATGGGTATATGGATTCACGCAGCAAGGATACAGCACCAGTCACTTTATTTGCCGTGAGGCTCTTCTGCATTCATGCAGTTATGATAAACGGTTACACACAGCCATGGGATATGTGCAATAATTACTAATGGAAGTAACTAAGGTTTTTATATGCGATATTTTAGCATTATAAAATCATGAAAAATTGATTGTTAAGTATAAACAGAATTAATTTGTTATACGGTATTGTTTATGGCAAAATGTACTTTTTTTACTAAATGGAAAAGTCCACAACAGTCTGTTTTATATTTGATTACGATATATGTACCCTTTCTATGTCTATGTTTTAACAAACCATGTGATGCACTTTAGGAGGTGTGGCCCATAGGAGGGGTCAGGGAAAACAAGCATTCAAAAATAACAGGCTGACTCATTCAATGGTGTGTGATCAAGAGTACTAGTTAGTCGAAACGCGTCGCCAGGAAGGTTTTAAATAAAAGCAACATCTTGCCTGAAGCCGTGGGGTCTGTCTCCTTCTTTCGCCACGCCGCTGGTGTGGAAGTCAGAGGATTTTCATTGATATATATATATATATATATATATATATATATATATATATATATATATATATATATATATATATATATATATACCGAAACGCGTCATGCCATTGCTCATGTGTTAATAAAGATTCTTCTGTTATCCCCACTGTGTTCCTCCGATTCTTCTAACCCAAGAATCTCCTGTGGCATTAAGTGCGCGCTGGTCCTGGGCGTGCTGGAGGTTACCCGGCTCACCAAGAGGACAGAGCATCAAGGACTGCTTTGGCGCTTGTTTGTTTATCCAAGGTATCTATCCAAGGATCTCACCGCATCCATTTTCAGTAAGTCGACCGCTGCCCATTGCAGTCCGTGACTGCACGGAGGAACCGGGATTATTGCATCTGCGTTTCCAGGTCTAAGTGCGAGTAAAGCCATGCGGTAGTGGCGTTTTGGGGACTCGGGAGGAAAATTGTTTCACCAACACAGTTCTGCCAAAATACTACAACCCAAGTTCGGATGTCATTTCAGGGCCCTTGCGAGGATACTTGGACTGAGGAGAAGTAACTTACCTGCAAGCCGTGAGAGGTGCATGCTGGTACTTGTGGTCTGCCAACGCGGCTGCAGTATCATTTGGGACTTTGACTTTGACTCCGCCCACCTGAATAGCCACCTATGGCGGAACGATTGGGAACATAATTGTGAGTGCTTTGGCTGGAGAGCTGTGTTGGAGCAGGCATCTGATGAAGGCACAGACCGGAACATGTCATGCCATTGCTCAGGCACCCATACCGATACTCAGACAACAAATCAATAACCTATATAGACACTCATGTAGCTACTCACCAACCCATGCAGTTGCTTACACACCAACTGAGAGGCTAATACAGACTTTCACACAGTTTAGTCACTAACCCATGCATTCAGTAAGACACGTTCAATCACTCACTTATACAGTAGTCACGCACCTACTAAATAATCCCTTCAGGCACTTGTAAATCCACTCGTTCTTCAATACACCTGGGGATAGATATCTATGAAAAATATTTAAACTTTACAGAAACACACATTCACTGGATGATGTGGAGTGGTGTGGCTCACTGGTTAGAGGCGGCAGACCCGAAAGCAGAGAACGGCCCGGAAGCAGGGTTCAATTCCCGACGCGGCAGGGTCATGGACCAGGGTCAACGGACTCGATAATTCTCACCTTGGTGCCTACTCTAACCAGGGATCACACTCGGCAACTCTGGGCATTAGCTTGCCTCATCTCTACAACGGCCACCCACATTAGCTGGGGATGCCTGGTTTCACCTTGGAGATACCCAGTAGGACCATCTCACAGGGATAGCCAGGATGGGTTCCCCAGCGGTCTACAGCGCCACGACGCCTCAGGGCAGCAGTGCGCTTTACAAGACCACATACATACATTACATTACATATATGTCATCAGTGATGTCATGAGTCATGTCATTTGAGATGTCATCAGTGATGTCACTGACCATGTAATGAGTGATGTAATATGTGACGTCATCAGCAGTGCATTGGGGGCGCGCAAGTTATATTTAGCTCAACTAACTATAACAGGCAAATTTCTCTGGTTTTATATGAGTCAAATGTCCAACTAAATATATCGTCCCTGAAACCTTTGGCTTTTTAGTGAATTTCAAAGATTTTTTTAAATGCTAATTCCAAACTATAATGTCTGTAAAACCTATGTTTCTTTCAGTGAATTTTAAAGTTTTTTTTAAATGTTAATTTCATATTTTGATATTTATAAAGCCTATATTTAGTCTATAATATTTAGGAACTGTATTATCTTTTTTTTAACTTTAAAAATGATGTAATGTTTTATATCTTCCCCAAAAAGTATGTATATCTTTTTTTTTACGTACTGGTAGTGTACCAAGCCCCAACAGCACACAAACCCTATCCGCCATATTGGTAAATTTGTCAATGATGCACATTTTGTATCCAACGGGTTCGTGGCACCGCGTCCCGCGTAACATCATTTACGTATGACATCGCGACAGCTGCTACTTTGGTATGCGACGGGTACGCAGTACCAAGCCACATGTTACGTCATGTACGTATGGGGTCGCGCCCACTGCACGTTGCGTATTCGACGAGTGCAGGCTGCCAGGCCCTGTGTTATGCTATAGACGTATGGTGTTGCGCCGGGTACGCCATTCCCTCTTTTTTTTATGTCTCAAAACTATATCTAAATAAGTTTAAAGTGTATATGAGAGCAAGCGATAATCTAAAATATTTTAAACATTTATATACTTCTGAGGTTTCTGAGTAGGGTTTTCAGTGTACAGGAAGAAATGGCGCACTTAACAGGTAGCAGTGGAAAAGGTAATTTTTGCAAAAATGTGGACGGAGCTACTAGGTCACGGGGGACCCAAACCCCTGAAAATGAATCAGCAAGAGTCAATTTCATAGTAAGCAAACACAAGTCCTGTGCACACGTAGAATAGTCAATCAAAAGTAACGTCTATTACTGGTTTATCATGAAGCTAAGCATGATAAAAGACAAGGTCGACAAACAATAGTTGATTTTCCTGTTTTGTGTACTTTGGATTTCCTTTGATTGCTGCTTCAGGTTTTATGGGAGCATTGTTTATATAAAAATCCCGCCACCACTGGCTTTCCCACGCATTATTACCCATTTTCGAACCGGGTTTGAATTATCACCGGTTCCACAGTCCCGTTTTCTTTGACACCACACCCACCACCACGTCCACCACCACCACATCATCCACCACCACATCATCCACTACCGCATCCACCACCACCACGTCCACCACCACCTCCGGGTCCACCACCACCACCACGTCCACCACTACCACTGCATCCACCACTACCATGTCCAACACTACCACGTCCACCACCATGTCCAGCACCACGTCCACCACCACCACCACAATGACCACCAGCACAATGTCCACCACCAACACCACCACATCCACCACCACAACCACATCCACCACCACCACGTTCACCACCACCATGTCCACCACCACCACTACGTCCACCACCACCACGTCCACAACCACATCCACAACCACCAAGTCCACCACCAGCATGTGCACTACCACCAGCACCACCACCACACCCACCACCACCACGTCCACCACCACCATGTCCACCACATCCACCACCACATCCACCATACCCACCACCATGTCCACCACCACCATGTCCACCACCACCATGTTCACTGCATGGTACCCACCACATCCACCACCACCACATCCACCACCACAACCACATCCACCACTACCACGTTCACCACCACCATGTCCACCACCACCACTACGTCCACCACCACCACGTCCACAACCACATCCACAACCACCAAGTCCACCACCAGCATGTCCACTACCACCAGCACCACCAACACACCCACCATCCCCACGTCCACCACCACCATGTCCACCACATCCACCACCACGTCCACCATATCCACCACCATGTCCACCACCACTATGTCCACCACCACCATGTTCACTGCATGGTACCCACCACATCCACCACCACCACATCCACCACCACCAAATCTGGCACCACCACATCCAACACCACCACACCCACCTCCACCACCACCACGTCCACCACCACCACACCCACCACCACTACCACCACCACCACATCATCCACCACCAAATCCACCACTACCACGTCATCCACATCCACCACCATGTCCACCACCACCACCACGTCCACCACCACCACCATGTCCACCACTACCACATCCACCACTACCACATCCACCACCATGTCAACCACCACGTCCACCACCACCACATCCACCACCACCATGACCACCACCACAATGTCCACCACCAACACCACCACATCCACCACCACCAAGTCCACCACCACCATGTCCACCACATCCACCGCCACGTCTACCAAATCCACCACCATGTCCACCACCACCATGTCCACCACCACCATGTTCACTGCATGGTACCCACCACATCCACCAACACCACATCCACCACCACCACATCCAACACCACTACACCCACCTCCACCACCACCACACCCACCACCGCCATCATGTCCATCACCACTACCACCACCACCACATCATCCACCACCAGCACATCCACCACGTCCACCACCATGTCCACCACCACCACCATGTCCACCACCACCACCACGTCCACCACCATGTCCACCACTACCACATCCACCACTACCACATCCACCACCATGTCAACCACCACGTCCACCACCAACACGTCCACCACCACGTCCACCACCACGTCCACCACCACTACCACCACCACCACATCATCCACCACCACCACATCCACATCCACCACGTCCACCACCATGTCCACCACCACTACCACATCCACCACCACCACCACATCCACCACCACACCCACCACTACCACGTCCACCACTACCACATCCACCACCATGTCCACCACCACGTCCACCACAACCACCACCATGACCACCACCACCATGTCCACCACCAACACCATCACATCCACAACCACATCCACCACCACTACATCCACTACCACAACATCCACAACCACCACCTCCACCACCACCACATCTACCACCACTATGTCCACCACCACTACGTTCACCACCAACACATCCACCACCACTATGTCCACCACCACCATGTCCACCACCACTACATCCACCACCACCATGTCCAGCACCACCACGTCCACAACCACCTCCACCACACCACCCCCAACACCACTACCACCACCACGTCCACCACCATGTCCACCACCACTACCACCACCACCACGTAATCCACCACCACATCATCCACCACCACATCCACAACTACAACGTCCACCACCACCACCATGTACACCTTCACCACCATGTCCACCACTACCACCACATCCACCACTACCATGTCCACCACTACCACGTCCACCACCACATCCACCACAACTACCACAATGACCACCAGCACCAAGTCCACCACCAACACCATAACATCCACCATCACCACACCCACCAACACCACCCCCACCAACACCACATCCACCACCACTATAACCACCACCACTACATCCACCACCACTGTGTCCACCACCACCACGTCCACCACCACGTCCACAACCACTTCCACCACCACCATGTCCACCACCACCATGTCCACCATCACCATGTCCACAACCATCACACCCACCACCACCACATCCACCACCACCATGTCCCCCATATCCACCACCACTTCCACCAACACGTGCAACAAAACCATTTCCATCACCACCACATCCACCACCACAACATCCAGCACCACCACATCCAACACCAACACACCCACCTCCACCACCACCACATCCACACCCACCACACCCACCACCCCCACCACGTCCACCACCACAACACATCATCCACCACCACATCCACCACTACCACGTCCACCAACATGTCCACCACCACCACCACATCCACCACCACGTCCATCACCACATCCACCACCATGTCTACCACTACCACGTCCACCACTGCCACATCCACCACCATGTCCACCACCAAGTCCACCACCACCACATCCAGCACCACCACCACCATGACCACCACCATGTCCACCACCAACACCACCACATCCACCACCACATCAACCACCACCAAGTCCAGCACCACCACGTCCACCACCACAACATCCAGAACCACCACCTCCACCACCACCACATCCACCACCACTATGTCCACCACCACCACATCCACCACCACCAACATGTCCACCACCACCACATCCACCACCACTATGTCCACCACCACCATGTCCACCACCACTACATCCACCACCACCATCTCCAGCACCACCACATCCACCACCACCTCCACCACACCACCTCCACCACAACCACCACCACCAAGTCCACAACCCACGCCCACCACGTCCACCACCACCACGTAAACCACCACCACACCCACCACCACAACGTGTATCACCACCATGTCCACCACATCCACCACCACGTCCACCACCACAATGTCCACTACCACGTCCACCATGTGTACACTACCACGTCTACCTCCACCACTACAAGTCCACCACCACACCCTCCACCCCTACCACCACATCCACCACCACTACCACCACCACCACATCCACCACCATGTTAACCACCACCACATCCACCACCACCACATCCACCACCACCACCACCATGTCCACAACTACCACATCCACCACCACATCCACTACAGCCACCACCACTAGGTCCACCACCACTACTCCCACCAACACCATGCCCACCACCACCACATCCACCACCACACCCACCTCCACCATCACATCCACCACCACATCCACCACCACCATGTCCACCACCACCACCATGTCCACCACCACGGCCACCACTACGTCAACCACGAGGCCACCACCACATCTACCTCCACCACAACCACATCCCCTACCACGACCAAGTCCACCACCAAGTCCACCACCACTACATCCACCACCACCATCTCCAGCACCACCACATCCACCACCACCTCCACCACACCACCTCCACCACAACCACCACCACCAGGTCCACAACCCACGCCCACCACCACCATGTCCACCACCACCACGTAAAACACCACCACACCCACCACCACAACGTGTATCACCACCATGTCCACCACATCCACCACCACGTCCACCACCACCATGTCCACTACCACGTCCACCATGTGTACACTACCACGTCTACCTCCACCACTACAAGTCCACCACCACACCCACCACCCCTACCACCACATCCACCACCACTACCACCACCACCACATCCACCACCATCACATCCACCACCACCATGTCCACAACCACCACATCCACCACCACCACATCCACTACAGCCACCACCACTAGGTCCACCACCACTACTCCCACCAACACCATGCCCACCACCACCACATCCACCACCACACCCACCTCCACCATCACATCCACCACCACATCCACCACGACCATGTCCACCACCACCACCATGTCCACCACCACAGCCACCACTACGTCATCCACGAGGCCACCACCACATCTACCTCCACCACAACCACATCCCCTACCACGACCAAGTCCACCACCAAGTCCACCACCACTACATCCACCACCACCACGTCCACCACCACCACGTCCACCACCACTATGTCCACTACCACCACATCCACCACCACCACCACGTCCACAACATCCACCACCACCACCTTGTCCACCACGACCACCACCACAACATCCACCACCACCACACCCACCACCCCCACCATGTCCACCACCACAACACATCATCCACCACCACCACGTCCACCACCATGTCCACCACCACCACCACATCCACCACCACCACCACGTCCATCACCACGTCCACCACCATGTCTAACACTACCACGTCCACCACTGCCACATCCACCACCATGTCCACCACCAAGTCCACCACCACCACATCCAGCACCACCACCACCATGACCACCACCACCACCATGTCCACCACCAACACCACCACATCCACCACCACCACCACATCAACCACCACCAAGTCCACCACCACCACGTCCACCACCACAACATCCAGAACCACCACCTCCACCACCACCACATCCACCACCACCAACACGCCCACCACCACCACATCCTCCACCACTATGTCCACCACCACCATGTCCACCACCACTACATCCACCACCACCATCTCCAGCACCACCACATCCACCACCACCTCCACCACACCACCTCCACCACAACCACCAACACCATGTCCACAACCCACGTCCACCACCACCATTTCCACCACCACCACGTAAACCACAACCACACCCACCACCACAACGTGTATCACCACCATGTCCACCACATCCACCACCACCATGTCCACTACCACGTCCACCATGAGTACACTACCACGTCTACCTCCACCACTACAAGTCCACCACCACACCCACCACCCCTACCACCACATCCACCACCACTACCACCACCACCACATCCACCACCATGTTAACCACCACCACATCCACCACCACCACATCCACCACCACCATGTCCACAACCACCACATCCACCACCACCACCACCACATCCACTACAGCCACCACCACTAGGTCCACCACCACTATTCCCACCAACACCATGCCCACCACCACCACATCCACCACCACACCCACCTCCACCATCACATCCACCACCACGTCCACCACCACCATGTCCACCACCACCACCATGTCCACCACGACGGCCACCACTACGTCCACCATGAGGCCACCACCACATCTACCTCCACCACAACCACATGCCCCACCATGACCAAGTCCACCACCACATCCACCACTACATCCACCACCACCATGACCTCCACCACCATGTCCACAACCACTACGTCCACCACCAAGTCCACCACCACCTCCAACACCACGTCCACAACCACCACCTCCACCATCACGTCCACCACATCCACCACCACTATGTTCACCACCACCATTTCCACCACCACCACGTCCACCACCACCACATCCACCACCACCACGCCCACCACCACCATGTCCACCACCAACACATCCCCCATATCCACCACCACTATATCCACCACATCCACCACCACTACATCCACCAACACCATGTCCACCACCACCACGTCCTCCACCACCACACCCACCTCCACCACCACCAAATCCACCACCACCATGTCCACCACCACGGCCACCACTACGTCCACCACGAGGCCACCACCACATCTACCTCCACCACAACCACATCCCCTACCATGACCAAGTCCACCACCAAGTCCACCACCACATCCACCACTACATCCACCACCACCACGTCCACCACCACCACGTCCACCACCACTACGTCCACTACCACCACATCCACCACCACGTCCACAACATCCACCACTACCACCATGTCCACCACGACCTCCACCACCACATCCACAACCACCACCTCCACCACCAAGTCCACCACCACCTCCAACACCACGTCCACAACCACCACCTCCACCACCACTATGTCCACCACCACCACATCCACCACCACTATGTCCACCACCACCATTTCCACCACCACCACGTCCACCACCACCACATCCACCACCACCACGTCCACCACCACCACGTCCACCACCAGATTCCACCACTTCCACTTCCACCACTACCACATCCACAGCTAACACGCCCACCACCACCATGTCTACCACCAACACATCCCCCATATCCACCACCACTATATCCACCACATCCACCACCACTACGTCCACCAACACCATGTCCACCACCACCACGTCCTCCACCACCACACCCACCTCCACCAACACCACATCCACCACCACCAAATCCACCACCACCTCGTCCGCCACCACCATGTCAACCTCCACTATTTCCACAACATCCACCAACACGTCCACCGCCACCATGTCCACCACCACCACCACCACAGTCACCACCATGTCCACCACAAGGCCACCTCACTCTATCTATCTATCGCCCGCACTCTATCTATCTATTGCCCTCACTCTATCTATCGCCCTCACTCTATCTATCTGTCGCCCTCACTCTATCTGTCGCCCTCAATCTTTCTACCGCCCTCACTCTATTTTTCTATTTATCCATCTATTGCCCTCACTCACTCTATCTATCTATCTATCAATCTATCTATCTATCTATCTATCTATCTATCTATCTATCTATCTATCTATCTATCTATCTATCCACCACTACCACGTCTACGATCACGACCACCAACACATCCACCCCCATGTCCACCACATCCACCCCCATGTCCACCACTACCACTTCCACCACTACCACATCCACCACTAACACGTCCACCACCACCATGTCCACCACGACCACATCCAACACCACCACACCCACCTCCACCACCACCACGTCCACCACCACCAGACCCACCACCACCACCACGTCCACCACCACTACCACCACCACTACATCATCCACCACCACCACATCCACCACCACCACATCCACCACGTCCACCACCATGTCCACAACCACCACCTCCACCACCACATCCACCACCACTATGTCCGCCACCACCATGTCCATCACCACTATGTCCACCACCACCATATCCAGCACCACCACGTCCACCACCACCTCCACCACAGCAACTCCACCACCACCACCACCACCATGTCCACAACCACATCCACTACCACCATGTCCACCACCACCACATAAACCACCGCCATCACCACACTGACCACCACAATGTCCATCACCACCATGTCTACCACATCCACCACCACTATGTCCACCACCACTATGTCCACCACCACTACGTCCACCACCCCCATGTCCAACACCACCACGTCCAACACTACCACACCCACCTGCAACACCACCACGTCCACCACCACCACACCCACTACCGCCACCATGTCCACCACCACTACCACCACCACATCATCCACCACCACATCATCCACCACCACATCCACCACCACCACGTCCACGTCCACCACCACCACCATGTCTACCACTACCACCACATCCACCATTACCATGTCCACCAGTACCATGTCCACCACCATGTCCAGCACCACATCCACCAGCACCATATCCACCACCACAATGACCCCCAGCACCATGTCCACCACCAACACCACCACATCCACCACCACCACATCCACCACCACCACATCCACCACCACTACGTCCACCACCACTATGTCCACCACCACTGTGTCCACCACCACCACGTCCACCACCACATCCACAACTATGTCCACCAACACCACGTCCACCACCACATTCAAGTCAAGTCAAGTCAAGTCATAAAATTTGTATAGCGCACTACATACCCAGAGGGTTTCAAGGCGCTGAGGAAGGGGAGGAGGATTATTTGTCAAATAACCACGTTTTAAGCTGATTTCTGAACGCTAGGTGATTCTGGGTGAGGCGAAGGTAAGCGGGGAGTGAGTTCCATGTTTTGGCAGCCAGGTATGAAAAGGATCTGCCTCCCATGGTGGTCTTGTTGATGCGAGGTACAGTGGCGAAGGCTTGGCTGGAAGAGCGAAGTTGGCGGGAGGGGGTGTAGAAGGACAGTCGAGAGTTGAGGCAATCTGGTCCGATGTCGTAGAGTGATTTGTGTGCGTGGGTAAGCAGTCGGAAAGTGATCCTCTTATTGACGGGTAGCCAGTGGAGGTCTTTAAGTTGACCAGAGATGTGTTCGTTGCGTGGGATGTCTAATATGAGCCTGGCAGAGGCGTTTTGGATTCGTTGTAGTTTTTTCTGGAGTTTAGCGGTGGTACCTGCGTAGAGGGTGTTTCCGTGGTCCAGTCGGCTCGTGACTAGAGCGTGGGTGACTGTTTTCCTTGTTTCGGAGGGGATCCAGCGAAATGTTTTTCTGAGCATGCGAAGAATGTTAAAGCAGGAAGAGGATACGGCGCTGACTTGTCTGTTCATTGAGAGTGAGGAATCCAGGATGATGCCAAGGTTCCGTGCGTGGTCTGTCGGGATGGGTGCTTTTCCGAGGGCTTCCGGCCACCAGGAGTCGTTCCATGCAGAGGGGGATGTACCTAAGATGAGGACTTCTGTTTTGTCTGAGTTCAGTTTCAGACGGCTTTGTTTCATCCATTCGGCGACTTCTTTCATTCCTTCGTGTAGGTTAGTTTTGGCGGTGCTGGGGTCCTTGGTGAGAGAAAGGATCAGTTGAGTGTCGTCCGCGTAAGAGATGATGTTGAGGTTGTGTTGGCGGGCGATGGTCGCGAGGGGGCTCATGTATACGTTGAAGAGGGTGGGACTGAGTGAGTATCCTTGAGGTACGCCGCAGATGATTTCAGAGGCCTCGGACTTGAATGGTGGGAGGCGGACTCTCTGGGTTCTTCCGGTGAGGAACGAGGTGATCCATTCCAGTGCTTTTCCTTGGATTCCGATGTTTCTGAGGCGTTGTAAAAGGGTGCTGTGGCAGACTGTGTCGAAGGCTGCAGAGAGGTCGAGGAGGATGAGGGCGACTGTGTCTCCATTGTCCAGTAGAGTTCGAATGTCGTCTGTTGCTGCGATGAGGGTGGTCTCAGTGCTGTGTTTGGCTCGGAAGCCAGATTGTGAGGGGTCGAGTGATTTGTTGGCCTCGAGGAAGGCGGCGAGCTGGTTGTTGACGGCTTTCTCGATGGCTTTGGCCGGGAATGGAAGAAGCGAGATGGGGCGGTAGTTTTTGAGTTCGGTGGGGTCTGCTGTTGGTTTTTTCAGAAGGGCGGTGAGTTCAGCGTGTTTCCAGTCTTCTGGGAAGGTAGCGGAGTTGAAGGAGCAGTTGATGACGTCTCTGAGGTGCGGTGCTATGATGGAGTCTGCTTTGTTGAAGATGTGGTGAGGGCATGGGTCTGTGGGGGATCCAGAGGGGATGGAGTTCATCAGGCGGATGGTGTCCTCCGTGGAGATTGGGTTCCAGGCGTTAAGGGTGTTTACGGGGGGAAGATGGTCAGCAGATGGTAGGGTGGGTTGGCTTCCGGGTTGGTTGTCAAAGCTGTTGTGGATGTCAGCAATCTTGTTGTGGAAAAAAGAGGCTAGGGAGTCGCAGAGGGTTTGAGAGGGGGTGATGTCGTTGGAGTTGGCCGAGGGGTTGGAAAATTCCTTGACGATGTTGAAAAGTTCCTTGCTGTTGTGGGCGTTGTTGTCAAGTCGATCCTTGAATGCTGTTTTCTTGGCTTTTCGGATCAGTTGGTGGTGAGTACGGGTGGCGCTTTTGAAGGCGTCCTTGTTGCTGGTGGATGGGTCTTTTTTCCAGGCCTTTTCAAGGGAGCGGCACAGTTTCTTGGACTTCTTGAGATCATCGTTGAACCATGAGGCCTTCTTGTTGCCAAGTTTGTGTTGACGTTTTTTCAGTGGTGCTAAGGTGTCGGCGGTGCCGGATAACCAAAGGGTGAGGTTGGAGGCGGCTTCGTTGGCGTTAGTAGAGGGGGCTGGGGAGGTTCGAAGGAGCGATGTGGAGATCTGATCCGTGGTGATTTTGTTCCAGTTTCTTTGTAGAGTTGGTTGGAGGTGGATGATGGGTTTCGGCTTGTTGTAGGTGAAGTGAACGCAGCTGTGGTCAGTCCAGAGGAGATCCGTAGTGTGGCTGAAGGAGACATGGTTGCTGGAGGTGAAGATGGGGTCGAGTGTGTGACCTGCGATGTGGGTGGGGGAAGTGACCAGTTGTTTAAGTCCGAGGTTGGCGAGGTTGTCTAAGAGGGTGGCGGTGTTGCGGTCGTTGATCTTTTCAAGGTGGAAGTTGAGGTCTCCCAGAAGGATGTAGTCTTTGGAGGGGAGCGCGTGTGGGGTGATGAAGTCCGTGATGTCTTCACTGAATTTTGCGCGGGGTCCTGGTGGTCTGTAGAGGAGGGTGCCTCTGAGAGTTGTCTTGGGGTCGATGTGAATCTGGAAGTGAAGGTGTTCGGAGTTAGCGACGTTGGCGTCGGAGCTGGTAGAGACGCGGATTGATTTCTTATGGACGATAGCGATTCCTCCTCCTGTATGGTCGGTGCGGTCCTTGCGTGTGATCTTATAGTCATCAGGGATAGCGATGGCGATGTCAGGGGCGGAGGAAGCGTTCATCCATGTTTCCGTTAGGAAGGCGACGTCAGGGGAGATGGTGTCTAGTAGGTTCCAAAGGTCAATGGCGTGCCTGTGGACCGAGCGGGTGTTGAGAAGGATGCATTGTAGGTGGTTGGGGTCGGGAATCTGTGGTGTGGTTGTAGCGGAGATGTTGTCGGTGCCGCTGAATTTGCAGGAGTAGCAGGAGAAAGGTCCATGGGTGTGTCCAGGGGCGGCTTGGACGCAGTAGGGGGCGCGACCGGGGTTAAGGGCTAGGAGGGTGGCTGCATCGTAGGTAGTGCGGGGGGGCTGGGCAGCGCGAGGGGCAGGGGGTCTGGCGCTGGGCGCGGTCCAGGCGTGGACGGGCGTAGACGGGCTTACCTTTGGCGCACCTTCGGCGCGAATTGGGCGCGATCGCTGCGCGTGGACGCTGCGCGCGGGAACTACTGTCATATATGGATAGTGGAGGGGGAGGGGCGAGGGCGTCTCAGCTGGGAGGCGGGTCGGGCACACGAGGAGGCTGATAAACAAACAAAATGGAGGCGGGGGGAGGAGCAGGTCGGAGCGCTCTAGGCAAATGCGCATACAAAGTTAAAAGCAGCCAAATTGAATCACTATAGCGCTAATCAGGCAAAGCGCTACACAAGGCACACAGCAGGTGAAAGCAATTCCAAGAATCACAGAGATATTGGCAGAGCAGCGCTGCGATACCAGCTTGAAGTCAGGGGCACAGGGAGCGACCACTCTATCCTTGAGGAGGAGCGAGTCACAGCGTTTGCAGCGGAGCAGCGCTGTGTTAAGCTCGTGGGAGGGCGTCTCAGCTGGGAGGCGGGTCGGGCACACGAGGAGGCTGATAAACAAACAAAATGGAGGCGGGGGAGGAGCAGGTCGGAGCGCTCTAGGCAAATGCGCATACAAAGTTAAAAGCAGCCAAATTGAATCACTATAGCGCTAATCAGGCAAAGCGCTACACAAGGCACACAGCAGGTGAAAGCAATTCCAAGAATCACAGAGATATTGGCAGAGCAGCGCTACGATACCAGCTTGAAGTCAGGGGCACAGGGAGCGACCACTCTATCCTTGAGGAGGAGCGAGTCACAGCGTTTGCAGCGGAGCAGCGCTGTGTTAAGCTCGTGGGAGGGCGTCTCAGCTGGGAGGCGGGTCGGGCACACGAGGAGGCTGATAAACAAACAAAATGGAGGCGGGGGGAGGAGCAGGTCGGAGCGCTCTAGGCAAATGCGCATACAAAGTTAAAAGCAGCCAAATTGAATCACTATAGCGCTAATCAGGCAAAGCGCTACACAAGGCACACAGCAGGTGAAAGCAATTCCAAGAATCACAGAGATATTGGCAGAGCAGCGCTACGATACCAGCTTGAAGTCAGGGGCACAGGGAGCGACCACTCTATCCTTGAGGAGGAGCGAGTCACAGCGTTTGCAGCGGAGCAGCGCTGTGTTAAGCTCGTGGGAGGGCGTCTCAGCTGGGAGGCGGGTCGGGCACACGAGGAGGCTGATAAACAAACAAAATGGAGGCGGGGGGAGGAGCAGGTCGGAGCGCTCTAGGCAAATGCGCATACAAAGTTAAAAGCAGCCAAATTGAATCACTATAGCGCTAATCAGGCAAAGCGCTACACAAGGCACACAGCAGGTGAAAGCAATTCCAAGAATCACAGAGATATTGGCAGAGCAGCGCTACGATACCAGCTTGAAGTCAGGGGCACAGGGAGCGACCACTCTATCCTTGAGGAGGAGCGAGTCACCTCTTCACCACTCCACTTCCACCACTACCACATCCACAACTAACACGCCCACCACCACCACGTCCACCACCAACACATCCCCCATATCCACCCCCACTATGTCCACCACATCCACCACCACTACGTCCACCACCACCATGTCCACCACCACCACGTCCTCCACCACCACACCCACCTCCACCACCACCACATCCACCACCACCAAATCCACCACCACCACGTCCACCACCACCATGTCAACCTCCACTATCTCCACAACATCCAGCACCACGTCCACTACCACCATGTCCACCACCACCACCACCACGGCCACCACCATGTCCACCA
The DNA here is from genome assembly GCF_964263255.1 of Lissotriton vulgaris. Taxonomy (NCBI): domain Eukaryota; kingdom Metazoa; phylum Chordata; class Amphibia; order Caudata; family Salamandridae; genus Lissotriton; species Lissotriton vulgaris. The sequence goes on along the minus strand of NC_141687.1, from coordinate 1,526,859,523 downwards.
CAAGGCCACCTCACTCTATCTATCTATCGCCCTCACTCTATCTGTCTACCGCCCTCACTCCATCTTTTGCCCTCACTCTTTTTTCTATCTATCCATCTATTGCGTTCACTCACTCTATCTATCTATCTATCTATCTATCTATCTATCTATCTATCTATCTATCTATCTATCTATCTATCTATCTATCTATCTATCTATCTATCAATCTATCTATCTATCCACCACCACCACGTCTACGACCACGACCACCACCACCACATCCAAACCCACGTCCACCACTACCACTTCCATCACTACCACATCCACCACTAACAAGTCCACCACCACCATGTCCACCACCACCACATCCACCACCACTACATTCACCACCACTATGTCCACCAGCACCATGCCCACCACCACCACGTCCACAACCACATCCATCACCATCATGTCCACCACCACCATGTCCACCACCACCATGTCCACCACCACTATGTCAACCACATCCACCACCATGTCTACCACATCCACCACCACATCCAACACAACCATGTCCACCACCACCATGTCCACTGCATGGACCCACCACATCAACCACCACCACATCCACCACCACCACATCCAACACCACCACATCCAACACCAACACACCCACCACCACCACCACCACATCATCCACCAGCACATCCATCACCACCACGTCCACCACAATGTCCACCACCACCACCGCCACGTCCACTACCACCACCACGTCCACCACCACATCCACCACCACCACCACCATGACCAACACTACCATGTCCACTGCCAACACCATCACATCCATCACCACATCCACCACTACCAAGTCCATCACCACCATGTCCACCACCACAACATCCACAACCACCACCTCCACCACCACCACAGCCACCACCACTACGTCCACCACCACATCCACCACCACCAACACATCCAGCATCACATCCACCACCACTTCATCCACCACCACCATGTCCACCACGACTACGTCCACTACCACCATGTCTAGCACCACCAAATCCACCATCACCTCCACCACACCACCACCACCACGTAAACCACCACCACACCCACAACCACAAGGCCCACCACCACCATGTCCACCACATCCACCACCACCATGTCCACCACCACCATGTCCACCACCACCATGTCCACTACTGTGTCCACCATGAGTACACTACAACATCTACCTCCACCACTACCAGTCCACCACCACATCCACCAGCACTACCACCACGTCCACCACCACCACGTCCACCACCACCACATCCACCACCACTACAGCCACCACCACTATGTCCACCACCACCGTGTCCACCACCACCATGTACACCACCACCACATCCACCACCACCACGTCCACCACCACCACATCCACCACCACTACGTCCACCACCACTATGTCCACCACCTCTGTGTCCATCACCATCACATCCACAACCATGTCCACCACCACCATGTCCACCACCACCATGTCCACCATCACCACCACCACACCCACCAACACCATGTCCACCATCACCTCGTCCACCAAATCCACCACCACATCAACCATATCCACCACCATGTTCACCACATCCACCACCACGTCCACCACCACCATGTCCACCACCACCATGTCCACTGCTTGGTACCCACCACATCCACCACCACCACACCCACCATCACCACATCCACCACCACCACATCCAGCACCACCACATCCAACACCACCACACCCACCTCCACCACCACCACATCCACCACCACCACACCCACCACCACCACCACGTCTACCACCACCACATCATCCACCACCACCATGTCCACCACGTTCACCACCATGTCCACAACCACCACCTCCACCACCACCACATCCACCACCACTACGTCCAGCACCACTACATCCATCACCACCACATCCACCACCACTACGTCCACCACCACCATCTCCACCACCACTATGTCAACCACCACCATGTCCAGCACCACCACATCCACCACCACCTCCACCACACCACCTCCACCACCACAACCACCACGTCCACAACCACGTCCCCCACCACCATGTCTACCACCACCATGTAAACCACCGCCATCACCACACCTACCACCACAACATCCATCACCACCATGTCCACCACATCCACCACCACTACATCCACCACCACCATGTCCACCACCACTACGTCCACCACCACCATGTCCAACACCACCACGTCCAACACCACCACACCCACCTGCAAAACCACCACGTCCACCACCACCACACCCACCACCACCACCATGTCCACCACCACTACCACCACCACATCATCCACCACCACGTCATCCACCACCACATCCACCACCACCACGTCCACCACCACCACCATGTCCACCACCACCACCATGTCCACCACTACCAACACATCCACCACTACTATATCCACCACTACCACGTCCACCACCATGTCCGGAACCACATCCACCACCACCACATCCACCACCACAATGACCTCCAGCACCATGTCCACCACCAACACCACAAAATCCACCACCACCACCACATCCACCATCACTACGTCCACCACCACTATTTCCACCACCACCATGCCCACCACCACCATGTCCACCACCACCACCATGTCCATAACCATGTCCACCACCACCATGTCCACCACCACCATGTCCACCACCACCACACCCACCACGTCCACCACCACCATGTCCACCACATCCACTACCACATCCACCACGTCCAATACAACCATGTCCACCACCACCATGTCCACTGCATGGTACCCATCACATCCACCACCACCACATCTACCACCACGACAACTAGCACCACCACATCCAACACCAACACACCCACCTCCACCACCACCACATCCACCACCACCACACTCACCACCCCCACCACGTCCTCCACCACCACCACCACATCATCCACCACCACATCCACCACCACCACGTCCACCACCATGTCCACCACCACCACCACGTCCACCACCACATCCATTACCACATCCACCACCATGTCCACCACTACCACGTCCACCAGTACCACATTCACCACCATGTCCGCCACCACGTCCACCACCACCACATCCACCACCACCACATCAACCACCACCAAGTCCACCACCACCACGTCCACCACCACAGCATCCACAACCACCACCTCCACCACCACCACATCCACCACCACTACGTCCACCACCACATCCACCACCACCAACACGTCCACCACCATCACATCCACCACCACTATGTCCACGACCACCATGTCCACCACCACTACATCCACCACCACCATGTCCAGCACCACCACATCCACCACCACCTCCACCACACTACCTCCACCTCAACCACCACCACCACCACCTCCCCAACCCACGTCCACCACCACCATGTCCACCACCACCACATAAACCACCGCCACACCCACCAGCACAACGTCCATCACCACCATGTCCACCACATCCACCACCACGTCTACCACATCCACCACCATGTCCACCACCACCATGTCCACCACCACCATGTCCACTACCATGTCGACCATGAGTACACTACCACGTCTACCTCCACCACTACCAGTCCACCATCACACCCACCACCACTACCACCACGTCCACCAACACTACCACACCCACCACGTCCACCACCATGTTAACCACCACCACATCCACCTCACCACATCCACCACCACCATGTCCACCACCACAACTACCACGGTCACCACCAAGAGTCCACCACGAGGCCACTACCATGTCCACCAACACCACCACGTCAACCTCCACCACCACCACATCCACTACCACCACCAAGTCCACCACTAAGTCCATGACCATCACCACATCCACCACCACCACGTCCACCACCACATCAACCACGTCCACCACTACCACGTCCACCACCACCACTTCCACCACCACCATGTCCACTGCCACCATATCCACCAACACCACATCCACAACATCCACCACCACCACCATGTCCACCACTACCTCCACTACCATGTCCACAACCACCACCTCCACCACCACCACATTCACCACCACTATGTCCACCATTTCCACCACCACCACAGCCTCCACCACCACCTTGTCCACCACCACCACCACCACCACATCCACCACCAGCCCAACCATCATCACCACGTCCACCACCACCACCACGGCCACCACCATGTCCACCAAGAGGCCACCTCACTCTATCCTGCCATCGCCCTCACTCTATCTATCTGTCGCACTCACTCTATCTATCTGTCGCCCTAACTCTATCTATCTATCTATCTATCTATCTATCTATCTATCTATCTATCTATCTATCTATCTATCTATCTATCTATCTATCTATCTATCTATCTATCTATCTATCTATCTATCTATCTATCACCCTCACTCTATCTATCTATCTATCGCCCTCCCTATATCTATCACCCTCACTCTATCTATCGCCCTCACTCTATCTATCGCCCTCACTCTATCTATCGCCTTCACTCTATCTATCTATCACCCTCACTCTATCTATCGCCCTCACTCTATCTATCTATCGCCCTCACTTTATCTATCACCCTCACTTTATCTATCTATCTATCTATCTATCTATCTATCTATCTATCTATCTATCTATCTATCTATCTATCTATTATCTATCTATCTATCTATCTATCTATCGCCGTCACACTATCTATCTATCGCCCTCACTCTATCTATCGATCGCCCTCACTCTATCTATCTATCTATCACCCTCACTCTATCTATCTATCTATCTATCTATCTATCTATCTCCCTCACTCTATCTATCGCCCTCACTCTATCTATCTATCTATCTATCTATCTATCTATCTATCTATCTATCTATCTATCTATCTATCTATCTATCTATCTATCTATCTATCGCCCTCCTTCTTACTATTTATCGCCCTCCCTCTATCTATCTATCTATCACCCTCACTGTATCTATCTATCGCACTCACTCTATCTATCACATCACCACGGCATCGCTCAGCACCACCACAGCATCACTCAGGGGCACCACAACATCACTATGCGCTACCACAGCATCAGGGAATGCCACAGCATCACTCGTTGCCACCACATCACTCAACGCCACCACAGCATCAATCTGTGCAACCATTCAACAACTGGTTCAAATATGTTCTCTCACTGTTTCAAGCTTTATTACAAATGTCACAAAAAGATGTTAAGATTTCACCTCTGTTCTTTGATTTTCGTCACAATAAAATACACTGAACATAATCTTCACAAAAGTTATTTACAAAAGTTTAAGCTATTGCCATTATAAATTACAATAGCTTTTATTTAAGTGTTAATTATTAAAAAAATAAAATACATTGTTATTTGTAATATCAATGCATCTAAGTCACGTAAATACAACACATATTGCATTACAAATGATATAGGTGTCACATTTGCGAAAGTTAAAACTATTGCTATTGTAAATGACAAAGCTATTAATTTCGCTATTTTCAAAACCAACACATAAATAAAAAATGTGTCATTTACAATACCAATAGCTCAAACTTTTCCAATGCAAGACCTATCACATTGCAAATGCTTGTTCTCTTGGACATGGCACACATACTTATGTTTCTTTTTTGTCTTGCAGGTTTTGTACGCTGCTTCCGGAGGAGTCCCACCCACCTATTTCATGTTATACTGTTGTTTCTTTGAATAAAGTTGCATTTCCATTTATTTGTGTTGTTTTAATAAAGGTTATTTTTTTTACCAATAAATAAGTAAGTGTATGGGTTTTCCTTTTCTGATAACACTTGTCTGTAGTTTATTGGGAAAATCGGTGGTTAATAGGAGGTTATGAGGGAAAACATTTGTAATTTTCCGGTGCACATACCAAATATAAACCAACAGACAGAAATGATGCCTGGGTAATTCTACAACTGCAAGGGTTCTATGAGTGTATCACTTTATAACACCATGAGTACTGCCTGTGTGATTACAGAACAAACAAGGCACTGCCTAGGGCCACTGAGGCTTCAGAGAATGGTGAGGCCCACCCTGCATATTTAAGTCAAGCCCTGGAGGGTGGCGATCCCCGGACTTGAGTTGGCCTCGAAGCCCCCAAACAATTAGTAAACAATACCCTGGGAGGTGGCGATCCCCTAGGCTGCGAAACGTATCTGTGCCCTCCCCAGCCTAATTTACATGTGAGATTAAGTTCCCCAGTGCTGCAGATACCCTGCAATATAACATTCGGATTGGACCCGGAACATTACCCACCAGGGGGCTCATTTAAATGAACGGGTGAGACCACGCTTAATTTTTTTTCTCCATTTTTACCATCCGGATCCGCTTTATTGAAGCAATGCCAGGTTTTCCTCCTCTCGCTTCAACAAGGCAAACAAGGATTTGCTGTCACAGGGTGAAAGCCATGCTCCCGCCCTGTAATAGCAAACATAAATGTCCTGCGGATGCACACCTGGGACATTGTATGAGCTGCGCCTAGGAGGTGGCGCTCCATAGGGCCATGATGCCTTGGTTACTGCATAACTACAGAATTGCTATAAACGCATACTAACACTACTTGCACACATGTAGTACAGAGACTAGAGTGTAGTGAAGAGGCAGAGGAAGCCCAAAATCAAAAAATATCAATCCTACCAGAGGTCGCATGACATAGTTCAATGAGCCGACGACCCTGGGATGAGTAGAAAAAGGTTCACAAAGAAAACGGGTCTTCAGCAGAATACAAGGAAGCTAAAAATATTGGTGAGTGCTGCCTTCTTTTCACCTTCTCCCGCTCGTCGCCACATTTATGTAGTGAAGAGGCAGACAGCAGTGGATCCGATAAGTAGATTTATTGCAGGAAAAGAAGACAACTTAAACAGCCGCCAACAGGAGCAGACAGCAAGGCAACCTTCTTCGCCAGCACTGTGTACAACTCCCCAAGATTCCCTTCATGAAAGCTCTACATTCTAACATTACATACTTACATTCTAGTAGCATTACATACTAACATTCTACTATGACTTACATTGGAATACTACACAGAGCACATGACTTTACTGCAATGAGCTCATGGTTTCATCCATGAGTCTTGAGACTGGAAGGGGTGAGTAGTTCGCTTCACACTCCCTGTATTGTATAAATGCAAATGAACACTACTTCTACAGGTATGCTACAGCACCCAGAGCGCATCACTTTACAGCAATGAGCTCACGGTTTAGGCTCACAGTTTAATCCCCGAGTCTTCAGACCAGTAGGGGTGAGTAGTTCCCTTCCTACTCCCTGTATAGTATAAACGCACACTAACACTACTTACACAGTTATACTACAGCGGCCAGTATGCTACAGCGCCCAGAGCCCATCACTTTACAGCAATAAGCTCGGTTTGATCCCCGAGTATTCACACCGGTAGGCGTGAGTACTTCGCTTCCCACTTCTGGTATAGTATAAACGCACTGTAGGGGTCAGTAGTTCGCTTCCCACTCCCTGTGTGGTATAAACTCCTACTAACACTACTTGCACACGTATGCTACAAAGACCAGAGCACATCACTTTACAACAATGAGCTCCGGGTTTAGGCTCTCGATTTCATACCCGAATGTAGCAGCATCTCATCTCAGCACCATGTCACTCTGAGCAACACAGCACTTTCAGACCGCTAGGAGTGACTACTTCGCTTTGCACTCCCCACAGACTTTACAGTGCTCCTATCCTCCTGTTTCCTACTCTTTTCGCCCTTTTTTCCCCTTACTCGTTTCAACGGAATCACAAAAAGGCTGCCAACACTTCCTAGTTGCAACAGCTCGCAGCCAATAAACAGCAAGCTCGTGCTCGTAACGCCTCAGCCAATCAGATGGCAGAATTCCCAAATATCGATATCTGTAAATTTCGATATTTCTCTAAAACTACTGAACAAATTTACACCAAATAACATAAGCGTGCTTTCTGGACCAAGATCCTTCTCCCTGCCAAATTTGGGGTAATTCCGTTCACCCGTTCGACCTGTAGCCTTATTTAAAGTTTCCTATGGAAATTGCATGGAGAAAACATGTTTTGGGACCCCCCCTTTTTCTTGACCCCCTTGACAAATCACCCCCAAACTTTCAACATAGGAGGAGCTGATATGAACAAATAATTAGTTTGGAAAATTTCATGAAGATCCATCAAACAATGCCAAAGTTATAAGCAAAACAAGAAATGCTCTTCCGATGGAAACTTGGTCCTAACTATAACTACCTACTGGTGACCGCCAGTAGGTAATATATCCACAAGAAAATTGCCCCAAAATGTATATATATATATATATATGGCAAAACACTAGTAACTCACTCGAGATGCGCACAGAAAACACTCAAGGTTACCAGTCTTTATTGAAGAGGTACGGGAAGGTTCAGCAGCTGCTAAAATGAAGCAGCCTACCGTGCTGCCTAACACGTTTTGAATTTCTTCTTTCTCAAAGGCTCCCAACGAGAAGTGTGTGCTCGGTCTCCTCCACCCAACGCATTTATAAAGTCCTGCCCTACATTGGAGCTACTCGTCATCTTGAGGCATTATGGGAGTTGAAGTATCTTTTATTCCCCCCAATATTGTGCACAAATTACTGTCTGATGAAGCCCTGGATTAGGCCCCTGCCGCTGTTCGGGTCCTCAATCCTGCTGTGTTTCCCTGTATATGAGGTAGGTAAAACCTTACCACGCGCCCCCCTGAGAAGTTATGGGTGGTGCATCCTGAGCGGCTGAGCAACCGCTTACATTTGGCAAAACACTGGTAACTCACTCAAGAAGCACAAGGGAAACACACAAGGTTACCAGCCTCTATTGAAGAGGTATGGGCAGGTTCAGCAGCTGGTAAAATGAAGCAGCTTCTCGTGCTGCCTGGGGTGTTTTGAATTTCTTATTTCTCAAAGGCTCCCAACAAGCGTGTGCTCGGTCTCCTCCACCCAACGCATTTATAAAGTCCTGCCCTACATTGGAGCTACTTGTCATCTTGTGGCATTATGGGCGTTGAAGTGTCTTTTAATCCTTTCAATATTGCGCACAAATTATTGCCTGATGAAGCCCTGGATTGAGCTCCTGCCACTGTTCGAGGCCTCAATCCTGCTGTGTTTCCCCGCATATGAGGTAGGTAAATCCCTACCACGCAGCCCCCTGAGCCTTTTGGGGTGGTGCATCCTCAGCGGTGAGCAACTTCTTACATTTGGCAAAACACTGGTATCTCACCTGAAAAGCATACAGGAAACACACAAGGTTACCAGCCTGTATTGAAGAGGTACGGGCAGGCACAGCAGCTGGTAAAATGAAGCAGCCTCTCATGCTGCCTGACATGTTTCGAGTTTCTTATTTCTCAAAGGCTCCCAAGGAGAAGTGTGTGCTCGGTCTTCTCCTTTAACTCCCTTTCACTCGCTAACACACCCATACACACACTTTTCCACGCAAACAGTCCTGCACACATGCTGTCTTCAACACATACAAACAGTGAGTCACTCATTCATGCATCTATGCATTACGTTATACCCCCCTCCGAACGATACAGATATTCATACTGATACACAAAAAACAACTAATAACCTATATAGACACTCATGTAGCTACTCACCAACCCATACAGCCACTTATACACAAAGTGAGAGACTGATACAGATATTTACAGATTTAAACATTACTCACTAACCCATGTATTCACTAAGACACACTTAATCAGTCAGTTGTCCAATAAATTTTCCCCCAAAAATCATCTATTTAGACACATATATACCCATTTATTCTTCCATCGACCTTGAGATATACAGATATAAAACATATTTAATTTTCAGAAAAACACATTCACTGGATGATGTCATCAGTGCTATTATCAGTGATGTCATTTCAGAAGTTATCAGTGATGTCACTGACCATGTCATGAGTGATGTAATATGTGATGTCATCAGCAGTGCATTGCCGGCGCGCGAGTTATAGTTAGCTGAACTAACTATAACGGGGGAATTTCAATGGTTTTGTACAAGCGAAATGTCCAACTAACTATAACGCCCCTGAAACCTATTGTTTTTTCAGTGAATTTGTAAGATTTTTTAAATGCTAATTCCTAACTATAACGTGCCTAAAACCTATGTTTTTTTCAGTGAATTTTAATGTTTTTTTAAATGCTTATTTGTAAATATAACGTGCCTGAAACCTATGTTTTTTTCAGTTAATTTCTAGGGTGTTTTAAATGCTAGTTTCTAACTATGCTTACAGAAGTAAGACATGTGAAAAAAGAAGAAAAAACACACAGAAAGAAGAAAAAGAAATGCAAAAAGAAGCAACAGAAGTCCTCAAAGATGAAGAAAAGTGCTGGAAGAAGGAAGACATGCAGAAAGAACAACAGAGGAGCAGCAAGAGGCCTTGTTGCAAAATCATCCTGTACCCTCAACTTTTTCAGATGGGTACTGGTGGTGACTGACTCTGACTAACCAGTCCTAGAGCCAGTACTATGCTAAAAGACACTTAGAATACAGTTAAAACACCTACATACACTATGGAACACTATGCGTTGGGATACCCCTGTACTTAGCATGACCTCCTCTGTAAGCCTCTAGTATATAATTGGGCTGGGGAATTAAAACTACCTCTTAAAATGAGCCACAAGGAACGTTTGCACACTGGTGAAGAGAGGGGGGCTGAGCTGACGTGTGCAAACGCGCCCTTTGGCCGTTTTAATTTGGCTGTTAAAGTCCCCTTGAATCCTGAGTGTCCCTTGGGTACAACTAGCCCACCAGGTATCTTCAGTTAGCACCTCAGAGCTGAGTTGCAGAGAGGTGTAAAAATGGGCATGGCCTGGACCACCTCGCTGCAACGCAGCGCAGTGGCGCTTACTGGAAGCACGTGGTGGACTAGTTGGCCCACATGGGCCCCCAGGATTGAAGGGGAATTATTTCCCCCAACTTAAAATGCATCACAGGGCGTGTTTACACATGCACATCAGGCCCCGTCTCCTCCCTTCACCACTGTGTAAACACGTCCTGTGGCCGTTTTAAGTTGGGAAATTAAGTTCATTCCAATCTTGAGAGTCCCTGGGGTCCAACTAGCCCACTAGGGACCTCCAGTAAGCGCCACAGAGCTGCGTTGCAGAGAGGTGTAAAAGTGGCACGGCCTGGACCACCTCTCTGCAACGCTACGCAGTGGCGCTTACTGGAAGCACCTGGTGGTCTAGTTAGCCCCCAGGCGCCCTCAGGATTGAAGGAAAATTATTTCCCCAACTTAAAACGTGCCACAGGGCGTGTGTGCACACCTCACCTCAGGCCCCGTCCCCTTTCTTCACCACTGTGTAAACGCGCCCTGTGGCCATTTTAAGTTGGGAGATTAAGTCCCCTTGAATCTTATGCGTTCCTAGGCTCAAACTAGCCCACTAGGTACCTCCAGTAAGCACCACAGAGCTGCGTTGCAGAGATGTGTAAAAAGGGGCGTGTCCTCTGAACACCTCACTTCAGGCCCTGTTCCCTCTCTTCACCCACCAGGTACCTCCAGTAATCGCCACGTAGCTGCGTTGCAGTGTTGTAAAAATGGGTGTGGCCTCTGAACACCTGTCTACAACACAGCTCCCTGGCGCATACTAGAGATACCTGTTGGGCTAGTTGGCCCTCAGGGACCCACAGTATTGAAAGATAATTAATTCCCCAACTTACAACTCGCCAGGGGGCCCGTTTGCACAATGGTGAAGGAAGGGGGCATGGCCTGAGATGACATGTCTACCAGCAAGCCCTGTGGCGCGTTTTAAGTTGGAGAATTATTCCTACTCAATCCTGAGGGTCCCTGGGGACCCTCAGGACATGTCACCTCAGGCCAGGGGGAGCGTTTGCTGAGTGCTGCACTGAGGGGGCATGGCCTCCGGCGCAATGCCGGTCTTTTTTTTTAAAGAAGGGTGGCTGCCTGGCCCCACCTTTTTTTTCTAACTTATTGGCCCTGGGAACACCATCCCCCAGGGCCTGCACCCTAAAATTATTTTTTTTAAATACAAATATTTGGAAGGGGGCCGCATGGCCCCACTCCTGAGGCCTTAATCAGGCCCTAGGACCCCATTCCCCGGGGCATGACCTTTTGTTTTTTTTTCTTTTGGCCAGGGGCTGCGTTGCCCCCCTCCTCAGGCCACTTATGGCAGTCCCCAGGGCCATGACGAGGCTCCAGGAGGGGGGCCGTGCAGCCCCCCTCCCACAATTCACAAAACCCCGGGGGTAGTGGTCCCTGGGACTGGACGGTCTGTCACAGACCCCCCAATTTGAATATTTAGATCCCTGGGGAGGTGGCGGTCCTCGGGGCATGTGGGGGGCTTGAGCACCCCCAAACAGGTTTTTTTATTTAACCAAAATCAAGCCCCAGTGGTGGCGGTCCCCGAGGCTGCAGGAGGGCTGTGAGCCACCCGCAAATATTGTAGATAAGCCCCGGGGGTGGAAGTCCCTGGGGCTTGGGGGGCCTTTGAGCCCCCCACACATTACATTTTCAAAGCGCTGGGGGTGGCAGTCTCCGGGGCTGGGGGGGGCTGTGAGCCCCCCCTGTAATTATGTTAGAGAAGGTGGTCCCTAGGGCTGGGGGGCCCCTTTGGGCCCCCCAACCCAATACTAATATTCCCCCCGGAATTTGCCCCCCGGGGGCTGAATATCAACGAAGCGCGGGAGCCCGCTCTACGCTTTTTTTTTTTCTCTGCAGGATCCGAGCAGCCTGCGCAGATTTTGCAGATATTTTTTTAAACAACATTTTTGGGGGTCCTTGTGGGACACCCTAAGCAAGCCTAGGGGGTCAGGGTGTTTCTACACTACCCCCTTTTTGCATTTTACGCCTTAGTTTAACTGTTTTCTTTTGCTTCGGTTCTACTGAGGCACAAGATGGCTGCCAACACTTCCTGGTTTGGAGTGTTGACAGCCAATTAGCATAAAGCTCATACTCGACAGGGTGCGTACATCCCCCGCGGCCATAGATATCACTATCTTAATTCCTTACTTTTTTTTAAACTACTGAATGGATTTACACCATTTTAAAAAAGTTCACTTTCTGAACCAAGCTGTACCTTTTTGCCAAAGTTAGTGAAATTCCGTTCAGCAGTTTCTGCTATAACAGTGTCTAAAGTTTCCTATGGGAAAATTATTTTTTCACCACTATTTTTTTTAATTTTTCAGGAACTACTGAACGGATTTACACCATTAAAAAAAAAGGGTGCTTTCTGAACCAAGGGATACCTTTTTGCAAGATTTGGTGTAATTCGGTTCAGCAATTTGGGCTGTAGCCGTGTCTAAATTTTCCTATGGGAAATAACATGGGGAAAACACGTTTTGGAACCCCCCTTTTTTCTCGGCTCCCGCTTGACGAATCACCCCCTAAAATTTCAGGAAAGGAGCGGACCAGAGCTGGCCATGAGGTTTGAAACTTTTGCGAAGATTCGTCAATCGGCGCAAAAGATATTGGGAATAGAATGTTGCGGATATCTTATGGCCAGTAGGTTATATATATATAGTTAGGAATTAGCATTTTAAAAACCTTTGAAATTCACTGAAAAACCATAGGTTTTAGGGGTGTTATAGCTAGGAATTAGAATTAAAAAAACCTTTGAAATTCACTGAAAAAAAACATAGGTTTTAGGGGTGTTATAGTTGGCTGGACATTTCACTCATACAACAACATTAGAATTCCTCCGATATAGTTAGTTGTACTAACTATAACTCGTGCGCCCGCAATCCACTGCTGATGATGTCACATATTACATCATTGATGACATGGTCAGTGACATCACAGATGACATCTCAAATGACATCACTGAGGACATCTCAAATGACATCACTGATGACATCATACAGTGAATGTGGTTTGGTTTGATATTTAAATAAGTATTATATATTTAGCAATGTGCATTGAAGACTGAGTGGATGTATAAGTGTCTGGATGGAGGATTTAGTAGCACTGTGATTGACTGTCTAAGTGACTAATTTAAAGTGTTTCTCTAAATATTTGGGATAGTGATTAAACAGTGTGAATATCTTTATCACTCTATCTCTTGTTGCGTAAACTACTACATACGTTGGTTACCAGCTATTTGAAAGTGTATATTACTTATTAATTAGTTAAGTGAGTATTTGTATGGGATAGTGAATGTGTGTGTAGTTGGGTGGGAGGTGTGTGACTGTCCAAAGATGGTTAAATAGTTGATTTAGTAGGTATATGAGGTTAAGACTGTATGTGGAAACAGTTGTTTGGATGAGTGAATGTCTTTCTGGCTGTGGTGATGAGTAAATATATTTCTCAATGATACATGTCCAACAAACTAGAATTATAAAAGGCAGTGTATGTGACAGTTGTTAATATAAATAAGTATACATATAAGACTCAGTGATTGTATGAGTGACTGTATCCAAATATTTATACATGCATAGTGATTTTATAACACACTAAGTATGAGTTACTATCTGAGTTACTATATGAATAATTAAAGTGGTGTTTGTATAAGTGTGTAGCTGAGTAAATGTAAGTATGATCAATTATTTACATAAGTGAGTAGAATGACTGCATAAGTCAATATGATGTGTGCTGGTGTGTAATGTCGATGTAGGTGTATAAGTATATTTAATAGTGTTCTATTGATCTTTGTTAGCACGTATGAGTGAATCTGTAAGTAAGTGTTTAGATGTGTGTGTAGATGTAGTAATCACTGAGTGGGTTTTTAGAAACTTGTATTGGTGTGACAATGGTTTCAAATATAGTACTCCATATTTTATAATGAGTGTTGAAAGGTTATACTAGTGTATGATGAGATGTATCAGATTGTCACGTGAATGATGTCATCAGTGATGTCCTCAGTGATGTCATTTGAGATGTCATCAATGATGTCATCAGTGATGTCACTGACCATGTCATGAATGATGTAATATGTGACATTATCAGCAGTGGATTGCTGGCGCGCGAGTTAACTATTTTGGAGGAATTTCAATGGTTTTGTAGGACTCAAATGTCCAGCTAACTATAACTCCCCTAAAACTTATGTTTTTTTCAGTGAATTTGAAAAGTTTTTTAAATTCCAATTCATAACTATAACACCCCTAAAACCTATGTTTTTTTCAGTGAATTTCAAAGGTTTTTTAAATGTTAATTCCTAACTATAACATGTCTGAAACCTATGGTTTTTTAAGTGAATTTCAAAGGTTTTGTAAATGGCTAATTTCAAATGTATTAATTGTTATATTTATTTTTTGATACTGATTTACAAATTTTTTTTACACTATTTATTATTAGATATTTTATTTTTTAAATTACATTTTAATTACATTATAAATTACATTACAAAATATGCCTTCTCAGAATGAATTACTTTAGTTTAAATACTTTGGAAATAGGCAATAGACTTTTAAGTACAGTACTTAAGGTTGATGCAATGGGCAACACAATTTCAAATACAATGCAACATTGAGCTCAAAGTGAATTTCTATTTAATTGCAATTAGTTACTTTATGGATTACTTTTCTAACCACTGGACTGGATCCTAGATTCAGTCCTTGGATATCTCCTGTAAACAGTTGAGTAAAAGCGTTTTAGTTACAGTAGTGATTTTTAAGGAATATTATTATATTTTAAAAGTTGACAAACTTTTTCACATAGAATTACCAATGTTAACCTATGGGAGGAAATTCACTTAGCAGGTAAGTAGTGTTATAGTTACTTTTTCTTACTCAGTTGTGGATCCTTGATCCAGCACTGATGCATTTCTTATAAACAGTTGAAAGAATGTGTTTAAGTCATACAAGCGATTTTTAAGGAATTTTTGTAGTTTGTGAAAATCAACACTTAGAAACTTTTCTGGTGAAAACCAGATAATGGAAATACAAGTTACCGGTAAGTATGGTTAGAATTACTTTTCAGGTTCAGTGCTGGGCTAAAAGATGCAGCACTGGGTTCTCTCCTGATAACAAGTGAGTAAATCAGAATTTGTTGTTCGGATGATTTTAGGTGAATATTTTAAAGTTCGAAAACTCCACACTTAGAAGAATTTCCAAGTGAAATCAGTCAATGTTAGCCTATGGGAGAAAATTCAAGTTACTGGTAAGTATGGTTAGAATTACTTTTCAGGATCAGTACTTGGCTCAAAGATGCAGCACTAAGGTATCTCCTGACAACAGGTAAGTAAATCGGAATTCGTAGTACATCCAGTAAGCGCCACAGAGCTGCGTAGCAGAGAGATGTAGAAAGGGGCACTGCCTGCACCACCTCTCTGCAACGCAGCGTAGTGGCGTTTCCTGGAAGCAACTGGTGGGCTACTTGGCCCCCACGGTCCCTCAGGTTTGAAGTGGAATTTTTTCCCCAACTTAAAACGCGCCACATGGCGTGTTTGCACACCTCACTTCAGGCCCTGTCCCCTCTCTTCACCCACCAGGTACTTCCAGTAAGCGCCACGGAGCTGCGTTGCTGCGTACACAGCTCCCTGGCTCCTATTTGGCCCGCAGGGACCCTCAGTATTGAAAGAGAATTGATTCCTCAACTTAAAACGCGCCACAGGGCGCGTTTGCACAGTGGTGAAGGAAGGGGGTGTGGCCTGAGGTGATATGTCTGCAAACACGCCCTGTGGCGCGTTTTAAGTTAGAGAATTAATTCCCACCAGGTACCTCCAGTATGCGCCAGGAGGCTGCGTACCTGATGGGCTAGTTGGCCCGCAGGGACCCTCAGAATTGACAAGGAATTAATTCCCCAACTTAAACCGCGCCACAGGGTGTATTTGCACACATGTGAACTCAGGCCCCGCCCCCTCCCTTAACCACTGTCCAAATGCGCCCCGTGGCATATTTTAAGTTAGGGATTAACTCCCCTTGAATACTTAGAGTCCCTGGGGTGCAACTAGCCCACAAGCTACCTCCAGTGAGCTCCACAGAGCTGCGTTGCAGAGAGGTGTAAAAAGGGGCATGGCCTCAGAACACCTCGCTGCAACGCAGTTCCCTGGCATATACTGAAGGTACCTGGTGGGCTAGTTGGCCCCCAGGTGTTTGGGTAGTGTAGGGGGCTGTGCCGGGGATAGTGTTTTAGGGTTTAGGGTAGCGCAGTAGTGTTTGGATAGTGTAGGGGGGTAGTGTTTTAGTGTTTAGGGTCGTGCAGTGGTATTTGTGTAGTGTAAGGGCTCGTGCTGGGGGTAGTGTTTTAGGGTTTAGGGTAGTGCATTGGTGTTGGAGTAGTGTAGGGGGTAGTGCTCACCAGGGAGTTAACTGGAAGTCTACTGCTGGTATTGAAAGTGATTGTTCAGTCTGCATGTCAGAATTTGCTAATTAAATAGAAGAGGATTTGAGATCTCTCTTAAAACATGCCCTAATTGTTCTTTCTACAACACTAACCCTAATTTCTATGACAAAATGAACCCCCTCATTTTGTTCCTTTTTAAATTAAATGTTTTAAGTGTTACCAGTTTAGTCCAATCAAGATGGCTTCAGGTGTGCCATAATCTTGTCGTAAATAAGACTGTTAGCACTCTAGTTGTTCTTCAGAACACTCTGGGTAGCTGCAGTAGAACACAAAGGAATCAACTGCCAGGCTGCTCCAGTTGAAATGTAACAGGGAAGATATTTGAGATCTCACTTAAAACATGTCCTAACTTTTCTTTCAACAGCACTAACCACAATTTCTAGGAGAAAATGAACCCCCTCATTTTATTCCTTTTTAAATTAAATGTTTTAAGTGTTACCAGTGTATTCCAATCAAGATGGCTTCAGGTGTGCCATACTTTTGTCATTATAGGGCTGTTAGCACTCTAGTTGTTCTTTAGAAGATTCTGGGAAGCAGCAGTAGAACACAAAGCAATCAACTTATTTATACAACAACACTTTGGACAGTGGACCTGTCAGCGAAAAGAAAGGCACCAACCCTATGTTTACCAATCAAAATATTCTTCAACCTTTAGCGTACTATTTCCAAGTGCCCTCTGTCCTAAGAGCACCACCCAAACCTGGGGTAAAATGTCAATTTTTTGTCCAGTTTGGAAAAGCACCGTTTTTTAAATCAATCCAATCCAAATGGGAACGCTAGATAACTCTCTTATTGTCTTTGCATATAGACGCTGAGTCTTGATGTATATTTTCAATGCTTGTTTAATATTCCATTTTGGAAAAAAGCCAGCCAACACGTTTCGTTCTGAAAACAGAACTTTTTCAGGGCTGAAAGTTTAAAAAACATATAAAAAGACAATGTTGGTGCTATACAAGACAACACAATAAATGTAGACATTGACAGTGTCAACACAAACACAACAACATATAAGCAAGCCATAATATTTTGTCATCTATACAAGAAAGTATCTATTTTCAACAATAAAAAACATTCATGTGCTGTACAGTGTGTATTCACAGTGATGTTGACGATAGCCAAACTAATTCTATACTCATTCCTATTTAGGCATTTGAATTTGTGTCCCTCTAAAAACCACAATTCAGAGATGCTACAGGAAAGCATTGTGTCATCATTATCATCTCATAAGGTCATTTTTGTTACTTCTAACGGATAGGACCGAGGCTAAAAGATGTTCAATGTGTACATTTATAATGAGGATACCAAATCCAACCTTCCAATTCATCATATCTCATCCCAACATTCGAGATGAATGCGATCTTAAGAACAGCGAGGAATGAAATGTTTCATGGTTCAAGCAATATATCTAACCATCATTAAAGCCAGTGATAAATATGCCCAACTGGATATCCTAAATATGCATGTCTCAAACAGAACAATCCGATAAGGATAGAGTCATGAACGATTGTTTCTAGTTATGCCAAATGTGTGGAACAAAACCAGAGAATAAACAACATACTGTATCCAAGGTCAAATGAAGTACATATTAAACATGCAATATTCTGTACCCAAATGGTTGTTCCAAAGCGCAATATTATCCGACACGGGAAGGGGAAGGTCCTTTAAATTCTTTTAATCCTTTTTATTCCTTTTTGTCCGAATTCCCCAGACAAAGCTCCATATTAAGAGTAATACATTTATTCTGCTCAAATAGTTGTCACTCGTTGGATCCAGAGTGTGCCTCAACACAGTTAACTCAAAAGCAATTGCTTGTATAGAGACAAAGATCTGGAATGATAAAGAGAGTGCAAATAAGCATTGTCTACGCGCACTCTATCTTAGCGCATTATCTATTAATTTGTTTATTTATTGTGAGCCTTAGACCGCAATCACGGTCTCACAATGCTGCAGGTCACGTGACTGATTTAAAAAAAAAAGACTTTGTTTTCTGTCCCGAAGGGCGGAGGGAGGGGTGAACAAAAAGGTGACAAAGAAAGAAAGGAAATAAGGGTAATCATACGGCGCGGGGAGATGGCATGGGCATTATATATGCTAATGGAAAGTAAAAACAGCACAGTACTCTTGTCATTATTTGCGCAAGGGCCTACTTTGAAATATAACTCCGTCCTGTTTGGGGGAATATATGTGTTTTCCCGTGTTCCACGGTCCCAAGTAATAAGTATTATACCGGTAGTCACCTAAGTCATGGGGTTTAAAAATGGAAAGTATCAGACAGACCTGATAAACACAATGATCAGTTGTCTTGAGCGCAAACGGACATATTTCTAGAGCGAGATACAATATCGACAGCGTGTGGACATGTATATTATTTACACTGCAATACGTAGGAAATTAAATTATTCCTACCATACTATTACGCTGTCCATGATTATCGTCATTATCGTCACGTTTTATTTTCCTGAGTTTTTTATCCCTCGGGTAAATTTGATAATTACCTATTATGCCATCAAAAGAATATAAAAGGTTACTCGAAGGGGTACTTTGGTCAAAAAACAAGGGAAGCGCAAAAAAGCCCCAGAGAAATCGACAATTGCTTTCATAACTTAATACACACAGAACAGCACTAACGTTTTTAAAATCTTGAGAAAACATTGGGGCTTGCTAACGGAGATACCACATTTGAAAAATGTTATTACAAACACACCGAGAGTAACGTTCAGAAGAGGCAAGACATTACGCAATTTGCTATGTCCGAGTTATCCGATAACACCTAAAACAAAGACATTGCTTCCCACAACACCAAATGGATTTTTTACATGCAGCGGCTGTAACATCTGTCCACTAGGTAGAAACAGAATCAAGAAATTCCAGGATAACACGAATCGAGAGAATGAAATAAGACACTACATCAACTGCAATACCAGTCAAGTGGTCTACATAATTGGTTGCGAATTCCACAAGATCTATGTAGGCAGTACGGTATGGCCACTAAAACTAAGAATTCAGAAACATGTCCGGGCACTTAAGAACTTTGACCTTAAACACCCAATGGCATACCATATGCGGGAACAGCACCATGACATCAGAAATATATGGTTCCACGGTATTGATTACATCCCCCCACACCCTCGGGGGGGGGGGTAATCACGAACTGACATTACGTAAAAGAGAGGCCTCTTGGATATGTCGCCTTAGGTGTCTAGAAATGGGACACAATACGGAAGATGAAATGCACTATCATCTACAATAGCCTTGTGACCTCTTCTGATTCATATGATGTGTTAGTAACAATATAGTACTATATTTGCACATCTTACGTACCTTTCCTGTAAGCCGGTTGCGAGACCTATCAAATTAATAATTTGTTTATTTTTATTTTTTTCCCTTTCATCCGTGATAAGATAATGCATGTCCCCATTAATTTAACCGGGACATGTATTCTGGATTTGGGTAAATATCTTTCATTAATACCAATGATTTCTCAGGGTAACCTGGTTGGTTCTCCTTTGTCTATAAATAACCTTCACATTGCCCATTATATGCCCTGTTTATGCGGTGATGTGTTTTATCTAGGACCCCGATCAATATTGTGACCTCATGCCCCTATACGGCTATAATCAATACATATCCCTATAATTGCATAACAATCAAGAGCCATATTTCAGTAACTCACCTCTGCAGTCCATAACATTCCATGACACAGCAGAAGCCACTTCCTTAGATTCCTAGATAGCACACCAAGTTCTTTCGACATACCAAACCCCCAGCAACCTGGGAAAGCCCCGCTTGCTTTGTTTTGATTAGTAATAGAACTCCTGCGAGCACTGTAAGAACGACCAGTTCTTAGTGACATCTTTATTGACGTCTTATGTCCAAAAACTTACGTCAAACTCGGCACCTTTCAGGTATAAATATACCAACGTTGCCTTAAGCAAACACACGGTGGTGGTGAATACTGGAGCAGAACAGCTGTCCCCTTGCATAGAGCCCAGCAGATGCGAGAAGCCCACGGACGCTGCCCCTCCTCCTTGACGCCCTGAGAAAGACGCTGTCTTTTCTCCTGCCGAGAAAATCCAGCTCCGGCGTTTCCAGCCTACCCTTGCGGGTGACTGGGATATCGGGTCCTAAGAAGGAGATACCAGACCTCCTGCATTCTATTCCAGAGGTACGGTGCTGACTAAACCCTTAGAGAGAATTCATGAAACAAACTCTTGGCAAAACCAACCTAACTTAAATTACTACCTACTTACTCCCTCCCATGTATTAGGCTTAGGTCAGGCACACCGGAGTAGGCGTAGTTAGAAGCACCAGTTGAGGTCGTTAGCCAATGTATATATGAATGTATATATTTTATTCATTTTAACTATCGTATGGCTAAGAAACCATATCAATGCTCTTACAGTATTATTTAGTTATACTCCTTTTACTGTACGCACTTTTCATAATAACAAGTCTTGCAATTGTGGCAATTCATTTCTCTAGCATGAGAAGGAAGACTGCTCAATAAATAATATATTTTATTGAAAACGCCCGTCTCGCCATTCTCTGCACTCTGGTGAAAGTAAATCTGCACAAATGACTGAGTGAAATAGCTGTCTATTGTTTCACACGACTCTAGAGATTGACTCTTAATCTGAGGAGCAAAGTTGTCATGTTTATGCGGTTGTCGGAAGCTGAATCCCTTCTTGTCTGAGCCAGGGAAGCTGATCACTTCCTATTCAGTCAAGAAAGTTTCCAGTGACCTCTGAGCTAGCTGGGGCAAACCTAAATTAAGTCTAACATAGTCAGTAAAGACCTAGAAGACCACAGTCCTACGTCTACACTGCTGTTTATGTTATTCCAATGCGCAGGGCCTATAGGGAAAATAGGAACTACACTACATGGCACCCAACGTTTGGTAAGGCGATAAAACTAAAGCAAGACGTTAGAGTAACTCAGTCGTGCTTTTTTACACAGACCCTTTCTCCCGTAAATACTCCAATAGACGTCTGGAGTGGGTGAAAGGTTAAAATCCGCCGGCACTTAGTAGGAAGAGATTCCCATGTAGAGTTTCTGGTTTAGTCAACGTTGAAGGACACAGTGTTCCAAAATATTGTGCACCTAATCTTTGTTTCCTTGGAAACCTGCTCTGCAAACTTTCATTCATATTACAATGTCAGAAAATGGCAATAACAACGGAACCAATGAAGTCGCAGTAGACGCAAATCAACTGGGTTTCGATGTTACAGGGCTTAATGAACCGGGTGCGATTATCATCCCGGCAAACATAAGAAAAACTATAACGTTAAAACTTATAGAAAACGGACTGACAGCACGAGGTGGTACAGTCATTTTCGTGATAGAGGCACACGAATATCGGCAGACAGAGGTATTCTGTTCTTGGATAAACTTTCCAGCGGCAAACGCTATGACACACGAATTCCACTATTACAAAATAGAGGAACCACCGGATGAATACGCTCCTTTCGAGGAGATTGAAATCCCATTAAAATACCAAGAGCACCTGCTCTGGTTTAAAGGCGCCCTAAAACATAATGATCACATTACCAGGCTCGGTCCACTAGGTAGACCAGGAGCAACGTGGCCGGTTCTAGCCAGCTACACACCACATCCAGACATTGAAAAAATGTCAAAAGAAGAACTTTTAGCACAGCTAAAATTATTAATTAAAATACACAGACAGTCAGTCCAATATGTAATGCGGACTGCAACAGTCCAAACAGCTGTTAATATTCCACAGCTAACCCCCTATTAGGGGAACACAAATAAAATTACACCACAGAACATACAATCATGTCTTGGAAAAACTCCCACAAAACGGGAACAAATTCCTTTCTGGTTAGCACAGAAAATTACTCAAATAGAGGCAGTATTCCCGAATACTACCCCTATTGAATAACACAGAATTCTGACTATCTGCCTTCCAATGGGGGTCGCACCACATGTGGAGGACTGTGACACTTGGGGTACAGTCTTTGCTTCCATTTACACAAAAACACATGGTGTTCCGTCCATGGCGGTAATACCGGATGTGCTAAAACAAATTCAGAATGAATACGGTCCAGAACCTGCTTTAACTCTTGGTATGAAATTACTGAAAGACTTCAAGCAGGTCTCTGCTATATTACTAGCCAACATAAAAGGAGAAGCAGCATCTGTGGCGATCCGCCAGAAATTGAAAGAAACAGATATAACAGATCAACCAATTGAGCTTGTCAGAATCATAGAAAAATGCTATGAAGAATTAGGTAGAGATAGTTTGGGTGGGAAAC
Organism: Lissotriton vulgaris; assembly: GCF_964263255.1. Lineage (NCBI taxonomy): Eukaryota > Metazoa > Chordata > Amphibia > Caudata > Salamandridae > Lissotriton > Lissotriton vulgaris. The sequence goes on along the minus strand of NC_141687.1, from coordinate 1,526,836,051 downwards.
CAGTAAAACCCCAACTACTTGAAAATCCTGAAAAATTATTTATTAAAAATAATCTAAACACTCCTAAAAAGAGCTGGGAAGGAAATAAACAATCCACTCCCAAAGAAAAAAATTTCCAGTCCAGAGGAAGGTCTCCTCGGCGAAGGGAAAGAACTCTGACTCGAGAACAATAGTCTCCCCAGAGGGAGCACTCTGAGAAAGGATATAACCTTAGAAATAGGGATAACTTGAAAAAGCCTGATAGATATCAAAGTATTGATACACGTCCCTCTCGATCTTTTTCGCAGAAATCGGAAAGAAAAGGACGGTCAGACCCAAGGGAAGAGCACACCAAGTCCAAAGACAAGGAACCTGCTCAAAGTAAAAAATTACAATTTCCAAGGAAGAAGGTAGCCAGTATTAGAGTAATCGAACATGCCAAGAATACTGAGGACACAGCTGAAAAACGGAGAGTGGGCACAGACAATGCTAGACAGTGCAGCAGAAATCAGCATAGCTCGCAAGATCCTGATGAGTCATCTGGAGACAGTGGACACGAATGAATACATTCAAGTAGAAACTGCAGACACCAGAGTTAGCGAACCTCTTAAAATATACGAAATAACACTGTGTATAGAGGGAGATAAGACTAGAAAAATAAGGGGTCTATTTTGGGATAACCTCTCAAAAGGCTATGACATCCTGTTAGCCGAAAAAGATTGGCCCCAGAGTTTGTCAGGGAGTGCCCTCATGGCGAAGAAATGATTATGCCTGCCTTCTCAAATCACATTCCAATTCACACTAAATATATATATGCAAGGAAATGGGCAGTATCCCAGGCATCAGCATTATATAAGAATCATGTAGAATGGAAGAGGACTCTCCTCCTCACAAAATCCTGTTAAAATGTCAACCAACTGCACAAAGGCAGTACCCAATTAAGCAAGAAGCAAATAAACAAGTCAGGGAGATTTTAGATCAACTTGAATACCAAGGGGTAATTGAAACATGCACCTCTCAAATGAACAATCCTTTGTTTCCTGTCTCCAAACCAGACGATTCGTATCATCTAGTCTTGGACTATAGACACCTTAACTCATGTTGCAAAACCTTTGCAGTACAAAATTTGCATAGTGCTGCACTAATGAATAACATAGTTCGCAAAAAGTACAAAACGGCATTAGACATATCTAATGGGTTCTTTTGCCAAAATATTGCACCAGAAAGCAGGTACTTGACCGCTTTCTCAATAATGGGGTCACAGAAAAATTTCTGTAGGCTCCCACAGGGATTCAAGAACAGCCCAGGACTATTCTCAGCCAGAGTAACAGAGTTACTACAAATATATGATGATGAGGCATTATCTTATGTCGATGACATCTATCTCACAGACGACAACTTGGATACTCACTTGAAAAGAGTGAACACCATAATACTTGGGTTCGCACAGAGGGTTACAAATTCAACTTTAAAAAGTCAAGAATTGCCCATCTAACAGTCTTATTCTTAGGATACGAATTATCAAGTGAAGGAAAAAGCCTGGCGGACAACTTCTTAGAGAAGTGCGCTGTACTCCAAGCTCCGAGAACGCTGAAGAACTTACAATCGGTTCTAGGCTTCCTGAATTTCGGAAGAACTTACAGAGAGGATTAAACCTCTCTACGAATTAATTAAACCTGATTTTAAACCAATCAACTGGACTCAAAAACACACAGAAATGTTGAGATCACTGCAAACAGACATGTTAGCTAAAACAAAATTAGAAACACGTGACAATACACGCAACCTTGTAATCCGGGTCATCCCAGGAAGATGCGGATTCACGTACCTAACCTCTAATGAGGGAGAAACGGTACCAATAGCTTACAAATCACATTTGTACACAAAAGCTGAAATAAAATTCAGTTCAACTGAAAAAATTCTAACTGCGGTTCAGACTGCTGTAGCAAAAGAAAGGGCCCTAGCACAAGGTAAACGAATAATAATCGTTACACCTATACCTGCTTTAGAAGCGGTAACTAAAGCGAGCATTCCAAATGCTAAAGCTCTGCATCCAAGATGGATCCAGTGGGTTAATTCTCTTGTTGCAACAGATGTAGTGTATGAATTTGATCCTAACCTAAAGACACAGGAATTTTTACAATATGAATATGAATGTCCTCTGCCAATTGAAATCCTGCCTCTAGAACAATACGGAAGCATTATATATACAGACGGATCAGCACAACCCGCAGTTGGGGGTAAACAAGCTTACAGTGCTGCATGCGCGATTGTTAAAGGTCGTTGGCACAAAGGAAAATTTAGACCACTGGTCACTAAGACGCAATCTCTAGGAGATTGTACAGCTCAGCGAGCTGAACTACTAGCATTTAAGATGGCGCTTGAAAATACCGATCGCGAATTCCCCACACTTATAGTGTGAGATTCATATTATTGCGTTCAATCTTATAATGAATACTTGCAGAATTGGGTTGAAAATGGGTTCAAAGATGCAAAAGGTGGCACAATCAAGCATAAAATGCTTTGGGAACAAATAGTTCTTTTACAGAAGGAACTACGAAAGACTCACATGATACACACTCTGAGTCATCAACGTGATGGCATTCACGTTGCAGGGAATTCATTGGCTGATGAAGCCGCGAAGGTCAAAAACAAAAATAGACAGCGATATACTACAAGCTGTCAGTGCGTCAGTAAAAGATGATAGATAAACACTCCCAAAAGACTTTCCAGAAAAGTACTTATATTTAACAGATACAAATAATGTTCCTTTTGCTCGAATCCCTGGAGTGGGGGATAGAGTAATTCCAAACATGGAACACAGGTTAGGACTAATTACAGCGGCACACGAAGGGCTCGCTTCTGCACACGCTGGCGTTTCCGCAACAATATCATTATTAAAACAGAGATATTGGTGGCCCCGCATGAGAATACAAACTAAGAAATATGTACTAGAATGCGAAATATGTCAAAAAATGAAAGTATCAACAGTGAAACGACCAGCGCAGACACCCCTTCTCATCTCAGATAAACCATTAGCATGTGTTTACCTGGACCACTGTGGTCCCCTACCAAGGGATGGCAACTATAAATATATCATGGTCGCATAGGATTCCTGTACGAGATTCATATGGATGTGGCCCCAGCGCTCGGCTGACGCCAGTACTGTTATAAAAGATTTGCGAGTCTTTATTGGCACATACGCAATTGCCATGCTTCATTCTGACCAGGGTCCTGCTTTTAGCTCTCAAGCTTATAAGGAGGCCATGACCAGTATGGGCATTGGATTGCGATTCTCTTGTCCCTTCCATCCTGAGGGAAATGGGGTAGTGGAAAGAAAAAAACGAGACATAAAGCAATCTATAACGGCATAGGTATTAGGTTCGGGTGATGGGTGGGTCCAACATTTAACAAGTGTCCAACGTAGTCTTAACAACTTGCCAATAAATTCTCTAAAAGGTTTCAGCCCGTACGAACTATTGTTCAGAACTAGAATGTATGTTCAGGACTTAGATAGTCTTGCTTCAGTGGTAGAAGATAAGAAAAAAGACTTTGACATCAAAGATCGTTTGGCTGTTTTACAGGACTTAAATGAAACAAGAAAAGCCCTGAGCAACATAAAGTTAAAGCAACAGCCAACAACCACTGAAGACACACCACCTGTCCCAGAAAGACCTGTCTGGATTCCAAAGATTGGGGATCTGGTCAGAGAGAAAATAGCCGTGAAGAAGGAATTTGGGCCTTCTTACAGAAAAGCAGTACCTGTCTTAGCGATCAACGGAACAAGATCAGTAGTACTACCGCCCCTTGCTGGTAAAAAGGAGAACAGAGTTGTATCAATCGACCTGGTAAAACCACAATCATGTGGCCTATAATCAATAGCAGGCCCAGTGGACTCCCAAGAAGTGGCAGAATACCCAAATTTGCTAGTATCCAAGAGGTTCAAACTGAAAGACTAATCAATTCAATTCAAATATCTTTATTCGATTGTAAACCTTACAATCATAAAAGCACAATTCATAAACATACAGTTAAAAACAATCCAGCTATTACATTTATGAGACAAATATTTCTTTGGACAATATGAAAAACAGAAGCAGCAGGCAGAATAAACACTTTTTAAAAATATATACTACATACAAACTGAAAGACTAATCACATTTGATAAACCTGCAGTGAATAAAAAAGGACTATGCAGAAATGCCATGGAACTTGTGCCTCTTGAAACACAAATTGAAACAGTTCGTCATGAAACACCAGTCTACAATGATGCGGCATCAGAATGTGCTAATGAAAGCCAAATGGGAAAAACAATTCCAACCATCGACATAACTACATCTGGCTACTTCATCAATTTCGACAACTTTTCTGAAGATCAAAGCGACCCTGAAGTGACGCCAGAAAAAAAGACTTTTAAAGAAAAAGCAACAAAACTCTTTCATCAACTCAAAGAAACCTATCTTATTTCTCCATGGTTTGAATTTTGGATTGGGCTAGGTGTATTTTTCCTCCTGCTTTGGCTCATCATGGTACTTTGTTTGGGAAAATTCATTGAGGGAAAATACAGTTCAATGGACACAGCAAGTCAGAACATCAACTTAGTTCTGAAGCCTCACAAATCATCTCACATCGAGAAAAGAGAACTATCATCAGTAAATTTCACAGCCATTCCAATACCCGGCGGGGTAGTTTGGGACAAGACAGACTATGAAATATATGGCCCGGTCGAGCTCTTGAAATATCCTCACCAATTTAAAGTTTCATTAAGTGACTTTGTAAAACCAAGTACATTCTCTGATGATTGGGATTTTGAAAGTATAAACAATATGATGTCGGATTTAGTGTTGTCAGCAAAATTTACAGAACATGAGTTTTTTACAAGGTTCATCTAATTATGAACAGATGTACTGTTTTACACATTACGCAGACCACTATTTACATAAATCTGCTCAACCTAGAAATGTTTTTAAATATAACCAATGGGAACATTGTGCTAATCCACCTAAAAGCAGTTCAAAAACATTCTATGAGAAATTCCAATACTTCTCTGGGTTTAACACAAGTAATGCAGAAACATTTTATTATAAACTGTTGGATAAAACAGGGACAAAAACCATGCTGACAAATACTAAATTGATATATTCAGAAGCATTTTATGAAAAAATTATTACATTTGGTTTTGATTTCTGGAAAAATAACATTGAAACAAAAATCATCTGGGGTACAAAAGATTGGCAGGTACAAGGCCTAGAAGCATTATTTCGAGCCTGCATGATCCTAGAACAAATAATGTTCTTGAATGACAGAATTCAACAAACAACATGTCTTGGTCTAGCCAAGATTAAAGACCTTAACAAACCGTCTATTCCAAAGCCAATACCTGATGATGCAACCACAGATATTGAAGTAGACGTATCCCAAATTTTAAATGAAAACAGAACACATCCTGATTGGAAAAAGTGGTTAATCTGGCCTATAGACATGAATAACTGTCAAGATAGATTCCTGAACAAATTACAGGGGTTAAAAATGACCAGACCAGACCCTAGATACTCCCAGAGACAACATCCCGGGATAGTAACAACATACAGTGTAGGGAAATTATGCCTTGAATGGCTACAAACATCCACTCTGGCACAAATTAAGCAACACTTGTCTTTACTTAAAGATGGTGCTGACTTGCGCGATTTCATTATGGGACCACGCAAACAGCGTCAAAAACGTTTCATAGCGGCCAGCATATATGCTGCATACAACGAGGCATGGAAAGAAACTCAAATTGAAACAGCCGAGAAAATACGAAAAATTGATCGTATTCATTTGGAAAAATCACTTTCTGTTGTGGACAATGGGTTAATGACTCTGTCCTCCAGAATATATTCACTGGACAGTATTGTATCATCTGCAATTGATATTATAGACCAGGACTTGCTAATGTTACAACATGGCCTGTCCCAATTGCGTTCTATAGTACAGCTAGGCTGGACGTTGCAAAATCTCTGTTCGGGCTATGTGCCATGGCGTTTAATCAACACAACGTCATTATTTTCTATCTTTAAGCTTACTGATAAACAAATCAGTTTGGCACAGAAAGGAGCAGACTATACAATCCTGAGCATCGAAAAGCTTGAGAGATTACCATTGACAATGTCAGAAAGACCTGTCATTGAATGGATAATACACGGGATTATCACAATTCCGATAACAACTTTCCAGTTTAAAAATTGCCTTGAGTATATACCGGCAGGCCAGTATGAAAAGTTGGGTAAAGGATACATTAAGTCATCATGGAAATTATCTTATACACACACATGCTATAGTGAAAACAACAAAAATGTATTTCTTAGTGGTAATGAGTGTAAACAATCACTAAGCGGTATACTTTTATGCCAAGGTATTAACTTACATGGGGCCTGTGAGGGTACTTCAAATAACCTTTCATGCCACCAGCATGGCACACCTGCAGCACAAATAGAGCCATTCCTTAGGCAACTTTCTAACGGGAGTTACGTTCTAATAACGGATCACAGCTGTTGTGGCTTGGTGCCAGGGAAAGCATATCTCTTAAGCGTGAGTTCCATGGTCACTTGCTGTATGCAAGCATTGTATCCAAATGGCCCTGGAGACTCAGTGGCTCCGATTTGGCCTCATTTGAATATCTCTTCTATACGAATTGATACTTTAAGCAGAATGAAGTCTGTGCTTTTGCAGACAACAGTGCCCATCTCGTCATCAAAAGAGACGTATGATCTCCAAGTTGCAAGGACGACTGCAGAGATACATACACTTTATCAACAAATTGCCCGGTGCATTTCACAGAAATGCTCAGCCAAATCCTAAATATGTCAAATGCCAGTGGTATCTCGAATATATTTAGGACAATTTTTTCTGGACTGTTAACACCATTTGAAGCAGTCCTGGGTATCTTTCCCAATTTTGTCCATTCGATCTTTGGCGGCCTACCACCCTTTTGGGACTCCTAGCAGGTATTTTATTTTTGACCCTCCTGCTCCGATATGGCAAACCAAAACGCAGACATGACTCCGGCAAGGATAGAAGAAACGATCCTAGCACTACGCTACCGGGACCGCATAACTAAAGTCCTTGGGATAGCCCGGCTACGAGATCTGAATATGACCTGGTTTCTTTCATTCAGACCTATAAGGCAGACCTGCATCTTACCTGTGCTTCGATGTATGCTATGCGGAGAGGAATGCGTGTTAGACACCTGTCTTGCACTACCATCAGCAATACCAATGGACGTCGATACTTTGCTAAGTCCAGTAACGGCTCACGCATCGTGTTGTCCCCAGCGGTTACCAATCCTGATGACGGCATTCGTTGAGACTCCTGCGCTACGACTAGGTGGTGGCAGTGAGGCAAGAAATGAAAGCAACATCACCCAGATACGACCTTCTGTGAGCATTGCTGATCCTGAGATCGATGATAGCAATCATTCTCACAACTGCCAAATTACAGCATTATCAAACTTGGTCGAACTGTCACCTGAATATGTAGACCAATTCTTTGCGAGCCTGTCTGAAATGATGTTCTCCCCTGAACAGAAACAATAACTTTAGGAAAACAATCTGGCACACAGTGTTCCCATGAACTCTGAATTTGGCCTTCAGGTTTGATAAACAAAAGCTACTGAAAAGCGTTTTGAACTATTTTTTCCCTGCTCACCATGAAATTATTTTTTTCCAAAATTTCCAAAATATTTACCTTTTTTTCTGGCACACATACTTTGCTTAAAGTAGAACTATTCATAAAGAACAGAGCTTCTATTTTTAGTAGATCTAGAGACGCAATAATACCTCAGCCTCTAGCACATTTTACAGCAATTGTATTTATATGTGATGGAATAGTCTTGCCCTTCTTTTCTGTATTTAGAGACATTTCATGTGTAATTCTTCGCAAAATCGTTCAACTGAATATATATGCAAACATTTTTGAATGATTACTATGCTTGATAACGTACAGTACCTATTCATTTTCATGTATTTCATATACACCATTTCAAATGCAAAATGTATTTTGGGGTGGGTAGGAATACACGTGCTTCTTATTGCTTTAGTTTTTAGTAATTTGATGGACATAAATTCGTGGAGTGGGTGATGTGTTTTATCTAGGACCCCGATCAATATTGTGACCTCATGCCCCTATAGGGCTATAATCAATACATATTTCTATAATGGCATAACAATCAAGAGCCATATTTCAGTAACTCACCTCTGCAGCCCATGACAGTCCATGACACAGCAGAAGCCACTTCCTTAGATTCCTAGATAGCACACCGAGTTCTTTCGACATACCAAACCCCCAGCCCCGCTTGCTTTGCTTTGATTAGTAATAGAACTTCTGCGAGCACTGTAAGAACGACCAGTTCTTAGTGACATCTTTATTGACGTCTTATGTCCAAAAACTTACTTCAAACTCAGCACCTTTCAGGTATAAATATACCAATGCTGCCTTAAGCAAACACATGGTGGTGGTGAATACTGGAGCAGAACAGCTGTTCCCTTGCATAGAGCCCAGCAGATGCGAGAAGCCCACGGACTCTGCCCCTCCTCCTTGACGCGCTGAGAAAGACGCTGTCTTTTCTCCTGCCGAGAAAATCCAGCTCCGGCGTTTCCAGCCTTCCCTTGCGGGTGACTGGGATATCGGGTCCTAAGAAGGAGATACCAGACCTCTTGCATTCTATTCCAGAGGTACGGTGCTGACTAAACCCTTAGAGAGAATTCTTGAAACAAACTCTTGGCAAAACCAACTTAACTAAAATTGCTACCTACTTACTCCCTCCCATGTATTAGGCTTAGGTCAGGTACACCGGGGTAGGCGTAGTTAGAAGCACCAGTTGAGGTTGTTAGCCAATGTATATATGAATGTATATATTTTATTCATTTTAACTATCTTATGGCTAAGAAACCATATCAATGCTCTTACAGTATTATTTCGTAATACTCCTTTTACTGTACGCACTTTTCATAATAACAAGTCTTGCAATTGTGGCAATTCATTTCTCTTGCATGAGAAGGAAGACTGCTCAATAAATAATATCTTTTATTGAAAACGCCCATCTCGCCATTCTCTGCACTCTGGTGAAAGTAAATCTGCATAACTGACTGAGTGAAATAGCTGTCTATTGTTTCACATGACTCTAGAGATTGACTCTTATTCTGAGGAGCAAAGTTGTCATGTTTATGCGGTTGTCGGAAAATGAATCCCTTCTTGTCTGAGCCAGGGAAGCTGATCACTTCCTATTCAGTCAAGAAAGTTTCCAGTGACCTCTGAGCTAGCTGGCGCAAACCTAAATTAAGTCTAAGATAGTCAGTAGAGACCTTGAAGACCGCAGTCCTACGTCTACACTGCTGTTTATGTTATTCCAATGCGCAGGGCCTATAGGGAAAATAGGAACTACACTACAGCGGTTTCCACTACTTCTCACAAAATATCTGTCGAGGCTGTGTAAACATAGAGAGCGATACGGCCGACATTCTGTTTCACAGAACGAGTGCATATGGCTTAGCGCGTTCTCATGTTTGTTTTAAAATAAATAGACGTCGGTTTAGAATAGGGTGTTAATATACTATATGGCATCGGCAAGACGGATTTGCATAATTTGTAATACACGGGGGTTCTCTTTGAAGGCGAAGTCATGAAATACTTTGTAAATAAATATATTTCCATTACAATTAAAATGCACGTTGATAGTGCTAAGATGGCCGCACAATTGTCTAAATACAAGTGCAAAGACCTACTGGGCTCGTGACGCACGTGGACACGTGTCATGTGGCGTCTGATTTAATAACCTATCACAGGTGGAAGTTTGGGATAGCAGGGACGGCGGTTTTTTGAAACTGCAGAACGCTGCGTAGTTGATTCATCGTGATCAACACACTTGGTATGATTTATTTATTTTATTTCTTTTTGACTTCCTTGCGTGTCGCGTATCTCACTTACTTATTTATACTCCCACTGTGTCCCATTAGTGTAATAGTATGGTAGGAATAATTTAATTTCCTACGTATTGCAGTGTAAATAATATACATGTCCACACACTGTCGATATTGTATCTCGCTCTAGAAATATAAAAATAAAACATGTCCTAACTTTTTCTTTCTACAGCACTAACCATAATTTCTATGACAAAATAAACCCCCTTATTTTGTTCCTAAATTAAATGTTTTAATTGTTACCAGTTTATTCCAATCAAGATGGCTTCAGGTGTGCCATACTTGTGTCATTAGTAAGGCTTTTAGTGCTCTAGTTGTTCTTTAGAACACTCTGGGAAGCTGCAGTAGAACACAAAGCAATCAACTGACAGGCTGCTCCTGTTGAAATATAACAGGAAGAAATTTGAGATCTCACTTAAAACATGTCCTAATTGTTCTTTCTACAGCACTAACCATAATTTCTATGATGAAATAACCCCCCTTATTTTGTTCCTTTTTAAATTAAATGTTTTAAGTGTTATCAATTTATTCCAATAAAGATGCCTTCAGGTGTGCCATAATTTTGTCAATAGTAAGGCTGTTAGCGCTCTAGTTGTTCTTTAGAACACTCTGGGAAGCTGCAGTAGAACTCAAATTAATCAACTGACAGTCTCTGCCCTTGTTGGATGTACATGTTTTACTGAGAATGTCAGACTTCATTCTCACATGACTGAGAAAGATAATGTGAATTTACAGAAAATATGCTTTCATTTTAGCTTTTGGAGCACCTTCCAAACTTGCATGGGACAAGCATGAGAAAATAGTTTTCTCTCAAACATGATTCATGATATCCCAGCAGAAGGCTTTTTCACATGGTAAAATCACCTTAGAACTCCACAATTCCTAAAATGAATATGGTACCATCAACAACTGATGTATAATGTAACTAAAGTCTGAAAACCTTCTATTAACTGCAATGCTTTTTAATGAGGTGCTATCATGTATAATGGTCCCAAGATGGCTGCCAACACTTCTTGGATGAAGTGCTGACAGCCAATCAGATCGCACAATGAGATGTGTCGTTAGGCTCCGCCCAGATATACATATAATGTTTTCCTTTAATATCTAAAAAACTACTGAACAGATTGACACCATTTAAGCAGAAGCGCGAGTCTGAACTGAGGACTACCTCTTTGCCAAATTTGGTGTAATTCCGTTCAGCAGTTCAGGCTGTAGCTGCAGCTAAAGGCCCCTATGGAAAATTACATGGGGAAACACGTTTTGGGACCCCCATTTTTCTCAGCCCCCGTTTCACGAATCACCCCGAGACTTTCAGGATAGGAGCGAAGTGGACCTGGCCATTAGTTTTGACACTTTCGCGAAGATTCGTCAACCAACGCCAAAGTTATTTCAAATAGAATGTTGCGGATTTCCTATGGAAAATAGGTCCTAACTATATCTACCTACTGGCGACCGCCAGTAGGTAATATATACATAAATTGACTGAAAAAAAACAAAGGTTTCGGGGACGTTATATTTAGGAATTAGCATTTAAAAAAACGTTAGAAATTCTCTAAAAAAAACACAGGTTTCAGGGACGTGGTAGTTGGAGATTAGCATTTAAAAAAACCTTTGAAATTCATAATAAAAACAACCTGTGAAATACAGCCGTTATACTATAATTTGCGCCCCCGCATAGCACTGCTGATGATGTCACATATTGCATCACTCATGAAATTGTCAGTGGCTTCATTGATGACATCACTGATGACCTCATCCAGTGACTGTGAGTGTTTCTAAAAAGTTTAAGAATGTTATATATATACGCCAAGGTGTGAGAGAGCGTAAACTGAGTAAAATGTATGAGTATATCCGAATTACATGTAGTACGCACAAGTCATGAGGAGAAATGCCATGAGTGCGAATATTATATTCACCTATATCTGAACTGTGTAGCCAACGTAGAAAATATACATATAGAAGTGGAATTAATGTAGAAACGAGTATGAAATGTATAACCTTATTAGACGTGATTAATCAAGGTCCATGATAAATGTAGCTGCTAATGGGAAAAGGTCGTGCTGCAAAGCACAGAAGGGAACAGGCCACATGACCATGCCTGAAAGAGTTAGAATGGTATACCTTTCATTTACATGGACGGCACAAATGTTATAATTAATGTTGTTTGTTCGTTAGATTTATATTCCATAGATGTGAGTTCTTTTAGTAATTCAGAAATGATGCTAACATGTTATTTTAGTTAACTGTTGCAAGAAGGGTTGTAGGCCTAAAGGTTCTAATCTGCACGTAAAGGCACAGGCCGACTTGTGTCTAGAAATTGTTGCAGACTTCTGTTAGAAGTCTATGGGAATGGGGATCCAGCTACGGATGTCTGTCTGCAAATGTGAGGGGGTCCAAATTAATAATGAGATGAATAGAGAGCTGTTCAGGAGTTCAACGCAGACACGTAGGAGGGTTCGAGAATGTTGGGGTGTATCAGCGGGCCGGAGACGAGTCTGAGAAGCAAGGTCAACTCTAACGCACGAGGCTCAAATGAGGAAGATCATGGAAAAAGCCAGAAGAAAACATCACGTGAAGGGGCGTCTCTCGAGGGGCGTCTCAGAATGTTATTGTTTTGTATTAGGGACAGCACCCCTGGGTGGAGGCGGAGCAGATGCCTGAGGACCCTTCAGAGAGCGGATGGGTAGGCAGAGAGGGGTCATGACTGGCGAATATAGGTTTCCACTTAGAGATTAAGAGTGGGTGATCTTCTTAGGAAGTCATTCACAACTGACACCTTTTGGCAGGATGAGAACTTGTTAAGTAGGGATACCATCCAGATCAGGGTAGGGACAGCCTAACCTGTATTTTCCCTCCTGCTGTAAATGACTGAGAGATCTCAATACGTGTCCATGCTAGTAGCCCTATTATTTTTAGAATTGGTACTTGTAGTTTTCATTGCTCGTCTGAGGGCTTTCAGAGAGCACATGTATGTAGTTGGGCCTGTATACCTCGTGAATCTCATTTTGAGGTGCCTGTACTTGCAACTTATATTGACTTTATAATAAACCTTCGAAAGCTAGAAGTAGTCTGTGGTTCTTCCGAGTCAAGTCCGTTATTGATTGAACTAACCTGGTATTAGATGCACCTTCTTCCTTAATGACAGGCAATAAAGATTCAGTCGACCAGAATCGGGGTTAGATCAGGAGTGATAAGATATTGATCAAATCTCGAGCCCCAGCAGTGTATTGAAGAATGAATGGGTGTATGAGTGTCTGTATGGATGATTCAGTGGGTGTGTGACTGACTGTATAAGTGAGTGATTATACGTGTCTCAGTGAATGTATGGGTGAGTGACTAATCTGTATGAATGTCTGTTTCAGTCTGTCAGTTAGTGTGTAAGTGGCTGCATGGGTTGGTGAGTAGCTACATGAGTGTCTATGGGTTATTGATTGGTTGTCTGTGTACCTGTGTGGGTGCCTGAGTGCTTGTGTGGGTGGGTAGGGGGGTGTGTGCCTCTCTGCATGGATGTGTGAGTGGGTGATTCACTGGGTGTACGGGTACATGAGTGCATCAGTGAGGGGCCGTATGGGTGTGTGAGTGTGCATATGGCTGTGTCGGTGAGTGAATGGATGTCTCAGTGGTATATGAGTGAGTAACTACATATGTGTAAGGCAGTATATGTGAGTTTTTTTGAGTATATAAGTGGCTGCATGTGAGAGTGAGTGATTGTGAGAGTGGCTGTGTGAATAAATGTGTGCTTGTGTCAGTGATTGTATACAAGAGTAAGTATGTGTTAGTATCTGTATCAATAGGTGAGGTGATGTGTGTATAACTGTATAGGTGAGTAAGTGGCAGTGTGATTGACTCTTTGAGTGACTGACTAGTTGTATGAGTCGCTCTATTTGTAAGTGGCAGGATTTGTAGAGGATTTGTGAAGAGGCACAAGGTGATGTCTTATCTATGTGGGCAATGGGGATGAGCATAGCTTGTCTACAAGAAACACACTTGATTGTGGAGGAGAATAATAAACTTCAGAAAAAGTGGAAGAGGGCTGCTATTATCGGCTAAGAACTCTGCCTATGCTTGAGGGGGGGTCGATATGGGTGGTGCCTGGGATATCAACCAAGCTACAATACTCTAAGGCAGACCAGAGCAGCAGATATGTCCTAATGCAGGGAACACTAGATGGAGCAGAAATCTGTATTCTGAATGTTTACGCTCCTAATAACGATTATAAGGACTTCTACTTTAAAATGCAGACATTGTTGACTGACTGTTTGACAACCAGGATCCTGTGGGTGGGGAACTTTAATTGTGTGCTGGATGGAAAATTGGATAGGTCGACCCTGAAAACCTAACAAAACTGGGCATGGTTGAGACATTACGCTTAGTGCAAGAGAATGTAGGCTGTATGGATATCTGGAGGGAATTGTGCCTTACAGTCAAGGAACACTCATTTTTCTCCCTTACGCGTATAGTAGGCTGGACAGAGCATTGGGGATGGTGGCGATGGCCATTGCAGTGCAATCAGCTAAATACCTGGGGCACTATTTATTGGACCTTTCACCTATGCTCCTTTAGCTTACAGGGAGGAGATCTCTGAATGCCCCCCAACACACTAGAGACAGCCTCCGAGGTCTTGTCAAACCTGTCATGTAGGGAAAGAGTGGGAGGGAATATCTACATGAGAATTGGGGTACTACTAACAGTAGAGCCACTGAATAGGAGGTGATGAAGGCAGTGATTAGGGCAGAGGGCATGAGTGGGTTCTAAGGAGTAGACAACCTCTAACTAAGGAGCTGGGGACACTAGAGGGTAAGTTGGCAGATATATAGAAACAGGAAGTACGAAATCCAATGATAAGGACAGAACTCACGAGAGCTAGACGTTTGATGGAGGAAACATGTGACAGGCTGGATACATTTATCCAATGGGAGTATCAACAAAGGCTGAACAGTGAAGGCGACAAACCTAGCAATATGCTGGCTCAGATACTGAAATGAGAGATGGACAAACCACTGATTATTCCCTTGAGATGACTCAATGGGCCCTTAGCAATGACGCAGATAGCAATTAATGGTATGCTCAGTGGCTATATGGCAGGCATGTATGGTGGGTGCAGCCGCCGATGTCGAGACCGTTGCTACCTATTTGGGATGGATAGTACTCGGCATTGGAGGACGTGGCCTGGACGCCGAAGCAACATGGCGGTTCTACCGTAAGCTCTGCTAGGACACGGAGCTCCTGCTGTAAAAAGTGCCTCTTGTCGAGGAGTTTTTCGGGCTCTGATGCCAGTCCCGCCTGCATCATGTGGCGGGGAGTCCTCAGACCCCTTTTGGCTTTCTGAGCATTATTTTCGAGCCCAGGAGCCGCAGCTGTGTTTATCCCCTCAAGAAATGCGAGCGCCCGCCATTTTGAATCGCGGTACTCGTGCTACGTTTTTTCTTCACAGCTGGGCTCCCTCCCCAATTTTTCATGCCATACAGTCTTGTGTTGGCTCCGGGACCATGATTTTTATACGGTCCTCTGTTCATGACTGCAGATTATAACATTATGTGCTGGAAAATGTTTTGTTGGCCTCCCCTCAGCAATTAATCCTCTGGGGTTCTTAAATCAACCTGGACTGCATTACAGGGTGCTCTCACCTCATCATTGCGCGCTAAGGGAGCTTTTTTCATCTCTATGTCTTGGATGGTGTAATATTTTAGATTTCTGCTGATACTAGACATTTGCTGAGGTGGCGGTTCCTCTCCTTATTGGGGTGAATATTAAAGGCATTTTTCAGTGACTAATATACTTTACTTCTACCCCTCTGTCTCATTCCAAGTTTCCTTCTACTTTTGGATGTTCATTGACTTTGACTGCTTCTCCATTGGTAAATGGGACGTTTCCGCCCGATTCTACTTACTACTCACCATTCCTATAAGCAAGCTAAAATGTCCAGTGTTCCTCACACCACCTCTAAACCATCCTCTTCAGGTGCAAAACCCAAAAGGCACAAAAATGACCCACCTTCTCATATTCTCTCCTCACAAAATCCGGTACTTGACTCTATTTTACATGAGGTTCGCGGGCTTCAACCTTTTATGTCCACTACCAATGAAAAGTTACAACAAATAGAGGACCAATGGATTGTTACGGAGTGAAAGTTGTCGAAGTTGGAGTAACATGTGGGAGACCTTCAAGATATTACCACAAAAATTCCTCTACTAGAGCAAGCGATCCATAAACGGAAACTACACACCGAAGACCTTGAAAATCGAAATCGGAGGAAAAACCTTCGCATTTATGGTCTTCCGGAAAATATTGAAGGCCCGGATATGCTATCTTTCTTAAAGAAGAGCCTCCAAGTTCTCTTAGACCTTCAATCTTCCTCACGTGCACATCATTTGGGTCGTCTTCATCCTAATTCAAGCAAGCCAAACACAAACAACGTCTCACTTGGTCGGGACATAATATCTTCATTTCACAAGATATCTCCAATGCAACAAATGATCAACGTAAAGAATTTCTGGCTCTTCGCCCTCAGATGAGACATTTGAATATTCAGGGCCTCATTTATGGAAAGTGATGCATCGCTGCAAGAAAACAGCGATGCGCAACTTTTCATTGCACCCTATTTGCGACACCCATGATGCGTCATATTTACACTATGACGCATCATGTCGCAAGGAGTTACAGATATGTCAGTATTTCTGACGTATCTGTAGGTGCAAAAATGACGAATTGCTGGAGTGTGTCAAAAAAGTGACGCAACTCCAGCAATGGGTCATTACACATGGGCAAGTCCAATGTGAAATGTGCCTGCGTCAGTCTTAACCCTGCCATGAGACAGGCGTAAGATATTGACGCATTTGCGTCCTAAAAGTGGCGCAGTGAAATCTTATAGATCTCACTGCATCATTTCTACGACCCTTTCTTGCGTCGGAATGCCCCCTTCATATATTATACCTGGTGCAGGTATAATGTGGTGCAGAGGTTTACAAAGTGACGCATCTAGGTAGATCAGTCACTTTGTAAATATGGTGCAACAAGGCAAATTTTTTACGCCACCAGCGGCGCAAAAGTGGCGCAAGGGCTCATAAATAAGCCCCTCAGTATGGCATTCTCTATCCTTGTCTCTGCAAAGTCACTCATGAAGGAAATTCAAGCTCCTTTGACGATCCTGAGAAACTGAAACTTTTTCTAAACAGCATTTCCTCTCACTATATGGATACTAATGCTTAACTTTCTTTTATTGAACTGGTTGATATTGTTCTTTGAAACTATACCCAGCTTGTTCTTTCTATTATTCGTTCCTTTTTTCTCCTTATTGTTCTCTATTTTTTCTAGTAATACCTTTACTCTTTTTATTTCTTATATTACTTAAATACTTTATTCTCTTATTTTCTTCTTTTATTTCCTGTCTCCTATTATATGTTTTATTTCTTGATTTCTTAAGAGGCCTTTTAGTGCATATTCACTCCTACCGCCGTCCTTGTCTTTGGCGTCACCATGCTTCTCTCTTATCGGTTGCTTATCTCTCTTCGGGTCTGGATTTTTTTCCTTGATCTGTTTACTTTTTCTACTTTTCTACCTTTTTCTTCTTCTCTCCCCCTTTTCTTTTGGTTCCTTGGCTATTTTCCCTTACTGTTTTTTCTTATTATTATTTTATTACCTCTATGAGTATCTTGCTTTATCTCCATTGTTTCTTTTTCAATTTCGTAATCATCTGTCTTCATTGCTTAACATTTCATAAATGTTGTCTTTTTTTCTTTTTTATTGGTCTTACAGCTTACTGTTCCTGTTTCCACATGTCTTCCTCCAACACTCAACATGTTTAACGTTGTCTTATGGAATGTACGTTGTCTAAGTCATCTTGTCAAGCATCAAAACGTATTGTCTCATTTATCCAAACTTAATGCCCGTGTTGCCTTTTTACAAGAGACTGAGTGCAACGATGTGGAATCTCTTAAGCTTAAACATCAATGGGTTAACCAAATTGTTTTCTCTCCTGCTGGTAACCACCATGGTGGTGTTGCTATTTTATTTCATAAATCAATTAATGCACAAATATTATCGACTGAATGTGATTCCAATTGGCAAAAACCAAGTCACTTTCTTTAACGCCTTCGCCGTGGGGCTAATTCCCCCGTGGCGTGGGGGGAGGGGGGGCGCGCACGGCGCTGCGGTGCTGATGACGAGCCCAGGCTCGTCATGCAGCACAGTGCTCGTGTGCTGGTGATGAGCCTGGGCTCGTCATGAGCCCGCCCGCGCAATGGAACGCTCAGCACAGCGGGGGAATTATCCCCGCCTGTGAGCGTTCCACGGCTCATGACGAGCCCAGGCTCGTCACCAGCACACGAGCACAGTGCTGCATGACGAGCCTGGGCTCGTCATCAGCACTGAAGTGGTTAACATTTATGGCCCGGTCAAACCCGACCCACAATTTTGGCACTGTATTAAATTGAAATTATCCTATCCCCAATATAATCGTGGGTGATGATTTAAACAACTGGCTAGATCCTTTTTCTGATAGAAAATCTAAAGGCAAATTTAAACCTTTTAAGACCCATAAATTATTTCAATCTGCCATCGCCTCTCGTCCGTTGTATGATATATGGAAAACATGCAATCCAGATATTTGCTAATTTACTTTCTTTTCACCTGTTCACATACTATGTCCTGTATTGATTATATTCTAGTTACTAAATCATTACTCCCTTGTATCCATTCATCTGAAACTGGTTCTATTTTTATTTCTGACAATGCACCGATATCTGCCTCTTTTGATATGTCCCTTAACACTTGCAAACAAGGCTGTTGGCGTTTTAATAATCACTTATTCTTAGACCAAACCTTCATTTCTGAAGCGACCTCTTTTATTATATGAATTTTACCAACTCAACAAATCTTCAAATACCTCAACTCATAACAATTATGATGCTTTTAAAGCATCATTTAGAGCCTTTACTATTGCTTACTCTGCAAAGAAAAGGAAATTACTCAATGCCCAATATAAGGAAACTCTTCTAAAGATTTGCACCCACATGCATCAAGCAGAATTGCATTCGCAAACGTTACGAATTGCAAAAATCGGCCGTTTGCGAATGCAATTTCCTTTTTTGAGATGCATCATGTTAAAATTTATTTTTCGCAATTTTAGAAATCGCAATTTGAATTGCGATTCCTTAAAAAATCGCTAATTCAAGGAATCGCAAAAGATTACCAAAAAAGTGTATGCATCAAAATTCGCAAATAGCGATTTTCTAAGGAATCGCATTTAAGAATTCTTAAATTTAGAAGTACTGAGAGCAGGTGGTAAAAAAAAATTTCTGGGAAAAAATGTGAAACCAATTTGTAGGGTACTTAAGGGGTTCCACAGTTGAGCCAGACCTCTTTGAGGATGGCAGCAGTCATTGTCCTGGCACGTAGGTCGAGGTTGAGAGCAGCAGGAAGGAGAAGGAGGATGCTTAGTGAAAGGATATTTAGATTGCACATCACTTTGTTTGCCCAGACACAGGATGAAATATATGACAAGTATAGGCTTAATGCTGACTCCATTTTAGATCTCATTGCTGAATTAGACCCTATTTTGGGTAGAGAAACTCGTAGGACCCTAGCCATACCCACCCATGTACAGGTGTTATGTTCTCTACACCTTCTAGCCTCTGGGTCCTTCCAGGGAGTCATAGCTGTTGCTGGGGGGGTCTCACAGAGTGCACTTTCTAGATTTTTTAATGATTTCCTAAATGTAATGTTGCAAAGGATACGTCATCACATTTATTTCCCCAAAACTCAGCAGGAATTGATGGAAACAAAGTTAGACTTCTATAACATGGCTAATTTTCCTCATGTCATAGGCTGCGTAGATGGCACACATGTTCCCATTTGTCCCCCATCTGTGAATGAGTTTATTTTTCGCAACAGAAAGAATTATCACTCTTTAAGCATCCAAGTCATTTGTAATTCAAAATCATTCATCACAGACTTAGTTTCAAGTTACCCTTGGAGTGCCCATGACTCCTACATTTTCAAACATAGTGCCATCCATGGTCGACTGTTGTCAGGTGAATTTGGAGATGGATATTTGCTTGGTAAATACTGTTCTTTTTCCTAATCTTCATTTACTTCACATGCAGTCACATGATATGTTAACTGCATTTCTACCATTTTACACCCCCATAGGTGATAGTGCATATGGTGTGAGATCATATATACTTACACCATACCTTACTCCAGCAACTCATAAAGAACAGCACTAAAACCATGCCCATATGTCCACCCGAAATGTTGTGGAGAGGACCTTTGGGGTCATGAAGTCTAGGTTTCGGATCCTGCACAAAACTGGTGGAGCACTGCAATATCGTCCTGAGGTGTGCTGCAAAATAGTCGCAGCATGTACCATGCTGCACAACATAGCCACAAGGAGAGGCTTGGAACTGGATTTAGATGACATGCTACCAAAAATTGACAACCAGCCACAACAACCACATGCAAGACTTCATGGAGCAGATGCAGCAGAAGGAAGGCGAAGGAGAGCAGAAATCACTGAACATTATTTTTAAAAGAGGTAAGAAGCATGAGAATTTTCAGTTAATCTGAGTCAAATTTATTTTAAATCATAAAGGAAGTAATGAGAAACAAAGGTCACATTAATGCATGACAAGTGTAAATGATATAAACATGTAGCTATGACTTTTATCAGTCTCTGGACAGTATTTTCATGATGTCAATCCTTCAGAAGGCAGTCCATTCATGACTTCATTTTCTTCCTCTCACACCTAAAGCTTTGCTTTTTGCATTTCTCTGAGTTGAGGCTGAGTAACTTTTTGGTTCAAGATGTCTTGAACTGCGGCGTTCAACAACTGTATCAGATTTAGATTCACAACTGGGTTTAGCACTCTCATCATTTTTGCCCTCTTGTACTGATTGAAGCAAACTCATGTCTTCCTGCATGACATCCTTTGTACTTTTGTTGGACATCATCCCTTCTGAAAGCTTACTACAACATTTAATTAATTCCTTTTGCATGCACAGTGTATTTGTTGTCATTTTAGCATTGGTATTGCACAAGCGATGTATTGCTCTAGTATAAGTGTGCATGCTAGACATTAATCTCAAGTGCCTATTGCAATTGGCAATGTTCTGTGCTTGTATTGCTTCACACATGGTTTCCATGGCTGTTGCCATGCGGTCCAGTTTATTACTTGATGCAATATGTGCACTTTCAATCACATTTGTCAATTTAATAAGACTGTTACTCATGCTACTGATGTCTTGACTGATATGATTGAGTTTGCCCTTCATTACCCTTATATCTTTGCCTTGCAGCCTTTGGACTTTCAGGAGCTTTTTTTCAACTACACTGGCCTGGCACTCATCTTATGAGGATGATCTCTGGTTTGCTGAACGTGCCCTTCTTCTGTAAAATTGTTGCAGTCTACTACGACGACTTATCTTTGTCTTTTGAATGGCATTCATTTCAACTGCTTGCTGCGTATGTGTATTGGGCTCTTCTTCAGTGTCTGAGTCTTGCATTTGCTGCACTCTTTTCCTTGTTTTTTTCCTTGAAACTTTGGGTGAGGTTGTCATTTCATTTTGTGCTTGTGTGTTCTCCCAATCAGTATTGATAGTGTTGCCCAGATCAATTGTTTCATCCTCATTTTCTTTATCTATGAAAGAAAAATGTATGTAATCTTTACTTTTAAAATATCTGTAAATTTTAGTTTATTGTGAAAGTATGCATTTTTGTTTCAAAATTAAACATCTACTTTGCTTATAAAAGTTTACTGACAGATGTGATGATTATTTTTGCTTTGGGAAATCATATCCATCAGAATGTTTCTTTACATATGGTGAGAAAAACTACATCTCCCATGATGCATTGCTTCAATGCTATATTATGACTATTTCTCCAAACCTCTTTGTATGCTCTTAAGGTTACATGATGGGGATTACTTAAATCATTTGCAGAAGAATTAAAAGGCAACTACACTCTGAAACATATTTATTAAAAAAAAGACAATTACACACTTACCTAGCGATGTGCCAGCATGCTCAGAGGTGTCTATGTCAATCACTCCAATCACTGCTTCAGTGACCAGGGTCCCCTCAACCATGTCCTCCAGTGGGGTATTTGGTTTATCCTTTGGCTGACCACCACCAGTTTTATTTGCACTTTTAATCCTGCAGGCAATTTTCTCCTTTGCACGGCTGCGTAAATCATACCAGCGTTTTTGGAGATTGGTAATGTCTCTGTGGGCAACCCCTATAGCATTAACTTTTGATTGAATAGCCAGCCCCAGTCTTCTCTTCACTCCTTCAGGGACCTTAAGGGATTCTTTGCCAAAAAGCTGATCATGCCTCAAAGTGACCTCTTCTATTAAAATCTCAAGCTCCTGGTCACTAAACTTTATTTTCCTTTTTCTTGCATGCAGGTCTTCAACAGCACTTTCAGTAGCCATTTCTCCTGCAGCACACCAAAAACAGTCCTCCTCTTGCTGCAAGCAGAGCTCCAACTGCCAAAAGCCACTCCTGCAGTTTGAACTAGGCTTCAGGTGTGTGTAATCAGTGTACTGGCTTCCTGGGTGTGTCCTCATTGATATGCATCAAATTGCGAATTCGCAAATTGCAAAATCGCAAAATGCGAATTCGCACTTCAAAAATCTCATTTTCCTTGCGATTCGGTAAAAATTGTGATTTTTACCGAATCGCAATGAAATTGCGAAAAAATTGATGCATAGCATTTTGCGATTCTTTATTTGCGATTCGGTAATTTTCGCAAATAAAGAATCGCAAAATCAATGAATGATGCATGTGGGTATAAAACCCTGGAACACAACTACTTTTCATTTAAATCTTCTTCTACTTTGCAAGAATTATTTGCAGCCAAATCTACCTTGAATAAGATTGCCACTGCTGATGCTTGTAACATTCTCCTTAAGATTAAATCTAAATTTCATGGAGGCCAAAATAAGGCGGATAAAATGTTAGCTAACTATTTAAAATGAAAACTGAACGTCAAAATATTGGACCTATCCACTCAGAAATAACCAATAAGCTTATTTCCTCCGATTCAGACATAGTGGATACATTTCAATCCTATTATGAACTTTTATATACAGAAGATATCACTCCTTCTGGAAAGGATTTTGAAACTTTTTTCCAAGGTATTCTTAAACCCCCCTCCCTCCCTGATAACTTTTTACCTCTTGAAGATGATATCTCCCTACAGGAGATAATCAATGCTTGTAAATCTTTGAAAAAGGCCAAAGCCCCGGGACCGAATGGTTTCTCAATTGAACTTTTCTTAACTTTTTCCACAATTTTTGCCCCAGATTTATTGGACCTTTTTAATTCATTCCTATCTCTGTAAAAATGTTCAACCAATTTCAGGGATTAATTATGATCGTATAATTTTTGCAAATATTTTGGATTCCACTTAGAAAAGATTATTCCTTATCTCATCAAACCAGATCAAGCTGGCTTTGTTAAGGGCCATCTTGCCTCTGACAACGCTAGAATGTTTTCAAATATTCTAGCCCTTTGAAAAAAGTACTCTTCTCCTTTGGCTGCCCTCTCACTTGATGCTGGAAAAGCTTTTAACCGAATAAATTGGCAATATGTGATCTATACTCTTAAATGGTTTGGTTTTGGTCAAAAGTTTATTTATTATATCAGATTACTATATACTGCCCCACGTGCCTGTGTTTTTGTCAACAGTCTTTTTTCCTCATACTTCCACCTGCAAAGAGGCACCCGTCGGGGCTGACCTCTTTCTCCATTACTTTTTCTCCTTTGTTTAGAACCCTTTCTTGAACGTATTAGAAATAACCCTATATCACTGGTTTTAATCTTAATTCCCATCAAATCAAACGTTCTGCATACGCAGATGATATCCTTGTTTACATGTCCAATGCCTGCAATTCTCTTTCCCCTTTTTTTTTTACAAGAGATGGCTTTGTTTTCCACTGTCTCTGGTTACAAACTTTATTTTTTATTTATTTTACTTTAAAGGTTTTATATAGCGCTGGCTAGACCCAGAGGCATAAGAGCGCTTTACATGAGCATCAGATCATAGTTACAGATTAAATCGTTACAAAGGTTAGACAGATATTAGAGCATGGCAACATAGTTACTTGTAAGGTAAAGATAATCAATAAGGACAAATATGTAGGGGGAAAAGCAGGCAAGGAGAAAGATTCAGGGGAGGGGGGAGGAGCTGGGGAAGTAGACAGGTAATGAAGGCGGGAAAGAGGAGGGGAGGGTGAAAGACACCGCATGTAAGGAGGGGAAGGGGGACGGGGACACAAACCGGCAGACGAGTCAAAGCAACGTCCAAAGTCCAATAAGCTGTGATCCCAGGGGAAGTGGTATCACTTCCCTATCTCTATCCCTTGGCGCAGTGGACTCTCTCAGTGGGTACGCTGAGACTCCAGAGTATAAATATTGGATCTTTCCCCAACAAGGGGAGAAGGAGTGCTTAGTCAAAGGGCACAAAGGACAGGGGGCTAGGCAGACTAGCAGGCAAGGTGGGAGATTCAGGGGAGAGTGGACAGGAGCTAGGAGCTAGGGAGGTAGACAAAGAGAGAAAGAGTACTAAATGGGAACAAATGTAATTAATGAGTATTATATAGCACTGGCTAGGCCCGATGGAATCAGAGCACTTTACATGAGGGACAATAATGTTGCAATTTACATCAGTTAAAAGGTTTTTTTTGTATTATTTTTGTTTTCCTTCCGACCAGCAGTTACAGTAAACAAGACTTTACAGATATCAGATTTGTTGGGACATTTGACATCTTATAGTGCAATACAAATTTCACACATAATCATTAATACTTTAGCCAAGTCAATTTCCGCAGACAATCAAGTAGATCTATTTGGCATCTCCATCCCCTCCTGCAGTAGCCCCCCCACTCCACTCCGTTCGTCTAGTCTCTGTATGAGCTTTTCGTCCGAGTGGTGCAATATCACTTTCATAGGCGTTCATCATCACGTGTCTCTGGTTCTATAGTGTTTTGCAGTGGTTCCCAGATATCTCTGGGTCTCGAAGCTTGTGGGATGTCGTCTGAGTAGGTTTCTAGCTCTTCTTTGCAATACGTCATATCTGTGTTCCAATCTTTGAACCTGGGCGGCCTTTTGCTTCCCCACCTAATCGCCACCCGCCTCTTTGCAAGTAGTAGAGCCACTGCCAGGAATTTCCTGCGCCTAGCATATTTGAGCTTTTTGGTTCCCAATATACATACCAAGGGTGTGTTAGGGATTTGTTCTGATAACATCTCAGTTAGTGTGGTGGTGACTTCGCCCCAATATACCTGCAGTTGTGGACATGCCCATGAGGCATGTAAGAAATCCACACCTGGCGCTTGGCACCTTTGGCAGGCGTCCGTCTCCCTAATGCCCAATCTGTGTAGCTTAGCTGGTGTATAATAAAGTTGGTGGATGAATTTGAAATGTATAATGCGCAAGTTGCAGTTGGACGTAAGAAGTGTGAGTTGTGTACAACTGTATTGCCAGTCTTGTTCCTCTATTGGTACGCCCAGTGTCCTTTCCCATCTACCTAATGCTGCTTCAGGCTTCAAAGCCTGCTCATCCTGGGCTGCCGTGTATAGGTGTGTCACCAAATTCTTACGGTTAGGAGTTGTCAGTAGTAATTGTAATGCATCAAATTGCTTTGGTACGGCCGGGAACGTGTTGTACAGTGACCTCACTGCCGTGCGCAGCCTTAAATACGCAAAGCTCTTCAGGAGGAGCTGATGTGCACATAGGGAAGGGTCAGTCCATTTAATAAATGTGTTATGAGGAAACAGTTATCCCATAGTTGTCAGTCCCATCTCCGTCAGCAGCGCTTGCATATTCTTTTCTTGAGTTACCGTGAGGTTGTGATGTTGTGCAGTGGGCAGGGTGCATGCGTATATTGGTAATTTGTGTGCCCTGCATTCCAGCTCGTGTCACACCATGGAAGTACACTTAGCCGTATATATCTTGTCACCTGGCGTATAACGAATCGGGTCAGCTAGCAATACAGTCAGTGGAGCGGGGGAAGTTTTGTCTTTTTCCACTGCAATGTGAGGTATGTATGCGTGTGGCTTCGTCCAGTAAAGCGCATGTTGCGCCTGTGCACAAAGATAATATAACTGAAAGTCTGGTGCACCAAAACCGCCCAAGTAGTATGGTTGTGTGAGTACCTTCCTACTGGTCCTAGCCTGTTTGCCGGCCCATGTCAGTCTTTGTATAACAGAGCGTAGTTTATCAAAGAAGGTCTTATTTAGACATATTGGTATGTTCCAGAACAGATACAGGAACCTAGGCAGTATTATCATTTTCTGAAGGGCTATCCTGTCCGCCATAGAGAAGGGCATTTTTATCCACCTGTCTATCTGGTCCTCTAGTCTTGTCATTGCCTTCCCATAGTTCTCCCTGATGACTATCTCTGGGTCCCTATGAACCCAAATGCCTAAGTACTTGACCGGGTCCGTACACTATTTCAAGGGGAAGTCCAGGTCGGGCTCCTGTGCGTCAGTGGTAAGAGGTATCACAACTGATTTATCCCAATTGATGCGGAGCCCAGCATAGTTCCTTATTTAACATATTCTCTAATTAGCGAATTATCGATTCCTATCCGGATGTGTGGTGTAAAAACCATATCATCCGCATACAATGCTATTCCGATTGGCCTGAGTTCAAATTGTAATGCCGCCTCAGAATGTTTCTGACGGATTTTGCAAGCCAACGGCTTGAGGACTATGGCAAAGAGCATCGGCGACAGAGGGCATCTCTGTCTAGTTCCCTTGTGATCCCTATAGGGTCAGAGGTAGAGCCATTGATCCTGACTCGTGCTTTAGGTGCTTTGTATAGTAAGGAAATCCACTTTAGAAAGGGCTCAGGAAATCCCATCTTGCGTAGAGTGAGAAACATAAAGTCCCATTCCACGGAATCAAACGCCTTAGCGGCGCCCAGTAGAGATGCGGCTGCTGGCACATCCGGGTCGAGGTGGTGATAGAGCGAGAAGATAGTACAGAGGTTATGAGTATTGGACGGTGTTGGCATGAAGCCACTTGATCCAGTAGCACCAGATTACAAAGAAGTGGTTGTATTCTATTTGCGATTATTTTTGCCAGAATCTTAGCATCCATATTTATCAGGGATAGGGGCTGGTATGATTCGCATTCTAGGAGGTCTTTTCCCGGCTTCGGGAGTGCTATCAGGAGAGCCTCGCTTAGCGTGGCCAGTAATGCGCCTTCTTCGTATGCTTCTTTGAGCATTTCTGCGAAGTGCGGGATTAGTATATCCCTATATTCTTTGTAGAACTCTCCCGGGAGCCCATCGAGTCCTGGAGCCGTAATATTAGGGAGAGAGTTAAACGTGTCTATTATTTCATCCTTAGATACAGGGAGACAGAAGTATTTCTGGTGAGTGTCTGACAACCATGCTATCTCTATGTCATCTAAATAATCCCTTATGTCTGAAGTGGAGGCCGATACCTGGGCCGTATACAGTTAAGTGTAAAATCTGGCAAAACATTCCAGTACAGCTGGGGGGCGAAGCTTGCCATGGCCAATGGCGGACGCGTGAACGAGTCGCTTCGCACTAACGCCTGAATAATTTGACAAATATCCTGCTGGTGAGGGCATAGAGGAGACTCAGAGCTAGCCACGCAAGACCGGAGGCCTCCGCAGCCGGTATCGGGAGGAACGGAGCCGTTGCGAGACGCGGCGGCTTGTACAACGGGCGGGAGAGGGCTTGAACACTCATCCCCGCCCTAAAGTTCCAGCGCTGGCCGCAGTACGTGACAGGTCGTGCGGCAAGCCATAGAGGCATTGACCCGCTAGGGGTGCGGAGAGCCGTGAAAAGCCGGAAAGACATCGAGGCCCCCCCTGCGAGGAGGCGAAAAGCGACAACACGACCAGTGCAAGGCATACCTGATAACAGAGCCCCCGGCTGCCCATTCCTGATGCTGAATTTTGGGGCCTGAAGATACGGGATCTCATCGTCTCTGCAGTCGCTACCCCGCACCAGGAGTCCAAACGACTTTCGACCTGACGTGCTCCCACCTACTATGCCTAACACGTGAAGAGAGACTCTGGGCACCTCTGGAGCCCGGACACTGGTGGCGACTTGGGACATTCTCCATGTGCGCATACTGCGGTGGCTCTGCGGTGAGTGCCTCCGGCGGCGCACGATAACGGGCGGTGATTGGAACCTGCCTCCATACTTAACAGCGGAGCGCAGAGTTGTTGACCAGGTGGGGCGGCGCAGTTTGGGACTAGCAGTCCGGCTCTTGCAGCGAGGAAAGCCCAGGGAGGAAGGTTGGCCAAAGCCCTCCGCCCGGGAGCCTGTACTGCTGTTCAGGCTCTGGAACACGGCGGCTGGGCACTGGGAGTGCGGACGGCCGTACCCCTTCGAGACACATCACCGAGGCATAACGAAGGTGCGGAGAGGGAGCTACCTTGAGAGCTGGGAGCAGAATGGGCAAGGGTGACAAAACCCAAACCAAATTACCATTCGAGCAGCGTCGTACCAGAGCCCCGGAGGTGCAGGTAATGGAGTTGGACCCACAGACGAGAGGAGCTGAAGGCACGATTTGCGCAGAAATTAAAACTATGTGGTATCGATGGAAAAGGGCCTCCAAGATAGCATAGCATCGTTAGGCTCCAAAATAGATGCCTTATCTTATCGCATGGACCGTATGGCCAAAAGAGCTGACAAGCACGCTGAGAGAATAGACATGGCGGAGAGACGCATTACCAAGTCTAAGAGGCACAAACGGAACAGGACAAAGCCCAAAAGCAGCACGATAGGCTACTACAGGTCATACAGGAAAAGTCGGAAGATTTGGAGGCCCGCTCTGGAAGATCGAACATACGAATCACGGGAGTTCCGGAGACCACACAAACAGGTAAAATGGAACTCTTCGTCGAGAAGTTGCTGCCAACGCTACTGGGGCCGGAGGCGTTCTCACCGATGTTCATAGTGGAACGAGCACACCGCACGCTGAGCCCGTGCCCGAGCCAGGAGCACCCCCGAGGCCAATCATAGCCAAGCTCCTCAATTACAGAGATAGGGACACAGCCTTGTGGATAGCCCATGAGAAAGGGACACTGCAATACGAGAGCACCGACATCTCTCTGTATCCGGACTTTACTGCGAAGTTGCAAGAAGAGCGTAGACACTTTGCCCCGTATAAGAGATAGCTCCGTGACCTGGGATTGGACTACGCCATGCTGTATCCAGCAAAATTGAGAATCAATAGGCAAGGTCACTCTCACATTTTCACGGATCCTAAAGACCTACAAAAGGCATTGAAAGTTTGGACAAAGGAGCGCAAGGGTAGCCCTAGGGGCCAGAATGGCGAGGAGGACACTGGCCGCCAACTGGACAAACAAGACTAGATGGACTGTACTGACCAGTGGATTCGCTGATTATGGAACACGTGAGTGTCAGCGGCGAGACTCGCAGCGGTATTGAGACCTGGAGCAGTCTCTCGGAACACTCTGACATTCGTATATCTCCTACCTGCGCCTCTGAGGGAAGTGCTGAGGAATACTGACGTTACGATGTATTGGTGAGACAGTTTTGTTTAGCACGTTCCTGCAGCGCTTAGAGCATGCACGCCAAGCTTGCTATCACATGTGAGCAGGGATCCTGTGCGGCTCTGGACTTAGCCCGAACTTGGAACATATTGGCTGTGGGGCGCGCAAGCCTGTATGCATGTTATAGTGACCTATCTGTGCCCTGATGGCCCGCACTGGCACCACCTCTTTTGGCTTTGGCGGCAGGGGCGACACCTGTTGGGCCACTGCCGGTAGTAATGGCCGTTTCACTTGGCAACCTCGGCCCCCGCGCTGCGTGCACTGTTGATCTCCCTTCGGGATTTTTTGAGAGTAACTGGGAGGATTTGGGAGGGGGAAATTCGCATTCTGGGCCATGTTGGGGTTGGTCTGCTGTGGGAGGGGGGGGGGTGGGGTTCTGAGGAGTTTGTTGGGAGTGATACTGCATTTTGCAGGAGTTTGTACAGTTAGGTTGGGGGAATTGTTTAATCTGACTTTGCACATTATGACCCTGTCTTACACAGTTATCCCTATGCTCACTCCCTATCCTACATCAAGATGTAATGGCTGACACCACCATAGACAAGAGGCCTACACACACACCTAGACTAACTGTTCTTACTTGGAATGTCCGCGGCCTGAACGACCGCCGTAAGGTCAGAAAATTCATTAGCTATCTGCAGCGCCAGCATGTAGACGTCGCTCTGCGTCAGGAGACACACCTTCCGACACATAATCGCGTGCTCCGCTGTAGAGGGCTGGAGGGTAACATCTCAGTGGCGGGGTTCACCACCAGCGCTAGA
The DNA here is from genome assembly GCF_964263255.1 of Lissotriton vulgaris. Taxonomy (NCBI): domain Eukaryota; kingdom Metazoa; phylum Chordata; class Amphibia; order Caudata; family Salamandridae; genus Lissotriton; species Lissotriton vulgaris. The sequence goes on along the minus strand of NC_141687.1, from coordinate 1,526,805,796 downwards.
GGGGTCATGACGTGGGTTATCCCGAAGTCTAAGCTGCAGATCCAAATGCTGGAAGCAGACCTTGATGGGAGATTTGTCATATCTAGATGTTACGGCCCAGCGACGGACATTATAGTTGTTAATACATATGGCCCTAACTTTGACTCACCAGACTTCTACAAGACTCTCACAGTCAGGATTAGACGACTGGACCATGGGAATATGCTATTATGGGGAGGCGATTTCAATCTTACTATTGACCCGACTTTAGACAGATCCACCGGTCCTCCCCGTAGACCTGCGGCCGCTGCCTTGGAGCTGCGGAGCGCGATCACCTGCCTCGATCTGGGTGATGTGTGGCGGACGAGAAATCTGCTACAGGGAGGATACATTGTAAAACAACAACGGTCCCATGCATTACAGGAATATGCGAAGCAAATGAATATAGACGAAATCAATTCTATATCGGATCAGAACAGAAGGTAGGAGAATAAAAGACAGAACAGGGCTTTTTAAGGCAAAAGCAGCGATTTCTGTAAAAATGCAGGTGTACAGAAAAGTCAGGCAAGCAGCATTACATATACATAACATATAAATAAAGTTTTTGTATAAGGTGCACAACAGGTCGACGGCGTTTCGGTCCCACTAATTAATCATGGGGACCATCATCAGGACATTTAATAAATGCCTTAAAGTTGTAAGCCTCTAATGCCGGGGTATGGTAATCCCGATCTAACCGAGCAGCAAGCTGGGCGGTAGGGTGCCAGGTAAGGCGGAGCAACCCAGGATCGGGTGCTAGAAAAGGTATCCGCGTTAGGATAGAGTGATTTCAGCGGTGCCAGGATTACCGGGTTAGTCAGTACTGGGATCTGCTTCCTGATCTGTCTTCTGTCCTCCTACCTTCTGTTCTGATCCGATTGTGTTTGGGTACAGGCTTGTGCCCCACACTGGTGATTTGTTGAAGGTCATTCTTCTGTGTAAATTTTCATTTGAGTAAAAAATTGAAGACCTCTGTCCGGCTGGACATGTCGCTCCACATATAGAATTTATTTTGTCTATATTCATTTGCTTCGCATATTCCTGTAATGCATGGGACAGTTGTTGTTTTACAAAGTATGCTCCCCGAGGTCCTATGCTGACTTACTTGGGGTCCCTTGTTGCTCTTAAAAACAACACAGGGAGGATACACTCACTTCTCTGCATATCATAATATCCACACTAGGATAGATTATCTGCTTGCCTCCTCCTCCCTCATAGACCGAGTAAGGGACTGCAGGGTGCTGCCTAAAACCCTATCTGATCACTCCCCGGTTCTCATGGAAATTTGCACACCAGGCAAACTCATACCACCATTTACCTGGAGGTTCCCTCCGAACTCATTGCTTGACCCAGAGTTTAGGGGAGAGCTGGCTGAGGCCATAGACGTGTTTTTTTAAAAGAATATATGCTCAGTGGAGAGCTTCCAAGTAGTGTGGGAGGCCTTTAAGGTTTATATCAGAGGAGTAGCGATGTCAAAGCATTCGGGCATACTTAAAGCAATCAGGAAGAGACTGGCAGTCTTAGAGGGGAAGCTAAAAGATTTAGAGCGCAGACAGTGCCTCTTGGCCGACAACGCAATTAGCGCTGAAATTAAGATACTGCTAGCGGAGTATCACGAAGAGGCGGACAGAGAGGTCCGCTACATGAGCAAATACTCCACAGCTCGGGTGTATGGGGAAGGGGAGCGACCGAGCGCAGTGTTGGCCAATCTTGTGAAGGGGTCGTGACGGCGCCAACACATTTCTGTGGTTCACACTGCAGCGGGAATACCTACCACAGATGAGAGAGAAATAGCTGAGACCTTCAAATCTTACTACTCGGACTTGTACTCCTCGAAAATGGAAGATATGGAGTAGGAAATGGATGACTACCTAAATCATATAGACATCCCCTCATTGGACAACCACGACAGGGAATTTCTTATGCAATTGATTGAGAAGGACGAGATATTAGACGCGCTAGCCAGCATGAAATCGGGCAGCGCACCAGGAGCTGACGGCCTAATGGCGGGCTTCTACAAAACCTTCAAGGATCAACTGCTACCACATCTTTCGGCCCTTTTTGACGACATATGTGTGGAGGGCAGCATGCCGCACTCAATGAGGGAGGCACTCCTGGTTACCATTTTGAAGCCGGAAAAACCACAAGAGGAGTGCAGTTCATATAGGCCCCTGTCGTTGCTTAATGTTGATAACAAGCTATTCGCCAAGGTTCTGGCCACTCGGTTAGCCCTGCTAGTGGGCCGACTGGTCGCTCCAGACCAGGCGGGGTTCGTCCCTGGCAGAAACCTAGTTTATAACATACGTACGGTCCGGGGAGTGATCTAGCATACCCGACGGATAGGAAGGCGCTGGCCGTCTTCCTAGATATGGAGAAGGCCTTTGACTCCGTGGAGTGGCCCTTCATGCGTAAGGTACTACAGCGTATGGGCCTGGGAAAGCCTTTTCTGCAAATGTTAGGGGCACTGTACCATGGACCGAGAGCGAGGCTTCGAATGGGGGACCTGGTTACAGACCCATTTCCCATTAGCAGAGGTGCCAGACAGGGATGCCCCCTCTCACCCCTCCTAAATGCCCTGGTGGCGGAATCGCTAGCCTGCGCTCTGCGGGAATACCACGGAAATGAAGGCATAGGCTTCCCGGGCTACAGGATTATAGTTTCAATGTACCCTGATGACACCTTGCTGTACGTCCGGGACCCGGACAACAACTTATCATCAGTACTTAGGGAGGTGGTGCGCTTTGGAGCACTCTCGGGGCTGCGGGTCAATTGGACCAAATCGCTTGCCTTTCCGCTCACGCCGCTCACGCAACAAACACAAATGGAGTACCCCCTCCAATGGACCACAGATACGATTCGGTATCTGGGGATACATTTGCACACAGACTCGTGTGTAATCATCAGAGCCAACTATGGCACCGCAGTCAGTAGATTGGAGGACGATGTGGAGCGATGGAGCAAACTTCCTCTCTCCCTGATGGGGCGCATATCTTTAATGAAAATGATAGTACTCCTGAGATTCTTGTTCCTGTTCTTAACCATACCTATAGTCCTCTCTAAATCATTCTTTGCACGACTACAACAACAGATGACGAAGCTAGCTTGGGCGGGTGGGCAGCCACGCGTCTGATGGACGACACTGATTATGCCTTACTCGCTGGGTGGGTTAGGTGCCCTGGACATGGAAGCGTACTACAGAGCTGCGCAGGCGTCGCATTTGCACACATGGCTACATGGTGACAGACAAATTCCTCATGTTCGCATCGAAACCATTTTTGCTCAACCAGATCCACTCCATTACACTATTTTCCGGGCGACTGATCACAGAACGGGCATACTTGATTCCTTGACAGCTACCAACCATGAATGGCACAGCCTCCTGCGGATGCAGGGAGGGGCATTGCTGTACTCACCGGTGATGCCAGTTGACTGGGCTAGGTGGCTGCCGCCACTCATGGAGAAGGGAGTGGTTGCAGCCCTACACACCCTAAACATAAACACGGCGGGAGACTTGTTCGCAGATGGAGTTGTTAAGACGTGGGAGCAAGCCCTGGGCTCCAGTGACACTCCCCGGCTGCTAACGCGTTTTCAGTTCCACCGGGTGCGTGGCGCTTTGGGCGACATATTAGGTGGGGTCATGGCGGAACCCCCAGAGGTCCCTGAGCTCACACATGTACTCAAAACCACTTCACCCAGGGGACTGCTGTCCAGCCTATACAAGCTCACACAATCATCTACACGTCACCCATACACTAAGGCGCGGCTGGAATGGCAGACTGACTTAGGCCTGGCATTAGATGCAGTCACTTTTGTGTTGTGATTACACGTCTAACATGAGTCTCCTACCAACCATGACATGAATAATTGTGGAACGGCACCGCCTGCCCTCACTATGGGTTGTTGGCTAAATGGCTGTGTACGCTAGTGAACAATCTAATGTTATAGCGCTGAATTACTGACGGTTATCGGCTAAAGTCGGATGGGGGGTCTTGTTGGGGATTGCGATTGCAAATTGATGTACTTTCACTTGAAATGCAATAAAGAAATAAAAAAAAAACATGCAGTACAGCTGGAGTGTCGTATACTGGCTTGTTCTGTTCATCCTGAATCTGTGTGATGTACGCCGTGGTGTGGGTGGATCTGATTTTATATGATAATGCTCTACCAGGTCTGCCCCCTCCCCATAGTTTTGAGCTGTGTAGTTGCGTGAAATGTATTTAACCTCGTCATGTGCAAATTCGTTATATTTGTCAATGTGTTTCCTAATTTCTGCCAATATTGTGGTGTTTTGGTTTTCTGCATATTCACGCTCTGATCCCCGAATGTGCATACCTCCTGCGTCACTAACCAATAGTTAAGCCTGGACCAAGTAAGGTGTGTAAATGAGAAGCATGTCCCTTCTGTCTGGATGCCTCTGCCGCCATATGTCCACCAAGTCCCGATCCGTCATCCCTTCTCTTATGACCTTGGCAGAGTGTTTCCCATATCTATCTAGTCCTGTCGATCTGTCCATAGTGGGGTCTAAACAAGTATTAAAATCACCTCCCCAAAGGATAGTGCCAGGTTGGAGGTCATTCAGTTGTGTCCAAATTTTAGCATAAAAAGAGGGGTTGTCGGTGTTTGGACTTTATACATTTACTATGGTTAGCACCGTACTCCCAAAGTTACCCTGCAGTATCGCATATCGCCCCAGATCGTACCCCACTGCTTTTATAAGCGTGAATGGTGTTGTACACTTCACCCATATCAGGACGCCCCGGGCATATGAAGAATAGGACGATGTCAGTCTGAAGGAGGCCCATTTTGCTCCAATTTGTTTTTCTCTAGTTTCAGTGAAGTGTGTTTCTTGTAAACAGGACACGTCTATTTTGTGTCTACCTAGGTACGCCAACACTTATATGTGTGCCTATGATGTCTGATATTGTAAGTCGTGAATCTAGCCACCACTGCACCGCTAGTCAGATTTTTTCGTTTGTCCCCACTCCCTCCTCCCACTCCATTACCCCCAATTCAGTGGAGACACACCCATTAACTACCACCAACATACTTAACAAATGAAAGAAAAAAGAAGAAGAAGAAATACAATAATCAGTGAGGTACACGCGTAGGGGTAGAGCTGCCCTCCCGTTACTTGTAGCTCAAGCCACATGGGACAACACCCTATATATATATAGCATCACTTCAACACGTATTATCATTACTTGTCAGTGCGTAAGAGAACCGTCCGGCCAGCCGCACACACAAGCCCAAGTTGTATAATGCACAGTATATTCCCAATATATGAACGTGTAACAATTCTATAGGGAATTCAAATAAACTGTTGACTTATCTGGAGGTGCATATCGAGAGTCATTCTACATTTGAGTCCCAATTCTTTCCACCTTCCAGAGGAGAGTGTTCTCCAGTACATGTAGCCAGTCCGTAACAGTGTCCAATATATATCTGTTAGGCATAGTTATTCAACATCAGACATTGTAGTCTGTTCCCCCTGTTCTCCTCTCGGAGATCTCCTCTGTGATCCTGGTTGGCTTTTGTGCTGCAGAAACTTCTGTACTTCCGATGGTTCAGTAAATATCCGCGTCTTGCCATCTACCGTGATTTTAAGTCTAGCTGGGTATAACATGGCTAATGGAATACTCAAATCTCTTAGTTTCTGTTTTGCAGTGATGAATTTCTTCCGCGCTTCCTGCACCAAAGAGGTGAAGTCCGGATATAGGGATATATCCATTCCTTCATAAGATAGCTTCCCTAGTTGTCTGGCCTTCCGAAGTGCCGCGTCGCTATCTCTGTAGTTCAGAATCTTGGCAATGATCGGTCGCAGTCTGGATCCAGCAGGTGCTTTGGGCGCTAATCATCTATGGGCTCTTTCGATAATAAATACCTCAGAAAAGGTGTCTCTTCCCAACAGGGAGATCAACAGCCCTTCGATGTATTGCTCCATTGGCCCCGTGTTTGTTGTTTCCGAGATTCCCATCAAGCAAATGTTGCTTCTCCGTGACCGGGCTTCAAAGTCTTCCGTCTTTGCAGTCACTGCCGCCATTTGTTTCTCCATCTTCGTCAGCTTCACATTCAGCTGCACCTGGGTATCTTCTGCCTCTGATATTCTCCGCTCCGCCATGTCAATCCGTTCTGTGTGTTTATCAAGTCGTTCAGACATTCTGTCCACTCTGTACGTCAGGGTGTCTATCTTCCCGTCGATATTGGACAGTGCGGTTTGAAATATGGTAAACATGGATTGTATGTCATTGTTTGTTACCCCTCCCGATGCTCCCGGCGTATTTTGTGTTACAGATTGGGCATCCAAGCTTTGTTCCTGTTATTTCTTAGCCTGGTCAAAATTTATTTTGGACTGGGCGCGGTCCGGCTTCCCCATTGTCAGTGATAGGGTTATCTGGTTCACAGCCTCTGTTAGGGATGTGTCGTGGTGTATTCGGCACCGCAGTCTAGGGCCCACCAGACGAGCAGCCCGTCAGGAAATCACCAGTACACAGACACCAGTTGTAGCAATTAATGCCTTTTAGGTCTGTTTATTTCCTTATTCTGCCTGTAGATACTACCAATAGCAGTGGTCTTCCAGATTATACCTGTTGCGTTATTGTGTGTTGTTCCTCTGCTCCAGCCCCAGGGCACTCCTTTCCTGACTGTCACCTCCGGCCGCGCCTTTACCAGCTACACATGCCTATAGGGGGGTGCATTAATCCTCCTTTGTGCGCCTATGTCGGTAGTGGGCCCCGCTTCCGGTGGGCTCCTCCGGCCCCCCCAGGATGCTCTAGGTCTCGTGTGCGGGCACCAGGGGGTCCATCTAGGAGGTCGTCGCCTCGGGTGCCCCACAGTGAAGCCTACCCGCCTATATCACCAGTCAAGGCTCCACTCGGGAGAGCACTCCTGCGCGCTGCAGTTCAGTACTCCCCCATGCTCCTGCCAGACCAGCCGCCCCGCCTCTCATGTGCCAGCAGGGGTTGACCAGGCCACTCCTCTCCTATTTCCTGGGCTCAAGGGTTCTCGCCGGTGCCGCAGGGGGGGTCAGTGAGGCAGCAGCTCTATCCTCGCCTCCGGTCCGGCCCACATTTAATCAGACTCCCACCGCTCCTCCAGATGTTCCTCCGGCTGTTTCTGTGGCCCGCCTCAGCGATCTTCACACAGCGGGGGTGATACACACTATCCCCCACAGCTGCGGCCCCCTTTTGACATTCCGGGGTTCAAAGCGCAGGTCCGCCGGGTCCGCTCACCCTTGGTGGCCGCGCTGCGTCCTGTGCGTCTCGGGCTGGACTCGCACTCCAGCCCGCGGATCCACTTTCATTTTTAACGTCAGGCCTCGGGGGTCCGCACCTCGGTACAGGGCATCAAAGTGACCGCAGGGGAGTGCAAAGTCGTGTCGCTAGGTGCACGGCTCCCCCCCTCGGCTCCGCTGTCAGTTTGACGTGTCTCAGGTCACTTTCTAGGATGTTTCTGCAGGATTGTGTGAGCTGTCGCGAGGGGCTCGCTTAGAAAGCAGCCATTTATCCCTTCGTCTAGCTCCGCCCCACATCAGTTAAAAGTTACATAAGTATCAAGAAAAGCATTTAAAGAACATAGGGGCAAGGTGAATGGAGCAAGGAAGGGTAAGGGGATAGGGTAAAGGTGTAGGAGGAAGATAAGACATAGAGACGAGGGGAAAATCTGCCCAAGGTCCGGCAGGGTAGGTGACGGCAGGGAGGGGGAGTCCACAACCCATCTCCTCTTTAGCTATATGGTAGCTCCACCGGGCATCAGCCAAATCGCTAGGTCTCCACAGTCTAGGGTAAGTTCCCCAGGTTCTAAGTCCTGATGTGTAGGCAGGTTAGGGAATAAGTTCAAGGTCTGGTCAATGTCCAATTGTTGTCCCAGGGAAGTAAAACAACGTGTAGGGGACCACTATGGAAGCCATCTTGGGGTCAGGCAGGGGACTGTATGTTACACTGGTACACTAGTGGCCATCCTAAGGTCAGGCATCAGGCAGTTCAAGTCAATATCCAGGACAGCGGCCGCCAGAAAATAACAAATCCAGCGTGCACACACTATCACACGCACAGACATGCACAAGCACACACCAATGTGAGCACACACTCTCATATGCACACTGATGCACATAGACACGCACCTAGCCAAAAACATCCCAGAACACAAGCACACATAAAATCCCATGCACTAATACAAAAACACCCAAATACATGCACACGCAAACACCATCATATGCACAGACATGCACAAGCACACACAAATGCGCTCACTCTCATACACGCACAAACACACAAGCACACATATCAAAATCACAAACTCCAGTACAAAAATACCCAAGGACGTACACACAAACACATGCACACACATACACACCATCACACGCACAGACATGCACAAGCACACAACAAATGTGCGCACACACTCTCATACGCAAACTGAGGGCGCACATACAGAAACATCCACACGCACACATACAATTCCATGCTCTAATACAAAAACACTCAAATACATGCACACACCATCACACGCATTATGCCCAAGCGTTGGAGCCATCTAGGCTCTAAAAACAAGGCTGTTTACTGTTGTCCTTGCTGTGGGACCTCTGTTGGGTAGGCTACGTCTGCTGCTGCTGTGGCTCACCACAATCTTGGGGTGGAAAGCTGAAGCATAGTGCAGTCTAACTGCCTCGCGCTGTGTGATGTCGGCGTCATTTTGAAGTCAGGCAGTGACCAGTCTGGGGGTCAGGCGGCTGATCAGGAACCCTCCTGCTATTCCAATCAGGGGGGGTCCCCCCCTCTTACCGCTCTGACGGGCTGTAGGCTCCAGCGCTGGTTCTGTAGGCAGTATCTTCTTTGCCTTGGTTTTGAGGCTTTAGATGCTGAATGTGGGACGGCCACGTGACACGCTGGGAAGCTGTTCCTGGGGGGTGCTTCCAAGATGCCCCCTGTTCGGGCATATTATCAAGAACGGCGTTAAAATTATCGCCGCTTTAGCAGCAGGAAACTGCAGCAAAAGTGCCGATAATGGACTTGATAATATGCCCTTGTGCATTCCTATTGAAGCCCAGGTTCACACCAGAACCTGGGCTTCTATGGGAATTCACAAGGGCATATTATCAAGCCCATTATGGCCGCTTTAGCGGCAGTTTCCTGCCACTAAAGCGGCGATAATTTTAACGCCTTTCTTGATAATATGCCTCACAATTACTCCAAAACTGAGATTTTACCTTTAAATTCATTATAGTATCGTTATATGTTTGATACAACTAACTTCACTTGGTGCCCCCAAAAGATTAAATACTTAGGAACATGGTTTTCATCAAATATTCCTAATACTTTAACCCATAATTTTTCTGCCTTAAAAATCAAACTTACCAATTCATTATCTTCTTGGTCCCCATTATTTTAATCCTGGTGGGACAGACTTGATATGATTAAAATAATGATTGTTCCCCAGGTGCTTTTCATACTCTCAATGCTACCTTTTAAAATTCCCAATTACTATTTTTCTCACATTAATTCTATTTGTACCAGGGGGCGTGGCTTGGATGCCAAAGCGAGAAGAAGCGTGAGCACCGAGCTCCGCTGAGGAACCCTGCGTTTCTCCTGGTAAATGATCCCCAGGCCACCCCACACACACCACTTGGGGACGGGCGACACTGAGGAGGGGAGCCAGCCTGCAGTGTTTTTCACCCCGAAAGACGATTCAACCTGGGCTATTGGCGAAGAGCGGCGAGCTGCGCCGGAGACTGTCTGGGAGCCTAAGATGGCGGCTCTGGGGGCTGTTCTGGCTCTGGAGCGACATCGCAAGTGAGGAGCCCAGCCGATCCGGACTTGGGATCTAGTGGCGGGGCCCTGCTGCGAAGACGGAGGGGACGCACCGACGCTGAAGCCCTGGGACCTCCGATCTGGGAGCTGCTACTCAATCGACGCTGTGCGGCGGAGCGGCCCCGGGAGAGAGGCGGCGCCGAGGGAGAGACAAACCTAGTGCCTGGAGGGTGAGAGGCGATTTGCATAGGCGGATGCTCGTGAGACTGGTGAGGCCTGCTGAGGTACCACGGGGGCCCGGGCTGCTGATGTACAGGCCCCGGAGGGGGGCCCCCCCGCCCAGGAACGCACTGGTGAGATGAGGGATTGTGAGGTCGCAACCGGGTCCTGGGGCAGATGGAGAGCGTGGGCCAGATGACCTTGGATGAGGCAAGACGACAAAACTGGCATTGCAAGGGAAAGAGGTGGCTGGAAGGCACTGGATTATAACGCGCTGTGTGGGGCGGCGACCCTACCCTGGACCTCTTGTTTGCCACCGTGAGGAGCCGTGAGTGATCTGGCCCAGAGACACTGCGGTAAGCCAAGGCAACACGGAGAGGGCTTGGGCGACGTGTGGCAGCGGATGAATGTGTGGTATACACTAGTGGAACGGAGGCCGGCGCTGAAAGTGGCGAAGGTGCACCCTGGGATCGCTATATCGAACTTGTGTTTGGACTGTAGTGGCGTTGGAAGGTCTCAGTGGCGCATCGGGTCATTGAGCTTTGAACTGCGAAAAGTGGCGCGACCTCCAAGCTCAGGAGACCATTCAATTAAAGGGCCTGCTGCTGTTGAACTGCCTGGCTGGAAGTGTCCTTAAAAGGGGACAGATTGAACGGTGGAGAGGCGCTACTTTGGCTAATTTGCATTGGGAGTGGGCCCTGACTGCTGCCTGCACCTAGTCGGGTGCTCCAGTGGAACGGCCCCTGTGGGAGGGCCCCAGTGACCACCGCCATGGGCAAGCCCAGAGGGATAAAAGAGGAAGAACACCAACTCTCTGACGCTGAATCCCCGCCCCAGGCTGAGCAAGGGCCACATGGACTGCCGCGGGACCCGGGGCTGTAACAGCAGCTCTACAAGATCCTGGTTGCTATAGCTGATTCTCGTGCCGCCCTGCAGCAGGACATTGCGCAGGTGGCGACGGGATTGGGCCTTCTGCGAGCCGACCACTCATAATTGTCGGATAGTGTCAAACAAGTGGAGGACACTGTCCAAGAGATCGCACCTGCACAAACTGCGCTGGCCGCCAAGATGGCAGGGGCATTGGATCGGACGCAGCGCTGGAAAAGCGCGCAGAGGATGCGGAAGGGAGGAACCGGCGGACCAACATCCGAGTAGTAGGCCTCCCGGAAAAAACGGAGGGGTCGGATATGGTGGGCTAACTGGAAGGCTGGCTGAGAGCGGTAGTGGCCCCCGAGGGATTGTCTGCTTTTTATACCCTGGAATGCGTGCACTGGGTCCCGGTAATTGATTATAAGATCCTGAGTCGAGTGCTGGCCACTAGACTCCCCCCCCTTATGACGCGGTTGATTCACCCGGATCAGCCCAGCTTTATCCCTACACGCAACACTGCTGGTAGCGTACGTAGATTGATACGTATACTGAGTGGGGACTATGGCGAGGAAGATCCAGCAATGGTCCTCTTGGTGGACATTGCGAAGACATTTGATAGCCTGGTAGGCCTTACTTAGTTTCAGTCATGAGAGCCTTCTGACTTGGGGAGGGCTATATCAGTTGGACTGAAATTCTATATGCCTCGGTGAGTGCTAGGGTCAGAGTGGGTAGGGTTATCTCCTCCTCATACTCGGTGGGGCGTGGCACTAGGCAGGGCTGCCTGCTCTCCACGCTTCTGTTTGCCCTTGCTATTGAACCTTCGGTGACGTGAGCCAGAATGGGAAGGGCGTTTCAGGGCCTGAGGAGTGGTGGCCGCGGGCACTATATCTCGCTGTACGCGGACGACCTATTGCTCTTCTTGAGAGACGCTGGAGGGGCGCTGGAGGGGGCGCGGGAGCTGCTCTGCCGATTCGGAGATGTGTCAGGTCTGAGAGTCAATTGGACAAAGACCTGTGTGTTCCCGGTCACCAGAGCGTGTGTCCGACCTCTGCATTTACCTGATGTAACGTGGGAGCCCTCGTGCCTCCCCTATTTAGGGACGCACATATATCATACCCAGGAGGACTTGCTGGAGGGTAATATCGGTAGGGCGCTGAGGGGTCTTAGGGGCAATATGCAGTTCTGGGGAACCCTACCGTTGTCGTTGGCGGGTCGGGTGGCCCTGCTGAAGATGGTGGCACTTCCTCGGCTGCTATATTTTTTCCGTACCTTGCCCATACGGATACCTGTTGCGCTGTTTCGACAACTCTGATCAGCGGTGGGGGCTTTATCTGGGGGGCCGGAAGGCACCGAGTAGCACTTGACACACTGATGCGACCAAGGGCGGCCTTGCTGTCCCTGACTTCGAGTTGTATTACTTGGTGGCGCAGTTCCATGGCCTTACTCAACCATTGGCGCCGTAATTCCGTGGACCGGGATGAGACCTCGAACTAGATGTTCCCCGGCACGTACTATCGTATGTGATACTACAGCAAAAGTTGCGAACAGCCGAGCTGTCGATTGAGGAGAGCGTTTTAAGACACTGCTGGAAGCGAATCCATAACAGAATTGGCATGCAACGACCATATGCCCCGGAGATACCGCTGGGGATGTGTATGGTTCTGCCACATGGGGGGGGGACTGGTCTGTTCTTGCGGAGTGGAAGAGACTAGGGCTTCAAATGGTAGGAGATTTGTTTGGCGGCGGTGTATTGCTGCCTTATAGTGCGCTGCAGGAGAGTTTTGGGCTCCCACAGGGTCAATTTTCAATACATGCAGCCCTAGTTGCTGCCATCCAACGACACTGGGGCATGGGACTCTCGGAACCACCAATAAACGAAGCGTGTCAATTTGTAGTGATGGCAGCGGGAACCTTTAAGACAGTTACCTGTTTATATAGGCGTGTGATTGGGGAGGGGTTGACGCCGCTACAGAGGCTGAGGGAGCAGTGGGCGGAAGATATAATCAAAGAGATACCCGACTCGTCTTGGTCCCACATCCTCAAGAGAGCGTGGAAGAGTACTAGGAACGCTAGGTTCCAATTGGTCCAATTTTTTATTTTGCACTGAGCATATCTCACACCGACAAAAATGAATCAATACTTCCAAGTGGACACTGCACATTGCCCCCGATGTACGTTGCGAGACGCGGACTTGATGCATGTGCTGTGGGACTGCCCGCAACTGGGCAAGTACTGGGAGGAGGTGGTTGAGCTGCTTTGCAGGGTAACTGGACGTCAGATTGTTCTGGATAAGGGGACCTGCGTGCTGCATTGGTTTCCGCATACTAGCAGAACAAAACTGACGAGTAAATTCTTGGACTTGGGACTGTTGCTTGCCAAGAGGGAAATTACGTCCCACTGGAGAGCTGCGGCGGGGCCAAGCTACCTTAGATGGAGAGCTGCATTGCTCGTGTGGGCGAGCAGCGAGAGCCCTGTTTGACTGCAGCAGGCACATAGGTCCCACAATGACAAAGCACTTGAAGGGGAGCGAGCGTGGGAGGCCCTTGTTATTGAACTGAAGGGGGCGGACATGGAATCTGAGTCAGAGATGAGTGCCCGTTCCGGGGATGAGGACTAGAGGAATAATGCCATCCTATGGGATGAGATGCGCGATGGAGAGTCTCTGTATTCCCTAAATAGTCACTATATCTACTCAAGACGTAAATTGAAGACAGGTATGGTCTCCATGGAGGACTGGATCTTACACTTGTTCATATACAATCTCAGAGCTGATGCGCCGGCGGGGGGGTTACTGGGCAGGGGAGCAGGGAGATGGGGGTTACATTGAGAATGGATCTGATGTATGGGGCACTAGGATGGAGATGTATTGCATTGTGAGGGTGACCAATAACTACCATAGTAACTGAACCTGCCAAGCAGCGGGGATTGATGCCTTTGCCTCCATGGTCTCTATCGAGAACTTGTTGTATATATGCAAGCTCAGCCATTCTCATTTGTGTTGTTTGTGTTTGAAAACAATAAAAAGATTTTTTTTTAAATAATAACAATAATTCTATTTGTACCACATTCTTATGGAACAACAAACAAACTCGTATTACTCTATCTAAATGCACTCATCCAAAATCTGAGGGTGGTGTCCGATTTCATGATTTTAAATTGTATCACACTGCTTTTTTGATTTGTCCATTTTATACCATGTCTAAAGATTATCAAGACTCTCCTATGCCAACATGGGTTGCTGCTGAACGTTCATTGTTAAAGGGTTTTTCCTTTCAGGATATTACGTTTATGACTAATTGTACTTTCATTTCCAAATATACTATCTTAAAACACTCTGACAATCTTCTACATGCCCTTTTTTCCCAAGGTTTTGATCCCTAGCAATCCTTTTTAGCGTCTTCCATATGGTTTAACAAACATATTAAATTCCGACACAAATCTTTCTATTACAAGCACTGGAAGGAAAAGGGTATATTTTATGTACATCAGTTGATGGTTAATTATTCGCTTCTATCCTTTACCCTGTTACAAGAGAAATGTAACCTTCCTGACTCTTGTATTCACCAATATAATACATTATTTCCTGTTCTCCAAACCTTTCTGCAAAACTTTAATTCCAACCTTACTCATATTTCTTTTACTCCTATTACACCCCTATTTCAAACTCCCCTTGGCCCAATTTCAAGTGCTTCCTTTATATATAAAACCTTATCCTCACCTACCACCACTACAGAGTATATCCCCTATGGAGCTACTTTGGGAACAAGACTTATCTCAATCACTCTCTGTTCATCAATGGGACTGAATGTGGCCAAGGCTTTTCAAAACCTCCAAAGCTGCCAATATTACACAATCCCTATATTTTATTTATAACAGAGTTGTAATTACTCTCCTATTTCTACACAAAATTGACCATTCTATTTCTCCATTATGTTGATCATGTCTCTCTTTTGAAGGCTTGTTGATACATTTACTTTATTATTATCCTAAAGTTTATGACTTTTGGGAAGCTATATGGTCGAAATGTTTATGGATTTTTACTTGTGACGTACCATTTGCCATTCAAAATATATTTTTAGGTACCATATTCATAGATTTCGATCACCTCCCTTCTAAAACTATTTTATTTGACCTCTTTATTGCTATTGCCTTTAAAGTTATATTAACATGTTGGAAAGATAAGTCTAGGATATCCTTTTTGTTATGGTGGAATTTGATTTGTGATGAACATAGAATTGCTTCTGTCTCCCACTCTTCTATTTATTTAAAGATTAAGTCTGACTTACGATGGTTACCTTTTACCACCTTTTTATCCTAACACTCATCTTTCTTATAACACCCATTTCTTCTCTAATCTTTTAACCCTCCCTTCTTCTTTCTCTCTTTCTCCTCTTTCCTTTTTTCTTTCTCTCTACTCTACTCTTTCCTCTATCTCTTTTATATATCAAATCATTCAAATATAACATGTTCTCTGATGGAACACACTCCTTTAATATGGTGATGTATTTTCTTTTTACCCATATAAACTCTCCTCTTTTCTTACACATTTCTTTCCTTCTCATTATAATACTTGCTAATGTCACTATTTAGTACTCTTGCGCCAAAAATTCTTATGTAATGTTTTAATTCTGTGTTCATTCGCTCAATAAAAATTATTTTTCAAAAAAAGGTACTCGCCATTGTCCTGCTGGCCATCCCTGAAGAGTTGGAGGTGGAGATCACATTGGAGGAGCTTAAGGAGGCACTGGGGAAGATGGCTGAGGAGAATACCCCAGGTCGAACGGCTTCTCTATGGAGTATTCTAATATTTTTGCATCACAGTTAGCGGAACCCTTGTTAGAGGCCTACAAGGAATGAAGATGGGGGAGAAGTACCTCCTACGCTCAGAGGAGCGGTGGTCTGGATGGCACCTAAGCCGGGAGGATACTCAGCGGTTCCCTCCTCTCATATGGATCTCTGGCCATGCATAATACAGACACAAAAGTGTTATGCAAGATACTAACCGAAAGACTGTGTGCGGTGGTGGGGTCCCTAGTCCATGAAGATCAGTGTGGTTTCATAGCGTAGGCTGATCACATGTATACAGTGGAGAATAGCAGTGCTGGTCTCAGTGGATATCGCAAAAGTATTTGATACACTTGGCTGGACAAATGCGCATGCGCTTTGGACCAGGTTTTTGTGGTTGGGTGGAGCTCCTTTACAGTGCATCTTGGGCAAGGGTTAGAAGCCTGGGTAGTGGAACAGGGGACCAGATAGGGATGCTCCCTGTCCCCTCTGTTGTTCGCCCTGGCAATGGAACACATGGCAGTGAAACGTACCAAGCAACATGGTTTACTTTGGTATTGAGATAGGAGATAATGTGCATCTGATATCGCTGCATGTGGATTATGTTCTTTTCTAACTGAGGAGACCTGTGGACTCTGTTCCACTGTTCTTAACAGAATTAGATGACTTTGTTGCCATAGCAGGTCTCCGGCTTAACCGGCGTAACAAGCTGCTGTTCCCATTGGTAGCTTTGCGTGGCTTCTCTGGGCCTGACTTGCCTAATCTTGGCCTGAATTGGGAAACTGAGGTATTTCGATATTTGGCAATTATGGTGGCACAAACTGCAGGTGAACAACGTTGCCTAAACACAGACAAGATGCTAGAGGGTCTGACACGGTCCACCGCTTCCTGGAATATGTTGCCGCTTTCAGTGGTGGGACACATTGCTATTGCGAAGATGGTGTTTCTCCCCTGATGCATCTATATAGCACAGAACGTGTTGCCCACGCGCCACCGACAAATGTTCAGGGCACTGGATAGCCTGCTGATATCCTTAGTGTAGGCAGCTCAGAGAAGCAGGGTGGTAAATGCCTCCCTCAAATTGGATATGGAAGAGGGGGGCATGGGATTACCTGATATCGAGTTGTATTATTTGTAACCAAACTGCAACATGCGGCTCAGTGGGTGATGACAGAAGACAGCTGGTAGAAAAGACTACTGAGGGGCACCTGTGGTAACACACCCCTAATGAGTTGCTTATGAGGGGATTGAGGGTCCCAGCATACTTCCCCTATCTGGTGCGACAAACTGCAGACATCTGGGGGAGGGTGATTAATAGAATCATGAATTAACCCCCTTTTGTAGGGGAGATGAACTTGTGGGGCTGCTGCCGTTCAAATGTGTCAGTTGACTGCTGGAGGGAGGGTGGATTTGGAACGCTGGGAGACCTGTACCCGAGAGACTGTTTCATTACATTTGAGGAAGCATGTGAGGAATTCTCAGTGGGGATTGGTCAGTTCCTACAGTATGCTAAAATGTCAGGTATAGGAAGTGAAATAGGGACAAGGGGCCAGATGGAGGTGGCCAAATACCGGTCAGTAACGGCCGATTTCGGCCGTTACAGACCGGTATTTGGAGTTTCAGATGTAAGGGGCCTTAAAATTACCGATTCGGTAAATTTACAGATTCGGTAAATACAGACTCGGTAAAATACCGATTCTGTAAATGCAGATGTAGCTGGCACATGTCAGAGTGCCACAGGGCTTTAAGAATCGGTATTTTACCACCCAATCCAATTGGGTGGTAAAATACCGAATACAGGTGTGCATGCACATCTGTGCATGCACACCTGTGCAATGTAACACACAGACATGCCCTTAGGGCATGTCTGTGTGCCACATGGCACACAAGTCCGAAATTGGGGTGCAAGTGGGTGTCAAAGTGACACCCCCTGCACCCTTGCAAAATTCGGTATTTACCGAATCGGTGAATACCGATTCGGTAATGACCATTGATTCCTATGGGCTGCAATGCCCATAGGAATCAAAGGGCTTTACCGATTCGGTATTTACAGAATCGGTAAATACCGAATCTTAACGATTCGGTATTTACTGAATCTGAAATACCTACATTTCCCCCCTTCTAATTTACCACTTCTTAAATACCGAATCGGTATGATTCGGTATTTTAGAAGTGGTAAATTAGAATTACCTACATCGGGCCCCTTGTCCCCCTTGTCAATTCGGTAATTTTACCGAATCGGTATTTACCGATTCGGTAATTGCCATTGGTTCCTATGGGCCTCAAGGCCCATAGGAATCAATGGCAATTACCGAATCGGTATATACTGATTCAGTAATTACCGAATGTTACAGATTTGTTAAATAATTTGGTAAAAATACCTACATAGCATTTACCGATTTGTAAATACCGAATCGGTAAAATTCGGTATCTACGAAACGGTAAATACTAATTACCTACATTGGGCCCAAGCTTCCCTGAAACAACCCAGCAGTATGACACTCTACAAGTAATGTTGACAGTTGGTTCAACGCGACACCTGGTGTCTATGCTCTATAAAGCACTACAATGATAGTGTTAGGGAGAGCTTTAAAGCCAAACAAGCATGGATGAGTGACTTAACATCCATTGATGGATAAGGAATCGATAGTGATGTGTAAATGGATATAAAAAGTTGTCATGTAACCTCAGGTTCAAATTGATACAACCTTCGAACTTATCGGACCCAATCAAACTGAATAGAATGTATGGGGAGGGCAGCAACTAGCCCAAGATGAGGAGGGAATGGAGCCTCCTTTTTGCACGTGGCTTGGCTATGCGTGCTTTTTAGGCAACAGTGATGATGAGTTTGGAGGTGGTGACTGGAATTGAATTTGAAGACACCCCAAGACCTTGCCTTCTGGGAATAATTAAGTCACCCCAGAGAGAGAAACTGTGATGGAAGTTCATACAGCTAGCGCTGGTCATTGCTAAAAGGTGAGAAACCATGGGGTGGCTGGGGAAGAACCCCCCCTCGACATCTTTGTGTAGTAGGGACACAATTGAGTAGGCGCTGGTAGAGGAGACAGACCTCAGACAGACTAGACATGATGATAAAATGACAGAAGACTTACAAACCTGGGTGACAACATTGGAAGCATTTCAGGAAGCAGACGGGGGAACTCAACAACTGGGGACACAGTCACAGCATTCTGACTCTAATACACAGCACATGGATGCAGTAACAGGCGATGGCTTAACGGATCTGGTGGAATCTGCTGGACTGGAAGGGTAGTTACGAGGCTGGGGAAACGAAGCATTGGCAGGTCTGGGGGGACTCTCTGGTATTTCCACAAGTAGAGAAAAAGGATTGGTTATGTATATGATTCAACATTGAAGGGGGCTTGGTACTTTTATGGTGACAAGGGTTGTACTACTAAGAAACTGAATTGTGTACTATTGTTGTCTTTGAATGCTGGCTTGTTGAATATCAGTGTAATTAATAAAAAAAAGCATATGTTTTTAAAACATGGCGCGCATGCTCAAAATTTAAAACAATGAAAAACTATATATAATGCCAAAGCACAATGTACTCCAACTGCTATGTTTAGGTTTGTTATTGCAAGCATATGTCCACCGTGATTTAACAGGAGCATGTTTTCTTTTTTCTAATTGTATTCTTTTAATTAGTTGTGCAGATTGTTGTTGAGTTTATGTGTGTTTTATTGTGGTTCTGCTAGATGGTGAGCGCAAAATGAATCAGTGGATGGCTAAATGGATAGCATGAGTGCAAAGATGAGTGGCACAGTGAATTTATAATGATTTATTGAGTGCCTAAACCCATCAATGACATAAAAAGCACTTCCAATCATAAACCAAACCTATTGGCATTGGCAATGCTTTTTTATTCGATTTGTATCACTTTGTATTACATATTAGTCCAGGTATCCTAACAAACCAAAAACCCTGATGCGTGGTTAAAAATGTTTCATTATAAGAATTAGAAATGGACAGCTTATATGAATTTTTTATGTTTTGTTTCTCTACTAACCACGCTTAGACCAATTGAACGAGTAGTTGCGACTGAATACAAGGTCCAGGAAGGACTTAAACATCTTGTAAAGACGATCTAAACCAAAGTAAACATTAGGGGTTGCTTAGATGAATCTAAAAGATATCTTACAGTTACTGAACAATACTGCTCTTTAGGTTCTCTGTAGAAATGTAATGAATAGTGATAAAGGCTCTCACTAGCCACCCATGACAAATCCCACAACATGAACATCATATCCTACATGGATGACGCCCAACTCATCTTATCCTTCTCCTCCGACCCCACCAACACAAAAAACACCTTCCACAGGTGCATGACCAACGTTGCCAGATGCCTCAAGCTTTAAACCGATAAAACCAAGGTACTAATATTCGGGAACTCTGCCTTCCCCTGGGACCACACCTGGTGGCCTACCAAACTAGGCCCCCCTTCCAAGCACACAGAACATGCAAAAAACATAGGCATTATCCTCAACCGCAATCTATCTAGCCATAGAAAGACAGGTGAATGCAGTTGCCTCAGAATGCTTCCACACCCTCCACATGCTGAAGAAAATCTTCAAATGACTCCCCACAGACACCAGAAGCACCATCACTTAGGGTCTCATCACCAGCCGCCTGGACTATGGCAATGCTCTATATGTAGGGATCAGCAACCAACTCCTAAACAGACTCCAAATAATGCAGAATACAGCCGCCAGGCTCGTCCTCGACCTCCCAAGATGGACCCACATGACCCCCTCCTCGGAACACTACACTGGCTCCCCAAAAGCAAACTCTGCCATTTCAAACTCCTCACCCACACCTACAGAGCCTACACAGCAATGGCACAAACTGCCTCAACCAGAAAATGAACTTCCGCCGGCCCACGAGACAACTCTGCTCCTCCCCTCCTCCTCGCCCACCCCCCGTATCTACAGAACAGACAGCTGTTCCTTCTCCCACCTCGCACCATAACTCTAGAATGACCTCCCCTGCAATCTGCACCAACACTATTGGAGTTCAGGAACAGAATGAAAACCTGGCTCTTCAATAAATAGCTCAGAGCAGCGAAGAACCCCCTTCCCCAGCGCCTGTACACCCTCGTGGGTGATAAGCTGCGCTTAACAAATCCCTCCTGATTGAGGTGGCACTAATTAAGAGCAAACCACATAAGCAAGAGAATGCTCAGTTCAATACATTCATATCCCACATGATTTATTAAGAATCGTAATATTTAGACAAGTCTTCCCTTTCTTAAAGCTGGGGGAGTTATGGTTTATGAGCCCAATTCACCATAATGTGGAGTTATGTCAGTCATTGGCTTGAATTGATGATCTGCAGCGTTCACTGCTGCGCTGCGTGAAAGGGAAGGAATGCAGTGTATTTATAATTATATGGTGCATTCATGTCCTTTCCTAGCGCTGTGGCACTTTTGGCTACCTAGCGTCAACACAGTGAAATGAAGAGCCAAACGAGGTAAGTTGGAAAGCTCTTTATTACCGACCAGTCCTGTCCGCTCCCAGGCAGCAACTGCCGACCCTCCCACGTTCCACGCAGGGAACACGGGCGCAAAGAGAAGGTTCCAACACATCAAAGAAGAACCCAACACACAGGTACCCTTGCGTCAAGATGCAAGGGTGCATGCATTGTAGGCAGGATTGTTTTTGTGCAGTGATTTGTGCAGCTTTGAGTTAATCTAGATTTATCAAGCTATGCAGTGCCACACAAGGTGGCCTTGCATGGCTTGAGCTCATTTAGGGTTTGCATAACCTTTGTGCCCCCTTGCGAGGCACAAGGGTGACACAAACCCTTGATAGATCTGACCCTAAGTTTACAACACAATTTCTAGCAATTGGCCAAGCTGGATTTTTTTGGGCAATTTTTTATGACTTAGATATTTTGAATAACTCAACCCAAAGTTATTTGAGGGCTTTACATGAGCACCAGTTACATTACACAAAGTCACCTTCATTTTTTAAGGCAGGGGAAATTTGCCCAGAATCACAGGATGTTGAGTGGAAGGCAAGACTCAAACCTGGGTTACCCAGAGCATCCTCATCAGCTGAGTGTTACGTGTGACTGACGAGTTGTGGGTCACAGCGCGTTATTGTGACGCACAATGAATGTACACTGTTGCCGTGGAGATCACGTTTGCATCTCGGTCCTTTAGTGCGCAGCGGTCGGATGCTGCTGGCGGTCCACTTACACAGCGTGGACCATGGCAGTGGTAAGGCTGGGAGAGTTTATACGAAACGTGAGACGCTCCGCCGTGCACACGACGCATAGGCCGTCTCTTTCAGGATTTACTGAAGGTTCCGAGGCCGTCCATACACCTCGTGTCTCCGGGCACCCGCCTGGCAGTCTGAACCCCTGCCCAGATGGTGCTTGCGCTTCGTGCCCCTCCTCCATTACCCAACGCCATCGCAGCGGGGCCCGGATGGGATACTCTACGGAAGCCCAGGTAAGAGCGTCTCATAGTGAGAGAGGCCTGCAGTTGACAATGAGAAGTGGAGTGTGGCTGCATATTCATATCAGCATCTACCTGATACTACTCTCAGTACGCTACTGTGACGACTGTTCATTCTCCCCAATATCAAAGATATGCTCGTGTTGCTGGAGAGTGCCAAGGTCTTCATCACACCTGATCTAACACCCGCATATCACAAGATAAGCTGCATGCGTAGTCACAAGATGGTGGCTTTGATCACAGCGATGGCACCCTGCAAGTTCCTTAGCTTGCCACGTGGTTGGGTACTGTGCCCTTGCTTTTCCCATGGTTCATATCCTTGTTGTTGGGCAGGCTACAGGGGTTGGTCGTCTATGATAAGGATGTGTTGGAGTGTTGGAAAAACATAGGAGTACAATCAAAGGATGTTTTCTGTTACATACAACTATACACTTTTTAATAATAACAACCATAGGTTCCGCCCACCCATATGTCATATCAAGTCTCTTAGAGTTTGACCATTATCTCAAGCCAGTATTTGCTCTACTATTAACATTTGATTCTCTTTCCCACAGTTACATCTTCACTTATTAGCTATGATTACAATTTAATCACCTATGAAAAATTTTGAATAATAACACAGCAACCCAATTCCCACTATCTTTAATGAGAACTTTGAGGCCTATGTTCATCTGTTCGCACAACATCGTCTTTCTGTACACGCAATGTGGGTATTTGTCTGATAATACCTCCTGTCGAGCATTAGTGAGTCCCAAGCTGTGTGGGCCGCCCCTTCACCGTCTGTCTGTTGGTGGAAATCTTAGCAGCTATTTGGACACATGTCCACCTTAGAATACCTTCATCCACACTCTTATAGTGGGTGGCGCTTAGGTTTTCCATGACATAACTATACTCCTTTTCACCTGCATGAAGGCCAGACCTAATCATTTCATGGTGCATTAACATTTTTTAGATCTTGCAGGGCAGTCCCAACAGACATATTAGAAGCGCAAACTCAAGTTCTTTACCGTGACCTGCATGATGATCTGAAGAACATTGTTCCAGTACTTTTGGATATGAGCACAACCCCACACCATGTGAAAAAAAGTTGGCCTTTGTAGACCTACAACTGCAGCAAAAAGGGTTTGCCCCTGCTTTTCCCTATACACTGGGCCGAGACAGACATTCGATGCAAATAATTAACCTGTTTAAATTTTAAACACTTGCTCCTGAACATTACCTTTGTATATTCAAGACACCTTTAGTCATTGCTGCATTTTTGTCATACCAATGTGTAATACCCCAATGTTGTAAATCATATTTTACGGGTTTATTCATTTCCTGTTCCCATGTGAGTCGTATCGCTATTTGTAAAGCATTATCAGCCTGATTCATCAAAGACCCATTTTGCGAGTCTATAATAGCGATTCATAAGGAATCGCTATTACAGACTCGCAAAACGGGATTAATGTAGGAATCGCAAAAAGAATTGCGATTCCTACACATTCCTTATTTGCGATTAGCTAATTGCTAATCGCAAATAAGGAATAACTCCCCATTCATTCCTATGGGCCAAAAGGCCCATAGGAATGAATGGGGAGTGTGTGCAACATGCAACTTAGAAAAATGCTTTTAAAAGCATTTTTCTAAGTTTTCGCTATTTACCACGAGGTTTGGCCTCGCGGTAAATAGCGGGCCGAAATTGCGAATTTGCAATTTTTAAATGGATGATGAATTGC
Organism: Lissotriton vulgaris; assembly: GCF_964263255.1. Classification (NCBI taxonomy): domain Eukaryota; kingdom Metazoa; phylum Chordata; class Amphibia; order Caudata; family Salamandridae; genus Lissotriton; species Lissotriton vulgaris. The sequence goes on along the minus strand of NC_141687.1, from coordinate 1,526,781,959 downwards.
ATTTAAGGAATCTCAAATAGAGATTCCATAAATGTAATTCCTCGCAAAATAGCGAAATTGCTATTACCGATTTTTGCATTTGGGATGATGAAGCCCAAAGGCAAAAATAGCGCTCGCAAAAGGGCCAGATTCTCAGAATCTGGCCCTTTGCGAGCCGATTTCGGCTTGATGAATCAAGCTGTATATACCAAAAATTGACCACCAGGAATCTGATACATCTCCATAACATTATTAAAAGAGTGCAACAAGCAATGTTCGTATAAATCACCCAACTTGTTGGCATTTGAATTCAGCCACATTTGTATATCATGTTTGGTGAAACTTGTGTGTAGAACTTGTGGGGGTGGTTGTGCTTCACTTAGGGTCAATTGCTGAGTTGTTTGATTTGTTCCCTTTTTGGGCAAAGCTTATATATGAAGAACCCCTTTTGGTTATTTTTACCCTTGTCCCAGTGGTAATAAAAGGAGTACTTGGAGGGTACGCTGAGTTATGGGCAAAAGAAAAGGCCAGGACATACGCAGGGTTCGTCTCACTCAAAAAAGAAGGTTACGGATGCAGTCTGCATCGAGGCAATGGATAGGATTGAATCTATAATCACTGAATGCCATGAAATAGCACACTCTGGAATACCTCTGCTCTCCTCCCAACTAGGAAGTACCACCAGCCCGATCCAATTTCCGGAGCCCTGACAGAACTCCCTCCCGCCACCCCACCCCAGCAAAAAAACCTGCAAAGCAAATTCCTCTGATGTTTTTAAGAATCTGCATGAAGGAAGTGGGAAAGGTCCTGGAAGCAGGCTCATTGATTTTGAGCCTAAACTATAAGCCCCTCACCTCATAGTGAGCTATGGGATCACCCTCTAGAGGTGCATGCAATCCAAGTAGAATGCCTCAATAGATCTGAGGTCCTCACATGGGAAAAAATTGGGGTAACTGGGTAGGGTCAGTTGGTCATGGCTATAATAGTAAGCATGTGTTGGCCAGTTGCAGGCACTATTGAGTCCCTGAGAGACGAGATAGTCTCTCTGAGATTGGAGGTTGCTGAACTAAATGGTAGGGTAAAGAGTGACAAGGCCATCCCACTAGAGACCAGCCCAGATCTTCCGCCCGGTGCTCTTAAGGGTGCATCTGCTATATGCTCTGACCATCTAGGATGGACGATGTTAGACCAGCACACAGTGCCCCCCGGTCCATCCCCAGTTTTTCTACCTGCGCAAGAGGTCGCTCCTGTAGTAAAGCATATATTATTAAGTCAGTAGCATCCCGAGGCATTTTCCAGGTAAGGGGAGGGTGACAGATAGAGGTGAGGTCACACTAGATGAAGGGTGCCCTTCTATGCCTAGCCCCGGGGGAACAATAGGAAAGGGGGTAGTGAAGGATGGCGTCTACACCAGATCCCATGCCCAGGACAAAAAGAGCTGTAATATACCTAGCAGAGGTACCCAAACTCCAAAAGGATGGATATGAGGATCCTCAAGAATTAGGCCATCCATTGGTTTAGGACTACCTAACATTGTTATTCAATCATAAGTGATGACATCAAGTAGGTTGAAAGATTGTCCTTCCTGGGGGCGCCAAAGGATATGGTCAAAGTTAGCTTCTTTCGTATGGCCCCAGTTGATGGTTTAATGTCAATTGATTTTTGTACCATCCCTATTGCTAATACCTCTATTATCATTAGATATAGACTACCGGTAGGGACGGGCATAGACTCATACAGGTCTGCCTCGCAAAAGGGGCCCCCATAAATACAGGTGGTGCAGGAAGACAGGGATGACAACAGACAGGAGGATTGTCGCCCTGATACTAAAATGTAAAGGCCCTTGGGCCTAATGTGACCAGGCCCCAGCCGGAAGTTTTTTCCTGGCCTAGGCTGGCCACCAATACCGAGGTTAACTGTGAGCCACCTAACATGGGTTTAAGGGGGGAGGGGGCCGTCAATCCCTCCATAATTGAGGCAGGGTGGGAAACCATTGAGTATAGCACTGATTATATCTCAACTAAACTCAGCTGTCCTGGTGCTGCTAGATCTATCGGCAGCTTTTGATACCATCTCTCATGAAATTTTGGTTGAGCGCCTGACTGAGACTGGACTAGGGGGCACGGCACTGGCTTGGCTAAAGAGCTTTCTTCTGGATCGAACCCAATGTGTCACCATGGGAGATTTTCGATCCAAGGAGACCAGGATTACTAAGGGGGTGCCACAGGGCTCTTGTTTGAGCCCCACATTATTCAACATCTATGTGGCCCCCCTGGCGAACATCCTGAGAGCCTTTGGCTTCCGCCCAGTGTCATATGCTGATGATACTCAGCTGCTCTTTCCCTTTGACCATCTAACTCCAGAGGTATTACACTCTTTCTCTGAGGGGATGAGAGCAGTTTCCCAATGGATGTCTTTGAACAAGTTGCAGTGCAACGTCTCAAAGACAGAGGTTATGCTCTTTGGTGAGGCTAAAATCTGCTGGGCTCCTGACTGGTGGCCTTTAGACCTAGGCCCTGTCCCTGAGCCTAAGCAGATAGTTAAGAACTTAGGGGTCCGTCTGGAACAAGAACTCAGCCTGAAGCAGCATGTTACCAACATTGTAGGGTCCTGCTTTCGAACTATAGGGCTACTACGCCGAGTTTTTCCTCTGCTTCCAGACACTATCAGAAAGACCCTGGTCCAGGCGCTGGTTATTAGTCGTCTCGACTATTGTAATGGCCTCCTGTTGTCAGCCAATGAGGAGGATTTGGACAGGTTGCAAGTTGTGCAGAACACTGCAGCTAGGCTGGTGGTAAATGCTCCTCCCAGAACACCATCAAAACCTCTTCTTGCTAGGCTTCATTGGCTCTCCATCCGGCAGAGAGTCACCTTTAAGATCTGTTGCACGGTACATAAAGGTCTTCATGGCTTGGGTCCCTCTTATCTCGCAGACAAGTTTGTGCCGTATGTCCCTTCCCGTGCTCTACGGTCCAGTGATCAATTGCTTCTTGTGGTTCCTAGGATCAAGCGGGCAAGGCAAGGGGGTAAGGCTCTGTCGGTAAGAGGACCAAAGATTTGGAACGGCCTCCCCCTCCAGCTTAGACAGCTTGAAAATCATCTGGCCTTCAGGAAAAAGTTGAAGACGTTTCTGTTTCAGGTCTAGCTTTACAGGTTTCAGAATTGGATTACAGTTATATAACTGGTAGGTTTGGCAGTCATATAGCGCGGAGATACTCCCCTGGGAGTCTATTCTAGCGCTCTATAAACACGCAAAATAAATAAAATAAAGCTTGCCACCAACAACTAAAGGTCCTGGTTTGGAACGTGGCAGGGATTTCTAAACTGTTAGCAGACCCTGATTGGTGTACCTTTGTGGACCTACATGATGTGATCTTATTTAAAAAAAAACCTGGAGCTTGCTCACTCCCCACAGATGTGGGTTCTCTGCATTTGGTCTAAATGCCACAAGGAAAGAGATGGGGAAACCCTCGGGAGATTTAGTCATTTGGGTTAAAACCACTCTTGGGTCAAAAGTTAAGTTGGTCCACGTAGATTCCCAAGATAGTCTAGCAGAAGATCTGGCACTTTATAGTGGTCTGAAAATTAGGATTTTTAATGTTTATAATAGAGTTACTTGGGCGCTGAGGAAACTAATATAATTCAAATTTTAGACAATGCCTTGTCTGATCTCTCAGACAATGTATCAGTACTGGTAGCTGGTGATTTTAATTGTACCTTCGAACCATTCGCCCTCACTCCTTTAGGTTTGACTAAGGAGTGGGATAGCGTTTGGCAAATCCCACAGTTAGATCTTCCCCCATTTAGATGGTCAAAAAGAGGAGGCCAGGTTTTGGCCCTTACACTGCAACACTACCTGAGAGCCACCAATGGGAGAACAAAATCTAATCCAAATGGTAATCTAACATTCAACAGACCTGGCTATGTCAGCAGAATTGATTACTGCTTCGTTGACCATAGACTCTGGCCATTAGTTCATAATATGTCAGTGGCTTAAAGATAAGATAGCGACCACAACACCCTGATCCTCTCCCTAGTAAATCAGGGTGAATATGAACCCGATATTAGGGGCAGGTCTGATCTGGGCGATTTGTCCATCATGAACAACCAGAGAACACCCAGGGGTTTTTGGAAATAGTCAAAGGTAAAGTCTGTGTAGAGGTGGAAGAACTGGCCAAACTCCCTAAAGACGAAGCAGCCAAGAAATTGGGCATCCGCCATGAATTCCTCTATAATGAGATTAGGGATCTATTGGGTGAACTGTTAAAGGAGCAGAAACTTGATGTAGAAAAGAAACAGTTAAGGTGTGATCCCGAGGTAGCTTGGTATAATCAGGACTGTAGGAAAGCAAAGGGTGAGCTCGTATGGGCAGTAAAATCTAATGTGCTCCCAATATGGTGGCATGCAGAATAAGATACAGTAAAGCAATAGAGTCAGCCAAGAAGAACTGGGAAAGCTCCCTATGGTCCTCTCTACACAGGGCACTGGCAGCCAAATATTCTAAGACCTTTTGGAAAAAAAGCAGCCCACTGGCTTAATGGTAGAGATATTGTATTGGAGTTTACAGTACAGCCAGAAGAGTGGGTGTCCCACTCTGGGCATCTCTATGCATTAGGTGACATGGAGGTAGAGGACCCTATTGAAATGAAGGGGGAAGCCGCGTCTGCAGCTGTCAAAGACTTGGTGTTTTCTTTGGAAGAAACCCAAGTAGTGATCTGCTCCTGTATTCCAGCTAGAGCCCCTGGCCCTGATCGAATTCCAAATGACCTGTACAGAGAGGACCCAACCTTTTGGGTTCCTTACATCAATATGCTAACCAATGCCATTACATCAGGTATGAACATCCCTCCCTCGTGAAAGATAGCGGAAATTATCCCTATTTACAAGAAGGGTGATAGAGCTAGCCTGGCCAGCTACAGACCTATAGTTTCATTGACTCCTTGCAGAAAATGTTCTGTAAGCAGATATTGGCTAGGATCCAGGACTGGATTTCAGATTCCCCCATCCTGAGCAAGTACCACGCAGGCTTTCATGCTAATATTAGCACACTGTGCCAAGTCTTTCTCTCCCTGTGTATCTACTAGAGGGAGATTGCCATTAAAGGTTGGAAGTTATATGTGGCCTTTGTTGACTTAAGTACTGCTTTTTACTCGGTACCCCAAGCCAAACTATGGAGAGTAGTGAAAGAGATGGGCCTACCTCGCAACCTTTTAGAAATTCTAATTCGATTGCACTCATCAAACACAGCCCAAGCCAGGTGGGGGGAAAACAATCAACTCACAGCAATTTGCAATTCAACGTGGTGTGAGACAGGGATGTGTCTTAGCACCCATCCTATTTTCACTCTTCATCAATGGGGTGGTAGATTTCTCAGATAGGGATGGGTATGATACCCTACTCATTTCCAAATCCCCTCAAGGCCTCCTATTTAATGATTTTATACGGTTCTGCAACAGGCAAGGCCTGGTATTAACTGAGGCCAAAACAAAATACATGATTTGCTCTAGAGGTATTGTAAAATCACCCAAAAGATGTATATATGTATGTATAAAGAAGTATCCTAGAGCAAGTATCTGCTTTTGACTAACTAGGCATCCATCTCACACCTAACCGACACTTGGCTGCCCATATTAATAAAGTAAAACTGTTGCTAACCCAGCAGCCCGCTCACATAAGCAACATTCACAAAAGTATGGTGTCCAGAAAGTGGCACCAGCACTAGAAATTAATAATATTAAAGCCCTAGGGGGGCCTTCACTCCCACTACCACAGAAAATCTTACTACCAAAGAAAATAGTTTCTTAAGATCTCTTTTAAACTTACCCCTGGGTTCCCCTCTGAACTCATTCTATCTGGACTTGGCCGAAAGACAACTGGCCAGTAAGTTGGACTACGCACTATTAATGTTTTGGCATCGCTTGTGGTCCGTTGAAGAGCTAGCCCCCTACCAAGCTATGAGGATTGGCCTTCTGAAACAGCCTCAGGTAACCTTCATCCCATGGTTTAGCTCCTTGAGTGATCTACCTAGGAGGCTAGGGATGAAGGCTTATTGGTTTAATCCTGAAAAGCTTTCTCTAATAACAAAGTCCAGGGTCGAAACAAAATATTGGGAAACAATAGTGGAGAAGGAGATAGCCAAATCGGGGGGTACTTTGACTCAGGATTTTATGAATTTCAAATTTGCTCCTATTTATGAGGAAACTATGATGAAATTGCCCCCCCTTTGGCACGCAAATTATTTACACAATTTCGATATAAGATTTTACCCACCAAACTGTTTTGTTGCAAGTGACGCCAAAATGTTTCCTCTGACGACTTTTGTCCATCTTGCAAAGCCAGTTCAGAGTCTATAGTTCACTTGTTATTTTTTTGTCCCCACTATAGCATTTTGAGAGGCAAGCGGATTGTTCTTTTTTGCAAACAAAGTTGGTCCTGACCAATATCTTGAGCAACTGGGAATTCTATCTACTGATACCCGTAGGTTAATAGTTTTTGGCTTGGCCAAATACTGGCATACACTATGGATTAAACGCTCTAAATGTATTGTATGGATTGATTTTTCTTATCGCGTAAACTGTATTTATGGAAGCCTTGTCCTCTTTTAATAACATTTTTATCTTTTATATTGTCTTAACTTGTGCTGTGCTATGTACTTTTTAAGATCTTTGTCATCTAAATAAAGTTATATGATGATGGTATATCATATTTGCGTGCAATATGGTGTAGTTCCATTCAGGTTCCTAACTCAGCCCTTCCTACTGTATCTAATCACCTTCAACAACATTGACAGTTTCTCTTTTGTTTTGCTTGTATTCAGTATCCAGACTAGTATACAACTATCACCTAGTAAGCCCTGCACTTGATCCCTTTTAGGGCTGCCGCCAGCATCAAGTCATCTCGCTACTAGTGCAGCTGTCATAATATGTCTCATAATAACACCCCCCATTCCTCCACTGTTAATGTGCCTCTACATTTTGTATAGCACAAATCTGGGTCTGCTGCGCCCCCAAATCAAACTAGTAAGTATACTGTGCAGGTCTCGGACGAAGCATTCACTTACACAGACTGCTAAGGCCATGAAGCGACAGTCTGAGCAATACAAGTGCCACCTACCCAAAGGTGAAAGCAGGAGTTCAGTCCAGAATGGAACTGATTGCCTCATAGACATCCCTGCCCAACCTAAATTAACAGATATTAGACCTTCTTCCATGTGACAAATATGTACTGCTCAATACTTTACAGTGTTGGAAGTCTGAGACAGCCTCATCACTGGCATCTGTTCCTCCCCAAATAAGCCAACGGTCTGACTGGAAAATGACAGGATTTGGACTCGTTTATTTTGAGCCCAGAGCATTCGCCAAATGTATCCAATATTACCATAACGTCATTGAAGTTCCGAACTTTACTTTGGAGTCATTTAAGCTAGCCAGCCATATAAAGTTCAACTATGTGGCATTTATTATTTAATTGACTTACCCAGTCCCTGCCTTCAGATCACAATAAACAAGCCAGTGACTCCGTAAGCATGGCAAAGAGAGTGGGGTGTAGGACCGATCCCCTTCTGGTGCGTCTCTCTCAATCAGCCGGAGTTCTGAATACACCAGGCCGGTGTGAGCGCTAGCGATTGGGGTCAAGTAAAGCAATAACCACATCACATATTATGCTCATATTCCGAGTTTCATGTGTACCTCTTGAAGATATATTCAAATGAGGGTATCACATGCCTTTTCTATATCTAATGAGTCCCCAAGGAGTGGGACTCTAGTTGTATTGTGTTTACTTAATTCATGTGGTCATGAGGGGGTTATGTAGTATGCAATGTGTTGGTTCATTGTGGGGTTTACGTATCTGTGCTCCACTGTTGGCCACAAGGGGGTTATTATGTAGTATGCAATGTGTTGGTTCATTGTGGGGTTTACGTATCTGTGCTCCACTGTTGGCCACATGGGGGTTATAATGTAGTATGCAATGTGTTGGTTCATTGTGGGGTTTACGTATCTGTGCTCCACTGTTGGCCACAAGGGGGTTATAATGTAGTATGCAATGTGTTGGTTCATTGTGGGGTTTACGTATCTGTGCTCCACTTTTGGCCACAAGGGGGTTATAATGTAGTATGCAATGTGTTGGTTCATTGTGGGGTTTACATATCTGTGCTCCAGTGTTGGCCACAAGGGGGTTATTATGTAGTATGCAATGTGTTGGGTCATTGTGGGGTTTACGTATCTGTGCTCCACTGTTGGCCACAAGGGGGTTATTATGTAGTATGCAATGTGTTGGGTCATTGTGGGGTTTACGTATCTGTGCTCCACTTTTGGCCACAAGGGGGTTATAATGTAGTATGCAATGTGTTGGGTCATTGTGGGGTTTACGTATCTGTGCTCCACTTTTGGCCACAAGGGGGTTATAATGTAGTATGCAATGTGTTGGGTCATTTTGGGGTTTACACACGTATCTGTGCTCCACTGTTGGCCACAAAGGGGTTATTATGTAGTATGCAATGTGTTAGGTCATTGTGGGGTTTATGTATCTGTGATCCACTGTTGGCCACAAGGGGGTTATTATGTAGTATGCAATGCGTTGGGTCATTGTGGGGTTTACATACGTATCTGTGCTCCACTGTTGGCTACAAAAGGGTTATTATGTAGTATGCCATGTGTTGGTTCATTGTGGGGTTTACGTATCCGTGCTCCACTGTTGGCAACAAAAGGGTTATTGTGTAGTATGCAATGTGTTGGGTCATTGTGGGATTTATATACGTATCTGTGCTCCACTGTTTGTCACAAAAGGGTTTTTATGTACTATGCAATGTGTTGGTTCATTGTGGGGTTTACCTATCTGTGCTCCACTGTTGGCCACAAAAGGGTTATTGTGTAGTATGCAATGTGTTGGGTCATTGTGATGTTTACATACGTATCTGTGCTCCACTGTTGGCCACAAAAGGGTTATTATGTAGTATGCAATGTGTTGGGTCATTGTGGGGTTTACCTATCTGTGCTCCACTGTTGGCCACAAGGGGGTTATTATGTAGTATGCAATGTGTTGGGTCATTGTGGGGTTTACCTATCTGTGCTCCACTGTTGGCCACAAGAGGGTTATTATGTAGTATGCAATGTGTTGGGTCATTGTGGGGTTTACATACGTATCTGTGCTCCACTGTTGGCCACAAAGGGGTTATTATGTAGTATGCAATGTGTTGGTTCATTGTGGGGTTTACGTATCTGTGTTCCACTTTTGGCGGTTACCTGCTGCCTACCGAAGAGATTGTTCGTGTTGGCCCCAACTCCGCTTGTACTTTAATAAAAGAAGTGTCTACTTACCTGTCTCCTGCCTCTTCAACATAACAATTTTGGTGACAGACTGAGGAAGAATCTACGGCGTGTTGAGCTGTTATTTTGGCACATTTTCAAGCCAACTGTTAATGAGCTCAGAGGTTAGAGCTGACGGTTTTGACGGTGTGTGGGGCCAACATGAATGCTGCTTGATGGCTATATAGTTTAGGAAAAAGTGGTCCCTAAACAGGGGCAATGGACAAGGAAATAGATGAAAATAGACCCGGAGTCAGGACTATATTTAACGCTGTCCAGCCGGACAGGAATGCTTCAATATTAATATGCTGAATATTTATATATTCAAATATTCGAACAAATGCAATAAAGCAGGACACAAGTCTGCATCCTACTAGAGGTACAGAACGGACACAAAACACACAATAGACAAGCCGTAAAAAATCAGGCAGAGGGACTTGTTTGTATGTTGCACATTCTAATAACACAAACAAGAATATTGTAGGACACCGTTACACATAAATAATATTTAGTGGAAATGTGTGTAGGGTATACATTAGTTCGACGACGTTTTTATTCCTTTACAACATATTTGGATCATCATCAGGTCATTTACATTAGCATGCCTGAATACAATTGCCTACAACCAGCGCAGGAGCACTTATAAAGATGTTAATCACGTGGAAGGTATTACATCCAAATTACTTGAAGAACCAAGCCGGCAGAGAAACTAATTGGAGGTTGGGGATGAACCGTAATCCTCAGTCGACTTGCATGGAGATGCCGGCACCGAAGACACCTTATCCCAGCATCTCATTTCGAGAAGGTCGACTCTGACCCCGCTTCATAAATTCCTTCTGTGGGACCGCGGATGCGGTTCACAGAAACCTTTGATAATTGACTGAGGATTGCGGTTCATCCCTAACCTCCAATTGGTTTCTCTGAGGGTTAGAAAAGGTAAGGTAAGATAAGGTAAAATTTATTGTGCATAGTTAAATAAAACCAGTGCAAACATCTTACAAAAGAATCATAAAATATCATGATTTAAAACCATTAAAAAATTGAGCATATAATTAAATAAAAGAACAGTGTGGCTGCCGATGCGCCTTTTTTACAAAGATTGGACAGTCTGCTTGGTAACCTGTGTCTACATTCTTGATCCCCGGTTTTGGCAGTCTTGAGATTCTTTGCTCGACCATCACAAGGAATTTGACCTATCTGCAGTTCAGTTTGGTGTTTTGAGGGTTCAGGCAGGCGAGCACCGCTGGCCTTCTGGTTCTGATCCCTTTTTGCTTAAGCTCGTCTTTGAGGAGCAGTTGGCGTGCTTGTTGAAGTTCTTCACAAAGACAAGTGAGATGGAGAATGTCCCCTTTATCCAAGTCACAAAGCGGGCAGACCTTGTTGCCCTCTGTCCTGAGCCATGGCGGAAAATACTCTGTGCTTGGAAGAATCCATAGTCTATGTTTCAGGAACCTCATTTTTGTTGCTTTTGGGTAACCCTGACTAAAATAAGATTGTGGTGTCAAGACTTTATACGTGTTGAGGGTCATCCATGCATGAGATCTTTTGGAGAAAAGGACCTTGTCCTCTAATAGGGAAAGTGATTTAACGTTTTTCCAAACTAGTTTTTTAAACGTGCTATGCCCAAGTTGCATGTCCCAGGGCGCGGAGAGTTTTGTAACTTCCAGTGCTGCCTGCAAGTAAGTTCTTGCCTTAGAGACGTCCCTGTCTTGTATGTCCTGCCATAGTAAAGAGTTTATTGTTTCTGTGGTGGCGGATCTGAGTTTGGACAGCAAATAATGTATGGGTTAGGAAAGGGTAAAGTCAATTTTCTAAGCCTATAATGGGAATGGACATGTTGAAAAACTCGGCAAGACTGAGCGATGGCAAGGATTGGCATATGAGTTGGTTGGTGAAATGTAGGAAGGGGATTGGGGAATATAGCGAAGGCTTGGTGAATTACTATGTGTTTGATGAACTGTGTGTAGGTAAGGTATAGAGTGCAGAGTCCAGTGGATCCCCAGAGGATTTACAGAGGCTAAAGTTGATAATACTCTCTTTTGTGGTAGTGTGGTTGAACTGTTAGGCTTACCATAGGGTTTTGTTAATCATTTGTTTTACACACACAGTCAAGAAATGAGGCACACACTCAATGACTAATTCCAGGTCCAATATTTGTATACAAATATTACTTCTCATAATAACACCCCCCATTCCTCCACTGTTAATGTGCCTCTACATTTTGTATAGCACAAATCTGGGTCTGCTGCTCCCCCAAATCAAATAAGTAAGTATACTGTGCAGGTCTCGGATGAAGCATTCACTTACACAGACTGCTAAGGCCATGAAACAACAGTCTGAGCAATACAAGTGCCACCTACCCAAAGGAGAAAGCAGGAGTTCAGTTCAGAATGGAACTGATTGCCTCATAGACATCCCTGCCCAACCTACATTAACAGATATTAGACCTTCTTCCATGTGACAAATATGTACTGCTCAATACTTTACAGTGTTGAAAGTCTGAGACAGCCTCATCACTGGCATCTGTTCCCCCCCAAATTAGCCAACGGTCTGACTGGAAAATGACAGGATTTGGACAAGTTTATTTTGAGCCCAGAGCATTCGCCAAATGTATCCAATATTACCATAACGTCATTGAAGTTCCGAACTTTACTTTGGAGTCATTTAAGCTAGCCAGCCATATAAAGTTCTACTATGTGGCATTTATTATTCAATTGACTTGCCCAGTCCCTACCTTCAGATAACAATAAACAAGCCAGTGACTCCGTAAGCATGACAAAGAGAGTGGGGTGTAGGACCGATCCCCTTCTGGTGCGTCTCTCTCAATCAGCCGGAGTTCTAAATACACCAGGCTGGTGTGAGCACTAGCGATTGGGGTCAAGTAAAGCAATAACCACATCACATATTATGCTCATATTCCGAGTTTCATGTGTACCTCGTGAAGATATATCCAACTGAGTGTATCACATGCCTTTTCTATATCTAATGAGTCACCAAGGAGCAGGACTCTAGATGTGTTGTGTTTTCTTAATTCATGTGGTCATGAGGGGGTTATGTAGTCTGCAATGCGTTGGGTCATTGTGGGGTTTACGTATCTGTGCTCCACTTTTGGCCACAAGGGGGTTATTGTGTAGTATGCAATGTGTTGGGTCAGTGTGGGGTTTACGTATCTGTGCTCCACTTTTAGCGACATGAGGGTTATGATGTAATATGCAATGTGTTGGGTCATTGTGGGGTTTACGTATCTGTGCTCCACTTTTGGCCACAAAGGGATTATAATGTAATATGCAATGTGTTGGGTCATTGTGGGGTTTACATACGTATCTGTGCTCCACTTTTGGCCACAAGGGGGTTATAATGTAGTATGCAATGTGTTGGTTCATTGTGGGGTTTACGTATCTGTGCTCCACTTTTGGCCACAAGGGGCTTATAATGTAGTATGCAATGTGTTGGTTCATTGTGGGGTTTACGTAGCTGTGCTCCACTTTTGGCCACAAGGGGGTTATAATGTAGTATGCAATGTGTTGGGTCATTGTGGGGTTTACGTATCTGTGCTCCACTTTTAGCGACATGAGGGTTATAATGTAGTATGCAATGTGTTGGGTCATTGTGGGGTTTACGTATCTGTGCTCCACTTTTAGCGACATGAGGGTTATAATGTAGTATGCAATGTGTTGGGTCATTGTGGGGTTTACGTATCTGTGCTCCACTTTTAGCGACATGAAGGTTATAATGTAGTATGCAATGTGTTGGGTCATTGTGGGGTTTACGTATCTGTGCTCCACTTTTAGCGACATGAGGGTTATAATGTAGTATGCAATGTGTTGGGTCATTGTGGGGTTTAAGTATCTGTGCTCCACTTTTAGCGACATGAGGGTTATAATGTAGTATGCAATGTGTTGGGTCATTGTGGGGTTTAAGTATCTGTGCTCCACTTTTGGCCACAAGGGGGTTATAATGTAGTATGCAATGTGTTGGTTCATTGTGGGGTTTACGTATCTGTGCTCCACTTTTGGCCACAAGGGGGTTATAATGTAGTATGCAATGTGTTGGTTCATTGTGGGGTTTACGTATCTGTGCTCCACTTTTGGCCACAAGGGGGTTATAATGTAGTATGCAATGTGTTGGGTCATTGTGGGGTTTACGTATCTGTGCTCCACTTTTGGCCACAAGGGGGTTATAATGTAGTATGCAATGTGTTGGGTCATTGTGGAGTTTACGTATCTGTGTTCCACTTTTGGTGGTTACCTGCTGCCTACCGAAGAGATTGTTCGTGTTGGCCCCAACTCCGCTTGTACTTTAATAAAAGAAGTGTCTACTTACCTGTCTCCTGCCTCTTCAACATAACAATTTTGGTGACGGACTGAGGAAGAATCTACGGCGTGTTGAGCTGTTATTTTGGCACATTTTCAAGCCAACTGTTAATGCGCTCAGAGGTTAGAGCTGACGGTTTTGACGGTGTGTGGGGCCAACATGAATGCTGCTTGATGGCTATATAGTTTAGGGAAAAGTGGTCCCTAAACAGGGGCAATGGACAAGGAAAGAGATGAAAATAGACCCAGAGTCAGGACTATATTTAACGCGGTCCAGCCAGACAGGAATGCTTCAATATTAATATGCTGAATATTTATATATTCAACAATTCGAAAAAATGCAATAAAGTGGGACACACGCCTGCATCCTACTAGAGGTACAGAACGGACACAAAACACACAATAGACAAGCAGTAAAAAATCAGGCAAAGGGACTTGTTTGTATGTTGCACATTCTGATAACACAAACAAGAATATTGTAGGACACTGTTACACATAAATAATATTCAGTGGAAATGTGTGAAGGGTGTACATTAGTTCGACGACGTTTTGATTCCTCTACAACATATTGGGATCATCATCAGGTCATTTACATTAGCATGCCTGAATACAATTGCCTACAACCAGCACAGGAGCACTTATAAAGATGTTAAATCACGTGGAAGTTATTACATCCAAATTACTTGAAGAACCAAGCCGGCAGAGAAACCAATTGGAGGTTGGGGATGAACCGTAATCCTCAGTCGACTTGCATGGAGAAGCCGGCACCGAAGACACCTTATCCCAGCATTTAATTTCGAGAAGGTCGACTCTGACCCCGCTTCATAAATTCCTTCTGTGGGACCGCGGATGTGGTTCACAGAAACCTTTGTCAATTGACTGAGGATTGCGGTTCATCCCTAACCTCCAATTGGTTTCTCTGAGGGTTAGGAAAGGTAAGGTAAGGTAAGGTAAAATTTATTGTGCATAGTTAAATAAAACCAGTGCAAACATCTTACAAAAGAATCATAAAATATCATGATTTAAAACCGTTAAAAAATTGAGCATATAATTAAATAAAAGAACAGTGTGGCTGTCAATGCGCCTTTTTTTACAAAGATTGGACAGTGGGTTCCCTTGCTTCCTTCTGACAGTCTGCTTGGTAACCTGTGTCTACATTGTTGATCCCCGGTTTTGGCAGTCTTGAGACTCTTTGCTCGACCATCGCAAGGAATTTGACCTATCTGCAGTTCAGTTTGGTGTTTTGAGGGTTCAGGCAGGCGAGCACCGCTGGCCTTTTGGTTCTGATCCCTTTTTGCTTAAGCTGGTCTTTGAGGAGCAGTTGGCGTGCTTGTTGAAGTTCTTCACAAAGACAAGTGAGATGGAGAATGTCCCCTTTATCCAAGTCGCAAAGCGGGCAGACCTTGTTGCCCTTTGTCCTGAGCCATGGCGGAAAATACTCTGTACTTGGCAGAATCCATAGTCTATGTTTCAGGAACCTCATTTCTGTTGCTTTTGGGTAACCCTGACTAAAATATGATTGTGGTGTCAAGACTTTATACGTGTTGAGGGTCATCCTTGCATGAGATCTTTTGGAGAAAAGGACCTTGTCCTCTAATAGGGAAAGTGATTTAACGTTTTTCCAAACTAGTTTTTTAAACGCGCTATGCCCAAGTTGCATGTCCCAGGGCGCGGAGAGTTTTGTAACTTCCAGTGCTGCCTGCAAGTAAGTTCTTGCCTGAGAGACGTCCCTGTCTTGTATGTCCTGCCATAGTAAAGAGTTTATTGTTTCTGTGGTGGCGGATCTGAGTTTGGACAGCAAATAATGTATGGGTTAGTAAAGGGTAAAGTCAATTTTCTAAGCCTATAATGGGAATGGAAGTGTTGAAAAACTCGGCAAGACTGAGCGATGGCAAGGATTGGCATATGAGTCGGTTGGTGAAATGTAGGAAGGGGATTGGGGAATATAGCAAAGGCTTGGTGAATTACTATGTGTTTGATGAACTGTGTGTAGGTAAGGTATAGAGTGCAGAGTCCAGTGGATCCCCAGAGGATTTACAGAGGCTAAAGTTGATAATACTCTCTTTTGTGTTAGTGTGGTTGAACTGTTAGGCTTACCATAGGGTTTTGTTAATCATTTGTTTTACACACACAGTCAAGAAATGAGGCACACACTCAATGACTAATTCCAGGTCCAATATTTGTATACAAATATTACTTTGTTACTTTTATTTTAAAACCAAGAATAACTCAGTTGCAAGTCAGTACCAGTTTACAAAATAACAGTACTTTCAAGTACAACAGGAATGTGCTGCAAATAGCAATAAGAATACTTTACAGTAGTATTAGAAATACTTTGTGGTGCCAATCAACAGTAGTAATACTTAGCAATGTAGAAATAGACAGTGCAAATAGCAAGAAAATACAATGTAATCATATGGAAGGAAAACAGTTATGCAAACTTACAGGTAAGTACACGACATACAATCTCAGTGTTTGGGTGTTTAGATCTTCATAGGGCGAGGCTCAAGTGGGCACCAAATCTGCACCACCAGCGGCACAGGATCAGCTGGGTGCAGAGGTAAAAGTTGGTGCCCGGAGCCCAGTGTAAGTCTATGAAGACTGGGGGTGATTGGAATTGCACAGTTTGCAGGTAAGTACCCGCAAATTCAGGGCTAAGGCCCCAGGGGTTTAAGCAGGCAAGGGTGACCACAAGGCAGCACCAGGCATCCACCACTAGTGGCGCAGGGGCGGCAGGGTGCAGAGTGCAAAGACAGTGTCTGGCGTCCAATGCAAGTGAATGGGGAAACCTGGTTCACAAAGAGGCTGCAGGCTTGGACCAGGAGGCTGGATGAAGGTGACCAACGACTGGACAGGTGAGTTGGGATGCCTAGGCACATTCGGCTGGGCTCCCCAGAGTTGGGGGGTTGAGGATGCACTGGTGCCTTTCGACGTCAGAAAATCTTCACCGGACCCGGTTGCAATCAGCGGAATCATTTGTCATAAGGTTGAAGGCGTCTTCGTGGATTCCAGGAGAGGTCAGCAACCGATGTTTTTGAGATCAGAATCACTGGTGAGACTCCACTGGACCAGTTGGCCACTCATACTATGGCCATGGGGTGCAGAGTGGGCCTGACATGCGGATCGAGAAGGCAAGAGAGTCCTTGGTTTCTGTTTATTTGTGGACAGGGCCGCAGTCCTCCGGAACTCTTGGTCTTTAGGGAAGGCAGGCAGTCCTCCCCGGGTTTGGAGGTCAGTGGGCCTGCAGGATGAGTCGCTTCTTCTAGCAGGTTTTTCTGAGGGCTGCAGACAGTCCAGTAGGGCTGGAGCCAAGTCAGTTGTCATCTGAAGTCTTCACTGCTGCACGGCTCTTTGGTCCTTCTTCTTTAAGTCACCAGGAATTTTAGGAAAAAGGTTCAGGGGTGCCTCTAACCCTATTGGCTAAAATCCTTTCATCCAACATGGATGATTTTCTAAGGAGGAGGTCACTTCACCTCGGGACACCTTAGGGGTGGTCGTGGCTGAGAAGGGACACACCTCTCCTGATTACTAATTTTCACACCGACCTTGGCGCCAAATGTGGGGCTTGGTCAGGGGGGCGGCATCTCCACTAGCTGGAGAGGCCCTCGCTAGCATAACAAAGGGCAGGAAGCCTTTGATGGTCACCGCCCTGGATGAGAGTTGGTTGTTTTTCAGGGGACTTCTCTAAGATGCCATCTGAGATCTTTTTACACTAAATCCAGCATTGGCATCAGTGTGGGTTTTTTTATGCTGAGAAGTTTGATATCAAACTTCCTAGAATTCAATAAAGCCATCATGTAGCTGTTGAGTTTGTAATTACAAACTCCCAGGCCATTTACTCGATATGGCTACACTGCCCTTACAATGTCTAACAATGGACTTAGACACTGCAGGAGCATATTGCTCATGCAGCTATGCCCTCGCCTGTGGTATAGTGCCCCCTGCCTTAGGGCTGTGAGGCCTGCTAGTGGAGTGATTTACTATGCCATAGGCAGTGGTTTGTAGGCATCACACACAGGGATGTATGTCATGTCGACTCTTCAGGTTTAGCTGCACCTAAACACACAGTATGCAATGGCAGTGTTTATGTGTTTGGTGAGGGGTCTCTGAGAGTGGCACAATACATGCTGCAGCCTTTAGAGGTGCTCTCAGGTCACAAGCCCCTTAATACCAGTGGTATCTTTTACAAGGGACTTATATATTTGCCAGAGATGTGCCAATTGTGGAAACAAAAGTACAGTTAGGGGAAAGAAAACAGGCACTGGGAACCTGATTAGCAAGGCAGTACACTTTATTTATTTATTTTAAAGCTGTGGTCTCCTGTGGTATTGCAACTGAATGCATTTACTCTCAAAAATGGACTTCGGGCATGTAATGGAAGATCTAAATCAGACAGAGTTAGGAGAGTTACGTATAATCACCTAAACCACTCCAGCCTTAGCGATTATATTCTTTTGGATCTATGACTGTGGCCAGCCTTGGTAGGCATGACTGTAGTTCAAAGGCAGGATAATGATCATAATGCTCTGAGTCTACCATTTGTAGCCCTGGGTGACTCCCTCTCTGCCGTACCAAACGTGGTCCTAGACAGAAGATTAGTGCTTGTCAATAATCAATAGAGGCTCAAGTGGAGTGGAGTGACTGAGTCAGAAGAAACCCTCAAGAAGTTGCTAGAGGTTGTAACTGCAGGGCTGGAATTAGTGGCAGGTATGATTGAAGACAGTAATAACCTAGACCCTTTGCAGAATTTATATGCAATGCACAATTCTAGGTTTGCCTCTCTCAGAGCACTACTTACAAAGGACTCCCAGGGGTCAAGGAAAAGGAGGCCTCATGGTATACTAAGCCTTGCTGGGAAGCCAAGTGTGCTTTCCTAGGGTCCATAAGAGCAGGGCATAGATATGCTATACGTGCAGCCAGGTCTCATTTCAAAGCCACTATACTAAAAGCCAAAAGATATTAGGCATGTGATAAATGGTCTATGATGTTAGAAGCCATTAAAAGTAAAGATCTCTGTACCTTTTAGCGTTTAGTTTCAGGGTGTGACTCAGGTACACAGGCCCCACTTGTTAACAATATTGTGGCAAGTGTCTGGGTCAAGTATTTTTCCAATTTGTATGCTCAAGCAGAAATTCAGGGAGCCCCCACTCAAAATCTGGCAGGTAGCTTCTAGAACTCGACTGTAGGAGAGGAAGAATCCCAGGCTACAGCTGACAATGTGAAGGTTGTGTGGAACACTGGCAATTGTGTTGATGATGCTGCCACTACTTGTCTTGTTATCGACCAACCACAATTAGATATTTCCCGCATAACAGAGGTAGAGGTTGCCAATGCCCTGGACTTGATGAAGCCCAACAAGGCACCAGGCTTGAACAAAGTGCCTAGTTACCTGTTTAGGATGTTTAAAGACATATGGTGCCCATATTTTGTCCTCTTTTCTTATGCCCTGCAGTCCGGTGCTCCCATACCCTCAACGGTAGCTGGGGCAGAGATCGTCCCAACATTTAAAAAATGTTGCAGATCATCCCCTGCCAACAATAGACTTATAAAAATAAACCTCATCAATAGTGCCCATAAATAGTTTTCTTGTATCATCCTGAATAGACTGAGTGGTTGGATTGTGGATACAGAAGTCTTGACTCCACTACAGGCTGGTTTCAGAGAAGGCATATAAATAAAAAAATATATATATATATTTAAAAGTGCACATTCAAAGTGCATCACAAATCTGGCATAAAGTAGGTGGTAACAATGCAAAGAGGGGCACTTTTCTACAGTGAGGGGGTGCTAATGATGTTTTGAATGAGGATTTGTATGAGGGCGAAGTTGGTGAAGCTGAGGCTGGAGGCTCAAGGGAAAGTGAACATCAGGGTGTGGATAGATTGGGTAGTTCAGAGGAAGATGTAGTTGATGGGAATGAACATTGTGATGCAGAAGGAAGTGGAAATATTGACGTGGATGAAGAGGTGTTCAGATTCACAGTAGATCTGAAAGAACAATCAAGCGTCCTTTGTACCTACAGGATTATGTTCCCTGAAGGAGGACTGTAGCTCTAGTTATTTTTTTTAGAGATTGTTTTAATTTTCTTATCACACGTCTTGTTTTTTTTAATGTATTGTTTTTGTTTCAGTTTTCTGTCTAGGGGGAAGATGCATTGTGTTTAGCCTAATTCATGTGGTCACAAGGGGGTTATGTGATATGGAATGTGTTAGGTCATTGTGGAGTTTACATATCTGTATCCCACTGTTGGTCACTAGGTGGTTATTATGTAGAATGGAGTGTGTTGGGTCATTGTGGGAATTACGTATCTGTTTTCCACTGCTGGCCACAAGGGGGTTATTATGTAGTATGGAATGTGTTGGGTGATTGTGGGATTTACTTAGCTGTGTTCCACTGTTGACAGTTACTTGCTACCTACCATGGCAATTGGATGAGTTGGCCCCTACTTTGCTTGTACTTGAATAAAAGAACTGTCTAGGTACCTGTCTCCAGCCTCTTCAACATAACAGGATGAAATCCATATTGTCGAATAATCACCTAATATTTGAAAATATGTTACTTCCTTCCCAAAAGAAAGCCATTTAGTCGGGGTGAATCAATTCTAGTATTTTTGGCCAACCCAATCCTAAGTATTTTGGGGCATATTAACAAGGGCAGTATCACCAGTTTAGCAGCACTTTTTGGCGCTAAAGCAGCAATATTTTTATCGCCCTATTTACTAGGTGGTGCTAACATGCATTAGCGCATGTTAGCACACATTTTCCCGACGCCTCGCTTTGCATCTCTAATGAGCTGCAAAGTGGGCGTCAATGAGCGTACCCCTGACGGACTACCTTGTAAAATATCGCAAAATGTACATTGCGATGTTTACAAGGAGCGCCACGAACTAACGTCTGTGTAGTGTGTAGCTACTGCAAGCATAGGACATCCTTCTGCCTGCAACTCGGCTCTAAGATGCCTCGCTACTGTAATGTATTCTTTTGAACTTGATTCCACAATCGGATGCTGTACGGTGAGTATCAGGGTTCTGACAAAGTTAATCAGTTGTCAGAGATCCTTGTGGGCGGCGGGAACGTCTGGTTTTGGGTGCTGTAGACTCCTGAATAAAGAACAGCTTTCTTACCTTCAAAATCTCTGGATCTTCATTACTTCATTTGGCGACAAGCAGACGAAGCTGCTTGTCCAGCACCCACCAGCCAAATTTGCACTTTTCGGCGATTCCTCATTGAGCCTCTCTATCATTGCTTCTCTACGCCACTCCCTCAAGTGGAAGGCCCCCATGCCGTTACTGTTTCCTGTGCTACGTTTCCTCATCAAGACAAACCGCATTTTCAACAGTCTTGGGAAAAGTTGCGGCTGGATGACGTCACTCTCCTCGACATTGCCCTCGCTACGCTCCATCGCCTAGCAACGGGAGCACTCCTCCAAGGTACTAAGATGTTCATTGACGCAGCTCCCTGATGCCGCAAGATCTTCATGCTTCACGCAAGCGTCCCCACATCTGCTGCCATCTTAGCTTCATGTCGTTACCCTGGTAACGTAACGCTGCAAAGACACAGCCGGCGCTCTTCTCTGAGCTGTCTATTCCTTGATCCCAGGTAGGTTCCAGCCTGCACACTTTCTTAGTGACATGCACAACTTTTTGGCTTCACTTTACTATTGACAGTTCTTCTTCCTTGTCTGAGCCTTCAAATTTGGTGATAGGCTCACCTTTCTACATTATTTCAAGTTTAATACAAAGTTTTGCCTAGAACTGTAAATATCGGTGACAGGCTCACCTCTTTTTAAAACTATTTATTCAACTATTTAAACTATTTATGGCCATTTTTATTCATAATATTTCTTTATGTTCTACTATGCTGAAAATGTTGTTTTAACCATAACTTTATTTACAGTTCATCTACATTCTTCACATTTTCCTGGCTCATTCAATCCTGTTTAATGGCTACTTCTCAACAATTTGTCCAAACTGCCTCCCTTTTTACAACAGTGTAGTATTCTGCTAGGCCCAAAAATGATCGAAGTGAATCTTTGTCTTTGGGAGGAGTAGCGTGGCTGATAGCTTTGATAAGTGACATCTCAGGCTTAATTCCTTCTGGAGACAAAGTATGACCCAAGTAATCCAATTGCAGTGTGGCAAATTTACATTTGCCAGCCCTGATTGTCATGCCTGCTTCATCTAACTTAGTCAAAACAGAAAAGAAGTTGCCCAAGTGTGTTTCCCAGTCATCAGAAAAAAACAAAATATCATCTTCGTCGGCCTGGACCCCCGGCATGTTTAGAAAAATATTTTCCATAATCTTCTAAAAAACAATGGCCACGGAGGCCAGGCCAAAGGGAAGTCTGAGGTACTTGTAAACCCCAAATGATGTGACGAGCATGGTGAACTCCTGGGAATATGCTGTTAAAGGTATCTGGTGGTAAGCTGACTGCAGGTCAATGATTGAACATTTTTTTGCCCCCACCAAGTTGGCCAAGAGTTTGTGAATTGTGGGAAGGGGGTGGCAGTCAATCAAGATGTTTTTATTCAAGGTGCGCAAGTCCGCACATAACCTGACCTCTCCAGATTTTTTTACGGAAAATAATGATGGGGGAGACCCATTCGGCGGAGTCGCAAGGAGCAATGACACCTTCATCGCACAAAGACTTGAGGACTGACTTGAGTTCATCCTTCAGTCTAAGGGGCAAAGGACGTACTTTATAGACGAAGGGTTAAGCGTGTGGCTTAAGTCCAATCTGGTGTTGGAAACCTTTGACAGTCCCCAATTTGTCAGAAAAGAGTCTGGAAAATTTATCTAGAACCTTTTTGAGATCAAAGGTGTGATCAGGGAGACATAGGCAATCAGTTCTGTGGTGTGTATCATTCCTAGACCCAGCAGAACTGTAGCCCGGGGAAGGATCACCAAGAGTGATTGTGTTAGCAGAGCCTGGAACAAGATGTAAGCCCATTTTGGCAAGGTCTTGCCAACCAATGATGTTGTGTCCCCTAACTGCAGCATATACCTTTGGAAATATAGACCTTCCTAAACATTCTAATCTTAAGTTGAAGTAGCCCAACATGTCTATCTCAAACTCGCCAAACGCTTTGTGGTTGATGTCCGTTTGAAACAATGAAATGGATCCTTGCCATTTCTCAAGAAACATGACATCTGATAAAACAGTTATTAGCGATCCAGCATCTGCCATGACAGGAATCTCTATATTTCCAAAAAATGCGGTCTCTATAGGGCCTTTGACAAAATGAGGACTAAAAACAGAGTTACACTCAATTGATACAATTATATCTTGAAAATGCTCTGTACAATCATCAATGGTTTCAGAACATTCAATGCTGTTGACTCTGGTAGGTCTTTTGGAAGATCTACATGATCCTTGAAAATGACCTATTTTCTTGCATAGGACACATCTTTTTCCAAGAGCGGGACTCATGGGGTAGTTGCCCAGGTGTGATGTTGATCCACATCTGTAACAGAAAGTGTTCCCTTTTTTTACTACTTGTCTAAAGGTTTTTTTTTGTAGTCACAGCATTGACGGAATTAACAATGTCTTGCGCAGGAGTTTTGAAAGAGTTGAGAGATTGATCATTTTAAAGAACCTTGGAAGTGATGATGGATCTCTCAATGCTCTTAGTAATATCAATTGTTTCTTGGAGTATGGGTTTTCTGCAGCTGAGGAGGCGTTCTTGATTTTTCCTTGAATAACAAGAGAAGACAAATTGGTTTGGGCTATCGAAAAATAATTTAATTACATTTGGGGGCGTGAATTTGCACTGTTTATGCAGTTATTCAATGGTAATGGGCTTGGTAAAGCCTCAGCCAGACTTGTTAGACTACTTTCAAAGTTACAGGAATTCCACTTCTCCATTAAACATTTTTCTGGAGGGAGAAACTTCAGGGCTTGATTGCCTTTCACGTATGGCTTTTCACAATCCTTTAGAAGTTGAGTATTTAGAAGATACCGAATGTGTGATTGCTGCTCTAGATGCTGTTAAATTATGTTCCAGCATTACTGAACAATCCTGGCTGGAAGCTCACAACAAGGATGAAAACCTCAAACTTATCACTAATTATATTGTTAAGGGTTGGCCAGAAAATAGGAAACTTTCCAAAATTTTCCCTGGTTAATGGCATGGTCATGAGACATGATTCTTGTGTTCCCCCTTCCAGTCTCAGAAATGACATAATCAAATTGGTGCATCAAGGTCATCTAGGAATATCAAAGACCTCACAACTCATTAAGTTGTACTATTGGTGGCCATCCCTAGAATCTCAGGTCAGTTTTATATTGATTCATGCCCTGAATGTCTTTTATCTGATAAAAAAACGGAAAGTTATGAACACACCTTTACATCCTGTGCCCTTTCCCATTAAACCATGGGACAAAGTTGGTTTAGACTTCACTGGACCTTACAACCTCCTGCCACATGACCTTAAATATCTTATTTTGTTGATTGATTATCACTCCAAATGGGTTTACCATATGTTCTGTGACTCTGCTAATTCCACCAATGCCATTACATTTTTAAAGAAGATATTTTCTGTGGGAAGCTCCCCCTCTGTTATAGTCACAGACAATGGCACCCGTTTTATTTCCCAAAAGTTCAGTTCATTCTTAACTGAGTGTGATGTCAAACATTATAAAGTCACTCTATACTCACCAACCTCAAACAGTTTGGTTGAAAAGGCAAACAGGTCAGTCAAGGATGGCATTCAAACAGCCCTATCCTCTCATCAAGATGTTCAAGATTTTCTCGAAGCCAAGCTGTGGTCTTATAATATTTCTCCTCATTGCACCACAGGTGTTTCTCCATTTTCCCTCTTAAGGGGTAGGAATGCTCACACTAGTTTGTGTCCAAATTGGTTACTTAATAAGAACAACAAGAGCATTCATGGCAATCAAGACTTGTCATCTAGAGTTTTACAAAAACAAAATCTCATGAAGTTTGTGCATGATTCTGCAAAAAATGTCAACACTCTAGAATTGAGAGTTGGTGATCGGGTCCTCATTAAAAATCCCAAAAAAGTATCCCAGATTTATCAAAATGTTCCCTGCCGGTGCAAGTCACCGGTGTAAGCAGAGTCTCAGCTTTACTTGGAAATAATGGATGGTGGAACAAGAGATCACTGGTACACCTTTCTGACTCACAGGCTGGATCCTTACTCAAATTATCCAAACAGGAATTAAAGCATTCTAATTGGTCTTATTGTTTACACGATCCAGCATCCGATGTTGAAAGTTCCTCCACCTCTCGGTGTCCCATGGTACATTCCAGCCCGGTATGTGCATCTGCCCCTGGCCCTGTTGTGAGCACTGCTGACACCTATTCCTTACCACCAGAATTGGGAGTTTATTGTAGAAAATTACCTTCCAAGTTCAATGACTATGTTTTGTCATAATTTTGTATTTTATGTTGATTTAGTCTGCTCCATTTTCTTTAATAGCCACTGCATCACCCTTCCTTGAGGTTTTTTTGTTTCTGTTGTTGCCTTTCTACTTTGTTCCTTGTGGAGAGGGGGAAGTTGTAGTGTGCAGCCATTGCAGGCATTGGGCATCCTCGTGCCAACATCCTGGCTCGAGGATGCCTCACTCCTGTAATGTATTCTTTTGAACATGATTCCACAATCGGATGCTGTACGGTGAGTGCCAGGGTTCTGACAATGTTAATCAGTTGTCAGGTATCCTGGTGAGCTGCGGGAGCGTCTGGTTGTGGGTGCAGTAGACTCCTGAATAAAGAACAGCTTTCTTACCTTCAAAATCTCCGGATCTTCATTACTTCAGTCTGCTAAAATGCTGACTTACCTTTGCACCCTCTAACAATGGGGTGGATTATGCTGATACAACCACAGGGTCGTATCAGCAAGGTTATCGCAGTTTTCCATTGAACATCGTTGGAAAACCAATGATGTTCCATGGAAAACACAGCTATCGCTGGAAAATTATTGCTATTGCGCTATGCATTGTTAATACAGCAACAGCATGGCGATAATTACCAGCGATAGCCGGCGATAAATATGTTCTCGTTAAGAGCGGCCAGCGATAATTATCGTTGCCGCTTGATAATATGCCCCTTTATTGTCAAAATGTTATAACGATAATGTATGATAGGAACTGACATCAAGTGGATCTTTCCCATGCTTTGGGAGAACTGCAATTGTAACTTCCCTCATAGATTGTGGAAGTGAACCCTTCTGCTTCACTTCCATATAAGATTTCACTTTAAAAAGAATTTACATCTTAGTTTTTGTTTGTTTGGCCGCCTTTCCTCTGATGTACTCCTGGTCTGCTATAGCGCCTTGACACCTCCGGGTATTAGTGCACTTTACAAGTGCTAACCTATCCTACCCAACAATGATATAGACAGTCAGGTATTAATTTTGCTTAGACTTCTACAGGGAAAAAATCCTTCCCTATCATTTTCCCTCTTGCTAATTTGTTGATAGATGTAGTCTATCGCAATCCTTGTCACAGTGGCCACACAAATCCTTAAATAAACCTCTGGTAGCTTAGCACAAAAGTAGTCAGGCTTAACTTAGAGGCAATGTATAAAGTATTAATGCAACACTCAAACAGTAATAATGTGAAAACACAACACAAAAAATCCCAAACCAATTTTGAAAAATAGAGATAATTTTAATAAATAAAATGACAACAAAAAGAAAAAAATTAGAACCAGACATATCAGTAGAAATAGTGCCAAAAAGCACCAATCATGGTTATAAGGCTGCACTAGACGGGGGCAAATACAAAGTTAAAGCAGACTATGATGAAGCACGAGCCAAATACAATGACCAAGTTCAGCCTGGTGGAAAGGTTACCTTACAACTTATTCCTGTTTCATGTTAGAAGCTGTCATGGACAAGGTCATTGGTGAGTTGGGCTGCAGGCTGGCTCTAGAGTGGAGCTCGTTGACAATTGCCCACTGAAGACCTAGACCCCGGACGGAACTTTGTGGTGGCTGGAGACGATGGAACTGCCTTTTTCAGCGTGAGCCCTGACCGGCAATCTGAACCTTGCATTGGTTGGAGGAGTACACTCTAACATCAGGCAAGGGTCCAGGATCTGAGGGACAACTCTTGGTCTTCAGGAATTACTTCAGCAGAGTCTAGCAGCAGGATTCAGGCAGGTCTTGTTGGTGTAGGTCAGCTGGGTAGTTGCAGGGAAACGCCTCACAATGCTTGTTGTGTCCATGTAGCTGGGGGGTCCTGGGTTCAAGGCGACAATTCTAGTCTTCCTTCAGACTTAGGACAGCAAGGCAGACCCTCGTTTGAGTATCCATAGGTCCAGGAGTTATCTGATTTTAGTCCTGAGAGTGTCAATTTAATATCGAATGCCAGCCTGTACATGGCAGACACCCCTTTTTCAAACCGTACACTGGTTCCAGACAGTTATTCTCTTTCCTTGGGTATGGCTCCAGGCTGGCTAGTGAAACGAAAGGTAGGCAGGCGGGCCCGGGTGCGAGCTGCATAAGTCAGGAAGAGTCTGAGTACAACCCTCAGGCTATTCTTTGAAGCTCAAGAAGGGACCCGTTACTACCACCAGGCTATTCTGCTCAGGAGAGGAAAAGAAAACCCTTATCCACACCCAAGGCCCTTTTGTCACCACAGGAAATCCACTGACAGTCATATAACCATGAACACTGGCATGAATTCACATTTGGTTTTGGCAAAAAAATGCCAACTTTCAAAAAGTGGCACTTTCAAAATAGTAACTAAAATGATGTTTTATTATTAATTTGTTTTTACCATTAAAGATCATTTTAAATTATAATTCAATTGAACGGAATAGGATTTTATCTAGCTTTTCCCAAATGAAATGGTATAATTTATTGAAGTAATAAGGTAACCCAGTGTTAGTCTTTGGGAGAGCTTGCCTTGCTATAGAGACAAGCAACTTTGGGAGGTTTCACTGCCCGGATATGTAAACCTTACGTACACATATCCTACTTTCTAAATACAGTGCATCCTGCTGTTGAAAAGATGAAATGACAGCAGGAAAACTTCAGTAGTACTCTTTATTGACCATCCACTCTCCAACAGCACAACAGCTCCTGAGGATCCCAACAGTCTAAGGTGAGTTCTAGTGGGGCATACCAAGGTGAACACAGGCAAGGGGTTGCGGAATGTACCACTGTAGAGAAACTACAACACCTTCTCAATGAGCTTTTAGGGCCCACTGTAGGGGTGATTTATAAGTATTAAAAAGGAAGGTTTAGACATGACGAAATATTTTTTTGCTAGGTAATAATGTCAGTTCTAGAAATCCACTCCAGGCTGTAATTTCAGGCCTGAGACATGTTTTACAGTTTTATTTTAGTGGGTAACACAATGTGTGATGCAGCCCACTTGTAGCATTTAATTTAGAGGTCCTAGGTACATCTAGTACCATATGCTATGGACATATAAGTAAATTAAATGTACCAATCTGCTGTATACCAATGTTACAGTTTTAAAGGGAAGACCACATGCACCTTACCCATGTTCACCAGGGTTAAAGTGCACAGAGTCCTAAGGCAACCAAAATGGGTTTTGATACAGAGTTCAAAAATCTGGCATGATCGTGGAGAAAGGTAAACTTTCCAACAACCACCTTAAAGGCAACCCATTTCACTCCTGTGCCTTCATTTTCTCAATTGTAATGACCTGTACCATCTTGAATAGCTCTGACAATGGGGTATCAAACAATGCACCTAAGCAAAATCGCACATTGGGACCTTGAATGAATGAATATAAAACTTTTAAAGCGCGATCCTAGCCCGAAGGCATCAAGGCGCTGCAGACAGGGTCAGTATATCAAAGTTCACATATTACTAAAACTCAGGGTTTATGGGATATGAGGACTGGAGCAAGAGAAAAGCCAGGTCTTCAAAGATTTCCTAAAGGCAGGATGCAATTTCAAATTAGAGATTGATAGAGGAAGCAGAATCCAAAAATTTGCGCCCAGCAGCGAAAAAGCCCTCCCTCCCCATCTGGCTTTCCTGAACCTAGCAACTGTTACCCAATTCCTAGCAGCAGATCTTAGATTCCTGCTCGAAATGTAAATATGTAATGGGATTTGATCTGATAATGTTCAACCCAAAACCTTCAACAGCCACATTTTAGTACTTAGATCTGATGTGCTTAAATTATATATATTCATGTGTGTATCTGATGCACCTGTGAATAAAAAGGGTATTCTGAGGCATTTGGATATAAAACCTTGCAAATATCACTCAGTTGCATTGTCACATTGAGATATTAGGCCCTGTTAAAATATGCAGTTTTTATATTCTCACGCTCATAAGTTACCTTCTCTCCTTAAACATGGTGGCATTTAACACGCATTAGTTTGCGTATACACACAGGATAATATTCTTTGAACTCAGTTTTGTTTACAATGCCACTTTGTAGGCACTCTATCAAAACACCTTGAACAAGGGCTAAGTTCAGTACGCAAGATCTTGTTAATTTTTTTTGGCCGCTCTGCAACAGAGCTTCCACAATAGAATAAACAATTGCAGCCTGACTGGGGCTTTGGCATCGGAACATGGAGGATATATATGATGTCCGGCCTTTGTTTAGACAGAGGAGCATTTTCCTGGCACTGAGAGGTCGGCCCATGCCGGAATTCCAGCTCAGCTCATTCCTGTTCCCTCGCAACTTGCTGGCTCTAACCCGCAGGTAGTGTGGAGTTAGACCACCCAATCGTGAATTGGCATATTAACTCACCCTAGACAAGGTAAGTTAGGAAGCGCTAGGTAAGAGTACATTATATTACAGTACTTGTATGCAAGCATTTATTCTCTCTAATAAGCAAAATAGTTGAACTCTTCATCTTTTTCACCATTTACCTAATGCTAATCACATTATTCTGTTTTCTTCTATTGATTATTGCAGCACACATATTTTCCTCAAGAATCACAATGCTTCAATAAATATTGTAATGTTTTACTGTGTATTTCTTGTGCATCTCTTTGGGTATACATAAGTAACTAAACAAAAGGTCTCTAGATCTGTTACTATGATTTTCTTGGGAGCCAGGGTTGTAATGTTTTGAGGTTGCACATCCATTTGTTGCCCTGTAAGGTTAGGGGTACAGAGGGTGCACTGTGAGCTAGCAGGACTATAGGCCAACATATCCTGAAGAGTGCTAGGAATCAGTCTCACACTATTTCAAAGTTTATGTTGTCCAACAAATGCACCGTTTTACTTGAGAATGTATAAGCCGTACAACATGGCATTGCCAACGTTCCTGCTTGGGTTCTTACTTAATGGATAGCCTGAGTAGCTTTCTTTTGTATACCCAAATATCCTTTATCGTCTGTTAACCAGAGACCGTGGAGTTAGGGAAAAATCCTCATCAACTGAGTTGGTAAACCATATGTATAGGCTTTAGGTTCTAGAAGCTTGAGCCTTTCAAAGGATCTCCCCATAGAAGTACCCTCTCTGATTCCACATATTCATATGGTTTAAGATGCAACAATAAATACACCATCTGACTGCAGACATGCGGTTTCCCAAATGCTTTGCAACCTGGTGTGGCAAATACGGGTGGAGAAGCTGCATATGTGGTTGATGCCCATGAAGCATTCAGGATAAAGATGGAACTACTATGGAACTACTAGACTGTTTCACACATACACAGCAGATACAGTCCCTAGCAACTACACAGCTTATGAAGCACTAGAATTACCATTAACTTACTAAGAACATGAAATTGGTTTGAAGGCGCCGTACCATATACAAACAATAATATTAGACTAGGTTCCCATAGCAATGAGGGACCAACATGACCAGTCTTACCTGGCTTTACACCATAGCCAGATATAGACAATCTGACAGCTCCAGACCTACATATGCTATATACAGATCTGGGTAAGACATATAGAAGTTAAACAGAATTTGCCATGCGAACTATGAAAATAACTTGTGCAAGGGCCGCTCAAGCTGCAAAACCACAATTGGCTACACCTGGAATAAATCCACAATCAATCAATTCAGCCATGGGTAAAATTCCCATCAGACAGATGGAAATACCATTCTAAATTACACAAAAAGCAAACCAGCTTGAAGCAGTTCCCCATATGGGACTTCAGGAAAAACAGATATTTTTTATGGCAAGACTGGAGGCTAGCATTATGCTTAAATCCTTTTCTTCTCAACCTCCAAGTAGCACCCTTATAAGATCCATAATAATGTAATAATAATAATTTATAAAGCACATGGCTTCTTCCACTAAAGTGTCCCAGTGCCAATGCAAACTAGCTGCCAAACTACCATACTAGAACCAAGTATGACAACATAAACAAAAATAGAACACCCTGTCCATAAAACTTCCCAACAATCCTCTTTTGTTTGCGGCTTCTGAGCAGATACGAATATCTTTCACTTATTAGCATGGTTAGAGTATGAATAATTGATTTGTAGTTGTTTAATTAATTAATTCATAGATAAGATATAGAGAGAAAAACATTATTGGGTTCTAGTTAGGTGTGGTTGGGTACAGCTAATTAAGTAGATCTAAAAGGACGAATTCATTTACTTTTTTTTCTGATTAGTTTTCCAGCTTAAGTTATAGACCATGTAGGAAAAACCAACGCCGAAGTTAACTGTAACTACTTTGAACAATATGATCATTATGCAGTTGGCCATGTAATCAAATCGACAGGTAGCAGTAATTGTTATCATTCTATGAGCAGGTAGTGCCAGCAGGCTGCTCGTTACAGTGCAAGCAAAATTCAAATACCTCAAGCTTTGTCACCCGCGGCATAATAGCTCTTTGTCAGGTCGTCTGAGATGCTCAGGGAAAGGCACAATGTCACAGCCTAGGAAGATTGCCAAAGGGTCACGAGCGCAGTGTTGGCATGGTCCCTGTCCTGTAGACATTTCAGAGTTTTCAGAGAGTCAAGCAGGCTTAACCTGACGTAGGCAAATGCAGGTTCACGCAGTCATCATCATAAGGGAGCACATAAGTGCTCTTATGAAAAAATGGAAAGTGGGAAGAAGGAGACTCAAATAAGGGACCCGGGGCCAAATGTTTTTGCAAAAAGAAGCATTTATCTGTAGAAGAGGTATCTGTTTGTTCAAATATAGGAGTCCTATGTGGCTCACAAGGAAAAGTGACCAAAAGCAGCACAAGTTCAAGGCAGGCTAATCCTGCAAATGAGTTTCCATTTGAAGATAAAAGAGATGTAAATAATAGAGAGTTTGACAAATATATATTTGATGTGAACTATGATGATGTGGATGTTTTCCCAGGAACAGAATTTGGAGACAGTACTTTTTTATCACATAAAAAAGAGAAATGCATTAAAGACCCTCTGGGGCAAAATCCTTTTTAGCCAAATGAAATGTAACCCCCTAGAGGTTCCGAATGGTGGCCAATGGGGCACATGGCTGAATATGGAAACCTCTGGAAAAAAAGGAAAGGAATCATTTTAGGGCAGAGTGTTACTGTCCTGTAATTGGGAATAAGGACACAATGATGCCTAATTTGGATCCAGAGCTTATCACCTTTTTATTTAAACTTGGAAGGGATCCTAGAAACGGTCGGGAACGCTCGCTAAAACAATGTACCAATTCCAGTGTTTACCCTTTCCGTCTTTCATCAGCCCCGTGGTGCTTTACCAAGGTTTTAAGAACAGTGGTGGGTCTGTTGAAAGAACAGGGGGTGAGAATGGTGATTTGCCTGGACACTATTCTTATAATGAACAAAAAGAAAGAGATTTTATTGGAATAGTTAAGTATGGTGAGACTTTTGTTGGAGAAACTAGGATATATTGGGAATTTGGAGAAGGCAATTTTGCAGCCAGCTCATCAATAGGGTTCATCATGGACACAGTGAAGGTGCAACTAAAGTTACCTGAAAGGAAAATAAGATTGATAAAGAAAGAAGTGAGTCAGTTATGATCAAGAGAGGTAGTATTGTTGAGAGATTTTTTAAGAATGTTAGGACTTCTGTCTTCCTCAATTCAGGCAGTTTTTCCAGGTCCTTTGCACTTCAATTCTCACCAGAGATTAAAGACTTCAGGTCTATCGAAGGGTCTTTGATATGGAGAAGAAGTAAGGTATACTGAGGAAGTGAGAGAGAATTCAACTTGTTGGTTGGAGAATTCGGAAGCATGGAATGGTCGGGTTGTGTTTGGGGCAAGCCTGGATTTTGTATTAGATTCAGATGCAAGCAATTTAGGGTGGGGTGTAATGTGTGTGGGTCAAAAGACAGGAGGGAAATGAAATGTACAAGAGAAACAGGAACATATAAATTATTTGGGGATGAAAGCAGGATGATTCTTTGCACCACGCAGCTTCAGGCAAACTTTACAGGGCTGCTCGGTCCTTCTGAGGATGGACAATGTTTTGGCAGTGACAAATATAAACAAGTTAGGAAGAAGCAAATCCAAGAGATTGTCATAGATTGCAAAGGAAATGTTGACAGTTTGTCAGGAGCAAGAGATAAGCTTGATAGCGCGGTATTTACAAGGGAACTAGAATGTGAAAGCGGATTGGAATTTCCATTATATAAAGGATTAAAGTGAATGGATGATGAAGAAAGAGATTTTCATTGGGTTAGATTACATTCTGGGTCCAGAAGAGGTGGATCTTTTCACATCTTGGTTGATGACTCAGAAGAAAGATGATTTCAGCTGGCTTCCAGATCTGGATGCGGTAGTAGTGGACGCTTTCACCCAGAATTTATTAAGTCTGAAGGGGTATGCATTCCCCTCTTTTGCTATGATACAGAGGGTACTATTACAAGTGAGAAGACAAGGTTGTCGATTTATTTTAGTAACTCCTCTTTGGATTATTCAGATTTGGTTTCCTACAATTTTTGAGATGGCAGTGGTTTGTGTAGACGGAGAGGAGCATCCTCTGGTGGAATCGGGCTTGCTTAACCCTCTAGTATGGAGGATATCAGGTATGAAGAGTTATTCAGAGGCCTTTCAGGGAAGGCTTCAGAGCTCCTTGATGAGGCCTGAGCTCCGGGGACAAAGAAGAGATGCCGGGGAGCTTGGAGTGTTTTGCTATGTTGGTGCATGGAACAGGATTTGGATCCCATGGATGTGGATGAGATTGAGGTGGCCAATGCAGATTTATTTAGTCAAGGTTTAGCGTATAGAACCGTGAATTGCTATAGATCAGCTTTGCAGCAGGCCATTCACTGTTGGAAGGAGCCCTTTGGTAGATGTATGAAGGGTATCCATTTGAAGAAGCCTCCGTAAGTAAGATATAATAGACTTGGGGATGTGAATTTTGGTATTAAGGCTGTTTTATAGTTGGCCAGCAAATACGTTTTTGGCTCTGAGAGAGTTCTCCTGGATGTTGGCAATTTTATTGTGTTTGATATCATTCAGGAGAGTTTCGGATGTTCTGGCATTGGATTTAGAGAACAGAGTTTATCAACCAGATGGGTACTTTTTCGAGTTTGGAGAAGAACCAAGACTATGTCAGAGTGTGTGCTTTATACAAGTTTTGAAGAAATGCCAAAATGTTGTGTGGTAGGTTGCATCAGAGACTATGAAAAGAGAATGGAGGATTATAGAGGAGTTTGTATACAAAAAAAGAGTATGTAAAGAGGATTTAAGAATCATAGGTTAATACATGTATTACTTATGTTTCAATTTAGAAAAGGAATCAGTTTGGAGAAAGTTTAAAGGAGAAGAAGGAGGATGACAATTGCAGCGTCAAAAGAGGAAGAATCAGGTGTGTTGGGGAGTTTTATGGACTGGACTGTTATATTTTGTTTATGTTGACATACTTGGTTCTAGTATAAATCGTTAAAGGTTGCAGCTTGAAGGTGGTGAATAAAAGGATTTATGCATAATGCTAGCCTCCTTGTCTTCAATAAAATCACGATTCTCTTTTCACTTAGCATATGAGAATCGATATTCTCACCATATGTCTGGCAATGGGGATGGCTCCCCAGGTAGAAGACTGCTCCACATGGGGTGCAGTCTTTGCTGCAGTGTATATCAGAATACACAGTACATCCTCATTAGCTGTTTTGACAGTGGTGCTTAAACAGGTCCATAATTGGTATGGGGCTGCCTTTATGTTGAGTAATATTAAAGGGGAATCAGCAGCGTTGGCGGTATGCCAACTTCTTTCTAATTTGACTCAGAGAAAACAGAAGCCCAAGTTACCTAAATTATTGAGGAAACCTATGCAACAATAGGTAGCTATCATTTGGTAGGAAGACCTAGTAAACTACAAATTAAGAGTAATTCTGAGAAGGATAACTGGAAGCAGACAGATTAATCCTCTAAGAAGAAGTGGGATAGTAAGAAACATAAAGAAAAGTCTAAATTGCAAGGCCAATCTCATCAACAGGAGGCCATTGTAAAGCGCTATAATTTGCGTAACCATGATAATATTAAAACGCTTGACAGGTATTAGGATACTGAAGCACGTTCATCTCATTCCTTTCAAGAGTCATCTGAAAAACTCTCAGAGAGAGGTGGACGATCAGAGTGCAGATCAGAGAAGTATGTGAAACCGAAGAAGGACTCACAACGCTCTTTTGACTACATAATAAAAAAGGAAGATAAACCTAAACAGTCCAAACCTCTGTTCAAAAAGAAGAAGAAGGTGGCTGCATTTAATTAAAGCATGCAACGGATATCGAGAACACTGCTTCTGAGAGTGGAGGGGGGTCTGACCAGTTTGGACAGCACAGAAGAATTCATTGGATTGTCTGGCGGTAGTACTGTTGAGTGACTATGTCCAGGTGGACACACTAGACACAATAGTGAGTGTCCCTCATCAAATATATGAAATGCAACTCCATCTGGAGAGGGGATATCAAAAGATACATTAATGTTCTCTTCTGGGGTAATTTGGGATTCGGCTACGACATTCCCTTGGCCGAAAAGAACTAGCCACCAGAATTTGTGATTGGATTGGATTGACCCAGGGGAGAAACAGTCATTTTACCTGCCTTCTCCAACCATGTCCCAGATACAGTTAAACATTCATATGCCAGGGAGTGGGCTTTAGCGCTAGCTCCTGTGTTATACCGCAACCATGTGGGGTGGGATAAAGGTTCCCCTTATCACGTTATACCGGTGAGGTCAACACCACAACTTCAAAGACTAAAGCTAAAAAACGAGTTAGACGGATACTCACACATCTTGAATACCAAGGTGCAATCAAAGATACACATCTACTATGACTAATACTTTATTTCCAGTAATGAAACCTGACCATTCATATCATCTAGTATTAGATTATAGACACTTGAACATGGCTACACGTACATTCGCTGTACTAAACGTGCATAGCATTGCACTAATGAACAACATAGTACGGAAAAAATACAAAATCACTTTAGACATTTCCAATGGATTTTTTGCCAAAATATAGTGCCTGAAAGCTGGTAATTGACCACATTCAGCACGCTCAGGTCTCAAAAGCAGTTCTGTTGATTACTTCAAAGGTATAAGAACAGCCCTGGGTTGTTTTCAGCCTGGGTTACAGAACTTTTGCAAGAATATGATGTCCATGACATATATCTGACGGATGATGACCTTTCAACACACTTGGCCAGAGTGGAGCGCATGATATTGGAATTTGCTCACATGGGCTATTAATTTAATTAAAAAAAATTGAAAGTAGCCCACCTCAATGTCCTATTTTTTGGATATGAGTTGTCAAGTGAAAGCAAAAGTCTAGCGACACATTTCCTTTGCGCGCTTCTACAACCACCGAACACCTGAAGAAACTCTGATCATTATTGAGTTTCCTGAATTTTGGCAGAACATACATTTCAGACTATTCATTCTACAACCTTTTTAAGCACACATTGAGCAACTGAACACACACAAAAAGTATGTTCAGTACAAGCAGACATGCTAACTTCCAAACACCTAAATACATGTATAAACATCAACAACCTGGTGATCCATATAATTGCGGGTAAATCAGGGTATTGTATGGGGTCAAGGACAACATGTTTTCATGTTCATTTTGTCCTTGTGACAACAATGCTTAACCTCTTCAGCACAAACCACTTAGCTGCCAATGTAAGGAAAGGCATTGTCTGCCGTTTAGGCAATATATGTCCATATGTTAATGCTCTTTGAACTTATAACTATGGTTCATTAATGCAAAACATTTATTATTAGGGTGAGCGCTCAAAGAAACTGTTGTAAGTAAGTACTGCACTGCTGACAGTGGTCCCAGTATAAAAATGTGTACACACGGTTGCAAAGATTAACAATTTGAGGATGCATATAATGCTCCTAGAATGATCTCTGATTAGATGCAGATATTTGTAAAAGCAAGATTGATGATTTTTTGCTTTCAAAATAAAATGTTCACAAGAAATGCAACTATGAAATAAAATGATTTGCTGAACTACTGTGACATTTTAGGTAGTATTTCTTTGACGCATCATCTAGTAAAATATGTTGATGCATGGTAGTATTCCCCAAAAATATTCAGATTGGAAAATCAGTGCAACCAGTTTCAAAAAGATTAAGGGAAACAAGAAGATAAAAAACCATTGGCAAAGCCAATAAGTCTGTCATTGGTGGTCAGTCTTTTGTTTGTCAATGCATGTCTTGTTTTGACATGGTTTTTGTAAAAAATGTATTACTGTGGGAGCTTCCAGACCCTCACCATAATAACAAACATTGGCAAAAAGCAACAATATGTTTTGGTCTAAAAAGCACATAGTAGTCCCTGCCACTGAACAAAACTACTTTGTGTGCCGACATGCTCCTTGAGAAAGAACAGAATGTTGTCACTCACAGTAAAGCTAGCATACAGATAGATAGATAGAGAGAAGGAGAGAGAGAGAGAGAGAGAGAGAGAGAGAGAGAGAGAGAGAGAGAGAGAGAGATTTTTAGTAAATACAAAAGGTATTGGTTAACTCAAGAGCTAATTAGGTGCACCAATGATATATGCCCTTGCAGTAACATACATTTACGGCTTTAATGAATTCCCAATAATTTACAGAAGTAGACCAGGAAATTTTACTTCTAGAAAATATATGTTCACTGCGTTTTAGAATGAGCAAATATGCATGTTTGGATTTGGTCTTGTGAAAATCTGTTGAGCGTTTACAAGTTCACTCTCCCTCCAACCCCTTTTTTCCCAACTTTTACTTCTGCCCTTGTCTGGGGTAAAGTTTCGCCCTTTCTCAGGATGAGAAAAGACTAGAGAAGAGCTGGGGAAAACACCTAAAACATGCATGTTAGTACGTTTGCACAGTATCAAAAGCACATTCCAACCTTGGAACTATTGCTTAACACTACCTCCAGTCCCAATATGTAGATCTGTAGAAAGTTGGCAAAATATGGCAATTGCTAGAATTCAAACCCAACTATAATGTTTGACTTGGTATAATCAGACAGGCTTTTATCAGAGCTCTTATATAATGAGATTGCTACCATAACTTGTGGCCGCACTATGTGGCCCCAAAGGTACAAGCAGATTTGTTTACAGGACAAGTAGATTTATGAAGCAACTTGTCCCATGGGCAGGTAGATCATTTATTAAATTCCACACCCCTGTACCTATGTTACGTTTAACGAAGGGGACACTGTACCAATTGCATATAAAACGTATGTGTGCACCAATGCTGAGATGCGCTTTGCACTGACAGAAAAGATTCTGATGGTGGTACAGACTGCTGAAGTGAGAGAAAGATTTTTGGCTCAGGGGAGTCCTTGAGGTTGTCACGAAGGCCAGCATTTGCAACGCTAATGCTTTACATCCACAATGGATACAGTGGGCCAACTCTCTCACAGCAGCAGATGTTGACTGCGGGGAACATCACTTACAACGCATTTTTTACAACGCACTACCATTACATCGCAACCATTACAACGCATACCATTACAACGCATTGCGCTGGGGGGCGCTCTAGGATAGGGAATATATTTAATTTACTATCCAACACCTTCCCTGCTATCCACGGGGACTGGAGTTGGAATAGTAAATTAAATAATTCACTATCCAGCGCCTAAAAGCATTATGCGTTGTAATGGACTGCGTGGTAAAAACCGCGTTGTAAAGGCATGCGATGTAAAAGCATGCGTTGTAGTGACACCAATCCGTTGACTGCACATTTGACTCTACACTACAAACACAAGCCTACCTGCAATATGAGAATGAATATCCTCTGCCTAATGAAGTCCTGCATCTTGATCAGTATGATTACATCATTTACACTGATGGTTCATGACAGCCTGCCAATATGCATGCCCCACTGTCAAGGGTAGAATGGAGGATGGTTAAATCTGCCCTCACCAGACCTACACACAGTCTCTAGGTGATTGCACGGCGCAGCTGTCAGAACTCAGAGTTCTAAGTCTGGCACTGGAGGATAACAATTCCCCACACTTATAGTGTGAGATTTGTATCTTTGTGTCCAGTCTTACAATGAGTTCTTACACTACTGGAGCCAAAATGGATTCAGAGATTCCAAAGGGTACACAATAAAGCACAACATTCTTTGGGGACAGGTGGCAAAACTCAAAGAGTGTTTGCACACAATTAAGTAATTCTCACATTTCCACATCAGTATGTGGGAATACAAGTTGAAGGGAATTCCATGGCTGACAAAGCCACATAAGCAATAGTGCGAACTGCTGCAGTCGCTTCAATTACTCATTCAAGTATGAGAATGGATGGCGACATCATGGTGGTTGTCAACCTTGTGCACAATACACCTACCTTCCAAAAGGCTTTCCATGAAAATACTCCTATCAATTTAGTGCGCAAAACATTTCATTTGCTTAGATTCCCGGAGTGGGTGATCGAGTGATATCTAATTCAGACCACCGGTTTAGTTTAATTCTAGCTGCAGCACAGGAGGAACCTAGCATCTGCTCATGCAGGGGTGGTAACTACAAATCCATTATTGCAGCAATTCATTGGTGGCCAGGTCTATACAAACAGACTGAGGATTTGTCCTTAAATGTGACATTTGGCAGCAGAGGAAGGTTTCCATTGGGGCACGTCCACCACAGGCACCTCTATTGATCACTGACAAGCTTCTTGCTTGTGTTTACTTGGACCACTGCAGCCCTCTACAATCAAACAGGCTTATAAATACATCTTGCTAGCAGTGGCTTCCAGCTCTCGATTCCTTTGAGTTTTGCCAGAACGATCGGCTGACATCCAAACAGTTATAAAAGATCTACAAGTCTTTATTAGGAAATATGCAGTAGCCACATTCCATTTGGACCAGGGTCCGTTGTTTGTCTCAAGACCTTTTAGAGACACATGGTAAAATTGGGTGTGGCTGTGCGTTATTCTGCCCCCTATCATCCTGAGGGAAATGCGGTAGTGGCGAGGAAGAACCGGGACTTAAAGCTGGTTTTAACAGTGAGGGTTTAATGTTCCGGTCGCAGTTGTGTTCATCATCTGTATGGAATCCAGAGAGCCCTGAACAATCTGCCTAGAAAATCCCTGGGTGGTCGGACTGCTTATGAAGTCCTGTTTGGGGTTAAGATGTGGGTTTCTGACCTTGACCTTGA
Organism: Lissotriton vulgaris; assembly: GCF_964263255.1. Lineage (NCBI taxonomy): Eukaryota > Metazoa > Chordata > Amphibia > Caudata > Salamandridae > Lissotriton > Lissotriton vulgaris. The sequence continues at coordinate 1,526,741,904 of NC_141687.1, read as the reverse complement.
CTTGCACAATTTTACATCAATGAATGTTTGGATGTTTTACAGGATCTGAATAACTTTCTAAAAGCTCAGAGCAATGTCCAGCAGAAACATTATGCCACTGGAGAAGTGAAGGAAGCACCAGCAAATCCTGGTTGGATCCCCAAGATTGCTGAACAAGTTCGGTAGAAGATTGTGGACAAGAAGGAAATTGTGCCATCTTACAGAGCACCTATACCTGTATTGGCCGTTGAAGATATGAGAACTGTACTTCTATCACCTCTTGCTGGTTGCAAAAACAAGAGATTTGTGTCAATAGATCTCATCAAACCACACTATGTAGCCAGTTCTACACAGCAGGCTGAGAAGGCTCCTAGGTACTTACCTGCAGCCTCTCACTACCCTACAGGAAGTCCCTATGGAAGCTTTGATCAACGATGAAGCCTCCTCTCCCCTTCTTTCTGTTACATCAGGAAACTCATTACAAACATTGTACACGGAAACACAGATTTCTATTCAACAAGCAGACAAAGATGGTGTCTACAGAAACATACCACCACTTGAGCAATGCAGGAAAAGGAAACTCAGCATCTGCCTGCCATGATTATCTTTGTTGACTACCAGTACTTAAACGAGCTGTCTTTAAGTTATTGTGCCATACACATAGAGCACTTCAGGGTAATGGCTCCTAAGAAATTGTTAAAAAAAAAACTTTTACAAACTCACTCGTAATCTCAGATCAGCCAGCAGGGCCCTGATATTCTGTTAAAGAATTAAGAAATCCCAGATGGGTGGATGCTGTTTTAACTTCTTAGCCACCACCCACTGGAATAGGCTCCTGCAGGATCTACGTATAGTACTGGATCTGCTAACTTTCAGAAAAAAGTTGAAGACAGCTCTATATCCACTTTAGTCTCATTAACCAGGAATCAGTTACTGACTCAAACTAGCACCGAGATATCCCTCTGGGGATGAGCGATTTAAAAATACCAAATACGCCATCACGGGGTAGCGCAAACGCATTTGCACCGGAGTTTGCATATTTTTTTTAATCATATTCCAGCTGACCCAGGGTCATATTATTATAAACTCACTCCCTCACGGATTCAGAAAACTATGCTCACTGACACCAAGCTGATTGATTCTGCATCTTTAATTTCTGAGCTGTCTGTACAAGGGTTTGACTTTTGAAAGACAATGTCAATTTGAAATCCATTTGGAGAACTAGAGATTGACAGGTTCAGGGGAACAAGGCTTTATTTAGAGCATGCCTTATACCACAACAAATTATTTTCATGAACAAAATATGCAGCAAACTTCTCGTCTTAGCCGGGCCTAGATAAAAGATTTAAACATACCAACCATTCCCACATTTGCATGATTTGCAAACTGGCAACAATTCGCATAATTACACGGAGGAAACATTAGACACCATGCTTTGCAATGGCTCATACAGTTCTTCATGTACCAATCAGAAGGGATGGGTAGTGTCGCCGTTAGCCACTAACGGATGTCATTTTCTGGGTGACACCTACTGGTTTAGGATCAGTAGGCCCCAGCCATGATATCCACCAACACAGCACTCAGAGGTGGTAACTACTCACAGTGCTGGGAAGTTATGCCTAGTCTGGCTAATAACCCCAACATTGTCTCAGGTGAAACAACACTTGCTCCTTCTTTCTGATGACACAGATTTACCAGACTTTTTATTAGGTCCTCAAAGATCATGTCAAAAGCGCTTTCTCTATGCATATGCAATTAAGTATAAAAGATTTCACAACAGGAAGCTACTGAGAGATTGTGCTAAACTGACAGGGCAAACTTAGAAAAGAATCTGGCAGTAGTAGATAATCGTGTCACTACTCTATCCAACAGGATTTACTGCCTGGGTAACATAGAGTCATCTGCAATTTGCATCATACGGAGTGACATGTCTTCTTTACAATATGGGCAGTCACAGCTCACAGCTATAATATTACTGAGTTTTATTCTGCAAAAACTTTGGGCTGGTCGTGTTCCATGGAAACAACTTAATGCCACTAGCTTGTTTTTGTCTTATAATCTCACAAAACAACAAACAATAATGGGCAAAAAGAACGGAACATATACCATGTTACACCTAGAGAGGCTATAAAAAGCTGCCATTCACTGTTGCAGAAGCACATTCCGCTAATTGGATAATTCACAGATTTATGTATGCCAATTTCAACATTTCACTTCTAATACTGCTTACAACACCCTCAAGTGGGCAGATATGTGACGCTAGAATAGGGGTATGTACATGAGCACTGGATCTTACATTTCAAATACTGATGTTGTAATAAGGAAACTGAGTTTTTTTTTTGCGGGACTGACTGTGGGGATACCTTGGGTCATTCCTTAGTGTGCAGGGAAGTTTTGCTTTATAGGGCATGTAATTTATCCAAGGCAAACTTATTATGTTTCAGATTGCTTTTGAATGGGAGTTACTTGGTGTTGAATGATCAAGGCTGCTTTGGGATGAGACCGAGCATTGCCTATCTGGTAACAGTCTCTGCGGTTGTTACCTATTGTACACAAACTTTTTCCACCTGCCCGCACAGTTAAGGATGCAATGCTTTGGCCTTCATTAAAACGTACAAATGTGCGCTTTGACGCTTTATTCAGACTGAAAGTCTTAGTGTTCCAGAAAGATGTGGCCTTAACATCTGCAAGGGAAATATTTGATCTTCAAGTTGCCAGGACCTCTTCTGAGATATTTGTATTGTATTTGTATTTGTATTTGTATATTAGATTTCTATAGCGCCTTATCACCCAGGGGTCTCTAAGATATAGTCACTAAACAGCACAAATTTCCCACACCATTTTGGGGTGCGTGTGCACAGCATTTTTAAGATTTCTAACATAAGGGTAGGTGTAGTGTGTGTAGTGGGGCTACACGGAGTGCCAGAGAGGGGGGACAATCTCCGCACACTCCACGTAGCCCCACTATGCTCCACCCGCCTCCCTCCCTTCTGCCCTAATAACAATTAAATTAGAGGTGTAAAAACAATTTAAAAGTAACGGAAATGTCTTACCTGAGATGCGGCGTCCCAGAGCTCCCTCTTCCTCGTTCATCGCCGACTTCTCCATCAAAACTGCGCATGTGCGGGCCCATGCAGTTTTGATGAAGAAGGCGCAATGGAAGAGGAAGAGGGAGCCTCAAAACTGCGCATGCACGGGCTCCTGCATGCACAGTTTAGATGCTGAAGTCGCGATGAAGGCGGAAGAGGGAGCCCCTGGGCGCCACATCTCAGGTAAGACATTTCACATACTCATAAATTGTTTTTACACCTCTAATTTAATTATTAATAGGGCGGGAGGGAGGCGGGGGCTGGTTCCAACTTTGCTTCACCCCAGAGTGTGTGGGGTGCTGCCTACTATGCCTATTCAACGAAACGCAGAGTAGGCAACATTCCGCAAATTCTTTAGGTGGAGCGGAGCTCTCCTCCCAGGGTTAGTCTAATGCAGTAGGAGTAGCACACCTTTTTAAAAATAATTGGCTTTTGGTTGGTTAGCACCTTCCAGACAGTCTTCTGAGTTGTTCTTTTATTCATATACTCTGTGATTAGAAGTACCTTTGAAGGCTTATCGCTTGTCCTGTTCCTAGGTGTTGGGATTGTGCTTTAAAGTTTTCTGCTCCTCAATGCATGTTCCATCACAAGGCCAAATGGGGATAGCACTACCACACATGCTCCTGTGTAGTGAATGGATGATACAGTGCATTGGTGCACCCATGCGTTTTCCACTGTGTGCTGTGTATTTTCGAGTGTGCCCTGGACATATGCTTTGGATCGCAACTTGTTCAAAATCTGGACATTGACCTACTGGTGGGTCCATTAACAACTCATTTGTACTGTTGTCCTTTGCGCTTATGATTACTCCTCAATGCATATAATTAGCCCTCCTGGGATGCTTCGGCTCCTGGAGATTTGGATCCTGACTTGTTTTCTGTGTATTAAGCATTGGCTGTTCCTCCCTTGGCGAATGCTGAAGAGGATGGACTGGAATATCTTTGCTCTATATACCTGATGCTTTAGGTGCCTTTAGGAACATTGTCTGCGGTTACTGGGAACAGCAATGTTTTCTCTACTACTCGGAACACATAAAAAATCTGGCAGTTTTGAGTTGCGGGAGCATTTTTGATTCAGACTTGTTTTTAACACCCCAAATTGTTTTTAAATTGTTTTATGCCCCGGCTTTTTTTTTTTAAAACAAATTTTATTGATAGATCACGTTGAAATCACAGAGCTCTGTTCCCCAGTGGCAACTGCCAAAGCATTTGATTGTACATAGCGCATTGCAATCCATCATGTCTTTTACATTAAATCCAAACAAGAAAAGAATGCAATTAAACCACCTTCCCTCCCGCCCCCCCAACTCCCTTCCCACCCCCAGCCCTCCCGGATCCCCCCCCACCTGCACGGTTCCATTCAATATCAACAGTTTGTGTACACGTATCAGCTGGCACAGCACTCTCATTCCCCGGCTTTTTAATGCATTTTAAAATTTGATTTTATATTTTTAAATATGGCTTTCTGTATGCTGTATCCTCAAACTAACGTAGTGCCTTTTTGATGGTTTTAAGGGTTTTTATGCTTTTACATATATTTAGATTTATTTTAGTTGTCTCAAGTCCAAGGAGTGAGTGTCAAGTGGCGGTATTGGGCCTGGTTAAGAAACTCAATTTTTACATGCTCACGTTCTTCCGTTTCCTTCTCTCCCAACAACAATGACATTTGACACACATTTGTTTGCAAGCACATACAGGATAACATTCTTCGAACTCAGTTTAGCTTACAATACCACTTCATAGAAACATTTTGTACAAGGGCTAAGTTTCAGCACGCAAGATGTTATTTGTTTTTGGCCGCTCTGTAACAGAGCTATCACAATAGAATAATAGAATAAACAAAAGTGGCGTGACTGGGGCTTTTGCATGGTAACATGGAGGATATATATGACCCTGGGTTTTCCCTCGGCTTTCCTTTTTTATGGAAGACTATGATGTTAGTATCTTTCCATGTTTCCGGGATCTTACCCGTACCTATGATGCCATTGAATAGGTCCATCAGTATTGGACCCAGCTCTCCTGAGAGGCATTTATACATCTTGAGAGGGATGCCATCTGGCCCAGCAGCCTTGCCAGCGGCCAGGTCAGATAGTGCCTCGCAGATCTCATCCCCTGTTATATCCAGCTCCAATTTTTCTCTCTCTACTGGTCCCAGTTTAGGCCCATTATCCGGATACCCACCAGTTGTGCGTGTCCCACCCATTTCCTCCTTATATAAGGTTTCATAGAAATTAGCAAAAACTGAGAGGATGCCCTGGGGTTCCACCACATCACGTCCATTCTCGCGAATGCTTTTTATTATACTCTTAGTATAATCTTGCCTGATCCTTAGCGCTAATTCCTTACCAGCCTGCTCCCCAGTTTCATATACCCTCCCCCTGTATGCCAATATTCTGCTGCCGCCTTTTCTGCAAACTATTTTTGTAATTCAGCTTTAATTAGGCAGATGTTAATTTGGCTCTCTCTACCTTCCCTTCCTTGGGTTAATTCATGGCAGTGTTGTTCTTCTGCCTTACCTAGATCCCCCAAAAGCTTGACCCTGGTGGCTTGTTCTTTTTTCCTGGACTGAAATGAAATGAAATGAAATGAAAATGAAATGAAAATGTGATTTGTAGAGCGCTGCAGCTGCCCTGAGGCGTCCAGGCGCTGAAACAGAGAAAGCCCTCATGAGGTTACTTTATTAGGCATTAAACAGTAGGGTTTTTAGCTGTTTGCGAAAGCTAGTCAGGTTGGGGTTGTTTCTCAGCTGCAGAGGGAGGGTGTTCCAGAGTTTGGAGACATTATACGAAAAGGAGCGTCCTCCTGCTCTGGCTCTGCGGATTCTGGGAATCTTGGCCAGAAATGCTGTTGAAGAGCGGAGGGATTTATTGGGCCTGTAGGGAGAAATCAGGGAGCGGTTGATGTCTGGGCCCGTTTCCCAGAATGTCTGGTGGGCAGTGAGCAGTGTAACTAATAACCTCCCCCCTTAACACTGCTTTAAATGAATCCCACACAGAATTCCTCGATGCGCTGTACCGATTGGCATCAAAGAATTCGCTGGCCCATTTCTGCATATGTTCAACAAAATGTACATCAGCCAGGAGCTTTCGATTGAATGTCCAAGCCCTGCAATTCCTAACTAGCCCCAAACCTTTGTATATAATTGCCAACGGGTTATGATCCGAGAGGACCTTGGGAAGTTTCCTAATACTGATCTTACTAATTTCTGTAGATGATATTAGGAAATAGTCCAATTTGCTATACCTCTGGTGGGATTCAGAAAAGGGGGTGGTGATGAACAGAGTGTCTGAATTAAGCAGACCACTCTTACCCAGTCCAAAGATCAGGGATTGATCCATCACCGTTTTTTAGCTCACTGCACCATCCCAGCTCAGAACCTGGCTACATGCAAATTAGTCTGTCCCTGGCCCAGTGCATCATGGGAACAGGGCAGACCAGACTACCAAGCCAATTCTTCACTGGAAAGGAGACAAGCTTCCGGGGACCGGTTTCTGGCATTTCAGCCGTCGTCGGCCCGGCTTGCTTGAATCCTGATGGTGCAGTGAGTAAGGGACTCATGTCTGAGTATACCCTGCCACACCTATAGTGGCCAAAAACGATTCAGAAAAGGGGGTGGTGATGAACAGAGTGTCTGAATTAAGCAGACCACTCTTACCCAGTCCAAAGATCAGGGCTTGATCCATCACCGTTTTTTAGCTCACTGCACCATCCCAGCTCAGAACCTGGCTACATGCAAATTAGTCTGTCCCTGGCCCAGTGCATCATGGGAACAGGGCAGACCAGACTACCAAGCCAATTCTTCACTGGAAAGGAGACAGGCTTCCGGGGACCGCTTTCTGGCAATTCAGCCGTCGTCGGCCCGGCTTGCTTGGAGAAGTATGTATAGCCTGGATCTTTAGGCTCCTTTGCCCCCCCAGACATCCATTAAACCGTGCGACAACATCATAGAACGGAGAGCCATGAATACCCTTGGTTTTCTGCCAGCATATGAGCTTCCCTCAAAAAGATTCGTGGAGATATTAAAATCACCACAGACCAGTATAGGAATTGGCCATGATGACAGTTCCTCTTCCAAATTTTCAAAAACCTCTGGGTCGTCCTGGTTTGAGCCATATATGCCACAGATAGTGAGACCCCACTCCAATTCCACCAGAGCCCATCTACCATGTGCATCAGATTTAGCCCGTTTTGCCTCCCCAAAAAAGGATTTCCCCAAAATCGCTACTCCCCTTACTGTTGACGTTTGGGTAGAACATGCCAAAATATTGAACCCTCCAACCCTCAGCAGCTGCCTCTTCACCCATGGTAGATGGGTTTCTTGAAGGCACAGAATATCTACGGACTCGGTCTTGACAAACTGTGCCAATTTTGATCTCTTCGTCCAATCGTTTAGCCCCCCTATATTTATTGAATATACATAATCATAAAAGAAAACCTTTTCCAAAACAAGTTTACCATTTTCCAAAAACCCCAAAGCTGTAAAAAACATTGTACCACAAATTTTCATTTTTTTTGCTTTTTTTCCCCCCTTACCCTTCCCACCAGTGCCCCCCCAGAGGAACCCTCCCTCTTCCCCCTCCCGTTAGGAGCACTCAGACCTTGGTCTGAGCTAATGATGGTTGTGTGCAGAAGCGCGGAACAAGGGCGAAGCTATTTCTTAAACCCTCACAGTCATATGAACCATATCTTACCTCCCCCAGCCCGTCCCCCTAACAGACAAAGCAAAATCCCACTGTTGAACCAACCAGTTCAGATAGATAGTGCACCACACCCCAAAAAAGAAAAAAAAATATTCTAAATTTTAGACACCTTGGCGGACCTAATACTCCACCAGTCAGACTATTTAAATCACAAAGAGTCCAGGAACTCCTTTGCCTTAACTTCTGACGAAAAACATATGGTCTTCCCATCTTTCAGTATCTTAAGTTGCGCTGGATTTACTAAATAAGCCTGGGTGTGCTAGTCCTGAAAGGGCTTAATCAGCTGGCGGAGTCTCCACTGCCTCTCCACTGTCGCATGACAAAAGTCTGGCCTCACAAAGAAAGAAACCCCCTTATTAGATCTTTTAGCATCGGGGTGAGCTTTTTCCGATATGATCTGCCGGAGAACAAAGTTACCAAAAAATATTAAGACTGCCCTGGGTTTATCATCACTTCCAGCCCCCCGGCGAGCTCTAAATTGAGTACAATGAATTCTCTGCATTTCCGCAGCCCAGTTCCACTCAGATAGTTCCGGGAACGCTTTTTTGAACAGGTTGATCATGAAGGCCCTAATATCTGAGCCCTCTGCCCCTTCCGGAACTCCTAAGACTCAGAGGTTGTTGCGCCTCAACCGGTTTTCCATATCTTCCAGTTTCCACTGGATGTCAACAACCTGAGCGCACTGGGAATCTACCTTAGAAGATGCTGCTGCGGCTTCAGCTTCGGTAGCCACAATCCGTTCCTCCAAATTAGTGACTCTATCCCCCACATTGGTACATGCCTTAGAGAGTTTTCTAACAGCCCCCTGCATCTTACGCATTGCTGCCTGTGACTTTCAGGTGTCCTGCCTAGCTTCTTCTCTATGCGTAAGGATGGTCTGATATATGACATCCAACAGTGGAGGGTTCGCCCACTTCTAAATCAGGCAAGCGGACTATGACTTTGGCTGAGAGGGAGCTCCATCTTCATTATGACTGAGTACCCTCTCTGCCAAACTTTACATCAGTCCGTCTCTAATATGTGTGATTGCAGTTAACGTAAGATAGATGTATATGTTTTCATTCAATTAATTTCAGAAAATATTGGAGTGATTAATTCAAACAAGGTCTTAACCCACTCAGCATAATTTGACAAGTAAGATTTTCCAAAGTAAAAAAAACCATGATGGGTTTGTAACATTGATAATGCATTTGCAGGTTGTATACTAGCGCAAATCTGCAAGAAGTCAGGTGCCAATTCTTTAACCTCACTGGACAATTAATATCTAAGAAAAATAACATTATGATAAGCAATATTAGGTTTCTTAGAATTGATTTGGTTGTCACATCTAGGTATAAGCCTCACTGTTCATTCCACCCTAACCAGGAGTTCAGCCAAGTCCTTGTCTGTTTTATATATCTATGTCATTAATATATGATAGCGCCTCAGGATCTTCATATGAGAGCTCCATAATCCATGCTGCATAGATTCAAGATTCAAGATTCAAAATTACTTTATTCGGTTAAAAACAAAGAATAACCATAAAAGTAGCATGAAAAGGTACAATTTACATGGGTCAGATGATCATTTAAAAGAAAAATAGTAGAAACACATAGAAAGACACCCAGAAGAAATACATATATACAGCATAAAAGGAATTAATTGATTTGGATTGATTTACGACACTTAAAAACTGATTTAAAAAATTCAGCAAGGGATGCTACCATAAAAACAGTTTCCATTTTCTGACACTCTAAAAACGCTAAGCGGCATCTATATACATTTAACTCTTTGAGAATGGGAATGATAAGTTTTCTTCGATAAAGTAGATAAAATTTACAAAAGAATAAAATATGCATATCAGATTGTGGGGAAACATCATCACATGGGCAAGGACATAATTCTTTCGTCCAACAATTCATCACAGGAAAAGATAATAGCCTAAATAGAATGTTGAATCTGAACCGGGTTAAAAGGAAACGTTCATGATTGGACATATATAATGATAAGTATGGCTGTAATTTCTCTCCATTTATAATCACTTGGTGAGCAGAAACCGTCTTTTTTTTTACTTCCTCCGTTTGTCTTTTGACCCTGAGGTGAGCAATACACAGATTTTTCAAACCTCTTCTTGATATATGTGCCATTGATAACGGGTCCTCAAAGTATTGGGCACAGCTTAATTCTTTAAGAAAGTTTCTGACATAACATATCCATTTGAAGTTGTTAATATTGTCCAGTGCAAGAATGTCCTTTAAAATAGCCCGGTTAACCACGCATTCTTCATTTGTCCAAACCCTGTGCCAGAGTAGAATTGGCTGAATCATAATTATATCAGTCACAAACACCACGCCCAGTTCAACATGACATATATGGGTCGCAGTGCTCTCAGGTACGGACAAAATGTGGCGTAGAAACTTATTTTCCATGATTTGAGTTGAACTAACATTCGAGTAGCCCCACAATCCTGAACCATAAGAAGCTACAGATATACAAGTAGCATTATAGATAGTTAAAATTTCCTGTATGGGTTTCTTTCCTAGCTTTTTCATGAAACATTGTAAAGCCATGATAGTTTTGGAAAATAGCAGGTTTCTAGCATTAATTGCAGACGTCCATGAACCACTTTCATGAAACTAAATGCCCAGGTATGAGAAAGTGGCGGTCTTCTCTAAAGGATTGGAATTTATAAAAATTGGCTTCAAATGCCTGGTTGTTCTTGTCCCACAATACATAGACAGTGTTTTGGAGCAATTCATTTTCAAGTCCAAGCTAAGCATGAAGCTATTAAAAGATGTAACCAAAGTTTGAAGTGCCATTGGGGTGCGTGCCATCTGGACTGCGTCCTCAGCGTACAGCAGGGCAGGGACGGGCCTTCCCCCCACCATAGGCATGTCCCTGCCCTCCTGCACGAGGCGACGCTCCAAACCATTTGTATATAGCAAGAATAGAAAAGGTGCTAGAACGCACCCTTGGCGTACACCACGACCAATCCCAAAGTGTCTGCTGCATTCTCCCTCTTTCCCATACCGGACAGTTGCAGTAGCCCCGGAGTATAAATCTCTCAAGAAGCATATAATAGAATTGTCTAACCCCAATTCAGCCACAATTACCCACAGTTTATTGTGTAACACACAGTCAAAGGCTGACGATAAGTCAACAAAAGTGAGGTATAGGCGTTGCTTTTTGACCCTTATATACTTCTGTTGCAAGATAAACAAATTTAAACCTTGCTCTATGGTCCCTAAACCCCTTTGGAACCCATATTGAAAATCACTTAGCACCCCATTTTCTTCTGCCCAGCTTTGCAACTTAACTAAAACCACTCTCCCAAGAATTTTTACGAAGGAGTCCAATAAAGAAATTGGCCTATAACATGTGCAGTTCAGCCTATCGCCTTTCTTGAATATCGGGACTATAATTGATGTAAACCAGGTAGGGATTAAACCTTTTGCCAAGGCAACGTTAAAAAGCTGGACTAGCAATGGCCCCCATAGGTCAGTATTGGCCTTATAAAGGTCGGCTGGTATGCCATCCGGTCCAGCTGCCTTGCCCCCCTTAGTCGCCTTCGGGCCTGCAAGAACTTCAGGTAAAGTTACAACCAGTGCTTTGGATGGATCTAGCATAGGGTCATGACTTGTATCGGGCACTGATTCAACGGCCCTATAGAGGGAGGAAAAATGAGTCACCCACTCATCTTCTGTGACGGCGATCTCCATACGTGCTTTTTTATCGTACAGGAGAGGAGTGTTTATGACCTTCCAAAAGGCGGCCGAATCTTTTGATTGTGACGCTAAGCATAATTCGTCCCAAGCGTCCTTTTTAATCAGGTCCTTCCTCTCCTTCAGTACTGTGTTATAATCCCTCCTCAATTCTCTAATTAAAATTACATCCCGTGGTCTTTTGTGAATAGCGTGTCTAAGCTTTGTTAAGGCTTTAGTGCATGTTTTGTCAAACCATTTCCTATTTGACTTTAGGGAATTTTTTCTCGTAACCCACAAAACCTCCCTAACTGTAGTAGCAATTATATTAAAATGAAGTAAAATTTCATTACTCTCCGCATGTTCATTCAGACAGATCGAAAAGCTATCCAGACACTTACTCATCAATTTGGACAAAAAATCATCCGGGACCACTTTACTCCATTTAAGAGTATAACCATTTTGGGAACCTAACTTCACATCCTGCGCCATATGCTTAGAAGTTACTACGTTATTGGATGGAACAAATAGGTTCTCCATTGTTAATACCTGTGGGAGGTGGTCACTCAGAGGTAAATCCATTATGCTAGAGCTGATCAATCTTCCAGCAGAGCTATTTGTACACAAACTAAAATCAATAATAGTTGAAGCCCCCCGTCCCACAAAAGTTGGTACAAATGGCATTGTATGGTTGGCTAACTCATTTATAAATCCAAAATCAAAATTAAAAAGCATCACATTTAGCGAATCACCAAGTAGGGTATGTTCAAAGTGCGTCAAATTAATATCCTGTTCTAACATCAGGCCGCACATACCCTTATGGCCCTTTTTACACAATGTGCAATTAAAATCACCCCCCCACATTATCATTACTTCGCCCCTTTTTTTAATCAATTTCAGACTTTATGTCCACAGTTATTGCGGCGAGTACATCCTTAATCATGCTACTTATAAAATTATTATAAAAATTTAACAGGACGATCCTTGGACCCTGTCTTACATCTATCACTATTTTCTGATAGTAACTGGATCCTGGAGAGAAGAAAATCTTGTCATAAACTAGCAGGTTTGATATGTACGTAATCAATCCACCCTTGGGTCTACCATGAGAACCCCCCACCGCAGGAGTAAAGTAGGTTTTATAACCATTTAAATGAATCGGTGCGGTGGCCCATGTTTCTTGTAAGGCTAGTATGCCTACACCAGAAATTACGTCATCCCAAGATGGATTAAGAATTTTTTGTTTTAAACCGGGCACGTTCCAAAAAACCACCTTACAAAATTCTTCTGTAGGGAACACTTCTGCAATGTCCCCAGCTTGACCGCCCTGATTCCCTTGTGTTGTCTCGGCCACCGCTCGAATTTCGTGTGTCACCTCATGCCGTGGTAGATTAATCAAGCCCAGGTTTACAGGCATAGGGGCCTTTGACACAGGGAGTCAATCCACCATTTCCAGGCAGTCAAACCGGTTATAACACGGAGTGATCGGAGGAAATTGCTGATTGCCATACCAACCCGGGTCATACCTTTGCGTTGGAAAGTGAGGGGTCCTCCCCCTATATTTCACTACATTCCACCCGTCTTCAGTTCCTCTGTCGCAGGGTTTCCGTTCTCTCACAGAACTGTGCTCAGAGACCTAGAACCTGGGTGAGTCAGGGTGACCCACAACTCACCTATGTTTCAGAAATCCCCTTACCAGGCTAGCTACAGTATCTCATCGGCAGTAAATACTTCCCGATGTCTTAGACAATCCAGAACATGAACTTAGAATACCTCAGGTATCGTGGAACACATGAACACTCTTTCGTTATATTATCATTCCAAACCGAAACTGGGAGGCAATGAGAACACGTGCAAGTTTGAAATGTTTATTTTTTCAATGCAACATTCTCAAACGCAGTATCTTGTATAATACCAACATACATATTATAAAAATCAGAGTCAGCAGCATAGTCACTAATCCATAATAAGCAAACTGTGATAACATATTATGATGCAAAATCTATAGAATTCTGTATCACCTATATTTCGCGCACCCTAATTAGCATATTATATTATATCTAAGAAGGTCTCATTTGGGCTTTAGCTGGGCGAACCCATACCTCAAATTCTCAGTAGTAGGAGATCACATCAACAGCTACCAGCTCTCAGCATGTCCCGCATCAAGTGTGTTTAGAATTTCCTGTAACTGTATCTTGAACTCACGTAAAGCCCAAAGTTGGCACAAACATTATTCGTGTTATGACTAACGTAGTGCGAGGATCAGGCCTACAATAACCTTGTGTTAGAGTTTGCAGCTCTCAGTGTGCAGACAGTTGTTCCAAATGTTCCAGGCACGACTGATATCAGTGTAATAATATATTATTCTGAAGTAAATCAAATCTTTCTTCTAGGTTAAAAGCTGAAATAACAATTAGGTGTCGTGTGCAAACCGAAGCAGAAAGAAAAGATGGCGTTTAAACTTTTAACATGCACATGCTAACTTAACACAACCTATGGAAACGTAATAACCATATGACACCCCCCCAATGGTCCGAGGACGGTCAAAAGACAAATATTTAAGCCAATACTCTATGAAAGGCAAGACTTGAAAGCAGAGTTCAATAATATTGAGCCAAGCTAAAATGTATGTAATGTATGTAAAATTTAAAAAATACAAAAACTATGTATGACTGCCTATAGTGGCCACACAAAATATAAAAAGTCGAACTTGAGGCCTAAAAATAATAAACAGGCCTTGAACATATGAAAAAATCGAATGTTCGTATCGAAAGTGGCACCATTCAGAATTACTAAAAAGTCACGTGCCATATAGATGGAAGTATTCAAAGTCATCCCTCGTTGAATGAATATGCAAAATATGTAGCAACAGCTTCCAACATGAAATCACTGTCATCATCCGAAAACAGTTCAGCCATCCAATTAAGCAATGGGAAAGAACATACGTGCTCCTCCAGTACTGAATCCTCTAGCATCATCAGAGGACAACTCAGCGGGTTCTCGAGAACGCTTTGTGCCAGAAAGTCATGAGCTGCTGCGAAGATGTCCCACTGACCCATTAGTCCATGCATCGCTGCCATAGCCATAACCCTTTCGCCAGAACAGACCAACTCATGAGCCACTACGGGGGACATCAGCTGATCAAAATTGACGTCAGGAGAAGTCGGTAAACAGAGACACAAATCAATGGCCCAGTCGAAATCACAGCTCAAGCAATGAAACACAGGCTGGACACAGGTGAAATAGGAAAATCTGAAAGATAATCCAAAAGCCGTGCTTAAAGTCGCAAGCGGCAGGGATCCATAATAATCAAGCATCCGGTTGCGAAACTGCATCAGTAGGTGCTGTGCGTTTCCTCGCGCAGGATGGGCATCCATGTTTTATGAAATAAAATACCACCAGAACGCCTGCAGCCAAAGCCAGCAAAACAGGAAATCCGCCAAACAGACTAGCGAATATAGAATGGAAGAACGCAGGGATTATACCAAATACTTTTTCAAATGTAGTCACAAGACCACTGCTAACCATTTTAAAAAAATGAGCGAGGTTGGATGTGGAGGAGGCATTAAAGATCTGATGAACCAGCTCGCAAAAATGAAACGGCAAATCAGTACTTAAAAGAGCTTGTACTTCTGTGCGTGTGTTTGCTATGTGAAGGACATAAGTTTCACGGGCAGAGCTCAGGGCCACCTGTTTTTGAGACAAAAGGGCTCTTATACGGCCTAAACCATTGAATTCAGCTCTCAAGGTTGGTATTCTCGGCCAAATTAAAACTTCTGCATTCCCATGCGTGGGTGGATACAACACATTCTTGCAGCAAACGACCCTTTCAGACACGGTAACCACATATCCTATTCCAGGCTCTAGCCCACAACAAAACTCGTTATTCAAAAGTAAATAACTACCGTTGGACAACAACGTGAACGTGGGAACTATTGCAGGAACTGGGGTCCCTTTCAAAACACAGGCCAAATTAGGTTTGTCCTGATTACAAGAACCATGCAACTGGATGTGTCTGCAAATAAGTGAGCGGTCAGGGGACTGTGTACATTCTTCACCATTCAGATTCACTTCATTCCCATCCTTAAGACATCTGTAAGTGTATGGTAAAGACCATGTCTCATGGAGGAAAGCACTGCCTAATGGTTCATATCTCCCAATGGCAATATATTTCATACAATTTGTAAATTTATACAAAGCAAAAGGTAACGTTATAACACCATGAATAAGCCATGTTGCTGCAGTTACTTCAGCCACCGAAAACGGCAGGGATTCTAATTTTTCAATATGTAACATAGAAAATGTAGCATCTCTCATTGACAACATGCGCTGTTTTTCAGTCAAATTAAAAGGGGCAAATAATGATGAGATGTTTAAAAAAGTCCATGGCACTCGACCAGACTTAAGAGTCTGTAGTGTCCATGCAAACTGCATCACAGAACGCAATTGATTTTGACCATGATACAACACGGACACTTCATCATGTACTATGTCGACTACAGAAGACACAATATTATTTAAAGTGTAAATTCGGGAAGAAAGCGTGTTAATGCTGTTATCAACCACTGCAAGCACTTTTTCCAAATTAGCTTGATCAATAGCCCTTAGGCGTTTAGCAGCTTCAACCTGGTTAACTTTCCAAATTTCATTGTAAATTGCATACAGGAATCGCTTAGATCTACCTTTAGCAGGGCCTTTTATAAAATCGTTTAAATCCACATTATCATGTAATTGAGACAAATGTAGTTTAACTGCAGCTAAAGTAGAATGTTGTAACCAATTTTGACACAGCTTACCTACAGAATAAGTCGTGACAGAATAGTCTCCCTCAAAACGTGGATCGGGCCTGAGTTTTGTGAATCCCTCAGCCAAACCCATAAAACGGCGCTGGCAAGAATCAGCACTTTTTTGCCATACCAGCCAACCCTTGGAATCCAAACTGGAAATGTCAAAGGATGAATTATGTAAAAGAGTTTGCAACTCTTGAATGGAGGAAGCAGTGAAATTACCCCAACCAGTATATTCATTTAAATCTGGGATGGTTGGTGTATTTAATTTTTTAGAAGTAGCCAATCCAAAGCATGTTGTCTGGAAAATGGTAGAATTTAAAAACAGCATGTGATTCGGGATGAGACATGCACGGTGCAAAGCCTCAGTGCCTTGTACCTGCCAATCTTTGGTACCCCAAACCGATTTAAGGTCAATTGTTCCTTTCCAGAACTCGTAGCCATCTACAGCCAACCTGTCTAAAAAGGACTTCGAATACAGCAATTTTGTATCGGTAAGTCTAACTTTGGAAATGGGCTTTCGTGTCATTTTAAAATAAAATGACTCAGGATTAGACTGATCAAAGTCTGTAAAATATGTATATTTTTTCAGAAATGTATTGGAACTGCCACTGAATGGAGCAGGGCAATGTTCCCATTGTGTATAATTCACAGCAACCCTCCTGGAACTTGTCTTATGTAAAAAATGATTACCATAGTGTTGAAAACAAAACAAATCACCATAATTAATAGAATCAGTATACAGATCCTCAGCATCGAAGGCAGCATAATACTTTAAATCAGAGAATAATGCTTCTACGGCCTGAATATCCCAATCATCAGAACGTACATTTTGTTTAATCACATCTCCCATGTTTACTCTAAGCACATTTGGTACATTAATCACTTCAGTAGGCCCATGTATCTGAAACCTAACCGCATCCCACACAATCCCGTCAAGGACAGGCCATGCTGTAATGTTAACTGCTTTTAAGTTCCGTTTCTGTCTGAGCGCAGAATGTGAAGAGGAAAGAGGGTTCAATGTTCCATTAAGGTACCGAATTCCTGTTCTTTCTTTAACGTAGTGACCATCGATCAGGCGGAAAAAATAAAACACAAAACCAATTGACATAAAAAGATAGAATGAAAATAGGATCAACCAAATGTATGTCCAAGGCGGAATTAAAAAATGTTTTTTGAACAACGTGGCATATCTTGCAATGTTTGTGGGTTTCTTTGATGTTTCCGAAACAGAGTCAAAAGAGAATCTGGACTGGCCTGCCAAACGGGTCTGCAAATCAGGCATCGATAAATCAGCAGGATAAGTGTAGGTTAGCTCATCAATGTTAGTATCAGGAATAGTATTTAATAAAGGTCTGGATATGGCAGGCATCTCGAGGGACACCTCCTGTTCTGCACCAGATGTAATAGCCAGCACAGAGTGCCTCACCATGGAAGGACAGGATACAGCCGGTGTCATGCTATGAAGAATCGGCCACCCTGTGTGTCTTGACATTGTCAATAGAAATAAATCTGTTTTCCTTACGACCTGGAAGTGGTGGTAAAATGACTGTTCTTGTGCCCTTCACTCCAAGGACTCGAACTGGTGCTCGATATGAGGGACCAAACTCTTTTTTGTTATCGATCTTCTCTCGAACCAGTTCTCCAACTTGGGGTAGCCAGCCAACTACCGGGATCTGCAACGCATCATCCGATGTGGAGGGCAAATGTTCCTTTGCAAGACTGTCTCTGGTCTTTTGTAGATTCTGTAAAACATTGCAATGTTCATCTACGTCAAAGGCCCCGGCCTGGGCCTTGTAGTCCGGCCCATCAAGGTCAGGTACATACATCTTGATACCAAAGAGCATTTCGTATGGGGTCCGCCCACCCAGAGACCTTCTAGGGAGATTATTAAGCGCACGCTGCACGCCTATGAGGTGGGCTAGCCAGTTTCTACCAGTGCCTATAACTCGGGCTATCAAAGATTGCTTTAAGTCGCGGTTCATTCGTTCTACTACACTATTACCCTCGGGTCTGTAGGGGCTTGAAAACTTGACTTGGACTCCCAACGAAACCATAGCAGCCTTGTATGCCTTAGAGGCAAAAGCCGGTCCTTGGTCCGAATGGAAAGCACCACAGGCAAAAATTCCCACAAAGACACGCAAATCCTTAATGACAGTCCGCGAATCAGCGCTTCGATGCGGCCATACCCATACAAAGCGTGTGCATGAATCAACTGCTACTAAGATGTATTTGAACGCAGTATCAGAAGAAAAAGGACCGCAGTGATCCAAATAAACGCAACCAAGTGGTTTATTAGAGATGTACAACTGTGTCTGAGGCGGACGCGTAGCAGTAGAAGGCTTAATCTGCTGGCAAATGTCACATTGAAGAACATATTCACGCGTCTGTTTATACAGACCCCGCCACCAGAATCTCTGTTGTAGCTGAGTTACAGTGGCCGAGACGCCCGCATGCGCAGACGCCACACCTTCATGCGCCGCTGTCATCAAAGCAGCTCTGCGATCCGAGTTGGGAACTAGACGTTCGCCAACTTCAGGGATTTTCACATAAGGAACCTTATCGGGACTTAAGTGGTATGTGTATTTAGAAGGGAATCCCGCAGGATATTTACTTCCCTTCTCCGTTGCAGCTACAGCTGCCAAGATGTCATCATCGATTTTGCTTTTGGACCTCGTGACTGCTGCAACCAAGTATTTTGATACCGCTGACTTCGCTGCTTCATCAGCAAGCGAGTTGCCAACAGCGTGGACCCCCACGCGCTGATGACCGAGAGTATGAATCACAAACACGAGTGGCAGTTTCTCTTTAAGTTCCGCCACTCGGACCCAGATAGTTTTATGTTTTATTGTGCTACCTTTGGAATCACGAAAATCATTCTGAATCCAAAAGAACAAGTTTTCATTGTAAGACTGGACACAGTAGTAAGAATCGCTTACGATTAAAGTCGTCACACTTGGATCTGCGTACTCCAATGCAAGCATCAGAGCACGAAGCTCTGCCAATTGTGCGGTGCAGTCTCCAAGCGTCTGCGTGTGCACGACACTGGACTTGAACTCATCGTTCACCATGGCACCGACCACAATGGCGCAAGCGGAAACGTAGGCATGTTTAGAGCCATGCGCAACCTGCGCCGAACCATCAGTGTAAATGATGCAATGGAAATCCTCCAACGGCCGCATCGCTAAAGGAGCAGGATGAACAAATTCATACTGTAAATACTCCTGCGACCGTAAAGTGGCGTCAAAAATAAACGTGACATCCTGGGATGCCAAGGATGCAGCCCATTGAATCCACCGAGGGTGCAAAGCTTTGGAATTAGGAACACTGGCTTTCGTAACCGCCTCCAAGGCAGGGCACGGGGTAACAACCAACATGCGCTTTCCCTGTGACAGGGCACGTTCCTTAAGAATTGCCATCTGCACAGCCGTTAAAACTTTCTCCACAGTGGAAAAACGCAATTCAGCCGAAGTGTACAAGTGTGACTTGTAAGCAATAGGTACTGTATCTCCTTCATTAAAAGTCAGGTACGTGAAACCCACCGCCCCAGGGATAATTCTTATCACCAGGTTGGTCTGGTTATCACGAGTCTGTAAGTATTCAGAAGCGAGCAAATCAGCCTGCAAAGACTGCAGAATTGCCGAATGCTCTGGCAGCCAGCATGATTTGGAAAAAGATGGTTGTATCAAAGCATACAAAGGCTTGATACGCTGGGCATATTCCGGAATGTAAGTCCTCCCGAAATTCAGAAAACCCAGAAGAGATTGTAATTTTTTCAGTGTTGTCGGAGAGCACAACTGTGCACATTTCTCCAGGAAATGGGGTGCTAAACCCTTCCCTTCATGGTTAAGCTCGTAACCTAGAAACAACACTGTGTACTCTGCAATGTGCGACTTTGCAAAGTTAAACTTGTAACCCACATCAGCAAAGTTACAAATTATGCAATTTACTCGACACAGATGCTCCCAAAGATCGTCGTCTGTGAGATAAATATCATCCACATACGAACAAGCAACTGGGTCGAAGCTCTCCAAAAGAGAGACTATGCGCGCGGAAAAAACTCCCGGACTATTCTTGTAGCCCATTGGGAGTCGTTTAAACATTTTTTGCACGCCGCCGCACGTAAAACTGGTCCATTGAGAACTTAGACCATCTAACCTATGTGCATAAAAACCATTGGAAATGTCAAGCGTGGTTTTGAACCGTTTACGCTCAAGACTATTCACTAACGCAGAGCCGTGCGTATTCTGTACTGCACAGTTACGGCAATGCGAGTTCAAATGCCTATAATCTAAAACCAAACGATATGACCCGTCCGGTTTGTTTACAGTAAAAAGGGGGTTATTCATCGGTGACACACACGTTTCAATTACACCTTGATATTCCAATTGTTCAAGGATAGCTGCGACTGAAGCTTTCGCTTCACGCCGTATGGGATATTGGGGTTGAGGCTGTGGCTGTGACCGTAAAGGAATCTCATGGCTTGGTGACAATTTATCCCAGCCACACTGATTCCGGTACACAGCCGGCGCAAGCGCCAGAGCCCACTCTTCTGCAAAATGCAGCGCCTCCACCCTCGGCACAGTGTGCGCGAAGCTGGGCAGGATTACCTCCTCCCCTCGCGGAGCTGCGAGAACAAAAGGTGGGGGCCAGTCAGCCTCCGAAAGCAAAATGTCATACGTAGACGAGAGATTTTCCCAAAATACCCCTTTTACAGTTCGCTGCATGTCACCTTCAATTAACAGGACAATTTCAAAAAGTCTTTCAGGGGGAGCAACATGCGTATCTGCAGTTTCAATCACAACAAAAGTTTCAGTCGCTGTCACCTTCAACAGTGGACGGAGGGCCTCTCTCACTATGGTAATCTCTGCAGCGCTGTCCAGCAAGGTCAGAGCCCACGTCAGATTCCGAAGCCGCGTTCTCACTATCTGGGGCATAACGATGCGCGGTCAGGGCAGCGACTTTCTTCGTAGTAAACTGAGGTCTCTTGGGCGTAGAGCCTTCCTGCTGATCTCCACTGGAACGCGGGCGGGGCTGACCACGTCCTTGTTGGCCACCCCGGCCTCTGCCGCCCCCTCCACCATCGGTTGACGGAGCCGATGAGTCCTGAAAGGAACGAGGAGAGCGTTGTTCAGAAGCCTGAAACCTCTCAGGCGATTTAATCATTGCGCGGTCGCGCAAATCATAAACTCGATCCGACTGCGCAGGCAATGGAGACGCAGGAGTAGAAACCTGTGTTAGTTGTTGTTGTTGCTTACCCTGATTCTGTTTTTTAGGCCAATTTTGTTTCTTGGACTTTTGTTGACCACCAGTTTCCGATGTCTGACTCTGGGGCTGTTTCTTTTCCTTTTCAGAAAAAGTCTTAACCCCCTTTGCATTGCGGCCCACCATTGCGTAAGCATGCACAATAATCTTTGCTAACTGTCGGGGTCGATCGGGCTCGGGAACCAACGCTAACGCGTTAGCAACTTGAAAGTTCACTGCATCACCCTTGACATTCTCAAGGATCACACCGCAAACCACTTCAAAGGAGCCACACAGGCGCATGCCTAATTCAACAGCCGCCTCCGGTCCATGTTCATCCTGAACACGTTTAAGGACCCCACCTAGGTTGGTCACAGACGGGGAGCCATAGCACCTCGAATA
Source organism: Lissotriton vulgaris (assembly GCF_964263255.1). NCBI lineage: Eukaryota > Metazoa > Chordata > Amphibia > Caudata > Salamandridae > Lissotriton > Lissotriton vulgaris. Next base: position 1,526,720,024 of record NC_141687.1, on the reverse strand, counting down.
GACCGCCGCAAACGTTTTTCCCCAGGTTTCACAGTCAGCAAGTTCAGGAGCCAGATCCTTCGGTAAACTTAGTGTAAGAATCCGATGCTTATCACCCGGACTCGTATTAGGAAACACAGCCTCCAGCTGGCCGAATTTCTCAGCAAGCCAGAACGGAAAATCGTCCTTTTCCAAGGGCTTTTTACCCATCACGGAATTAACCATGACCGGGTTGATTTTCAGACCAGCATGTTCTGCTCGAAGCTGTGCGCCTCTAGGGGCCGCTTCCTGAACATTACGGCCAATGTAATGAACAAGCGCTCTAATTACTCCCACCGCGACTTCATGAAGCCGCCGCAGATCAGCCACGTTACAAGTGGCACGTTGAGGGTGAGGAGTAAAACCACCCAAAGCAGGCCAAGCAGTGCCCGGAATGGACAAAGGACCTAACCTCGGAGCGGTTAAAGCGTGCGGTAGGGCGCCACCAAACCAAACTCCATGCTGCCAAGCGTCAATAGGAACCTCCAGTGCTCTGTACGGAGCGTACGCAGCCGGTACTACCGTAGCTGTGTATGTGTGGAACACACCAGAATTAGCGTCCACCGCCGGAAATGTCACCCACGAATAAAACAGTTCGTACGGGTAAGCATGTTCCGCGCTCACCACCAGAACCACAGCCAAGCCATCTAAAGGGACATCATAGATCCGCAAATGGTCACGCACCGCAATGCGACTATGCTGCGGGATGTCCACGGCTTGAGCCATGTCAGCACAGGAAGAAGAAAAAACAAAGTATACTTTGTAGCACAACTGGGTAGTAATTCAAGGAAACCGTTTTAGATAGATTCAAGCTTGAAAACAACCTATTTCAAAAATAGGTAGGTTTTTCCGACACTGCCGTTTTCCGGAAACGGGAATGTAGGCGTTAAGGTTTGAATGATATACTACTCGAGTGTCATGTTATAGGGCCAACCAACGTATGGGCGCCATGTCGCAGGGTTTCCGTTCTCTCACAGAACTGTGCTCAGAGACCTAGAACCTGGGTGAGTCATGGTGACCCACAACTCACCTATGTTTCAGAAATCCCCTTACCAGGCTAGCTACAGTATCTCATCGGCAGTAAATACTTCCCGATGTCTTAGACAATCCAGAACATAAACTTAGAATACCTCAGGTATCGTGGAACACATGAACACTCTTTCGTTATATTATCATTCCAAACAGAAACTGGGAGGCAATGAGAACACGTGCAAGTTTGAAATGTTTATTTTTTCAATGCAACATTCTCAAACGCAGTATCTTGTATAATACCAACATACATATTATAAAAATCAGAGTCAGCAGCATAGTCACTAATCCATAATAAGCAAACTGTGATAACATATTATGATGCAAAATCTATAGAATTCTGTATCACCTATATTTCGCGCACCCTAATTAGCATATTATATTATATCTAAGAAGGTCTCATTTGGGCTTTAGCTGGGCGAACCCATACCTCAAATTCTCAGTAGTAGGAGATCACATCAACAGCTACCAGCTCTCAGCATGTCCCGCATCAAGTGTGTTTAGAATTTCCTGTAACTGTATCTTGAACTCACGTAAAGCCCAAAGTTGGCACAAACATTATTTGTGTTATGACTAACGTAGTGCGAGGATCAGGCCTACAATAACCTTGTGTTAGAGTTTGCAGCTCTCAGTGTGCAGACAGTTGTTCCAAATGTTCCAGGCACGACTGATATCAGTGTAATAATATATTATTCTGAAGTAAATCAAATCTTTCTTCTAGGTTAAAAGCTGAAATAACAATTAGGTGTCGTGTGCAAACCGAAGCAGAAAGAAAAGATGGCGTTTAAACTTTTAACAAGCACATGCTAACTTAACACAACCTATGGAAACGTAATAACCATATGACACCTCCTCCCCATTGTGTATTATATTGATTCCTATCAAAGTCCACACCATTTCTGGCTCTTTGATGTCTGTTGTCCCTGGTCCAGCTCCATCGATTATCCGGATGTTCCCCATCAGGGTAAAAATAAGATAATGCCCTGGCCACTATCGAGAGACCATTGTTTCTTAGGGCCCTCGTTGTGATATATTCGGCGGTGTGTGGGTTCTCAAAAGTTATTACCACACAGTCGCCCTGAACCCTTTTTTTATTATACCCAATCCATGGTGCCCTTTCAACCATTAGAATATTACTTCTGATGGCTGGTGGGAGAGGGTAATTATGATTCAGCCAGTGAATGATCTTATTTACAAGTGCCCCGTTATTTTCAGTAGATTGTGGATCCAATTCAGGCACTCCAGTAAGAATCACAACATACGGGGAGGCTTTTGGGGGTAAATGTATACTTCTACGCACCTCCCTTTTAGGTAGTTGGTCTTTGTCCTGTAATAAATTAGGAGTTTGTAGAATTGGTGCCTCTTTATCAGTTGGGGCCGGAGTTTTAGGTTTTGGAGCACTTTTTGAGGGTTGGTTATTAGGGAGTTTTCCTTTTTCGGAGTTGGTTGTACTTAAAGAAGCATTATTTAGGAGACTCTTTGTCAGTGTTAGTGCGGGTTTATTTAATGTTGTGACAGTAACTTTGGACTTGGGCACACTAGGAGTAAGTACTTGTTTAGCCAAATTCTCAAGCTGGGTTTTTGTGTCTTTTTTCAAGTCCTGTATTTGTTTCTCCAGCTCCTTCAAAAGTTCTATCACTGGGGTTAATAGAGTTTTTATTGAAGTTTCCAGTAGATATAGCATAGTGCTCTCTCTTGCCCTACTAGCATTAAGGCTATCCTCATCCGCGCTATTCCCAGAGGTATTAGAAATTAAATCGGCCATCAAATCATCCAGGATGGTGTCATCCGGGATGGGTAAACGCACAATGTTAGGGGGTAGAGGATCATCTCCTTGTGTATCGTTAACATTAACAGGAAGTACATTACTTGTATCTGATAATAGGTCTTTTCCAGCTGCATTAGTATGCGTATTTTGAACAGGCCTCTTTTTGGGTATAGCCCCTTCCTTTAACCCCTGTGTCACCACATTTTTGTCTTTAGGGGTCGTTGCTGTATGTATCAGTACACTAGTGGATGCCTCGGCCGGTGGTAAAATTGGGGGAAAGGGGATAGAAGTAGGTGTTACAAGGGGAGGTTGCAAAACCGCTATACTTGTCCCCTCTAAATGCAATTTATCATTCTCTCCTCTATTTGGGCTCCGTACATTTGCAAAATGGCCCATCGAAGACCTCTTGGCATGCTCCAAGTCCTGCGAAACCCTTCTTTCCATCAGTGAAATCCCTTCATCAATCAATATATGGGTTCTGACAATGAAATCATCCAGGGTGCCTGTTAGTTTCTTCCCCCCTGCTGCTGCCCTGCTTCTAGTTTCACGCATCTCCATGATGTAGTTAAGAACAGTTATTTATATGACCGTGGAATAAGAAACCCCAGTCAATAGAAGCAGTAACCATACAATAAGGGGATGTAAAAAAGCGTCTTAACACGATACATCCAAGTCCAAAGTCACGTAGATAGCCCAGAATTAGGAGAGCAAAGCCCAACAGGTTAATTGGGCAGAGTAACTGGCCCTGCCCGGCCTCCTCTGGCCGATGAGGGCCGTAGAAGGCCCGCCCTTTGCCCGGGCTTTGCACCGGGCGTCCCGCTCGCGTCCCGCGACGCTGGGGGCTCGCTGGATTTAAAGCCCCTCCTGGCGCGTCTAAAGTGTCAGGGAACGCGCCGCCGCAAAGGCTGCCGGGATCTGAAGTCCCGGAGCGGCGGCGCGGCTGGTGGCGGCGGTAACAGTAGTCGTTTGGCGTGGTGCTTCTGTCTGCCCCAGACCTCTTGTGCCTCAATCCTCGTTCACTCGCTGGTAAGGATATGGACATGCTGCATAGACTCCAAGGTGATTCCTATACATCTGAGGTAATTTTGTCTAAGCTTATTGGAGACTGGTAAATGAAAAAGCGGTTAGATTCTGGAATTTGGTGCTACATTTTCACTTAGAAGAAGTAGAAACCAATTGTATCTTTGTGATGAATAAGGATTTGAAGAATTAAATGCTTTTGGAACGCTTATTCTGGAATATTGGATTTATATTTGGACTTTGCACTCTGGTGACTGTGTCGACTTAATTTGGACTTATTAACACACTATATTCATGAAATACCTTCCCATTATTTTGAGTGCTCGGGAGGAAATTTTTGACGTTTGGCTTTACCTTGGTAAACCTTGGTGGGTGTTTGGTAACCGCATCTTCTTCCCTAGGAGCACCCTGATTACTGTGATATATGAATTGTATCCCCTTGATGGTGCAGAGTGCCCTGTTGTCTGTGGGTTACCCTTCTTTCTCGAGTCCTTTAAGAAAATAGTGCATTCAACCCCAGTAGGTTCCAAACAAAATATTGACAGATAGCGCACTTTCTGGCCACTCAGACCTGAGATATCTACTTTCTGCAGGAATGTGGGATTCGGTACGCCCAGTCGTACAGCCAACTTGAGCGGCAGTGGATGCACGTGCCATCATTCTGGTCTGGAGGGAACGATTGAAAATCATCTGGAGTGCCCATTCTAATCAACGGGAGGCATTTCACCGTGGACAAGGTCACCGAGCAGGTCAACGGCAGAGTGCTGATTGCAGATGGCTTGAGGGCTGGTGAGCCCGTTAGGCTCATCAAAGTCTATGCCCCCCATGGAAGAATGAACGACTCAAGATGTTCATGGTACTCAGGATGCAACTCGTGACCTCCGGAACCATTCTGAGGGGTGGTGATTTCAACTGCATAGTAGAGCTGGATGAACGCGCTGGGTCAGGCTCTGCAGGAATGGATGTGACGTCCAGGCTGTTGGTGGAGATAATAGGTGAGGTGTCCCTCCAGGAAATCATTGGGAGTATGGGGCCGAACTGCTGGAATTTTTCCTGGAGTAGGCTGGACAGATCCGTGAGTTCATGGATCGATTTCCTATTCACCTCCCCAACAGTAAAGCCTGGCGATGCTCCATGGTCCCCATCTACTTTTCTGACCACAGAGCAGTCAGTTTTGAGGGGGAACTTACAGGGAAGTTCCCCACTGGCCCAGGATCGTGGAAGCTGAACTGCTCTTTGTTGGAAAACAAGGAGTTAGTGGCGAACCTCAGAACCGTGTATGTAGAGTTTGAGGGACATGAAGGACTTCTTTCACTCCACTATATTGTGGTGGGAATGGGTGAAGGACAGGTTCCGTAGCTTCTTCCAGGATGCAAGCAGAGCTGCTACACGGGAAAAGAAGAGGGCTTTTTGGAAGCTGCAGAGCAAACTGCAGCAACTGTACGAACTCAAGCTCAGATAATGGGACATGGTTGATGACCTGGAGGAAACCCGAAAAGGGCTCAAAGAGCAGTTTAGGGAAGAATCCAAGAAAATCATCTTCCGGACCTGAACCGAGAACCTTGAGAAGGGCGAAAAATGTAACTTGTTCTTCTTTAAGAAACTTCACTTGGCCCACTCACTGCTGGTGGAGCTTCAGGACTCGGAGGGCAACCTCCAAAGTGAGAAAGAGAAAGTCGTAAACGACTTTTACGGCGAACTCTACTCACCGAAGTTGTCGGACAGAGCCCAGGTGGATAGTTTCCTGGTGGGCATTTCAAAGACACTGGGTCCGGAAAAGAGAGAGGGCCTGAACGCGCCCTTCACCCTGGAAGAACTGCACTTGGCTGCTACAACCTCCAAAAGAGGCAAGATACCCAGGAATGACGTTCTCCCTAGTGGAACTTCATGTCAAACTATGGGACCTGATCGGACCGGACTTGCTGGACCTCTATGAGGAAATGGTGGGCAAGGGCAGTATGCTGCAATCCCTGCGGGAGGGAATGATAACACTCTTGTACAAGCAGAAGGGAGAGGGAGAAGACCTCAAGAACTGGAGGCCCATTTCTCTCCTCAATGTGGACTACAAGATTCTCACGAAGGTAATGGCCAACCGCCTTAAGAAGGTGATAGCGAAGATAGTCCATCCTGACCAGTCCTGTGGGATACCGGTTCGGCAAACCACGGACATCTTGGCCCTGGTTCGGAACATGATCAAGTATGTCAAGGGCTGCAATGTCCCAACGGCCTTGGTTAGCCTCGACCAGGAAAATGCTTTAGACAGCGTTTCCCAGGAGTTCATGAACCGGACACTCAGAGCACTGGGACTGGGAGACTTCTTCTGTGACATGGTGACCAGAATGTATAAAAACATCTCCAGCACAGCATTGGTAAATGGCTGTAGAACCGACCCATTCCCCATCCTGTCAGGGGGGAGGCAGGACTGCCCGCTTTCCCCCCTTCTGTTCATCTACATGATTGAGCTCCTTGCCGAACGCATTCGGCAGAACAGGAACATCAGAGGAGTGAAGGCACCGGGAAGCTGAGGACGAGGCTAAGTGAAGTGCTCCCTCTACATGGACGACATCTCAGTATTCTGCGAGGACGGACCATCTGTGAAAGAGCTGGAGAGGACTTGTATCAAGTTTGGGAAAGCATCAGGAGCGAAGATCAACAGCGCCAAGTCAGAAACCCTACTCTTCGGCCACTAAACCCCCACCCGAGACCCACTGCCATTCCCCATCAAGCAGGACTTCCTGAAGATCCTTGGAGTCTGGTTCGGCAGAAAAGAGCCGCCGGAGAAGACCTGGGAGGAAAAACTATCGAAGACGAGGCAGAAGCTGGGACTCTGGAGCCTCTGGAAGCTGATGATCGAAGGGAAGTCTTTGTTCTAGCGGAACGAGACCCTGCCAATGCTCCAGTACGTTGTTCAAGTGTGGCCGGTGCAGACCAAAACGGCCAAGGCCATCACAAGAATGATCTTCAACTTCATCTGGAGCTCGAAGATGGACAGAGTGAAAAGGGTGGTGATGTTCAAGACACATGACAAGGGAGGCAAGGGAGTGCCAGACATCGCCACCATCCTGAGGGGAATCTTCGTGTGCCACTGCGTGAGGAACACCCTGAGGACCAAAGATGAGAGTCATGTTGGCTTTCTGATGCCACGCTTCTTCCTGTTGCCAACATGGAGGCACCTCGGATGGGCAGAGTGGGTGCGAGCCATCCCATATAACTGGAAGATACTATGGTTCTACAAAGAAGTGGGGAAGTTCATGAAAGAGTTCTGGTTGGAGGCAGCCAGCCCTGCCACATGGACCTCAAAGCTTGTCCACCTCCAGAGGGACATCAGCGAGCTGATCGGCGCCCTCCCCTCAGCCACTATAGACCACGGGTGGGGAAATGTTGCATCCAAGTGCCTGATGAACCAGCACAAAGACATCGCCTGGATGGCCATTCAAGGAGGACTTCCTGTGGGAGCCTTCATGCATGGAAAAGGACTCAACCAATACAAGTCTTGCCCGAGAGGGTGCACCATGGACGAGATGACATACCATCTCTTCTGGGAGTGCACATATGCACAGGGCCTGCTGAAGACCCTAGGCACAGAGCTTAGGGGCTGGATACCTACAACCTGCATCACTGCGGACTCTGTGATGTATGGACTGTTCCCAGGGACACATGCACCAGGTGACCTCCAGGGCTGCTGGAGGCTCCTGTTCTGTTTTAAATATGTTCTTTTGTTTTCCAGATACCGCCTGGTAGTAGGGAAAATGGAGACATTTACCCTGGTGTGCCGTAAGATGATCCACAGCCACCTGCGTGACTACGCAGCACTGGACGGATCAGATGGAGACAGTGACGACGAAACCTGAGGAGCCAAAGGGGTCCCCTTGTACCCTTACCTGAGGGGCCTGGAAGGCTCAGGCAACGACGGCAATGCCAGTGGACCCAGGGCCCTGGAGGGATCATTAACCTGTTTTTGTCTATTCTTTTCTTCAATCCAGGAACCAGTTGGTGACAGGAGAGGGTAGAGAGTGAATGACGACAGTTGGAGTAAATGTAATGATTTACTGTATGTATTTGACGGTGCACAGACATAATATTGAGTCCAAAATATCGATTGGATATAATATCGAGTTTTTAATATAGACTGGACAAAATATCGACAGGACAGAATATAGATAACAAAAATATCGTTTTTAAGGTAAGTGAAGTAATATCGACTGTTAAAAATATATATAGTTAAAATATCAAAGTATATAATATAGATAGTTAAAAATATCGATTTTTTAATAATATATAATCTTTTATAGTGTATTTTTATGTTATAATATGTGTGAAAAGTGTGTATATATGTTATAAATAATTTTATTTAATGAATTTTGTTTTTATAATTATTGCGTAATTTAATTCTGTAGCGGGTTGTGGGTTTATAGGGGAATAGGGTGGGAAGTAATTTAATTATAATTAATTTAATATGTAAATTTATTTATTGCTAGTAATTAGTAATTAATTGTTAATTAATTTATATTTGTTAATTAATTTAATTATAATTGTTAATTAATTTTTAATAATTGATTAATTGGTAATTTTGTAAATTTTACTAATTTAATTTCTGTAGCGGGTTGTGGGTTTATAGGGGAATAGGGTGGGAAGTAATTTATTCATAATTAATTAAATAATAAAATTAATTAAAATGTATTTATTTGGAAATAATTGTAAAATAATTTCAAATTATTAAATAATTAATTGTTAATGTTTAATTAATTTGTATCAATAGGTGATTAATTCAAATATTTATTGTTAATTAGTAATTTAAAAATATTAATTCTTATATTAGATAACATTTTTATTTATTTTTAATTAATTGTTAATAGATATTCATTTTTTAGATTTTAGGATAGTATATGAAATATTTACTTTCCCTAATTTTGTATTCCCTGGAGTGGGAATAGTAATTTTAACCCCTACGCTATCCAACGCTTTCCCTACTGTTGCACCCACTGGAGTGGGAATAGTAATTTTTACCCCTACGCTATCCAATGCTTTCTCTACTGTTGCACTCTTTGGAGTGGGAATAGTCATTTTTAACCTTACGCTATCCAACGCTTTCCCTACTGTTGCACTCTTTGGAGTGGGAATAGTAATTTTTACCCTTACGCTATCCAACGCTTTCCCTACTGTTGCAACCACTGGAGTAGGAATAGTAATTTTAACCCCTACGCTATCCAACGCTTTCCCTACGGTTGCACCCACTGGAGTGGGAATAGTAATTTTAACCCCTACGCTATCCAACGCTTTCCCTACTGTTGCACTCTCTGGAGTGGGAATAGTAATTTATACTCCTATGCTATCCAACGCTTTCCCTACAGTTGCACTCTCTGGAGTGGGAATAGTAATTATTACCCTTACGCTATCCAACGTTTTAAATAATTAATGTTATAAATATTAAAAGAATATTTAATTATTTATATTATTTACATTTTATTTATGTTATTATTTTATGTTTGTAAATGTATTAGTAAATTAGAATATATTTCATTAAATTATAAATTATTAAAATAATTATTACTATTTATTGTTCAGTACATATATATTATATATTTACTGTATATATTTAATTAATGTATTATTATTAAATATGTATTATTTATTAATTTTAAACATTATTAGATACTTTTAACTATGTACATTTTATTTATTAGTTATTTACTTTATTTTACATTTATATTTTAAAAGAAAAAAAACAATATTTTTAACATCGATATTTTTAACATCTATATTATTTTTTCGATATTTTTGTACTTACCATGTTGTAGATAGGATGTTGATATTCTTGCCCTCGATATTTTTGACTCAATATTCCTGTAGGTCGATATTTTGTAGGTCGATATTTTGTCAGTGATCCACTAATTCCTACCTTAATGTGACCTCGCCCCCTAATAGAAAACAAAGAGGTGGAATTTATGATGGGGATTGGCAGGGCTCTATCATTTGTAACATTGCGTTCCTTAAAATGCAGAAAATACAAAGTGGAATTAAAAAGTTCAAAATCCTGCATTTCTTCTTCCAACCAGGTATAATTTTTGGAATCAGTATATACATTCATAGAGGCGTTTGGATCTAAGGAACCCTGACCTTGATCCCCTTCAGCATCAAATCCTTGATGTTGCTCTATATATTTTAAAATGGCTTCATAATCCCTTTCAGAATATATTTTGGGATTTGCAACATAGTGGGCATACATCAACGATAACAGTTGCCACCATGCTTCACAACTGGCTAAGTACGATAAAGGGAGAGAGATAAATAACTCATGTTGATGCATAACTGACGGTAACAAGCCACAAACTCAGCAGTTCGTTTTGTGTGTGGTACTGTGGGTCTGGTGCAACATTTTAATAAAAACATTCTTCGAATAGGTTTCCCTATCCCTAGCCTTATGCGGAGGCAGAGAATAAAAGAGGTGTTCCTTTGGCGCAGGAGTAGTTTTCAACAATTTCTGCACTGGATGCTGAAATTCCAGGTATACAAGCACACTCATCATTATTACAGTGATTATGACAATAAAAGCAACAAATGCCACCTTCACTGTGGTGGGCCATCCGGAAAACAATTGCATATTATGAACATGACGCTGAGGGGCGAGTGGTCGTTCATCTTCCATCATAAATCGATCAAAGGGAAGCATACTCTCTAAAAGTCCAAATCTATCTCGGTCCGTTGCTAAAAGTCCACAACTAATCTTTGTATCCACAAAGCACGCACACCACCAGAGGGTTTCATCTTCCCACAAAGGGATCTTCTCCCTGTGTCCGATTTTTAGAGCCTCACAGGCAGACCCTTATCTCCCATCCAAGGAAAAGCAAACTTTCAGATTCCAAAAGCACGATCGTGGCCCCTAACTCAGTCTTTCTTTCTGAAAAGAGCCTATTACACAATGTTCCAAGTTCTCTGGGAGTTCAGTCGAGTGTCTCGCTCAGCACCCCAATCACTCTACTCGATGGTTTTTATCACAAAGTCTTGGTCTAATTTCTTCCATTGGAGTGTGGGGTACCGCTCTGTTTTCGGGGCCACAGATCGTATCGACAATGGCCAGGTTGCTCCTGGTCAGAAAACAATTCAGTGGCATGGGTAACAGACTCGGTCACCTCCTGTGATGCCTGGGGACTGGCAGTTGCTTCTGATTGAGCTGTCTCACCTTCCCCTTCAGGCAACACTTTACTTGATTGCCCTTTTTCCTGAGCATCCGAAAAGGGCACAAAGCTTCAAATCAATTCCCTTTCCTGACTCGGCACTCCGTCTTTGTTCTGCCGGTCAGAGGGCAGAGGCAGCGGGAGGCGCTTGACGTGGCTCGCATGTATCCAGTGTTTGCGACCATGCACCTTCACCGCCGTCCTTGTCACCAGGATAATTTGATAGGGTTCAGACCATCTGGGCTCCAAGCTCGATGTCCGTTGATAATTCTTCACCAGTATCCACTGGCCGGGCTCCAATCGATGTCCAGGACCCTCCAGTAGTGGCTGCAATGTGTCCGATACCTGTTGATGAATAGAAAGCAGGTCTTTAGTCAAAGCATAAAGGTAATCTGTCATCAACGGATAATCAATATCTCTAAAAGATCTGGGCCTAGGGATCCCCACACATTTGTGGGATGGCCAAATGTCACTTCGTACGGGGACAGGCCAGTCCTAGAATGAGGAGTCGTCCTAAGGGATAGCAAAGCTAATGGGAGGGCATCGGGCCGCTTCTATCTAGTGTCTGCACAGATTTTGGCCATCTTGAGCTTCAGAATGCCATTATATTTTTCGACCAGGCCTGCTAATTGTGGGTGTCTAGCAGCATGGAACTTTTGCCTTACTTTTAATCCATCACAAACACTTTGTATAAGTAAGGCATTAAAATGGGGCCCGTTGTCCGACCAGATAATTCGGAGCAAACAAAATCTAGCGAAAAATTCCTTGATTAGGACCTTGGCAGTGGTAATTGCGGTGGCATCTTTGGTGGGGTAAGCCTCAACCCATTTACTGAAAGCACATACCACTACCAATACATACTTCAAATTATTTACACGTTCCATTTGTATGTAATCTATTTGTAGGACTTCAAAAGGCAAGGATGGCGGGGCAAAAGTGCCACTCAAAACAGATTCTCTACTTCCAGGGTTATGTCGTAAACACACCGGGCAATATTTAACAATGTGGACTGCTATTTTGGAAATGTTGGGGTTATTCCATACTGGGTCTAATACTGCGCTAATTCCTTTAGCGCTGATATGGGCCGGGCCATGCGCCATGGTGACTATTGCATATACCAATGCATTGGGGAGCAACCATCTCTGCCTCTCAGATCGATCTATCCAACATCCATTTTCATCTAATTTCCCAATTCCCTGTTCCCACCTCGGCATCTCTTCGACAGTCGCTTCCTTCTGTAATTCTTTCACACTTTCAATGGTATTATCAAAAAGGGATGTTTCTGTGGGCCATCGGGCAGATGTACTAAGAAACATGGGACTTCCTTTAGCCTGAGCCGTTTCTTTTGCTACTGAATCGGCAAAGGCGTTCCCCTTTCCAGTAGAATCTACAATCTTTTTGTGTGCACTGCATTTAATAATGGCTAACTTCTTTGGTAAGGTTAAAGCAAATAACAATCGATCAATCAAGGGACCATGTTGAAGTTTCTGGCCATGCGTAGTAAAGAAACCCCGCTCCCTCCACAGCCTCCCAAAACTATGGGCAACGCCAAAGGCGTATTGGCTATCAGTAAAAATATTCACCCTCAAACCTTCACTCATTTCACAGGCTCTTAACAAAGCTATTAGTTCAGCTGCTTGGGCTGAGTGGTGTGAAATCCTTGTGGTTTCCACTACCGTCTTCAAAGTGGTAATGGCATAGGCGGCTGTTGCAGTGCCATCTGGTAAATTAAAACAAGAGCCATCCACATACAATTTCTCGTCTGATTCAAGTAAAGGGGTGTCAGTTAAATCTACACTCCCCTTTGTTTCTTCTTCTGTTCTAAATACACAATCATGGACATCAACTCTTTCATCTGTCTCAGGGAGAGGCAATAGCGTGGCGGGATTCAAAGTGGTGCATCTTTTAATAGTAATGTGAGGGGCAAACAATGTCAATTCATATCCTGTCAATCTGGCACTCGTGAGGTGCTGGGTCTTGGTTCTATTCAAAAGGATATCCACAGCATGCGGTACCATGACTGTGAGATCAGTGTTAAGGACTATTCCTTCTACCTGTCGGATGGCCAGTGCTACTGCAGCAGTAGCCCTCAGACAGCTTGGGAGGGCACGTGCAACAATATCCAAAACTGAAGAGAAAAATGAACAGGGTCTCTGTTTCCCACCAAAAGTCTGTGGTAACACTGATAATGAACAACCGTCTACCTCATGCACATAAAGTGAAAAGGGCTTTCGATAATCTGGAGTTCCCAACACAGCTGCAGAACAAAGAGCAGACTTTAAAGATTCAAAGGCTTCTTGACATTCATCCGTCCAGGGTAGGGGTTCATGCACATCTTTGGTTGTCAATTGCAACAAGGGTTTAGAGAGAAGTGAACAGTTAGGGATCCATTGATGACAGTAAGAGGTTATTCCAAGAAAAGCACGAACATCACGTTGAGTACGAGGTACAGACATGTTAGTTATAATAGATATTCGTTCAGGAGTTAATCGCCTCCCGTTTTCGACAGAAAATGGCCTAAGTAGGTCACTTCCTGTCGACAATATTGAAATTTAGAAAGGGACACTTTATTCCCTTTCTTAGCCAAATGGTGTAACAATTTCACCGTAGCCTCTTTGCATTCCTCTTTAGTATCAGAGGCCACTAGTATATCATCTACATACTGGATAATAGTTTTTTCCGGCTGGCAGAACTAATTCATCAAGAACTGCTTTTAAAGCTTGGCTATAAATACTGGGACTTTCAGTATAGCCTTGGGGAGCGCGTGTACATCTGAAACTTCGGCCAGCCAATGAGATTCCGAAGATATGCCTGCTATCTGGATGAATCGGGATGCTAAAGAAGGCATTCTTCAGATCTATTACAGAAAAATACTGGGCTGTGGGAGGAATCATAGTCAAAATGGCAGTGATATCGGTTACCACTGGATACTGTGGAACCACTATTTTATTAACCTCTCGGAGGTCAATCACAAAACTATACGTGTTCTTATAATCTGGAGCACCATCAATTGGGGCTTTCTTCAAAATCGGTAAAATCGGGCTATTACAAGTATTCGCCGCTGTTTCTTCTACTACCCCCTTTTGAATAAGGTCACCAATAATGTTTAACATGGCCTGTTCACCTTCGGGTGAAATTTTATATCGTGGAATGCGAGGCAGCTGCGCATTAGATTTCAGGGTAATGGATACGGGGGCTATCTTTAACAGACCAACATCAGTGTCTCCTGTTGCCCACAAAGTCTGAGGAATTGTAGAGAATTCAGGGGGAAGACACTAATTTTTCGCAAAATATTGAGCATCCGTCAAAGAAGGTTTCTGCATTGTCAAATATACACCGTCCGGTGAACAATAAATCCGAGCATGTAATTTCTTTAAAATATCCAAACCCAAATGGTTCTCACCACAATTGGATGTCAGCAGAAAGGGTGACTGTATAGAAATATGACCTACAGTGAAAGGCAAAGGCTTAGAAACGGGGCTTACCTCAGGTCTTCCAGAGAATCCTACTGATACATTATTTTGGCCAGACAGAGCAGCCCCTGGGACCATTGTATGAGCAACTGAACTATTCATTGCTCCAGTATCCAATAGGAATTTTCCTGATGCACCCAACAGTTCCCCTTGTACATAAGGTCCCTCTTGGTCAACTGGTACAGTATTGTGGCCCCCTCTCTGTCCTTGGCTGTCTCATGCATTAATCTTGTCCATTGTACCCGTTGTCCCTATAATTTTCATTATAGTACTGCCTATTCTGTGGATTATCAAAATAGTTCTTTCGGGAACCCTCGTCTTCCCTTCGCATGCTATTTCGATCAATATTTCCCTGGCCCCGTCCTCGTCCCCTACTGGGGCCGTTCCTTTCCATCAACAAAGGACAGTCCGCCCTCCAATGCCCCTCCTGCTTACAGTACGAGCATTGATTCAGGCCGATGTTCGGGGGACCTTCTCTTCCTCTGCCTGTTATTCCCTTTTGAAAGGAACCGCACCCACCCCGTCCCGCATTCTGTCCTCTACTAACTTGCTGCAACAAGACTCGTCTTTAAATCTTTAGTTTTCTTTTCAGTCCTTTCCTTGCTTTCATTCTCTCGATGCTCATAATACTGAGCCATACTGAGGATCACGGACGGGGTGGCCGTAGTCCACGTACTCTCAGCTGCCTGGAGGCGAGAAATAATCTCTTGTAACAAGTTCGTCACAAATTATTTACAAACAGTCGTATTCCCCCATCAGTGGATAAATCCTGCCCACTAAAATCTATGAATGTTTTTTCAAACTTGGTGAAGAAATCCGACACACTCTCATCCTTTTTCTGTTTACATGCTGCTAACTTATCCCAATCTATTTTCCTAGGAGGCAGGAGAGTCTGCATGTATGCAATAATTTTATCTGGTACTGCTAAAATTTCATCTCGCGGTTTCACTCCAGGCTTTCGTTCCTTATCCCAAGTCTTCAATTGATCCCACGTTCCCCCTAGCTCGGGAGCGTGATCCGTATCATGTATCTGTCTCCAAATATCAACCGGGATCAAAAGGCCAAAAAATAACTCAATGTCTGGTATAGTCATAATGGCGGAATTGGCAGCCTCTGCCAATTCTTTGTAATAAGCAGTGGGATTCTTACGAGGGTCAGGGAGCTGGGCTTTCAATGTAAGGACCTCGCTTCGTTTCCAAGGGGTATAAACCCATTGTTCCTGAAGCCTTGCTCTGGTTACATTGCCCCCGTTATCCTTAATTTCAGGTAATTCTGGGAAGAAAAGAGGATGTACCTCTCTCATAGGATTCTGTGTTCCCCAATCAGCACATTTCCGATGCATTCGTTCTTGATACTGCAAAAGAGTTACTACATTCTGATATACTTCATCGGACTGCAGTTGGAATTTGTGGGCTCGATCTCTTATATCCCTCAATATTTGAGGAGCAAACCCTTCCTCCAAACACTGTTCCCATAACGAAATCAATCGGATCGCCATATTTTCTAGAGCCAGTTGCTGGGCAACGGGTTCAAAATCTTTCATAGTGCTCCAAATATCCTCCATTGCATAAATGGCATTCCGCATCCATTGGGATAACTGATTTACTATAGCCTTCCTTTCTTCCATACCTAACGAGGATCTAGTAAAAATCCGTTGGTCGCTCGAATCAGACCCAAGACGCTTAGGCGTAGTATCTAAGGTCGCCAAAGCTCGAGGATCTATAGCGCTTCGAGCCGGAGGGGAGTGAAATACTGGGTGTAAAATAGAAGGAACGACTGAGTCAGGCTGCAATGAAATCAAGGGTGAGGTAGTTGGTCGGAGTGAGGGAGGAGGAAGCAGCGCACTCCGTACAGACCCGTCAGGCGGGGCTGTAGCCGCTGTTCCCATAGGGTCCTTAAGGACCAACGCAGCCGCGGGGCGATCTATTCGGGCCAAGAACACCACTGGATATAAACCCTGTGGAGCATAAGGAGGAGGCGGACGAGTTTCTAATAAATCCTCTATCTCATCTCCAGTGTCGGGTCGGGCCACATAACTCTTGTCTGTCTCCAAACGGAACTGTCTGTCCATTTGGGCTATATTTTCCTCCACCTTTCCTTTATCGTAAGCTATGGCTTTTTGGGTTACAGTCTGCCCAGATTTAATCTTTCCCGGTTTCTCTTCCCTTATTCGCCGTTGTTTAGCCTCCTTCAACCATAGGTTCAAGGAGTCAAACATCGATTGGCGACTTTTCATTCATTTTATTTTGTAAATAATTAATCTTTTTCTCATCAAACGACCCTGTTAAAGGCCATTGTAAGTCAGTATTATCGCTCGTATATTTGTTCCATAAAGTATTAAGCAAAATTGGTGTAAGACCATGTTTAACATACATATCAAAACTGGGGCTTCCCTCGGGAGGGGCAGGCTGTCTTTCTTCCAGCCGAGCACCTCTCTGACAGCAGCACTCAAAACATATTTTGCTGAAACAAGGCATGATAACAACAATATCACAATTCTCATTTATAAGTCTTCAATCATGTTTTTCATGCGGGCGCGCCCTCTTCACCATTCACTCTCTCAGACTCTTCCTATTCTTTAACCATATAAAGTGCTGCAAAGTGCGTCAGGGTTTCAAATGAGCTCAATACAAATTTGAATGCAAATGACATGTCTTCAGATACGAACAGAGCCCGTCGACTCTTGTTCGGGGAATCAATTCAAAAAGAATTCCAGACCAATCCGAAATTCAACCACAGATAAATCACTCGGTCAGGAAAACCACAAACCCACTCCCAGGGTTTCCACTGGTCGCATTCTGGTTGGGCCGGTGTTTCGGGGCACGAAGCTCCAGAACCCTAGCTTACCCAGCTGCTCCCAGGGCTTCCCTGGAGTGAATCTGGCCGAGCGAGCACTCTCTTTCCGCAAGGCACCGAGTATTATTTTCAATACCAAACAAATCCAAGAGGTGTCTGCCCGTGCAGCCCCTTTCTGATTCCCTTGTATACCGGCTTCCCCGACCACCAACAAAAAGCAGACTGCTATTTCCAAGTGGACACTCCTTCCAAGTGTCCGTTTCCAAATCTAATCAAAAGGCTCACTCACCTGGTGCACTCAGGCCGATCCCAACTTCTCCACTGCCGATTTCTAGACAGACCGACACAGTCTGTTCTTCTCTCGGGTTAAGCCCGTAGGACTCCGGCGTAGGGTCTTCAACAGCTGGGAGGGATACTGGGCTCGAGGGCCGAATTTCCAATTGTCCAACCACTAGCGGGTGTTTCGGATCAAAATCCTTCTTGTCCACCCACTCGGCCAGAACTCCTCCCTGTCCCTTCTGCTCCTGCTTACAGGAGGAGACGACCCTATCGCGGAGTCCCGGCGGAGTCGCCAACTGAAGGAACCAAATTTTACAAGGCCGGACTATACTTACCAATAGTCCATATATAAATATATATATCATAAAGGAATAATAAGGCAGTCGGCAATGGAGAAGGTCGAATCATTTATTCAATCAAATACAAGCCCTGACAGGGGAGCCTCGGTCTACACGACCCATGGAGGTGCGCAGAGGAGACTGACGAAATACAAATGATACAAGGCATATATACGTTTCCACACACTCATGTTAACACCCTAGAAGGAAGAACACAAGTTGTCAGTAAGCCAGCAGGAAAACCCATATAAGGCACCACTAATTGTTGGTGGCTAAGCTGAAGCTATCCCGGGGGCAGGTCAGTGAGGCGCCCTCTCGTCTATCTAAAACCCGGGGAGTACAGGAACGGACTCTGCTAGAATGTACGCGTCCCACAAGAAGGGCAGGTGTGACCTTGGGTTTCCCTGAGCTATACACAAAAGATCAGAGAAGCAGACAGAATAGTTTAGCATGGTTTCGTACCATGAGGTAAACCATGTGACTTCTGGGAAACAGTACATGAACGAAGGGAAACGAAACAAAGTGGCCCTGACTATATCAATAGGTCTAAGTGGGCCTACATGAATCTATCATTGAGCTAACATATACATTTAATACTATGCGGTTATTCATACGTATATGCGGTTATATGGTACATAGTGGGCCAATCATGTATGCATATAAAATTTATTTCTCAACAGAATGGTGATGGATTAAACCCAGATCAGTTGTCTGGGGGTGAGTGTTTGATTTTGCTCAAACGCTCCGTCCATCATCCCCTTTTGTATCGCTCCATTTCAATCAAGGTTAATGGAAAAATAGTTTTCTTTAGAATTTTCTTTTTTTAAATCTCCCTCTTTCCCACTTCAAATCTTCACAAGTATATTTTAGTAACTTCTGCAAATCTCAGTATGTCAGTATGGGTAGCTTACTTGAATGACTTACTAGAGCTTCAGATTATTTTCTTTTGAAAGGTTGAAATTGACTTAGTTTACAGAAACCCCTAACGTGAGCTTGCCGTTGCCTTTCTTTGAAAGAAAGAATACAATAACCTATAACCAAATAAACGACAAATACCTCCGAAATTCCTGATTAGCATACACTGAAAGAGTATACAAAGCTGCAAGATTTCCCAGGTCCAGGTCCATGTGTGACTAGTTAGGTTAGTTCTGGTTTTTTTTCTTAGATTTCTTGGACTTGTAGTCTTATTGGGCACAGTATAAAACCAGGGCTACAAGTCCTAGAATTCTAAGATAAAAACAGGTCTGGCCTAACTAGTTACTGATGGACCTAGGTAACTTGGAAGCTATTAATATACAATAAGGAAAAATGTCACCTGTTAACCCGTGAGGGTATTCCTAATTAAAGGGTGCAAGTCTTACATTTGATGGGATATACTGAGCAGACCCGAGACAAACAAATGCTTTTATCGAAGAATGCATGCAGTTCTTCTTATCGTAATGAATCAGATCTGATAGCATCATCTTCCTTCCACCTTGTATTGCTCTAAATTTTTGCAACAGTGTTGCACCTCATCCTTCTACTTCAAGGGACACTTGAAGACTTGATGGGACACTGCTAGCAACCTACTCACCTCCACCGACCTGGAACGATCAAAAGATCTCCCCTAAAGAGCCCCCAGACCCGCCAGGCATTGCAGCGCAAGCCAGACGAGGAGAGCCCAATGATGAAGCATGACACCCTAACAGGTGTGTGAGGGCATTAAGATCTGAATATCAGATTTCCCATTGACAGAAGCATTAGCAATGTGGTCCCACCTCTGGTGACCATCTGGCCGACGAGGAACTACTCCTACCTATGATTACTATTGAGCATATTTTTGATTATGCCACAACTTGTTGCTATGTACAACTCTGTTATATAAAACCCTGTGTCATAGTACTGTTAATTGTAAAGTGTATACTTACCTTTGTTGATCATGTGCTATAAAACTCTATGAAATAAATAAAATAAATTAGTATCAGATCCCTCCTAGACTCTGCTAAGAACAGACCTAAAAACCTATTTGAAGTAATTCAACGGCCAAAAACACTTCCTCCAATACCCCACCCAAGTCCTCTGAGGCACCTTCGAACAACGTTGAGGAGTTTTTTGACAAAAAAAGCCAAAAACATAAATATATGCCTGCTAGCTACCTTAGACTGTAAATCAGAGAAGACGTCTTCTTGCAGAGCAGAGTCCATGGACCTCTCTAAACTCAGTTTCAGATTCAGAACTGCTAGTGACCCTATCCATGGTAAAATCCTCAAACCATCTTTGAGACGCCATCCCTTGCTCCATCAGTAAAGGCCTCACCAAACAGCTGCTCCTGTTTGGTTCACCCTGGTGAAGTCCTCCTTTGAAAAGGGTACCCAGACTGTTTAAGAGTTGAACAAATCCTGCCTCTTCCAAAAAAATCATGAATTGGACCCAGATTAATTTATCAACTTCCATCCAGTGTCCGCCCTTCTGTTCTTGGATTAGGTGATTGAGAACTGCATAGCCTCCCAACTTTCATTTCACATTCACACAAACAACCTCTTTGGCACTCTCCAATTTGGCTGCACACAGGGCTACAGCACAGAGAGTGCAATTCTGCAGATTGGGGATGATGCTCTCCATATCATTAAAACTGAAACTTCATTTTTTTGTTCTTCTTGATCTCTCTGCTGCATTTGACACTGCCAACCACCATGCTCTGATAATCAGCCTGAAAAATTGAATGGGAGTCGAAAGTGTAGTCCTTAATTGGTTCGCCTCCTATCTAACACCACTTCCATGTATTGAAAATTGAGAGATCTGTCTCTAAGCCAGTTTGCCTGCAACAAGGGGTCCATCATGGCTCAATCCTTTCTCCATCTCTATACAGTCTATATCTTGAGCCTCTCTGTTTGATCCTCAGGAACTTTGGAATGCTTCTGTAACTGTACACTAATGATGCCCAAATCTACCTGAAGGTCGCATGCCCCGATGACATTACCCTTCTATCTAATACCTTGATAAGAATTCAATTAAGGATGTCAAATCATCATCTCAAACTAAATCCCACGTAAACAGAATTCCTCCTGATATCTGTCTGTGTACAAGATTGGATGGAATACCTCCTGGCATAGGAGTGCCATCCCCATTGTTCAGACATCGCAGAAGATCAAGACCAGGATATGCCAACATAGGAGCCGCATCAGATGTCGGACGCCAAACGCCCCATTGGTGGAAAATTTCCAGGCACTGAATCACAGTGAGGATGATATGCTTTGGACTGTACTGAAGTCACTGAAACTCCCACCAAGAGGAGGAAGTATGTCCAATCTACTGAATAGGGAGGAGCTCAAATGCATAATACTGCTAGACTCTATCCGCAATGGATTGAACCGCACAGAGGATTGGACTTCACTACTCTGAGTGCACGGATGTGGCTCCAACCATCCCAATCACTCAAGAATGTCTGTCTTTCAATCATCACAGTGTCCATACTATAATAATGTGAAGCAGTGAACCAACCAATGTTTTTATAACACTGTCATTCCAATTAATGTTTTAATAACACTGTCAGGTCAAATGTGTTTGAATGGATGGCATGTCTGGCCTCTTCCCACTCGCTGCATGCGCACAACGGCAATTCACCCCAGTCACCACTCATCTTTCACGTTTATTTAATTGGCAATATGAATCATGGTTTAATTTAATGACCCACTATGTTGGCAACAGCCACCTTATTCAACAGGGCTCGTTTATAATAATTGCGACGCTTCGCTTAAATAAGCCCTCAATTTAAGCAATGATCAAATCTTGATACTTGCAACAACCAAAGATGGCGTCCGTTATTTGAACCTCTGACAATTAGTCCAAACTTTTATGTCTACACCACTTATGTGTACCTCGGCAAATTCACCCTTCTGAGATGTCTGCCGAAACACGCGCCACTTGTAACTAGTCCGTCTTCCATTCCCATGTCTACACCACCTATGTGTACCTCGGCAATGTTACCCCTCTAAGATGTCTGCCGAAATACGCTCCACTGGGAATTGGTCCGTCTTCCATTGCCACCCCCACTGGCCCTTAAGCACAGCCCACGAGTCATTGCAGTACAGCGAACTCGCGCTGCCAGGAAAGGGGTAGAAGTCCATTGCGCTTCACCCCAACCCGCCGTTGCTCCGATCCAGCAACCAGGTAAGCAAATTCTGGTTAGATAGCCCAACAGAGGATTCCGACTAAAATGGAGCCTCCCCCTAACCCCGGTTAACTTATATTTCCCCAGTATTCTCGTGGGAGCCAACTTATTGGAGACTACCCTCTCCCTCAACACGGCGTATTCTGGACCCGAAAAATCCCCTCCTGCACGGCTACTTTACACGTAGCCAGGTAAGCCTCGCCACTCCCGCCAAATCGCGACAGCCCCCCGCCCCGTAAGACGCGCTAATGGTAATTATTGTTTTACCATGCAGCAACCTGAGTACCGAACCGGCAGGAACTATCTCCCCTCCGGTCAAATCAACAATCCTTGAACTGAATGCGTCTACATTCCAGTAGCGCTAGGTAAGCCTTCATCCCTACCCCTCATACTTGCTAGACACCCACCCCGAGTGTTATGCTTACAGTATGAATTACTCACCCTGTAGCATCCTGTTTCTTGCACTGGCTGAAAACTCTCTCGACCGGTCTAAACACCCCCGACCCCATCCAGCAACGCAAGGTAAGCTCACATAATCACACCCCTTAAAGCCCTAATTCCATTTCCTACTGATGGCTGGTCTACTAACGTCAACTCCCCCTTCCTTACCAAAAAGCATCAAGGCACGTATATCTGTAATAAAGTCGCAAGCCAATTTCCCGAATACTCTGGGCTCAAAAATATTCCAAAAAGGTAATGCCTGACCTTCTTGCCCCGGAACTTCCTCACCTTTTATCACCATCTCACTGCACACTCACCACAAAACACGCGCCGTGAAATCAATCTTCCCGATCCTTTCGGACACAGCGCCAACACAACCACCAATGTTTGCGATTTCTGTTCACGTCACAGCGCCGTTATTCTCACTTTAGACTTGAGCAACACAGTTGTGAATGTCACAATTTTTTGGATTCCCCTGCGCCGTTAGTCTCACTCCAGCCTTTTGTTAAAATTCTTATAAATATCACCACCACACTAGCTATAGATCAGCGAGTAAAAATGTGAGAGTGGCCTGTTTTAAAACCTGCACCGGTGCCTTGACGTAATATTCACTCTTGTGTATGATTCCATGTTCTAGGCGTATGCCTCAAAACCTGTTTCTATTTTTTCCCCCTTCTTTTTTACAGGCTTTCGCATTGTAATGCAGGTATTCTTTGTAAAACTGTCCTGATGATGGTCCCAGTTTATCATGAGCCTTTAGGGATCGAAACGTCGACGCGCTATGCAGTGTAACATATGATATAATATGTACACTTGAAATTGTTTACACTGTAGGGTGAATTTGTTGAAAAATTTTCTATTGTATTTGCAAGTCACCCCTTGGCTCAAAAATTGTTTCCTGCCTGAAAAACCTCCTTCCTTCTTCTATCTCCTATGCCTTGATCTGTTCTTTCTAACCTTTTGGGATAGGTACAGGACTGTACCCTATCTCACCGCTGACTTTGGTCCTTCTTGGATCAACAAGATTTTATATTATTCCTTAAATAAACTCACGCCCGGCTGGGCGCTGAAATTATATAGTACTGATTGTAGTCTATATTATTATTCTATTGCTATATTGAAATCCTTAGGACCCTTGTTCTTTGAACTACAGAACACCAAGTCACGTCACTTCACCCTCAATAGACACATCAGCCTCCAGAATAACATTGCACCAATGGCCAGGAACGCCTGGTTCCAACTAAGACTCGTCTGGGGAATTAAGCAACCCATTCCAAAACATGACCAAAGATCTGTTGTACAGGTGTTGGCTGTTTACAGATTTGATTACGAGAGCTTGCTCCTCTCAGGCAACCCCAAGGTTCTACATGGGGCAGCCCACTTTGTTACTGAGTCGCAAGAAGTTTGACCACATCACTCCCGTCCAGCAAACCCTCAGTTGGTTACCTCTTGAGGCGATAGCCCAGTTTAAAACTTCCTGCACCTCTCACAAGGTACTGTACTCCTCTGTGCTTAACTGAATTTTCTTTACATTTTGGATGAAAAACGGGGTTAAGAAACACTCTGTCCCTTCTCTTGGAAACCCCATACCTTCAAACAAGATATTCATGAGAGAGTCATTCTGCAGAGGCGCCACAGGAATTTGGAACTCCCTCCTGCCAACCCTCCGTATGCCCACCTGGCATGATACCTTCAAAAAAGAGCTCAAAGTTCTTCTCTTTGAAAGGCACTTGGTCTAAACTCATTTTGCTCACTTTCACTCTTGAATTGTCTGGATCTCTATTGTAACCCAACGCTGATTGTTTGGGAACTGAAATAAGGTTCATACATGGCCGGTTTTCAAATGGTATGGCAAGTATTTGAATTTCCCTACCAGTAAAAAAATTAGGAAAATCACCTGATGTTGGTATTTTATCACCTTATCAATACATACTGTAAACAGTAAATTTTAGAAGAACACACATTAATATGTGCTCTACAGTTGACTAATGACCTCCTGGTTGATATTTAAAGTAAACAAAGAAAGAAAGGCCATGTTAAAAAAGAATACAGACAACTTCGTATAAAGTTCTGTTTTTGAATCATGTCTGGGCTTTTGCAGCATACCAGAACGGGAACAGATTGCCTGTATTTTTCTCTGAGACAGGACGCAACCCTACGCTTAATTTTATGTCAAGACCGGAGGCTCCTATTATGCTTTCTAATCTTGCTTCTTAGTGAACAGCAGCCAAGATAAAGTAATAAAACTACAGTTCCCAGAAGGCCAATCGCCAGGTTGACTAATGGGACACAACGGAATCAAAAAAATCAACAACCAATGAACCGGCGGTCTAAGATATAATGATAGCTCTGACTTTGAAAAGCTCTCTTTTCCTGCTGCTCGCAGTCAAGAAAAGTACACGCTATCGTTATTTTCTTAGTAGGGTGGTTTCATGATATTGGTTTGTTCGTATTGTATTAATTTATTGAAGTTGTTTGTTCTTACTTCGATATCCGGGCAGTGCGCCTTATTATTCTGTGCGTTTCTGTGCTTCCAACGCTCTTCCACCCATGTTGGGCGCTAGCGGTCACTCATGCGCATCGCCAGTTGTCTCGACGCGATGCGAGGTGGCCATTTGCTGCCTTTCACCTCCTCTACAGCCCGTTCTGCAGTGCTCTCCTCAGTGCGTCTCCAGCCTTCTCTCCAGCGCATCTCCAGCCTTCTGAGCTCGTTGTTGGGTCCGGTCTGCTCCGTACACATCCAGCCCCTTAGGGGAGTGGCTTTCCGTCTCCCAGGCAGTTTTTGTCATAGCTTCACGCCCACTGGGTGGTGCTCCTTTCCTGGCTCTGTCTTAACCCTTTCCTGCCTGGTTTTCTCCCTGTTTCACAGCTATAAATTACATAACGAGGAAGGGGAGGCATTTAAGAATGACTTAAATGTCTTTATTAATTCATAGGTTGAACATGCTTTTGAGGCATCTATGAAACGTTTTTCCAAGGATATGGAAAATTCATTGTTGCCACTTATGTCCGAAGCATTGGCCCAGTCTGCGGGGGATAGCAGAAAAAGGAAATTGGTACCTACCAGCGCTAAAGGTGATATTTCTGATGTGCCACAAAGGTTTAATGAGGTTATTCCTCCTAAGTTTGTGAGGTCTCAGTACCTCTCAGGCCTCCTTCTAAAAGGAGGGGATTTCTGTTTCCGACGGCAAACGTAAAATTAAAACAAAGCACACTGAGGTACCTGAAAACTTGATAATTTCCAATATTTTGGACACCGCCGATGATTTTGGTGACGCAGATGACTTGTTTGACAACCTTGATGCCGATGAACCTTTCCCTCCACCTAAAAAAGCAAAACGGATTCTTTTTTCTCTAATCCCGTACTGGATGCGGAGAGTACTCACATGTTTGATCCTTCCACAATTTGTCACCCAAATTCCACTGAATGGTTTCCCATTTCCCATGATGGTGATTATATTTCAGCTAGATTACGTTTACCTTTGGACAAATTTACAAATAAATCGGAATGTCCTAAACATTCCCTGTCTTCTAATACTACTAGTACTCCAACTGTTGATCAGCCTTTGTAGACCTTCTTTTCCAAATTTGGGAAAGATCCACATAAGGGCGTGGTCTACTTGTCAGGACAAGTTGTTGGATGTGGTTGGTTCCCTGGCCAGTATATTTGACTTGGCAGAATCAGCCTGTTTAGACGGCACAGATCTGGATCCCCAAGATATATCTTTATGGGTTCAAAGAGCTTTCTGTCTACTTGGCAATGCCAATTCAGCAATTACCCATGAACGTCGCAAGGGCTTCCTAATAAAGGTGGATCCCAAGTTGGCTAACTTGGTTACCTTAGATCCCAGTATCAAGGCTGATGGTGATTGTTTGGTAAAAGACCTTAGCAAGTTTGTCACGACCTTTGCATCCATTGACAAGGCCCAACAATCTATTAAGAAGGTTTTCTCCCAACGTGTTTTTGGATGGGCCGGCAGAGGCAGGGGTTGCTTTGCTGGCCGTCCCTCCCACAACCAAGGCCCCAGGGATTTGTTCAATTCTACTGCCAATTACCAGGATTTCAAGCCCCAGTTCTACCCCAGAGTGGCCGGGTTTTCAGGGGCCGTGATCAGAAGAACTTCAGGAACAATTCCCAACAAGGTAAGTCCCTCAGTTCATCCCCCTGTTGTGGGCCATCAGAAATTGTTCCTCCCAAAATGGCAATCTCTGACTGCAGACCCTTGGGTCCTAAACTCCATCCAAGGCTATCTTATAGAATGTTACGCTCCACCTTTCTAGACAGTTTTCCCTCCTCCTCTCTTCTTCGGAGACAAAATGTAAAATCTTATCTCAATAGAGTTTCAATCACTTCTCCAAAAACACTCAATTCAGATTGCCACTCTAGATCCTTCAGGGTTCCTCAGTTCTATCTTCCTGGTTTCAAAGAAAAACAAGAAAATGCGTCCGGTCATAAACCTGAAATGGTTCAACCAGTTTTGTGGTTTATCGCCACTTCAAAATGGAGGCCATCATCCATCTCAGAGATTCCCTCAGTCTGAATGATTGGATGGTCAGAATAGCCCTTTAGGACGCCAATCTCACTATTCCGATACATCATTCCCACTGGAAATTTCTCCAATTTCAATGGATAGGAGTGACTTACTAATTCTGCTCTCTCCCATTCGGTCTGTCGTCAGCACCATGGTGCTTTACGAAGATTATGAAACCTGTGGTGACCTACCTACGTTCTCTCGGAATCAGATTGATTATTTATCTTGATGATATCCTGCTGATGAATTTATGCAAACAAACCCTGTTATCTCATTTGCATAACAATCTCTTCTTTCAGACCTGGACTTTCTTCTAAACCCCAAAAAGTCTATGCTCATTTCTTCTCAACTAATCTAGTTTTTAGGTTTTCTCGTAGACTCTACCACCGGTTCCCTGCATCTCCCTCAGTCAAAGGTATCCAATATAAAATCAGAAATCTTCCAGGTGCCTCGAAACAACTTGATTTCCCTCAGGTCTCATGCAAGGATTGTAGGTCTTTTGTCCGCTTCTATTCAAGCAATCTTCCCAGGGCCTCTTCATTATAGAGCCCTCTAGCGCCTAAAGATTTGTCATCTACATCTAGGCTTGGCTTATTCTGACCTTCTTTCCTTAGATCAGGAGTCCCTTCTAGAACTTCAATGGTGGATAAACCATTTATATGCTTCAAACTGCAGAACCATCTTTGCCTCAGCCACAGATCTTGTATTAGAATCCGATGCAGGCCTGACAGATTGGGGCGCCCGATGTGGCACAATCTCGACTGGAGGTACATGGTCTCTAGAGGAGTCCAAATTGCACATAAATTGCTTAGAGATGCTTCCAGGATCCTTTGAGATCAGAAGCCTCGCAAATAACAAGATATGCTGTTCTATCCTTCTTAGCAAGGACAATGTTTCTGCAGTACGTTACATCAAGCATCTAGGTGGTGCCAAGTCCAAACCCCTTGCGGAGTTAGCAAAGTGCCTATGGGAATTCTGTCTCCTCAACAAGATCTCGGTCAGAGCGGAATACCTATCAGGCAATCTCAATTCCACAGTGGACTGTTGTTATCTAAGATATTCCAGTGATTGAAGGCTTCTTCCTTCCATTATTCGATCTCTTTTTCAAAAATTGGGGTCCTTTTCACATCGACCTCTTTGCCTCCCACCTCAATACCCAACTTCGCATTTCTTCAGTTGTCGTCCGGACCCTTTGGCTTTCACCACAGACGCTTTCCTCACAAACTGGTCCGCCCATCTCGATTATGCTTTTCCTCCTTTTGTCATGATCAACAGAGTTCTTGCTCAGACCAGTTGTAAACTTGACTCCTTGGTACTCGTGGCCCCCTTCTGGCAGTCCCAGATCTGGTTTCCTCCTCTTCTGTAGGTGACGGTGGACTTCCCAGTCCTTCTTCCTTCCTACAACAATCTTCTCTTGGATCCATTGGGTCATCATCATCCTCTAATCCTTGGGCCTGTCTTCGTGGAAGGTCTCGGGTCAAACCACTCTGACCTCCTCATTTTGAAAGAGGCTTCTCTCTTTATTAGCAGGGTTTGGGCCCCAGGAACAACTAAAGCCTAAAAGTCAGCATGGTCTTTATGGGCAAGCTGGTGTGTGGGAAAATGTATCGATCCCTTTTCAGCATCTTTAAATTACATTATCTATTTTCTGGCTTCTGAGGCCAGTTTAGGTAAGTCTTAGAGAACAGTTAACTTGTATTGTTCAGCAATTTCCCTCAACCACTGTCCTATTGGCAGCAAATCGGCAGTTGAGCACCCCCTGATTTGTTGTCTTCTGAGAGGTGTTAAACTTTCTAAACCTCCTTCACCTCAATACTCTAAGTTATGGGACGTGAATTTGGTACTCAAACTCTTTTCTGACTGGCCAGATAATTCTGTTCTTTCTTTGAAAATGCTTTCAGTCAATCTAGCTATGCTGTTGTACTTGGTTTCTATCAAACGTGTTTCTGATGTCAAGGCTATGGATGTTTCCTCTCTACAGTTTACTCCTTCTGGTGTATTGTTCCATATTAATAGACGTACAAAAACAAAATTGAACACTGTTTTTTATCAATACTTTCCTGATCAACCTAAATTATGTGTAGGTCAATGTCTCAAAATATACGAACAAAGAACTTTTAATCTAAGAACGTCCTCCCATTCCCAGCTTCTCATTTCTTTCCGCAAACCTCATTACCATGTTTCTTCTGCCACTTTAGCCCGTTGGGTTCAGTGGGTGATGTCCCTGGCTGGTATTGATGTTTCTGTGTTTGGGGCTCATTCTACCAGGGGAGCCATGGCCTCCAAAGCTTTTTGGGCAGGCTCCAGGTTGGAGGACATTCTGAGATCGGCTGATTGGTTCAACGACAATGTATTTTGAATGTTTTATATTACACCTGTTATTTCCGCTGCTTCCTTAGTAGTTGATATGCTTTAAACAAGCATAATAGGAGCCTCCGGTCTTGACATAAAATGTAGATTTTCCTAATAAGTTATGTCAGAAAATTTTTATTTTATTAAAGACACAGAGGCAAGTATTATCCCGCTGCAACACCTCTTAATATGTGTTTTCTCCCTCCCCACAGAGACTCCAGCTTTATCACCTGCTTCTTCCTGATGGGACCCAACATCCTAGAAAGGAGTTTGCTTGGCTAAGTACTGCTTCCTCAGGCTTCGGTGATCATCCATCCCTCGCTCCTGCTTCCAAGACGACTTTGCTGGACTTCAGTCAAAACCTTTTTGCTTGGACTTTGGCTTTATGCATTGTTTTTGCTATTTTTCCTCTAGTTAGGGTCACTATTTAACCTGCTCGCTGAAGAAAAGAGGGCTGTTCGCAGTCAGAGCTATCGTTATACCTTAGACCGTGTGTTCATTGGTCGTTAATTTCTTTGTTTCCATTGTCTCCCATTGGTCATTCTGGAGATTGGCCGCCTGGGAACTGTAGTTTTATTACTTTATCTTGGCTGCTATTCACTATAAAGCAAGATTAGAAAGCATAGTACTCGCCTCCGTGTCTTTAATAAAATTAAGATTTTCTGACATAACTTATTAGGTAAATCTACATTCAAATTTGTATCTCTAATGTAAATCCTGCTGCGATTGTTTAGTAACTAATGTCTTAGAAAGTGCTCTGATGCCTCTGGCCATGTCTTTGCTATGTAAAATCACAAAAATATATATGTGTATAAAAGTCTAAAAAATGAATAAATTCCTCTCACTCTTCTCTAGTATCAGGGCCACTGGAATAATGTGATTGTGTTTCGGATGTGTTTTTTCTGCATAATTATGGTGTATTTTAGGCATTTCAATGCGAAGGTATCAACCCAGGCCAAATTACAAAGGACAAATACTGGCTATTTAAAGACACAAATTATGCATAAACTATAACACAGAAAAATATACTGATATAAAAAAGTTTTTTAATTATATTGATAAAAGAGATTGGACACATATATCATGTATACAAGATAAATTGATACAATAAAAAGATTTTTGTTGATGTTAAAACTAAAACATTTGTTCTAAAAACACTCAAGGGACAGGATTGTTGTCCTATATATTATTAGCGCGGCTGTAGTCTGTCAACGCGTTTCGACACATCGTCATGTCTTCATCAGGACAATATTTTTTGCAGCCAAATTTTCTAAAAAGAACAAAACATTTTTAGTTCTTCTAAATACATAGTACATAGAGTTATAGTGCTACAGTGCATTCTACTCTTATATTTTCTTATAAAGAAGTAAACTTTTGCTTTAATTTCAGGTATTCTTTTTTTAGCCAGGTATAAGAGTCTGATCAATAATTTTTCCACTGAAGTTCACTAAGATTTCTGTAACTCCTGTAGTTTCAGGTTAAAAGTCGATCGATATTTATCAAGCCTGAAAGGTTATAGTGAAAAACAAGCTATTGGTAAGTGATTTTTCTTTAAATAGGGGCAGGGCTTTGAAGATATGACATCATAATAATTTAGTATAAATACCAATGAAAACGTGGCTTACAAATCCCCTTGTTTTTCGAACCAGCCAGTACACGGTGGAAATACTAGAGTAGAAGAAACCTCACTGGTAAGCGCACATGGACTGGGGGAACGCTATAAGAATACCAAACAAAGAGAGAATAATCCTTTTTCTCTCTTTCTTTAAAACTTTATAACACTAAGAAAATGTCAAATTGTTGCTGTCTTACTCTCTTAGATTTCTGAAAACCTCGCTTTGAAAACGTCCTCGTATTTTGACGCTTAGAAGCACTGTTCCCCTTGTCAGCTAGACGCGAAAAGAAAGACTCGGCCACATCGCTGTAGTCTTACATTAGAAAATCAACATTAGGAAAACACCAATCAGAGCGGAACCCCAAAAGGTAGGAAGACGCCCGGCTTTCCCAAGCAAACCTATTTAAAGAAATATTTTCAAGCTGAGTATATGCTAATATCAGTTTCCATTGACTAGGGTTAAAGGGGTTATATCCAGAGCTATCATGGCGTCCTGAACGTTCTCTTCAGTACGAGCATTTTATACCGCCTCGCAGCGAAAACATTATTTGTGGCGGTAAGAATACAGGAACTTACTCTACTAAACTCTATTAAAAAATGCTGTACTAGGGGGAGGAGCCAAGCCTGCGACTGTGATGGCCGCACTGTAGCTCGGCTCCGTCAACCTTTCTGCCTGAAGCGCATATCCTGCACCTTATCCTGCCCCAGGAGACACAATCGACAAAATATGGGAAGGTGAAACTTTGCTGGCACTTACCGTTGTCCCGGGGGCTCCTGGGTGCCACGGATCTAGAGTTGTGCCCTTGTTTGTTCCGGAGCCTCCGCGGCGTGCAGGCCGGGGACTCGCCTGCGACGGTCGGCTGGAGTAGTGTGCCGACGCCGGCCCCCGGTGGTGGAGAGGGGTCGGCTGAAGAGGCCATTGTGCGGTTGTTCCGGTGGCGATTGACCGGGCCCGGTCTGGTGGCCCGAGGGCTCTGTGGTGGGGCGCGGCCCACCTCAGACGGGGGTGGACCGTATAGGAGGCTTGTCCCCCCCCTTTTGTTGCCTTGTCCGGCCATCTTGAAGCCCTTCGCCCGGACTCGGCGGGCGGTGCCCTGTGAGACGGTGGCGCCAGCGACCCCTGCTTTTTGTTGGCCCATCTTTCTGCACCAAGATTACCATTGTTGGAGTTCGAGGTGACTCCGGTGGGCTTTATTCGAACGCCCGGTCCAGAAGTTAAGGAGCGGAGAGTCCCTGCTGCATTGACAAGATGGCCGCCGGCGCCCCGGGTCCCGGACCTGCTTGGGGCGGCGAATTTAGTTTGTCGAACCACACAATGGCTGAGGCTTGTGGGTGTGAGCCCACAATTGGTGATGTCTTGGCCGCCCTAAGTTCTTTGCGTGCGGCCATGGCCTTCAACGCTGTTGTACGCGACAGTGGTTCTGCCGCCATGTTTGTTGGCCTGTCCCCTGTGAGTGCGGCTCGACTGGTGGTGTGTGCTGCTTTGCCTCCCTCGGCTGCTGCGGTGGGTGATGCCGCCGTGCACTTACGAGATTGTATGCCATCAGCCCCGAATCTCCAGGAAGTTTCAACTGTAGCGAACATGACCGAGGGCCCCACGTTGGGACCCGCCCATGCCGGTCTAGCTGGGGAGCCCGGCGGATGTTTGATTCGAACTGCTTCAGTGTGGTCCAGCGGCTGCCTTGCAGGGGCTACCTCACTGGTCTGGACTGCGGGCCGCACCCAATTTATTTGTTGCTCCTGATGTTGCTACTTGACAGTCTGGTCTGCCGCAGCCTCTACTTGCTTTGCTGTCCGAGACTAGGGTCCTCTAGACTGCACCCTTGGCCTGCCTTGTTTCGATCCTGTGTGTACTCCATGCCGAATTGCTTGCTACCTACCACCTTGTC
This sequence comes from Lissotriton vulgaris, assembly GCF_964263255.1. Lineage (NCBI taxonomy): Eukaryota > Metazoa > Chordata > Amphibia > Caudata > Salamandridae > Lissotriton > Lissotriton vulgaris. The sequence goes on along the minus strand of NC_141687.1, from coordinate 1,526,687,149 downwards.
ACGCACGAAAGCCAGGATTAGGAAAGGACAGGGGTGAGACAGAAGTGCTTCGGCGGACTAATGGTTAATGTACGTGGATGACGACTACCCGCAGCTGTGACAATATGACCGATTCCTTTTCCTGTTCCTGATATTCGAGGTTGTGTCCTTCTCGCTCTGATGTGATTTTCAGCTGTGTTATGGCGGGGGTAGGAGCTGAATGTTCGATTGCAGATCTTCTCTCCCACTGGATCCCTTTCCCCTTTCCCTTTTCTTCTTCTTTTGGTCTGTTGTGTTCTTTTTCTTACTTTCTGATTCTTCTATATTTCGGGTACTATTTAGGGCGACAGGCACACTGCTGGGGGGGTAGGCCGTAGCCTTCTGCAGGGGTGCAGGGTGGTGTGGGAGGGATGGGGTCTTTCTGTTGTTGGATTTCTTTTTTCTTTAGTTCTATGGCTCTTTTGTGTCCCTTTATGGGGGCGCTGTGTCTGCGCGCATCTTCCATGGAGTGTTAGCGGATAGTGAAGGAGTTGCTTTCCCGCTTCCACGATATTGACTGCACATGTAGCATGTCTTACATGACTTGGCCCGATAGCGGGTCCTCCAGTTCTGCGTGCTTTGCCCGCCGTGGGGTGAGTGCAATGGCGCCGCGTTCTTTCTTTCCCTCTTTCTGACATTCTCTTCTTTACCCCTCCCCTCTTTCTTTCTTTCCTGGGGTTAGTATAGTGGATGGGTATTACGTTGCTGCTCTGATTCTTCTGATCCGTGCTAGCTCGCATTCCGGCGGTGACGGGTGTGTGGCGGGCCGTGGTGGGAACTGATCTGAAATGGGGCGACCATAAATTGATTCCTGTCAATTGCTGCTATTATTTCCATTTATCACAGCCCCTTTGTATTGCTGCTTTACATATAGTCCGCCATGGGGATTTCGATGTCGAAAAGTTGCAATTGATCCTGCTATACTTCCTCTTATATTATAAAATTAACCTTATTTCATCCTGCTTCTAGCGGTTACACTCGGAATCTTAATGCTTGATTGCTTGCCTGTATACCACTGGGTGACTGCCGGGGAACTTCAATGATGCCTCTTGTGCGTTTCTAATGTGTCGTGGCCGGCCTGATTGGTTGTAGGCCCGTATTTGTATGCCTCTATTCGCACAATAAAGGTTTTTTTTTAAAAAAAAAAAGATGCTGTACTAGACCGTAATTCTATGTTTCATTATTTCTTCTATTCTAGAACATTGGTTTTAAGGAAAATAGTGGTTACGTATTTCTGAAACGAAGAGTGAGAAGCGAGCAGTGAAATCCTCTGAAAAAGGTAACGCGAGAATATGCAGATATTACATCGCGTTTATGCAAATTAGGAATTCCACTCTCTAGTAAGATATAGCGATATGATGGAATAGCTAGAAATACATTTTTGTTTTCGTAGATATCACATACTGAAACAAAGTTGTTTAAGGTGCCTCACTCCTCGTTCGCTACTGTGAAGACTGGAAGAAATAAAAGAAGCCACTCCAGGTAAAAAATGCTTCCAATTTCATTAGGTGACAAAACTAAAAGCAATAAAACAAAGGATGACTGGTTGTAACGAAAAAGAATATGGGAATAAAGTAATCAATGAAATTTAGGATCAGGGTATTAATAAGTACCTATAAGTGAAAGCAAATAAGAATAATCATAACTAAATAGACAATATCCAATAGCTTGTTTTTCACTATAACCTTTCAGGCTTGATAAATATCGATCGACTTTTAACCTGAAACTACAGGAGTTACAGAAATCTTAGTGAATTTGAGTTCATCCTATATACAATGGTGAGTTCTCCCCCTTTTTTTTTTTTATTCTGAACTTAACAAAGAGAATAGTTACTGGAAGCAGATACGAAATAGGCCAGTTTAATTAAAAAAATCTGTAAATGTTGAGTGACTTGATAAAAGACATTAGGGAATATAGAAACTTATAAGCAGATTAGCCTTACGAGATACACCATTTACAAGAATAGATGTATGTTTTTCATACCTCCAATATTTTCACCCCTTTATCTTTATTCATTTTTTCTTGTATCTTTCTTTCTCTAATCAAGCAGGATGTGAAATCCAAAGATATGACTATTTGCATTTAAATAAGATGGAAAACTCAAATGCAATTATCTGCATCTACGTGTTATCTACTAATTAAATATGTGATCAACAGCTTTTATCAGATGTATTGAAAATTCTGGATAGATGTACAATCTCTGACTGATGCCAATATTCACTATAGGAATTGTGTTCCTAGACTTTTGTCAGGACCGCTCTTTTTGGGGTAACTTCAGTGGAAAAATTATTGATCAGACTCTTATACCTGGCTAAAAAAAGAATACCTGAAATTAAAGCAAAAGTTTAATTCTTTATAAGAAAATATAAGAGTAGAATGCACTATAGCACTATAACACTATGTACTATGTATTTAGAAGTACTAAAAATGTTTTGTTCTTTTTAGAAAATTTGGCTGCAAAAAATATTGTCCTGATGAAGACACGACGACGTGTCGAAACGCGTTGACGGACTACAGCCGCGCTAATAATATATAGGACAACAATCCTGTCCCTTGAGTGTTTTTAGAACAAATGTTTTAGTTTTAACATCAACAAAAATCTTTTTATTGTATCAATTTATCTTGTATACATGATATATGTGTTCAATCTCTTTTATCAATATAATTAAAAAACTTTTTTATATCAGTATATTTTTCTGTGTTATAGTTTATGCATAATTTGTGTCTTAAAATAGCCAGTGTTTGTCCTTTGTAATTTGGCCTGGGTTGATACCTTCGCATTGAACTCATTTCCCTGACCCAGCAACTTTATAAGTAGGGTTTTCTTGCCGTATAATTTACTCAACCCTGCTGCATAATTTGACCCTCCCCTGCCGCATAATTACAGTGACCCTGCCTCGTGTGTGTATCCACAGCATCCTATGAAAACAAACAGCCCTTTTCCAAAACGGTTAGCCAGTTGAAATAAGGAGGCCAGGTTGAGTGCACCAATGTAAGAGGCCATCTTAAAAGACGATCATTGCATTACTGAGGACACAACAGTGAATATTATCTTTCATTTTTCTCAAAAAAAATCCTATTAAATGTAGCGATGTTATCAAATATTAACATGTATAACAAATATAATTAATCGTGTAATAAATTAAAGTGTAATTTTAAGTTCCATATACGTTTTATTATTCAGGAATAATAAAAGTGGATCAGAAGACAACATCTATAGCGTTTACGGTTCAAGATTTTAAGTGAAGATTCTATCGGTGTACAGTGTACACCAATCCGTTACTCAGGAGCGCTTTGTCCTTCTTTAGTGTCACGGCTCAGTGCTTGACAGTCTTTCTTCTGTGTCTACACTTCATACCCTCTGTCTGTGTCTCCGCCCCCTAGAGTCAGGCTGCTGGTGCTGGACTGCTGCCTTTGCTACTTTTTGGTGTCCGGTCTCCGGACGGTGCAGCTGCAGCCACGGGGGGAGGAGGCAGGCTCCGGGAGAGAGGCGGACAGTCTGGTCCGGCTATGACAGCCGAGCTGCAAGACGAGGACAGCGCGCCCGAGCCCGGAGGCACGGTTGTAAGTGATGGGGCAAGGGCAGTAAGGCTACGGGGAGGCAGGGGACGAGATAGGGCTAGTGGGCCTGGGTAATAGCGACAGGGTACAGTAGCATGTGAAGTGCTTGGAGACGAATTGGCTAGTGACAGATATGGTACAAACCAATCTTCCAGTCAACAGGTCGTTCCTCGGCTGCCCCTGTGCAAACCTGATTTATCCCCACCGTTTGGAACAGTCTGTCAGACAATACATGACCCCAAGCCACACTTTTACCTTCTGTATCCCATAACCCCGCATTGTGCGTGTCGACCGCTCCTTAAAACATTAGTTTGCACACTTGTCTTTGAAACCCTCAATAGCAGCATATATCATCCATAGCTACTGTATTAATAGAACACATTTTTCATGTTCATGACATGCACCTCCGGTAGTAAGCTCCCGTGCCACAGATGATGTCTGTTGCGTAGCCCGTGGCACTCCTGACTCTCGCTCCTGTCAATGACCTCCCTTGAAACCATCGCCCGCCGTAAGTGGTACCAACCAAATCAAATATGTACGCTCCAAATAAAAGGTTGCTTGGCTGGCACCAATTCCCTAGAATGGAGCACACCTGGTGCCAGTCTCCCACAATGTGTCACCACTATCCTTCACAATAAATGCCACTCCACTCCAATCCAAGAGTAGGTAGCAACTCTGGAACGTGTATCCTATAAGATATACGCTCTACCTAACCACAGTAGGTCCCAAACATGGCAATCCATGTTGGACATTCCCCCAAAGGTTCTGCAGCATTAGGGCAATCCTTCATTCTTATGTGCTCGTTATACCTAACCCACAAAAAATGGCACTTTTGCTCTCAAGATAAGTGCCACCCTAATTAACCACACCATGGTAAGTCAAGCCTCATTTCTCAGCCCCACTAGAAGTCACCTCGTGCCTTAAACATTCAAGCACAATTTCCCCTCCTATTAACTAACATTGCACCTGTAGCACCCCAATGCTAAATTCATGCTACTTATTAACTGCCTCTAAACTATAATTAATCCAAGAGTCTTTCCACAATTTTTTACATCCATCCACAAATAATCTTCACAACAAATTCTTACCTTAGATCGGTGTCAAATGCTCTCTTCCTTGCTTTTGACATGAATGAAATAGCCCAATAACTGGCATCTACCACATCTTCCATAATACCAGTTTCAACCGCATCAATAACAGACACCAAACTCCCTTTCTCTGTCATTCCTACCTATAAAATTACTACTTAGTGACCAGCTAAGGCAGATTGGTGACCTTTATACGGTACATCCACTACTTCCATTAATAGTTTGTTGGTATCCATCCCGATTGGCAAAGCCCTCCCTTTTCCCTCGTTTACAAGCTTCCTCCCTTTTACTGTGGTTCTAGTCATGGTTGGTGTTTCAATTTTCACAGAAGCTGTTTTTTCTACCACCCGATCACTTTCTCAATTACTAATGAGCGTATATTGCCATCCCATCGCTTACTACTATGTACCACTTGTCCAGAGATCATTGAATCCCTTGTGTACGCATGAATTGCCAGTCCGTTTTTGATTGTTTTTACGAAGATACTGCCCCTACACAGTGTGACACACCTAGTGCACTTTAATGATCATTTTGCTGTTTAAACCAACGCCATTAAGGTATCGTTTATCGCCTGTCTTTGTTATGATATCTCAGCCAAAAACCACATTGTCAAACAGGACACTTCTGAAATAGCTGAAACAGAACAATTAAGCCCTTGGATACCAAACGTTTTAGGAGTGTTATGGATTTTGATACTGTGTCTATGCTTCATCTGATGCTTGAAATTTTGAAGTGTCTCAGTTTGTATAAGTCTCAAATTGGTATTCAAACACACATGGCGTGGTATTATCTGAGCAATGACATATGACGTTATCTATGTCTCTTTAAATTGTAATTTGTATTTTTGTCGGTTTCTTTTTTTTTATGGGTATATTTTTGTACTTGAATACTGTGGTATATGTTCCTATAAAATACAGCAACCAACCACTGTTGTAATTTGCAACATCCCCTATATAGATGGGCTTATGGATTAGTCACATGCAATAACTTTTCATTAGAATAGTACTTGAACACCGGTAGAATCAATCCTTATCATTAACCATCACTGTATGTTGACATAAGTTATTGGAAGGCTGTCAGACTTTCTTTTTTTTAAAAAAAAAATTTTTATTTGAAAGATAACAGACAAATTCACTGTTACTCATACAATTCACAATGCAAGTTACATTTAGCGTCATATTGGGAATCAAGTTCAGTTAGACACACATATTATACATTTTGCTCCCCATCTCTGTTCCTTTGCACTTCCAATTCCACCACAGGTGATACACAAATGTCCCCCCTATGCAAGTTCAATTTATACCATTTCCTGTCCCACTTCTTCGGGCACCCTCTTGCAATAAAAAATTCTTTCTCAGCTATCATGCACCTATCTAGCTCCCTCTGCCAAACGCCACTGCATGGGGTCGTACTCCACTCCACCCCACCCCCTAGCAATTTCCCTCTTAAATAGTGTGAAACCCAACGTTACAAACTGCTGTTCTGTCTCTCTATGATCAGTCGCCTCCCATATATTGAGTAGGCCCAGTCGTGGCGTCAAAGTAAGCGGCTCCCCCCAGCGTGGAATGCATATGTGTCGTGATTGTGTCCCAACTGCTCTGCACCATCGGGCATTCCCATATCATATGGAAAAATGTGTCTGACTGCCGGCAGCCCCTTTGTCAAAGATCATCTGGCCTAGACCCAATCCTTCCAAGAGTAACCCCAGTCAAATATGAACAGTGGAATATACGGAGTTGGATAAGGCAGAATCTAAGCGTGATGGCAGCCTCTCTGGGAGACATTAACGCCTGCCTCCAATCCTCTTCCTCAATTGTCCCTATGTCTCCCTCCCACTTCTCTTTAAGCTTTCCGAAGGAGTCAGGCACAATATTACTTAGTTTCCTATAATGAAGGGAGGTCGCCTTGGTGTGCAACTGTCCATCCAACAGACGGTCCTCCAGAGGGGATGACTCCTGTATATCTACACAACTAGGGTACGCCGTCATCAAAGCATGCCGAATTTGTAGATAGCGAAAGACATCACTGGGCGCCTACTGGTATGCCTTCTGGAGCTCCTCAAACTGAAGGATTTTACCCTTCTTAATCAAGTCACCAACCGTCGAGATCATATCCCATTTATCGAATCCCGGGTACTGGCAAAGCATATCTAGCTTCTGGGTATACTACAGCAGCGTCATTTTGGCAAGCCTGCCTGTCCAACCCAAACCAGAATTGGCTAGTTTCCATATCTGCAACGTGTGCTCAGTGGGACCTACAACATGCTTTTACTAGAGTAAAGTGCCCCAAAATATCCAGATCTATCCAAAGCACATGCAGGATCATCCGGTGGGGCATATATCCACCTATTCACAGTCACCAGTTGCGAGGCCCTGTAATACAGCCGTATGTCAGGTAACGCAATGCCCCCATCATACCATCCCTTCATCAATCTCTGGAGCGCAATTCTCGGGGCCTTCCCATCCCATAAGTAACGTACGCACCTCCCCTTCCACTGCCGTAAAATAGGCATCTGGAACTCTATGTGCACAATTCTGTATAATATAGAGAAACCGCGGAAGGGCGAGCATCTTAAAAAGAGCAGCTCGGCCAACCAGCGACAATGGCAAAGATCTCCAATGTTGGACATCAGCCCGCAACCGTGCCAACAAGTGCGCTACATTGCGACTATGAAAGAGGGCCGGGAAGGCTGTTGGACTTTCTTGATCATTCTTTGACATCATTTAGTAGCACAAGTTGCTTTTCCAGATATCTTGCTGTAGTTCATTTCCTTCCTGTGTGCATATCCGGAAACACTGCTCTCTTCCACTTGGCTGCAAACATTTCTCTCTAGCACAAGACCAAACCCTACAAAGGCTTAATACATCAGATAAACATGTTTTCTAGTATTCCTTCTGATGCTTCAGTATTTACCTAGAATATCTTCACCTCCAGGCAAAAATGGAATGTACAATATTTTCATCAGTGGAGCCACATTTAATGCGTTGTGACTGCCAACCAGTTTTAAAAGGAATTTACCTTGTGCATTATCCTGTCTGTTAAACAATACTTTTTGCTTCTTGCCCGAGGCTGTCTGGTTTTCAATGCCCTGGTGGAATGATTCGAGTTGTACCTTAAATCATCATATTATTTTTATTTTTGCTCTGGGATATTGTATTGAATTATAAGCTAAAAGAGTCCCTACCTTGTACTGGGTTGGTTCAGATTGTAATAATAGTAGAGCCGGCTTTCTATTGCTGACAAAGTACTGTTGATCTAGTCGAGACGTTGGCAGTAGTATGTAAAGTTTTTTTTCTGCAAATGAGGGCATTTTAGTTCTGTTTTGATCAAAATTTAAGCTCCATTCATATAGAGCAAATACAGCTAAATTTCTGCCACTACCTCTCTGTTGAATGGAGTGACTGTAGTGGGATAAAGGGCATAGTTGTCCTAAAGGCATAATCCTGTTTCTCAAAATGTGAGGAACAGAAACTTGAATCAATTTGTAAGTAAACATCTAGGTTTTATCTCACAAACACATATGTCCCCTTTTTGAATTTTTCTTGACAATGAGAGAAGATTCTCAAGCACCAGGAAGCCTATTTTTATGCAGCCTATTGACTAGTTTATTTGAGAAATTAACAGAAGAACGTCAGTTCCAGAGACATTGGTCATACAGGAACCAAGCCCACCAAGATCTTGGTAATAAAAAAAGTTTAATGTGCAACCAGTGGTTTTAGTTTTACTCTATCTATATTGTGTTTGTAGTATTCCAAGGAACATATCTTACTTAATTTATCTGAACCATATCCGTAAAGGTTGTTGATGCTTTCCTTCTTGTGTCTACAGCGCCGGGATGCCCCTGGGTAACTGAGCGCGGTATACATTTTATATAATAATAATAATATAATGCCCAGTATTGGGATTGTAACTTATAGTTTTAGTCAGTAGGAAGTCAGAATTAATATCAATCTGTATTAAGTTGTTTGCCTCTTTATTTTAGAAGTAAGATGGTGTCTGCAAGACTTCAGTTCCCTGATAAGCTTATTAAAAAGACATTGTTTCAAATGCTATTTTGATGTAATTTTGCCTTAAATCTAATGAGTTGTCGGACTGCATTTTGTGAAACCAACTTGATGTGCATTGTAACTTTTTCTTCTAAAACATACAGTAAGTAATTGGTGAATGTATTTGTGTGCTCCAGTGCAATAAAGTGAATGTTGCTTTTAATTTCATTATGAGCACCCTGTGTGCAGTGGAACATGTTGTGGAATCTTCCACTCTTGTAATGCTTTTCACATTGTAATAGAAGTACAGCAAATGCTTCTATATTTGTCCGAACACAACGTAAGCTCTTAGGTCATTATCCTGACACAATTGTGTTTTTGGAGTGGTGAACGAGCTCAACTCTGCTTTGGTTTCAATATCGCTACATCATGGTCTCAATTTAGACACGTATGTGAAACCAGATAGTACTGCATGAATCCTCGGACTGTTTTCTTTAGACTCTTACCAGTTGGAACGAATGACGCAGCTGTCCAGTGTAGTGAATGGTGATCTGTGGAAAGGCACCCGCACATGTGACAAAGTTTTATCCTGTTTAAAACGACAAATTAGGTTTTACTGAAATTAAGCTAAACATTTAAGAGTACCGTTGGGTTACTGTTAGAACTGATCAGAAGTCGGTTTATTTCTGATTGTAACTTGAAGCTAGCCTATAACTGTACTGTACACAATGCATAATTTCTGTAAAGATCTCTCTTCGAAGGAGACCCAGTATTTGAGATGGAAGTGCTCATCCATATTATACTCTCTAAAAGTATTCATGATTAACTTGGTGTTGCAAACAAATAACCTGCTGTGCAACAAAACCTATGTTCTGTGTAATGAATTGTCGAACTCCGCATGTCACGTAATTGTGTAAAGTTACCAAATTTATCTGAGACAAATACCGGCCATTTTTTCATGTTCTGAGATTCTTGACAGTTCTGGATCTGGAGCCTGCTTAAGAATGTGTGTTTAACCCTTTTTTTTTTTTGTACCTTTTTTCAATTTTTTGTTCACCATTCCAGTTCTGACTTTTGTTGCTTTTAAAATCGTTTAGAGATAGTGTAGACGAATCATTTTGAGGTGGTTTCTTCTTGCATTTACTGTTGCAACTTTACATTTCAAAGGAGGAAAAATACCGGATTTTCTGAGCGTCTTGTGTGTGTGTTTTTTTGTGTGTCTTTTGTTTGCTGGTCATGACATACAAATACATGACATACTGATAAAATTCTGTAGACATTGGTGGTAGTCGTAGATGCCAAATCCATGAATGGGATTTCAGAATGCACTCTCTCCAGATCTAGCATTGACCATATCTCATATACTTAGTGACTGCATTCTGTAGCTTTGGTATAGGGGTATATGCATTTTGAGCGAGAGGATGAAATGCAGAAAATACTTACTTGCACCTTCGCAGTAAACAAAAAGTGCATGGTTGCAGTTTGTGAAAATATGAATACAAATGTATGGCCTTTTACCTAATTAATTCAGATTTCAAAATTTCTATGACCCCCTCTGGTGAAATAACCCTTTTTCAAGCTGAATGTTACTGATTAAATAGCAGTAAAGATGGTTGGTGGTTCTGTTGCTTTCTGAATGCCATTATGCAACACTGGGTTTGAGAAGCTGAACAGGAGTTTGTTAACCAGAGTGGGGGTATTTCCTCAATTAACTTATGAGATGCAGACCTGAAGATTTATGGAGTTTGAGTATATTTGTGCTGGAACATAAGTTGATATGTATTAGGTGTTAAAAAGGATACCCCTTACAGTAAGGCTACTATGTAGTGGACTTGGCTTTGTGTGGTTAAAAGTTTGAGAGTGGTGAATATGTTGACTGGCTGCTGTTGGAGTGTTTTCAGTATTGGGAGATGTAGGTTTCTGTTTTGGTTTTGGAGGTTACTTTAGATTTTCTCGTATGAAATCTTTTATAGCTGTGTAATTTGTTTCATTTTCAGGTATTGGAGTATCTAACGGGAGGGTTTCCCGTGATAGTGCTGAATTTTGTGCCATGTTAGTTTAAAAAAAAAAAAGGACAGATGTTGGCCTCTTTGGTTTTGTTTAAATGTTGCTATTTTTGAGATGATGAATGCCATTGGTTTCTGAGCCATATCACGTTACTTTCTTAATCTTTGACTTTTACTCTTTGCTAGTTGGTAGCTTATGACCTTCAATGGGTTGTTTTTTCTGCTTTGGGTACCAACGTAGGGTAAGGCAGAGTGCTTATGGGCAGAACTGTTAATAATACTGATTTCAAGACAAACGGAATCGATTTTAACGTTTTAGTGTGGTGTAAGTAGCTTCAGATATATTTTAACAAAGTGTGTTTTTTGAGTTGTGTGTGATAAACTGTGCTATAGCTGTCTTGGTAGTGGTCACGTCTGGCAATTGTCTGTAGGACACCGAAGATGTTTTGCAAAAGATGCAACATTCTAATGTTAAATATTTTAATGTTAATATTTAAGATGCAACACTCAGGGGAGGAGCTACGCGTCCATACAAGATGGCCGCGTGAGCACGTAGCTCTGTGCGACCCGCGCCTCGCCTAATCTATCCTGAAGATCTCCTGTGGCGTTGAGATCAGATTATTACAGCGGAGGGGTAGCGGCGCGGATCGGTCCGACTCCGGGCGCACGAGGCGCAATGAAGCCGGAGATGTGGACGGGAGTGGTTTGGGCCTACGCCGGGGACCCGAGTTACTGCGTGGCCGACCTGGAGTGCAACAATAACGGATGGGCAGACCGGAAGTAACCGGCCGCGGCCCAACATAGACTGTGGATCACTCTGAGAAGCCGCTCTTCCCGTGGCGACAATCTATTGTCTCACCTACTGGTGGGGGAGGGACTCGACCGCACCTTCTCCACTGAATTAGACGCCGGAGCCCGGGCGAGGAGGCCTGTGAGAGGGGGTTTGTGGTGGCGCTGGCGTCTGTCTCATCGTTTGCAGCAACGACAGATGCGCATGCTGAGTGATTGGATTTGCACCCGGGTCAGACCCTCGCTGGTTGTCTGTGGGGTGGAGTGAAGTGCCGTGGGGTGCCCGCTCAGCGAAACGAAGGACTGTCATAAGGATACGGTCACTGGCATACATGAGCGGGCATTGCCTTGCTGTGCCCTAGACCTTCAGTCCGGTGCCAGTGTTGGAGCTGTATTGCTGGCGTTAGTGGGCCCCCTTCTCTGTATATTCATATCTGGGCTTCTATATTGTTTGATGCTGTGGATCCCTGCTGCGCCGGAGGTACGGGCGAGGGGGTTGGGCGCCCGGTTGCGGCCCACGGCCCACGGTTGACTGCTGGCGCCACTAGCCTGGGGTGCTGCAGGCGGTTGACTCCTAACCTCCCATTGGAGTCGCAGTGGTCTGGGATTCGCTACAGACGGGTGCTGGTCTCGTTGGCGGACGCCTCCTGGACCAGCTGGACGGCTGATGCTTGGGCCCTGTGAAGCCGGATACCCGTTGTCTCTGTGCCCGCTGCCCCGGGAGACGGAGGGGTGGGCTGCAGTCTGAGGAGCTGCACAATGCACCTGCGGCACCCGGCTCTCGGCCCTGGTGAGTGCTATGTGATAGAACGGGTCCAGGAGCGGTGAGCCCAGCGGACTTCGACCTGGTGGGGTGCCATACCCACGCTCGAAGGTGAACAGTCGTAGCTTTCAAGTCAGTGTGGTCATACCCTTGGAATACGGACCTGTAATGGCGGCACGTGCTGAGGGCGGGGGACAGCCTTCCATATCGACCAGGGGATCCTGAGCAGTACAATCTAATACATTGGACCGTTATACACTGCCCAAGAACTCGCCATCTGGATCAGGTCGGGTGTCGGAGGGAGGCAGAGAGTCGGTAGACGCAGCGTCGGAACCTACACTGCAAGATGTGATGACGGCTATTGATGGCATTAAGACTTCCTTGGGGCAACAGATGGCGTCACTGGATCATAAGCTGGATACTGTGACCATCGAAGTCAACTTGATTCGCGCCGATCTCACCAAAACCAGTGAGAAGGTCAAATTGTTGGATATCAAGACCACAAGCTTGACTAACAACTTGTCGCAGCTGCAACAGGATGTCAGAGATCCTAGGGCGTCCGGCGCCTAGATGCATTGCAAGCTGGATGAGTATGAGAGACGGGTCCGAAGGAATAACATACGCAGTCGCAGAGATGGCTCTCAGAATTTATAGAAACGCTCGGACTCATTGATAGCTGGCGCCCACGTAACCCAACACTGATGCATTTCACGCATGTATCAGTAGCGCATGGAGCTTGTCGCGACTGGATTATCTCCTGTTACCGGCGGCAATGGCGCTTGCGATCCTGGAGGTGAAGTACCTTGCTTTAGGGATTTTTGATTACTCCCCACTGTGGCTGTATCTTGTATCCGACAGACCCGCGGCAGGTAGGATGGCTCCACTTAGTGCTTGGCAGTTAAAAGACCCACTTATTAAAAAAGAGATACTTCGAATGTCCGACCGCTACTTCCTGGAAAATAAAGGCTCAGTTGATTCGGCGCAGTCTCTCTGGGAAGCCTACAAAATGGTGCCGAGGGGGGAGGTACTGTCCTTAGTTGCAGGGAAAAAGTAGATGGACCAAGCCGATATGGTGCGGAAGTGATGAGTTTGGAAAAGAGGGTGGCGGTGTCTCACACAGCTGCGGAGCTCCACCATCTGAGACTTCGGCAGGAGGAATATAAGGGTCTGGCGCGAGATGGAGCAATCGCTCATAATAGTACCGTGCAGAGCCGCATATACAAGCATGGCGACAAAGCAGGTAAACTAATTGCATGGCTCAAGCACTGTGAAAGAGCCTCCAGGCTGGTACCGGAATTCGTGGGATCGGAGTCGCATATGATTACGGATCCGCAGGTGGTGGCAGATGAGTTTTCAGTGTACTACGAAAAGGTTTATGCTGCTGGTAGTGGGTATTCCGAGGCTGGGAATACTGATATGATTAGAGACATTGTCATGCCGACTCTGTCAGAGGATCCCCTATCTCCGATGATGAAGTGGCACAGGCCATAAGGCAAATAAAATCAGGCAGGGTGACGGGCCCTAACGGGATACCGATCGAACTATATAAACTGAATGCCAACCGATTGCCCCACATATTCATAAAGTGGGTAAGCCCAAGACAGAATGTTCTTCGTATAGGCCTATCTCGCTTCTCAACGCGGAACCCAAGATTTTGGAGAAACTACTAGCCACCCGACTGGTCAAGGTGATCACATCCTTGATTCATCCGGATCAATCTGGATTTATGCCACGTCGTAACATGGCGCTGAATCTGCGACGGCTTCACAGTATCCTTGGGGGGTTCCTCGCGGATTCATGAACCAACGGTAGTGGTGTCACTCGATGCCACCATGGCGTTTGACAGGGTAGAATGGCAGTATCTGTTTGCAGTGCTGGCAAGGTTGGGCTTTGGGCAGGAGTTCATCAGTTGGGTACGACTGCTATATGCTGAACCCCTGGCTAGAGTGGTGGTTAATAACTGTAGGTCCAGGGATTTCTCCCTGAAGAGAGGCACGAGGCAGGGATGCCCGTTGTCCCCGTTGCTTTTTGCACTTGCTCTGGAACCCCTTGCACCCTGGGTCCGATGGGACAGGTCGATACGGGGCCTACGGGGGACGCCTGAATGGGAAGATAAGATATCACTTTATGCTGATGATGTTTTACTTTGCCTCACTAATCCCAGAGACTCCCTGAGCAACTTCTTAGATGTCCTAGAAGTCTTTGGCAGATACTCCGGTTTTGCCATAAATTGGACAAAATTGGTGCTCTTTGTCCTAGTGGGAGATCCGCCAGTGATCCCGCGATCATGTCCAATCCAAATTGAAAAGATAGGTTTCAAGTACTTGGGTATATATATATATATATCACGTTGGACCCGCGGCTGCGATATACCAACAATCTTGCTCTCCCATTAGAAAGATGCAGGAAGGATGTGGGCGTTGGAGGGCTCTTCCGCTATCCATGCTCGGGCGAGCCGCTCTTTTCAAAATGATGACCCTACCCCGGTTTTTATATGCCTTGCAGAATTAGATGGATTCTGTGCCGACCTCCTATTTTAAAGAGATAGAAACTCTCCAGAGGCAGCTCCTATGGGATGGTAGGGCCCGAATTGCGTTCGTCAAGCTAATTCTCCTGTGGTACGATGGCGGGATAGGTCTCCCAGATTTGCGGAGATACTATTGGGCTTCGCAATTGGCTGCGGTGAACCACATTGTTTATGGCCCCCCCCACGGGAACCCAGGGTTTGCCATGGACCAAGTACAGGCACCGGGAGGAATGATAGACAGAGCACTATATGCCAAAATGGGGAAATTCGCATTAACTGGCCCGACTGCACATGTGGTACAAGTGTGGCATGTGGCTAATAGGTGTCTAGGGTGGAAAGGTCGACTTACACTCGTTACCCCCCTGTTGAATTCGGAGAGGCTGGGTAGCCTTTGGAAAACTAAGGGGTTCGATAAATGGGACACTATTAGTGTCACTCAAATAAAGGATGTTTTGGGGAAGGATGCGGTGCTTACATTTGAGTCTCTACAAAAAACATATAGCTTACATAATAACGAGCGGTTTCGGTATTTGCAGGTGAGGCGCGCCCTTGCTGCGCATATACCTAAGGGCTCAGTTCTCCCAGAGTCTCCCCTTGAAGATCTCGTGCTTGAAGGGCATATTCCCGAGAAGACAATCTTTTTGATTCATAGGAAGCTGGCCAACAACTCGGAGAATCCCTTAGAGCCCAATGGTGTATGGATGGATTGGAATTGGATGATGAAACAGGGTGGCAGCGGTTTCCTCTCCTAAGGTTGTTGCAATTCAGATGAGGCTCTGACTTGTGCAATTGAAGATACTACATAGGCCTAATATATCACAGGGCCCCGATTGGCACGAATGAGACAGGGAGAGAGTGGTGAGTGCAGGAGACGGTGTGGAGAATCTGGCACCCTGATTCATACCTTATGGCATTGTGTGGAGATACAGATGTTCTGGATAAAGATTCACTATGTGTTGAAGGAGGTGTTGGGGGCAGAGATACTACCGGAAGCTCAACGGTGTTTGTTGAACGTAAGGGAGCCTACAGATCTGAATGTGTACCAGAAGCAATGGGTCACTCTGGCATATATGGTGCCAAGCGAAACATTGCCAGGCTCTGGGGAGCTAGCCAACCGCCCCAGACCGCCCAGTGGGCTGAAGACCTTGACTGGTGCATGATCAGGAAAAGTCTGTGTTCATGGCCAGGGGATGCCCGAGGAAATGTTAGAAGGTGTGGGGAGCTTGGAATTCCCACCCGGGAGAGATTTGTGAACCACCATTGCCGAGCTTGAGATTGGAAGCGCAGGAATCCCCATGATTCTAGCATGGTACAATATTGATTTAGATCCTGTATCTGGCCGGAATGATCTGTGTGTATTAGACTGTATGTGATCACCTGATGTTAAGGCGACACTCAGCAGGGCAACAAAAGTGTTGCAAGATAGAAATGCGGCAAAGATCCGGTGCAAAGAAATAAAGACGCCAAGTTCTTCCTGATGCGGCACGATTCTCCAATGTTGCAAGAAGTCTCAGCTCGAGGCGACAACTGCAGCAGTGACACCCTTGTTCAGTGATGCGTTGGCAGCAGCTCCAACAGTGGCACGCTTCTCCTTGGATGCGAGGTTCTTCTTGTGATGCGGAGCAATGCGACAGCTACAGCGGCGACATCCTTACTCAGTGATACGGCGAGACGCTTCTTTCTCGTTGCGAGACGCTTCTCTTGATGCGGTGCAATGCGTCAGCTACATCATAGACATCAGTGATGCAACGGCAGTGGCTGCGACATGCTTCTCCCTCTTGAGTCGCGCTTCCAGCTCCTTGCGACACACAGGCCCTCAGAAGGCCCAAAACAGCAGCAGGCACTTCCAAAGAGCTATGGGGAGCTGGGGGTTGAAGTATGTTGTCCTTGAGACTTCAGCAGGAGGCAAGCTTTTCTCTCAAGCCCTTGGAGATCCTTCACAAGTTGAAATAAAGCACACAAAGTTCCTTTCTTCTTTCTTTGGCAGTCAGGCAACCACTGCAGGCCAATCCCCCAAGCAGCACTTAAGCTTAGGGATAGTCTCCCCTCAGTTTCTTCAGGTTCCTCTCCTCCGCAAACATTTCTTCTTGTTGTCCAAAAGTGATCTAAATTCTTGGTATCAGGGTCCCAATACTTATACCCCAAAATCCTTTGTCCTCTGAGGGCAGAGGGGCCTTTGCCTAGTCAAAACCAGTTCCGGAGCACTCTGTTTACATAACTCCTTCTTTCCTTTCACAGTGCAGGGCAGAACCATCAAGACGCCCCACAGGAGGTGGAGCCAGCATTGTCGAGGGAAGGCACATCCCTGGAGCACTCTGTTGACATTACTCCTTCTCACCTTTCTCAGTGCAGGGCAGAACCATCAAGACGCCCCACAGGAGGTGGAGTCAGCATTGTGGAGGGAAGGCATATCCCTATTCCGGTCCCAAATGCAACTCCTCCCACCCATCTAGATGCAGCTCTCTCTATTCCTCACTGGGCTGACTCACCCTGTCTCCTGGAATCCCCCAGCCCTCTAACTCAAACTCCAGACAAGGAATACTCAACCTAGCAGAGGCAGGCTTGGATAGTTAAAGAAAATACCTACTTTCTAAAAGTGGTATTTTCAAACACAGAATGTTAAAACCAACTTCACTAAAAGATGTTTTTTATCATTCTGAGTTCATTCATACTAAACTTGAATTTCTACCATGTTCCCGGAGTCAATTAGGATTATAAGATGTAATAATCAAACTGCCCATTCTGGCCTATGGGGAATAGGTAGCCTTGCAATAGTGAAACATGAAAATGGCTCTAATTCACTAATAGAACATGCCACACACATCGGGCTTGTCGTACCTTATACTTACAATTCACCCTGTCCTTGGAGTTACCATAGGGGTGTCTGATATGAAGAAAAGGGAAGGTTTAGGGACTGGCAAGTGGGTGCACTTGCCCAGTCAGCATGACAGTACCAGACTGCACACAGGCTCTGCAGTGGCAGACCTGAGTCAAATTGTACAAGGCTGCTTCTGTGGATGGCACAACCAGTGCTGCAAGCCGACTAGCAGCATTTGGTTTACAAGCCCTGGGCACACTCAGTGCATTGTACTAGGGTCTGACAAGTAAACCAATCAGCCAATCATGGAGTCACTAATCCATACATCAATTTACAATAGGGCGAGCATATGCACTTTAGCACTGATCAGCAGTGGTAAAGGGCCAAGAGTAATAAAACAGCCAACAACAGGTCAGATACAATAGATGAGGAAGGCAAAAAGTTCAGGGATGACCCTGCAAAAAGGGCCAAGTCCAACACATCCCATGCTCATCTATGTGGATAGTAGTGCCTACGCTTGGTTTAACCATTGGTACCGGTACAGTGGTGCTGCCCTTGCCATCAGTGGTTACACCTTTGTTACCTGTGGTCACAAAAGCAGCACCAGGAAAAATAAATCAAATCAGGTTCTAAAAACCTAAAACGTCTAGCAAAAAGCAGCTTAGCAGTGGGCCTGACCTCATGTATGCACAAGACTCATCACACAAAACACATAACCTACAGAAAAGGTCTTTGTGTTCACTCTCTTTGGCCATTTAATTGGGGGCTACCCCTTCTGGTTTTGGCTCAATGTGTTTTAGTCATGTTTTAGATTGGGCCATTCCTTTTAGTGGATGTGCACAGCTTCTGTCTCTCTTTGTAGCTTAATTTGTTGATTGGGTGAAAGGTAGTGCTTGCTTTGATTATTAGGATTCTTTCCTACATTTCAAGCCGTGCGGTTGTAATATTTTGTGTTTTTGTACTTCTTCTGGCATTGCAGCTTGATATGTTTTTGGGAAAGAAATGGTCTGTGACAGATCTCCATCAGATTAGTCTTTGGTGCTTGAGTTCAGGTGACGACTCCCAAAACCTGTAGCAACTGTGCCTCGATGAATCTGAAAGCCATTCGGGACTCTGAGGTGCAGCAGTATGTTGCCAAGTCCCAGAAGACCCCACAGGGTAATCTCTCGAAGGTAAGGCCCTTCTCCTGAAGTCCATTGTGGTAGATCTTAGTCACAATCTAAGTCCATGGATAAATTACAGAGGAAGTACAAAAAATGGGACTCTGCCCCTTCCTGTTATTCTCAAACGCCTGAAAAGGCTCGATGGCTTAAAGTGCCTCTAATACTTGCTCTTGAACTCAATCTCCTTGGCAGCCTATTCCCATTCTTGTCCTGGGGAATCCTGAGTTTCTGGACCCCATTGTGAGGCAGCAACAAGTCCACGAGTTGTACGAAGTGATGCTGCGTCTCTTCGGTGCACTGCCGGATCCCTCTGGCGTGCTTTCGGAACACAAGGAACTACAAGGATCTCCACCTGCATTTGCGCCGGGGGGCCCACTGTTGGTGCTAGCTGGTACTTCTTGAACCTGCTACAGGTTGGCAAAAGCTTTAGTGCTGACGCCCGTCTTTACACCACACTCTAAGCAAGCCCGTGGAGCATTGCCAAACCAATAGTGCTGTCTTGACTCACAGCTGACTCTGCTTCAACTTCAACTGAATTAAGGCCCGGATTTCACTGGGCCCCAGCCTTCTGGTAACCCATCAGATTCTGATACATAGTCCTTGCCTCAGGAAAGGGCCCAGATCACTCACAATCTTGTTTGGCACAGATTCTGATAAAGATGACTATGATGAAGGTGGTACATTTTCTCAACTCTGTATTGATGATGACTGATATGCAGAAGTCAATGGCCTGGATACTTTTCCAGACGCTGAGCTTATCTCTCTGGACCTGCTACAGAAGAAAGTGCCTCCTTGCATTGTGATGCAGAAAACGGCTGAGGTTCTTGATCTCCGATTTTCCAATATGAAGGTGAAAATATTACCTGAAGTCCTCGAACCCGGACAAACTAACACTGAGCCCCTACAACTCTTCAGTGAGTCCCTCACAAACACCCTCAATGGAACATGGGCGAAGCCATGTTCTACCCCCGGTAAAAAAATAGATAGTGCAGCACAACCACCCTGACACAGATGACCAAGCCTTAGTGACGCAACAGCTGACACAGAATAAACTAGGTAGTACAGGCATCATGCGCAAGATCAACTCCAATGTGTTTCCAACCACCCCACAGGATAGAGAATCCAAGTGCCTTAAAATATTTGGGAAACAAATGCACTCAAGCTGCCTGACCTTCAATCTGTCAATGCCAGCTGCCTCCCAGACATTTTACTCATCCTCATTGGGTTTCTGTCCCTCAGGTCCTTAATGCAGTACCAAATGACTTGTGCCTCACCCTTATACACCCCATTCAGGATGGCCACGATTCAGTAACATTCATGATTTGTTGTGAATTGGGGACTACAGATTGCCTTGGTTAGGCAGTCGACAGCAGTGTTAACACCTAGGAGACACTCCTGGATGAGGTCTACAGGTTCCTTAATGGACATGCTCTTTGGTGGCTCTTGGGCAAGAATTCAAATGCTGGTCTAACTCTTTAAAGACCGCGTTCCACAATGTGCCCCTTTTGGCCTATCAGCAGTGGTGCATCAGTTGCACAAGTGTACTGCCCCCTCTGTGGCTATTGTAGGCACTCTCTTTCCCACCCACTCATGCAACCAGCCCAGCAGACTCTACTCTGCTATTGTGGCCGTGGTCACAATACCTATAGGCAATGCTGACAGCAGGCACAGCATGCATACATTTCCTTGTCCCTTCACCTGCAAAACCTCTTCGGTGTGTCTTTCAAGGTGCACATCCACACTGCTGGAAGCAAGATCTGGCATTTTCTACCGGGTGGCAAGCCATCACTTCGGAAAAGTGGGTCGTACAAGTTGTCCAGCGATGTTAAGCCTTTCCGCTTCTTTTCACCTGCTACACCTTCCACCTTCACCGTGGCTGACTGAGGACCACCTGTCATTCTTGCAGCAGGAAGTGTTATGTTATGTTAAATTTGATTTATAAAGCGCGCGTACGCCCGTAGGCTTCATGGCGCTGAAGGAAGTTTTCTAGAAACACAACACAACAACAGAAGGACAGCCTGAAACATCTAAGGATAGGCTTCTCTAAAGAGCCAGGTCTTAAAGGCTTGTCTGAAGGCCAGAATATCCTCGTGTGACCTTAAAGAAGCTGGCAGGGAATTCCAGAGGGAGGCAGCAAGAAAGTGAAAGGAGCTGCCGCCCTGACGTTGTTTCCTAACAACAGGCACCGTGAGCAGGCTTTTGTAACTGGACCGAAGGTTGCGAGAGGGGACATATCTAGCAAGCAAGTTGATGATAAATTTGGGGCCCTTTCCTTGTAGTGCCCTGAAGATAATGCAGCCGGTTTTAAGTGCAGGCCTTTTATGCCAAAGGGGCCATAGAGATGCACTGGAATCAGAGGTAAGCGCTGGTTATTTCTACTGCTACTTTCTTGTGCAAAAGAAGAATGGAGGCCTTTGCCCTATTTTAGACCTTTGCCTTCTCAAAGCCTTTCTGAAAGTACAAATTCAAGATGCTCACTCTTGTTTTGTCTGCCCTCAACTATGGAGACTGATCGGTAGAATTTGACATGAAGGATGCCTATTTTCACATCCCCTTTCTGCAGGCCCACAGGCAGTCTTTAGTTCTCGGTAGGACATAAGCACTTTCACTTTGCCGTACTCCCCTTTTTGTCTCACCGGTGTCTGTTGGTTATTCAGCAGAATGATGGTGGTTGTTGCAGCACATCTATTGATCGTGGGTGTGCTAGTCTTCTCCTACCTCAATGACTTACTGCCAAAGATGGGCTTGTCCCATGCAGTCATCACCCACCTCCATACTGCAGCGAACCTCTTGATATCCTTGGGGTCACTATCAATGTGCTGAAGTCTCACCTGACTACTTTGCAGACTCTCCCTTTCATCAGATTTTTGACCTCCCCCTCCCAACTGAGTTCAGGGTGATTCAGTCTCTGCCCTGGATCTCCGTGAGGGTTACTCTAAAGGCTGCTGGGACTGATGGCCTCCTGTCCTCTCCAGGTGGACTATTTTGGCTTTGCAGTGGGATCCGAAGGCTAAGTCGGCACAGCATCAGCGTGACCTCTCCGACCACATCCAGATTTTGAGGAGACTGCAAAGGACGTGCCATGGTGTCTGCTGGACTACGATTGGGTCACTAGCAGAGCCCTTTCCTGCCCGAGAACTAACAATGGGGACCAATGCATTGCTTCTGGGTTGGGAAGGCTATCGGGGTGATCTGAAGATAAGATGAACATGGTCTCCATCCGAGGCTTGGCTCTCTATGAACCTTGTGGAGTCTCGGGCCTTCCACTTGGCAGTGAAATACTTCCTGCCATCCAAAAGGGAGATTAGTGCAGGTGCTCACGGACAACACAACTGACGTGGTACCACAACGAGCAGGGTGGGGCGGGGTCACGAACCTGGTTTTTGGAGGCTCTATTTATCTGGAAGTGGCTGAAACACCAAGGAATTTTCCCAGTAGCACACTGCCTGGTGGGATCTTTAAACACCAGGGTGGACAATTTCAACCCCTAACACCTAGCAGATCATGAATTGTCAGTTATACCTGGAGGTGGTTCAAGTTATCTTCTGCAAATGGATGAACCTTGTCTCAATCTTTAGCCACTGCAGAGAATGCACAATGTCAGCATTTTTGTGCGTTGGACTTTACCAGATATATATCTCTATCTCTATCTCTATCTCTATCTCTAACTCTATCTCTAACTCTATCTCTATCTCTATCTCTATCTCTATCTCTATCTCTATCTCTATCTCTATCTCTATCTCTATCTCTATCTCTATCTCTATCTCTATCTCTATCTCTATCTCTATCTCTATCTCTATCTCTATCTCTATCTCTATCTCTATCTCTATCTCTATCTCTATCTCTATCTCTATCTCTATCTCTATCTCTATCTCTATCTCTATCTCTATCTCTATCTCTATCTCTATCTCACACTCTCTCACACACACACTCTCTCTCACACACTCTCTCACACTCTCTCTCACACACACTCTCTCTCACACACTCTCTCACACTCTCTCACACACTCTCTCACACACTCTCTCTCACACTCACACTCTCTCTCTCACACTCACACTCTCTCTCGCACTCTCTCTCGCACTCTCTCTCGCACTCTCTCTCACACTCTCTCTCACACTCTCTCTCACACTCTCTCTCACACACTCTCTCACACTCTCTCACACTCTCTCACATTCTCTCACACTCTCTCACACACTCTCTCTCTCACACACTCTCTCACACACTCTCTCTCGCACTCTCTCTCGCACTCTCTCTCGCACTCTCTCTCACACTCTCTCTCACACTCTCTCTCACACTCTCACACACTCTCTCACACTCTCTCACACTCTCTCACACTCTCTCACACTCTCTCACACTCTCTCACACTCTCTCACACTCTCTCTCTCACACTCTCTCACACTCTCTCTCACACTCTCTCTCACACACTCTCTCACACACACTCTCTCTCTCTCACACACTCTCTCTCTCACACACTCTCTCTCTCACACACTCTCTCACACACTCTCTCACACACTCTCTCTCTCACACACTCTCTCTCTCACACACTCTCTCTCTCACTCACACTCTCTCTCACTCACACTCTCTCTCACACTCTCTCTCACACTCTCTCTCACACACTCTCACTCTCACACACTCTCACTCTCACACACTCTCACTCTCACACACTCTCACTCTCACACACTCTCACTCTCACACACTCTCACTCTCACTCACACTCTCACTCTCACACACTCTCACTCACACTCTCACTCTCACTCACACTCTCACTCTCACTCACACTCTCACTCACACTCTCTCTCACACTCTCTCTCACACTCTCTCTCACACTCTCTCACTCTCACACACTCTCACTCTCACACACTCTCACTCTCACTCACACTCTCACTCTCACTCTCACTCACACTCTCACTCACACTCTCTCTCACACTCTCTCTCACACTCTCTCTCACACTCTCTCTCACACTCTCTCTCACACTCTCTCTCACACTCTCTCTCACACTCTCTCTCACACACTCTCTCACACTCTCTCACACTCTCTCACACTCTCTCACACTCTCTCACACTCTCTCACACTCTCTCACACTCTCTCACACTCTCTCACACTCTCTCACACTCTCTCACACTCTCTCACACTCTCTCTCACTCTCTCACACTCTCTCTCTCACTCTCTCTCTCACACTCTCTCTCACACTCTCTCTCACACACACTCTCTCTCTCTCACACACTCTCTCACACACTCTCTCACACACTCTCTCTCACATACCCTCTCCCTCACTCACACTCTCACACATACTCTCACACACTCTCACTCTCACACACTCTCACTCACACTCTCTCTCTCTCACTCACACTCTCACTCACACTCTCACACTCTTACTCTCACACACACTCTCACTCTCACTCTCACACTCTCACTCTCACACACTCTTACTCTCACACACACTCTCACTCTCACACTCTCACTCTCACACTCTCTCTCTCTCACACATTTCGCCTAGAGTGGAGGTGTAGTAGCACGGATTTCTGCTCCCACCTGTCCTGCACGGAGTTCTAAAAATGATCAAGATGACCAAACCCAAGTCATCCTAGTGGCACTGGATTGCGCCAGGGGAGTGTGGTACCCGGAATTCCGGGGCATGAGCATCTACCCTCTGATCAGTATGCTGCTTCAGAATGATCTTCTGTCATAAAAGCAGGGCAGCGTCTTGCACCTGGGCCTGCACAATATTCACCTCCGTGCTTGGAGATGGAGCGGTGGCAATTGACCTCCTTCCTGAGGTTGTTGTCATCTTGACAGCCAGGAGTCCCTCCACCAAATATTTATATCCCTGTAGTTGAGACAAATTTGTGGCTTGTTAAACTACTCAGCAGATTGACCGACTTCATGCTAAACTCTCGAAAGTGTTGCTTTTTATGTTGTCCCTGGCCCCAACAAGATCTCCCCTCCGGCACGGTTAAAGGTTATTTGTTTGCTCTTTTGCCCTATTTGCAGTTGCTAGATCAGCCCTTTTTGTTAGATCTCGCCTAGGCATAGTTTGCGCTGTCTCTTCGGGACATGCTGTTTTCAGGTATGGACTTGGAGCTCCACCCATTTTCCGCCCATCTTTTCAATTAGCTCCTCTTGCTGTCCTTTAAAAATTGTGGCTTTTGATTCGTGAATAGGCTTAGTAGAGTCTTCATAGTACAGCCCTTTCTCGATTTTTATCCTCCCATGTGGACTGCCCCTGTTACATGTGTTGTTACCCAGTGTTTCATTTACAGTCTTTGAGCACTATTTTATTCATGACCTTCTATCTGCTTTTGCAGGAGGCACGATAAGCTCTCCCGCTTTGGCTTACACCCTGCACACGGCAGCGAGGCACGCCTTCATCTTTAACATTGGCTGCCGAGCCTTACTTTTCATCGGAGTGGCTCGCCAAACTTAATGCAACAGGTCCCGCATTTGTTGGAGTTATTGGCATTATAAATGGCAATGATTTTTACCTAGCCATGTTTCAGAACCATACGTGGCCAAAAGAGGTCCCAAGGACCTCTTTTGGCCACATATGATGCTGCCCCCTGCTGCATGGTTAGGTAAAAAAAATTGCCATTTATAATGCCATTAACTTTAACTCCAACAAATGCGAGACCTATTGCATTTGCAATGCTTGTGAATATACTTGCATCCAAAGCATGTGCAGCATTAGCGAAGCCTGAGACAAGGCGAGAAGAACCGCATGCAAAATCTCAAAAACATACTTTTCCGGAGAGACTCATGTTTGTCCAATTAGGTTAAATCAACCATCAGGGGTGCTTTTCACTCCTCTGCTTTGTGCGAAACAGCACATGGAAGCTCGCCTATAGAGTGTTCCAGCTCACAGTACGTCCACATTGGACACATCACAGATCTGCTTCACTATTTCTGCAATCCACTAGTCCACTTTAAAGAGGTTGTAGTGTAATATTGCTCATTTTATATTTATACATTTTATATTTATTTTAAGTGCTTTGTCCTTTCATCTAAGTAATTTCTGGTGTTGTCACTGATGTAAACGTGAATGTGACATCACTTCATTTGCTCCTGTGAAGTCATTGAATATGTTTATCAGGCGACTTCTTCCCCTATTTCAAATACTTGCTCATATTACAGTGACCGGCGTAATGTCTGTTCTTGTACTTTTATATTCCTTCAGGGTTCCATTCACCTATCAGCAAGACAATGAGTCACTGAGGGTTCACCACGCACGGTGTGTACGTCAGGGGTGAGTGAGTCCGCATTGGTTCTGCTCCCAATCAGATAAGGCTGACTGAGGCACTGCGCACACATATGAAATCGTGGGGTAATTCAGTACCGCCTCCACTAGAACTGCACCAATTCAAGATGATAACCTCTTTTATGAATCTAAAGTTAACAGCAAGCATTTGCAATGTAACATGACTCGCATTAATGAAACTTTGGCTTTGCTAATAATAGTGCAACGCCAATAGCTCAAACTTTAAGTAATGCGAGACCTATTGCATTGCAAATGCACTAGGCCTTGCATTTGTTGGAGTTGGAGTTATTGGCATTATAAATGACAATTTTTTGTACCTAGCCATATTGCAGAGTGCAGTACCATATGTGGCCAGGACAACTTTTTTTTGCATCTTGCAGAACCATGCAAAAGACTGTCTCGCCAACAGTAAAGAATTTTTGGCCTGTAAGATGAAACATGAGATCTTTGAATGTCCTCTTCTCCTAGGACAGCCCAACTAAGATGAGACGTAATCATGGCGGGAAAATAGTTCTTTTCAATGAACTAACAGACTTAGAAGTGTTCATTAGCATCTCGTCTCACTCTGAAATGGGTCTCTGATTTATGACTGACTTTCTTCGGCCTATGTATGATCCCATCTGTCACTACTACATTATTGACAAGATTATTGCAATTTCTCTCTATTCTTTTTCCAAGCTAATTCCTTACTTAAATCCACATACCAGCTAGTAGTCATCCTGGTTGTTGATATGTGCCAATTAGTGATAGTTTTTGCTAGTTACTGTTCACTTCTTTGTACACTACTCCGCAATAAGATGATAATGGAGCTCAAATCCCTTCTAATCGCAGCCTCAATGTGTAATCTGTTAAATAGCATGCTCCTTTTCCTTTTCCACTGAAAATCAAACATACTGGTCTGGTCATTTATAAATAAACACATGTACACCTACTTCATGAAATGTCTTTTCCATATATAGATATCACAACATATCAAACGCTATCAGTGTCAAGCTCTACCATAGACCAACACCTATTTAGATACATAACAATCCGTACAATTTCTTGTCTCTAATTCATAAGTCCACTGTTTTGTGCAATTATATACTTGAAATACAGTAAATGGGAATAGTAATGTTGAGAGAAGACTTTTAGAAATTGACGATCTGTCACTGCTTTTGATTAATTGACCTGTATGCTATAATAGGCACAACCACTGTTATTTTACTACATCATTTTACTAAGGATAGTATTAGTTCTTCTAAAGTAGGCTGGGGCGGTCTTGGCCATGGCCGCTCGAGAATCCAGCCGTTCTGGGATACATTGTTTGGGGTGGGGAAAAATATAGGGAGGAGGGTTTTGGTGTTCTAAAATTGTTAGTACTTTTAATTTCCTTTCTCTTTCCTTCCTCTTCTCTTTCCTTTCTCTTTGTTCTATCTCTTGTGTGGCAGGCACTGTGATCTCTAAGTCTGGACACATCATTACGCTTTGCGGTGGGGGTAAGGCCCTCTCCATAGCCCACGAGGGGACTCACCCATGATAACATTCTAAGTAAAAGCCAAAAATACCCTGAAGATCGCATTTCTGAATACGTTTCTTAACCACCCAGCAAAAAGAAAGAAAATTACTGACTGCTGCCATAAACTTAGAGGTGACACCCTATTACAGGAGTCCAAAATTGGATGCAAAGTTGGATCAGAGTAGGCAAAAGCACTGGATGCAAGGCTTAATTAGCGCTCTGCCAAATAGAAATGTAAACTGGAGTGGTTGCTCTCCTTTCCAAGAGAGCTGATGTCTTAGTTACTGATAATATACATGATAACAAAGGAATATGGCTTTAACTAAACTTAGTATGGGATAGCCTTCTGCATAATAAATATCTACGCCCCGTCAGGTGATGACCCTGGGTTCCAAATTGTCTTAAATAAGATCTCCTAAATACCAAACCCGTCTGGGCTAGTAGTCCGTGATTATTTTAGTCCCCCTTGTAACATACATTCGGATAGAATTCCCTCTTATAGGTGTAGGCCGAACAAAGTCCATATAGAAATGAGGCCATCTTTGCTAGCAAAATAACATATGTCTGTTTCATAATCCTACAGGTTGAATATTTTCTTTCTATTCACACCCTCATAACAGACTTGCACAAGTGTGTGTGAAAGAGAAGGAACACCAGTCCAAAGACTATCAATAGCAAAGTTACATGAAGGAAAATATTGCAGTTGCCAACTGATCCTACAAATCTATGCATTGGTGCAGTGAAAGAGAGTGCTTAAAACTTGAAATATTGTGAAAAGCACCACTCATAATAAAGGCACCCTGCAGTGATTGCTTGAGCAGATACCCATATACGGATGAACACAAAATATTCTTCTCCTGGTGTATGAGTCTTTATCATGGTACAAGCTTGCCACCGATGGTGATCTAAGAGAACATAAATTCAGGAACAAAATCTTAACCCCCTCTGGTGGCTTCCCAGTGCTGTATCCTCTAATAAGCCAAAGCAAAATGTAAATTACATTTTAACAGACCTTTGTGTAAGCCCGCTGGCCAAAAACCCCTCTATGTATTTATATTATGTATGAATCTTTGATGAAAAAATGTTTTGAGACAGTAAAGTCTTCCTCAAAGGACAGACCTAAAGATCAAGTGCTTGGATCTAGAATCATATCAAATGCTATGTGAGATACATGTCAAAACTATTTGAGTGACATCCATAATATTTTATTATTGAGTTCGCAAATATGTTTCTGTAACTAAAAAAACCTGGTGCCTGATTAGCATCTTGGTGTGGGACTGGTGGTGGTTGATTTCCCCCTCCTCTTTCCAATAACTCACTTGATATTATCTTGTGTGCGTGCCCCTTGTCTATAAGCTGTCTACTCGTTATTGTTGCACATTTGCAACTTATACAATATAATGTAGTCCTTATGGGTGCTCAGTTAAATATTCAACAGTTTTTGCTGTGTGTTCTAAACCCCAGGGAGATGTCAGACCAAAGTCTAGTTCACCTTTGAGGCCATTAACGTGGTATACATTACAATTTTCTCAATCGCAGGAGGAAGAACTACTTGCAACACATCTCTCACTCTTGGAGCATTGACTAGAATTCCACAAAAGAGCACCAGGAAGATTGAAAATGTAGGAGTGCAGCAGCAGTATGATAGATAACAGACTGTAACCCTGACCTCTTGGCCTCTGTGAGGCAGAACAGTTTGCCTGTAACTTTTCCTTTTTATTGTTTGTAGTTCAAGAGCAGCCTCCCATTGACCATTTTAGGCAATCTCAACACCTCTATTGTGCTTCCTATTATTTTTTTATCCATGTCTGCTTTAAAACTTTAAATATCAATTTCTCCTGTTCACCTAAGCTGTATGTAACCATGACTGTGCCAAATTTTTTATGCAATCTTACTTGATGAGAATAGTAATCTGTGTTTTTCACTTTTATGTTGTTTGTAATGAATTGAATTTAACTTGTCTGTTGGGATTTGAATGCTTTTTGTGCAATTGCTACTAAAAATTAAGCTGAGTTTCTCCTTGTACTCTGTAATTTATTAAATTGGTAAGGATAACCTGCTACCAAATTATAACCCAATGACTGACAGAAAGTTTTTAAAAACCTTTGTAATTGACAATGAATCCACAGTGGCATTGGTAATCTGTAGCATTTTATGAGTGCTTCCTTCTTATAATCTGAAATTATTAATTCTTACCTGAGCTCTAGAAATGTTTGTGTTCCTCTGCATCATTTTATTTCACTGTAACGCAAGAAAAATTATTAATCCTAGCCAATTTGATCCAACGTAGATGCTTGCCTCTCGCATTGGCTGATGAGTCAAAGAGTACTCTTTTAGAGATAGCATTGGATTTTTTTTTTAATGTTTCACCCTCTGGTCTGGCTCT
This sequence comes from Lissotriton vulgaris, assembly GCF_964263255.1. Lineage (NCBI taxonomy): Eukaryota > Metazoa > Chordata > Amphibia > Caudata > Salamandridae > Lissotriton > Lissotriton vulgaris. The sequence continues at coordinate 1,526,657,293 of NC_141687.1, read as the reverse complement.
GTGGTGTATCTGGATATTAATAGTCAAAATATCGTCTGAAGGGCCGATAAAAGAATTATGTGGCTATGTATGGGAGCTGCCAAGCTGGCGGTAGCGGCTGCATGGAAAAAGAGGGAAGCACCGGCGATGTCCCTATGACACTCCCGCCTGTGGCAGCTGCTCAGCTTAGAGCGCATGTCTGATATATCCCGAGAAGACTTTAAGAACTTTGAGCACTGATGGGGACCTTTAGTTTCATTCCTCTCGAAGGGCCTGCCATCGGTGGTCTGCCCCTTCACTCTCAGGGCCAAGCATTTGTTCCAACTCTAAGGATCTCATACGGTTGACACTCTACTCTATAGCAACTCCACCACTGGGGAGAAGGGTGGGAAAGGGAGTTTGCGGGGGGTCAAGTTGAGGGATTTATTTTTTCTTTAATATTTGAGTCATGGTATAATATCAATTTTTGGGTCTTGTTGGGCTCTGGAGAGACATTACTAGTCAAACAGGCACACTGACAACTGGTTGGTCTGGGAAGCATAGAGAGAACACTCAGTACAAAGACACTTATGACGCATCGCTGCTCTCAGCAATTATCCCTAATGGTTCACGCTAGGACTGTACCTCATCCTCCCAGAGGCTGAGCTCTACGAACTTGTGGCGGACAGGCCTGGGGTACAATATGACCATGGGAAGCACCGACCCTCCTTGTCTATGGTGTAACTGATAAGCTTTGAATTTCGAGGGGCTCCTGCGTGGGCTTACTGGCGGATTGTGCCTTGAATCTTTGATGTGGAAAACAATAAAATCTGTTTGACAAAATATCGTCTGAAGCTTGGTCAACCCTTTTTAGGTCTCGCCTGAGCCTGCGCATGTGCTAGTCTTGCGAGACTTTTAGTGAGTGGGCATTTTAACATGCTACCACACAGCTTTCTGTGTGGCCTCAAGCTTGCGAGCACGGGCGTGAGCATACGCGCAGCAGCCATCTGGCTTTCATCGCGGCACCCTTACAAACCTGTATTATGTTTATAATATTTTCACTGCATTAATCCCGAATTTTTTTTCTATGTTTTTATTTTTCCGTTAATTCAGTAAACTATACTCACCGCCAAATTATCATAAACAGAAGTAAGGCATAGCGCCGGAAAATTTGCTTAATCTTGTCAGCTGCAGCTTTCCACGTCATGAGTGTCGTGTCGTAGATGGTGTCAAGAGAGTACAATGACGCACATTTCGAAAGCTTCACTGCGAGTTAATTTAGTAATTTAAGCCACAAAGAATAGGCCCATAAGGAAAAGAAAAGCTGCCTGCCCTGGTTGCTGTCAAGATGTGCCTCTCATAAGTAATGACAAACTCCTCCTGTCATTAGTAGAACAGCAGAACTCACAAAGAACAACACTCTATTTCGAGAACATATGTGAAGAAACAAGAACCACATTACAGTTTCTCCCTCCCTCGTGAAACGGAAGGAAGAGTAACACAGATAATACAAGAGAGACTTAATAAGGCCAATCAAAAACTCTAGAAAGAGAAACAAAATGAATATATACATAATAGTGCAACTTTTCAGCTAAGCATCACAACGTCATGTATCCTTTCCGTCAGTATTACTGTGGAAGCGAAGAACCCGTAAACTTGTACACCCCAAAATGAAACCTCAACACCAGGCCCATCGTGTTATACCAGTAATGTTCAGGTGCTTTTTAGGTCTCGCCTGAGCCAGTGCATGCGCTGGTCTGGCGAGACTTTTAGTGAGTGGGTATTTTAAAATTCGACCTCACAGCTTTCTGTCTGACCTCAAGCTTGTGAGCACACGCGCAGCAGCCATCTGTCTTTCATCGCGGCACCCTTACGGCGCGACTCACTCCGCCCCTCCCCCACCACAGAGCACGCAATCGCTTTCACGGCCGTGCGGCCGCGTTACTTTTACGAACGCGCGGCCAGTGCTTGATCTTAAGTCAATCACGATAGGCAGTAAATTATCATCAATCGTGTACCAAAAACCTGTATGTTTTGTGAGCTCTATAAATATTTCTAATCAGTGTAATTCCACACAGACGCCTCTACACAAGACAATACATATCACGTGCAGGGCTCGACAAATCTGAAAAAATGTACTAGTCCTGCAGGTCTAGTTACTTGGAAAATCCCCTCGACCCAAGTGCAACCTACTTGACCTCTGTCTGTGAAATCGGAGCAAAAGTGACAAGTTAACAAGATTTAAAGGCATCTTTATTGCTTAGCCCCTTTGTGAGCAATAAAAATGCCTTTAAATCTTGTTATATTGTCACTTTTGCTCCGTTTTCCAAGACGGAGGACAAAAGTTAGTTTGTCTTCCCACTCGCCAGAAAGGGCGAGTAGGACCTAAAAATAGCTCGCCCTCATCCATTCTCCCTCGCAAATGCGAGCGGGCGAGTGGATTTGTCGAGCCCTGACGTGTGTTGAATAAGCATGTTACTTTTCTTGCCTTTATTGAAAGCACTATTTAACCTGTTTGCAGCAAGCAATGGTTACTCGCATACCTTTGTTCTGGTATCACATTTTTGTATGTATTAAACTTAGACTTTAGATATTTTAGAGAGATTAAAAAATCTAGAATTAATTCACGTTGTTTCTTGAGTAGTTTCGAGGTCACAGTATATTTATTTTCCCTGAAGGCTCGCTAATCCTGGAGGCAATGCGTGAACGAGGTAATTGAGATCCCTCAACAACAGGCATTATTTGATTACTGTTCTAGATAACAGGGCTGTGGCCCTTCTGTCTTTTCTTTTGCTAATCGGAAATGTCTTTGGCAATGTGGAAACTTTCTTCAAGTCACAGGGGCAGAAGAGAGAAAAATAAAACTAAATGAATATTGCAGGGGGCGGAATTGGCATGGTAAATATGGTCACAGAATACTAAATCATAATAGGTGGCAAGTGCAACTGCTCAATAAGTAGGCGGCTGCATTAAAGACAGCCCGCACCAGAAGCGGTGCACTCGCACCAGAAGCGGTGCACTCGCACGCTGTCGTACAGTCTCCGCTGCTCAGCTCATCCGCACAACCTGGCTGGTGGGAGCTGTCCGAAATCACTGCGGCTACACTGCAGCGAAGCACCCCATGCTCCTTACTACTACTCATTGAGGTAGCGAACGTACCTCACCTCGGGCACATAATTTACCGGCTGCAAGTCCCGCCTTCCATCCACTGACCCAGCCCCCTACTGAATAGTTGTACCTATCCCTCTGCCTAAACGGCAGTGCAAGTCCAAAACGGTCTGCACCGGTCCTTGTGAATTAAACTTCCGCCGACGAGAGCCAGCCGGACTATACAGGCGACTCTTCCTGCGACCCCTCAGTAAGAGGATATCTCACCTTTCCCAAGTTTTCAAATCTTCCTATAAGGGGCATCCAAATGTAGATGTTACCTTTCCTCAATGTTGTTCTCTGATATTCCTTAGGTGTTTCATGAATTTAGCAGAGTACCACAGCTGTTTGCAGGTTGGGCCTTTTATGACCATATTATTTACCCTTTAAACACCATGTAAACTACACCCCCCTCTTTTGCAAACTCTGTTGTATGTAATGATCTACCTAGCTGTACCCTGAACCATGTAATTGCCTAAAGCAGTACTGTCTACCCCAACCCATCTGTAACTTCCATGCAACGAAATATCTCTCCTGCAGTGCTCTAGCATCTTTGGGTAATGCCCACCTTATATAAATATGCATTAATAAAAAATAAACTAGCATTGGCATAGCCAATAGGTCTCGCCTTTGGGACCTTTTAAGTGTGTAACCATGCAATAGTTAATGTTGTTGCACCAAGGCGATTGTGCTGCATAACTAAATACTTATAAGGTCTCAAAAGTGAGACCTATTGGCTATGCCAATGCTTGTTTGTAATGCATGTATCTCAAAAAGTTCTAACCTGATTACTGCCAAACTACAAAAAAGGTTATTCCACAAAAACAATCTTTTTGTTCCAAGTTTCATTTAATTCGGTTCAGTTGTATGTGATCAATCAATCAATCAATCAAAGACATTTATAGAGCGCACTACCTACCCGTAGGGTCTCGAGGCGCTTTGGGGGGGGGAGGGGGGGCCGCTACTGCTCGAACAGCCAGGTCTTGAGCTTCTTCCTGAAGGAGAGGTGGTCTTGGGTCAGGCGCAGGTCGGCCGGGAGGGAGTTCCAGGTCTTGGCGGCCAGGTAGGAGAAGGACCTTCCTCCTGTAGTGGCTCTGCGGATGCGTGGGACGGCGGCGAGGGCGTGGCTGGCGGAACGGAGGTGGCGTTTGGGAGCGTAGAAGTTGATTCGGTTGTTGAGGTAGCTCGGGCCTTGGTCGTGGAGAGCTTTGTGTGCGTGGGTAAGGAGGCGGAAGGTGATTCTCTTGTTGACCGGGAGCCAGTGCAGGTCTCTTAGGTGTCCGGAGATGTGGCTGTGTCGTGGGATGTCGAGGATGAGTCTGGCTGAGGCGTTCTGGATGCGCTGGAGTCTCTTCTGGATCTTGGCGGTGGTTCCGGCGTAGAGTGCGTTGCCGTAGTCCAGTCGGCTGGTGACGAGGGCCTGGGTGACGGTCTTCCTGGTCTCTGTGGGGATCCACCAGAAGATCTTCCGAAGCATGCGCAGGATGTTGAAACATGACGAGGACACGGCGTTGACTTGCCTGGTCATGGAGAGGGAGGAGTCCAAGATGAAACCCAGGTTGCGTGCGTGGTCCGTCGGTCTGGGTGCGGTGCCCAGGGCGGGGGGCCACCAGGAGTCGTCCCAGGCGGAGGGCGAGGAGCCCAGGATGAGGACCTCCGTCTTATCTGTGTTCAGCTTCAGGCGGCTCGTCGTCATCCACTCGGCTACCTCTCTCATCCCGTCGTGCAGGTTGGCTCTGGCGGCGGCGGGGTCGTTGGTCAGGGAGAGGATCAGCTGGGTGTCGTCGGCGTAGGAGATTATGTTGAGGTTGTGTTGGCGTGCGATGGCCGCGAGGGGGCTCATGTAGACGTTGAAGAGAGTCGGGCTCAGTGAGGATCCTTGAGGGACACCGCAGATGACTTTGGTGGCCTCTGACTTGTAAGGTGGTAGGCGGACTCTTTGTGTTCTTCCGTCGAGAAAGGAGACGATCCATTCCAGCGCCTTCTCCTGGATTCCGACGTTGCTGAGGCGCTGCACTAGGGGGCGGTGGCAGACCGTGTCGAAGGCCGCGGAGAGGTCTAGGAGGATGAGGGCCGCTGTTTCCCCGTTGTCCATCAGGGCTCGGATGTCGTCGGTGGCGGCGATGAGGGCGGTCTCGGTGCTGTGGTTGGCACGGAATCCGGACTGCGATGGGTCGAGGGATCCATTTGTCTCGAGGAAGGTGGCCAGCTGTTTGTTGACGGTCTTCTCGATGACTTTGGCTGGAAACGGGAGTAGCGAGATGGGGCGGTAATTCTTGAGTTCGGTGGGGTCTGCTGTAGGTTTCTTCAGTAGAGCGCTGAGTTCGGCGTGCTTCCAGCTCTCGGGGAAGGTGGTGGTGTCGAATGAGGTGTTGATGATGTCCCGCAGGTGGGGTGCGATGACAGCGTCGGCTTTGTTGAAGACGTGGTGAGGGCAGGGGTCGGTTGGAGATCCGGAGTGGACGGAGTTCATCGTGTGGATGGTGTCTTCGGTGTTGACCGGGGTCCGATGCGCGGAGGGTGGTGGTTGGTGGAGGTCCTGCGGTCGTGGCGTGCATCGGTTGAGTGCTGAAGCTGTCGTGTATGTCCGCGATCTTGTTGTGGAAGTAGGAGGCGAGGGAGTTGCAGAGGTCTTGCGAAGGGGTGATGTCGTTGTTTCCGGCGTTGGGGTTGGAGAGCTCTTTCACGATGTTGAAGAGTTCCTTGTAGTTGTGTGCGTTGTTGTCCAGTCGGTTTTTGAAAGCAGTTTTCTTGGCGATGCGGATCAGTTGGTGGTGTTTCCGGGTGGCGAGCTTGAGGGTGGTCCTGTTGTCCGGCGTGGGTTCCCTTCTCCAGGCTTTCTCGAGGGCTCGGCAGTTCTTCTTGGAGCTCTTGAGTTCGTCGGTGAACCATGGGGCTCTCTTACTGCCGGGTCTGCTGGGCGGGGTCCTCAGTGGGGCGAGTTCGTCCGCGCAGTTGCTGATCCACTTCGTGAGGTTGTCGGCGGCCTGGCTGGGGTTCGCTGAGCTGGCCGGAGGGTGCTGGCTCAGGGAGGCGGCGAGCTGGTCGGCTGTGATCTTGTTCCAGCTTCTTCGGGCAACCTGTTGCTGGTGGTGGTGGGTCGTCGTTCTTCTGAAGGTGAAGTGGATGCATCTGTGATCTGTCCAGTGGAGTTCTGTGGCGTGGCTGAAGGCGAGGTCTCTGCTGGATGAGAAGATGGCGACGAGTGTGTGTCCGGCGAGGTGGGTGGGGGTGGACACCAGCTGCTTGAGTCCAAGGTTGTCGAGCAGGGTGCTGGTGTTGCAGTCGTTGTTGTTCTCCAGGTGGAAGTTGAAGTCCCCCAGGAGGATGTAGTCAGCGGAGGGGAGGGCGTGCGGGCTGACTAAGTCGGCGATGTCCTCGCTGAATTGAGTGCGTGGTCCAGGAGGTCGGTAGATCAGGGTGCCTCCGAGGGTGGTCTTCGGGTTGGTGTGGATCTGGAAGTGCAGGTGTTCGGCGGAGGGTGGGGTGTTGTCGGTGCTGGTCGTGATGCGGATGGTGTTTTTGTGGATGATGGCGATGCCTCCTCCCACCTGGTTGGTGTTGCGGTCCTTCCGGGTGATCTTGTATCCTTCTGGGATGGCGATGTCGGGCGCTGAGGAGGCGTTCATCCAGGTCTCCGTGATGAAGGCAACGTCCGGGGCTGTGGTGTCGAGGAGGTTCCAGAGTTCGATGGCGTGTCTGTGGACGGAGCGGGTGTTGAGCAGGATGCACTTGAGGTGGTTGCTGCTGGTGTTCGGTTTGGCAGGTGCTGGTGTCGGGCGGGTCCGGATGCAGGTGAACTTGCAGGTGTTGCAGCTGAAGGGTCCGTGGATGCGACGTGGGGTGGCTCTGCAGCATCCCGGGACTCGGCCGGTGTTAAGTGCGATGAGGGTGGCGGCGGTGTACGTCAGGCGGGTCGGTCGGGATCCTTGAGGGATGTAGCAGAGAACAAAATATCTAGCTGAGTGCAAAATTGGAAATACTTAATTTTATCTCTTTAATCTGGCGCCATCTATCAGCCAGGCATGAAATTTAATATCACAAAACTTAGTTGAAGATGCTAATTTATAGGCCTAATTTATTGCAGATTCAGCAAACCGCGCCAGAGTTTTTAGTAAATCAATAATCACTTTCTCAGTACAAGTATAAAAATGAATGATCACTAGTGAATCCCTATCACACACTGTAATATGAGGATGTTTGTATATTAATATACATATTTTTACTCCCCAAAAGTGTGTTCTTACGAAACAGAACTTAAAAACCACTGAAATAGGATATGGAAGTTTAGCTGCGCAAACCATAACTTGTTCCTTATATATTGCTCATGACATCACATGTCACAGATTACATCATCAATGACATCCCTGTTAACTATATGTATGTATATATATATATATATATATATATATATATATATATATATATATATATATATATATATTTCCATTCGCATTGTTGATGGCATAATTCTTCAATTATTAGTCTTAGTATATCTGTTTATTTACTGATATTGTCTTATGTGATTCATTTTTCATTGTCACATTTCTCCTCACCTTTCGCCACTGCGCCTGGCTAACCGTTCCTAAACGAAAACACTGCACATGATCTCAGGCCATGTGCAATGTGGATTTGGCCCAGGATTTTGGACTTATTAGTAGATAGTTTAGTATGTATTCTTATTTACTGATTTTAGCTTACATGTTACTTTAACTATCACATATCGTTTCACCTGTGTCCAACCACTTTGTCCAGGCATCTGTGTCTAAATCCACTGCACATGACTTGTAGCCATGTGCAAAATGGGCTGGAGGCAGTACTCTACCATTGTTCAGGCTGTGCAATCAGCCCTCTTCTTGATCACTGTGTGCAGTTTTCGTCTGTGCTCATGGGTATTGGGCTTTTGCTGTGCCCTGTGCCAAGCCTCCTTATGGATTTAACTCCCTGACCTCCTATTTTGACCATGCCCAATTTCGGCTAAGCACAGACTTGGGCCTTTGGCAAGGACCTGTGCCCAGTCCTTCTATTGGCATAACCCTCCGACCACAGGTTTTATCCATGTGTGGCAGGTTCTGAGCGCAGAGCCTAGCCTTCAGTTCTGCTTTGTGGTGAACCCCAGTTTGGACATGAGTCAATGTACAGGTCTTTTGCCTTGCGCAGTGAGGTGTAAGAGTAGGGCTTGGTCAGTGCTCTGCTCTGCCTTGTATATGAACTCATACCCGCCTCCCAGTGATCAAAGTACTCTCTAGATCTGCATCATCTTCCTCGTGGCCTTCTAGCAATTTGAAAAGTAATTGTATTCTTTGACCCTTTAATACAACAGTAGTATTTCCTGTTTAATAATTTACTTCCCTTATGCCTCAATTCTGGTGACATTTGTATTGCAGAGCAGGTTCATTTATGTTTTTTGAGAATAAGGATGGTGCACCAAAGATAGAAGTCCAGAGATTTGCAATATTGTGAAAAATAAGTCCTTTATTAATTCAATCTTTAAAAGGCCTCAGCCAACCCGTTTCGTTCCTTGCGGAACTTCACCAGGGCTGAAAAGAGCACAAATAAAAACAACACTAAGTACACAGACATATAATACATATATATACAAAAACCACATTCAAAATAGACAAAATACATAATAAGACAAAGCATAAATAAGTCTTAAAACTGGGCCATGTATGGCCCATCATTTTACCACAGGTAAAAGACTCCAAAAAATAAGTTATTCACAAAGAACAAGCACAGGATTGGGATAAGGAAACAACGGAAAAAAAGAGGAAAGAAAAGGCAAATGAAAACGATTGTATGAGAGGATACATAGAAAAAACTCCATATTGGAAAAAAAGTATTGTAAATGCATCGTGGCACAATGTAGATGTACTCGGCCATTGATTAGAAGAGCATTTTATCAGGTGTAACATTTTTACCAAGCAAAAGTATAATATATACAATTTTACATTCCACCCGTTTTTTACATATATATCACTGGGACGCATTTTGAGACCCAGTGAGAGGAAAACGGATGGTGACACTAGAACAGTAAAAAGATTCGGGAAATAAGAAAGGAAGAGAGAAGAGAAAAGAGAAACATGAGGTACAAGTAGAAATTAGGGTAAAAATACGTCTATGATAGAGAAGACAGAAACAGTGTCCCATATTTGGTCCAGGCGGGATCTAGAGAACTACCGAGCCAATAGGACAGTGTGTAATGGGGTATTAATGCATCACATAATGAGAATGAGAATGAAAGAGACAATAAGGCATTGTTGCTGTAAGGACATAGGGATAGATATAAACTTTCAGTAATTTGCCAATCTGTGAAGTATTGCAAATAAGCACTGATCCGGATCTCACCTTGATAATCTCTTGAAGGTCCCATAAGACGGTCAAGGAGTAACTATGGAAAGCCTCCCCGGTATGGCTAGGTCACCCTCTAGACAAGATGATAAAGGGGTATCAGAATCTGGAGTTCGAAGAGTCCTTAGCGGTCAATATATACAATCACGGAGGCATATCATTATCACCAGGTGATAGTAGAAGAAATATAACCTGTCACACAAAACAGCTATCGAGCTGAAAGAAGGAAAAGAACCGGCTGATTACCCCCAGGCAGTGTTCCCAGCAGGCTGCGCGCATGCGCTCGCGCGCACGTCTGTGACCACCAGCGCGCATTGACCTGTGTGTAGCGCGCACTCAGGACAGCCCGCCAGACGTTTGTGCCGCCGCATTTAAACGCGAGCAGCGCTAATAACAATCATTTTCTGTTTGGGGAAATGGTGTTAACACGGGGCAAGAGGAGCGCACAAAACGTGATTTCACAGCATGAAAGTGTATTTTGAAAGCAGATCGGTAGCCTCTGTGGGCGTTCAGCAGCAAGGTACCCCTGCCCTCGCTGCATTTGTTTTCTAATGGAGCACGGTAGCGGGATGTTTATGGGCCTTTGTTAAAGTATTTATGTTAATCACAGCGCTTGACTGCTGCGATTAACAGGAATACTTTCACAAATGCCCCACAATCAGCCCACCGCCGCGCTCCATTAAGAAAAGAAACGCAGCGAGTGCAAAAGCAGGGCGTGTGTTTTACATGTCATGCTTTTACATTTGATGTATGTCTTTTCTTAATGGAGCGCGGCGGTGGGCTGATTGTGGGGCATTTGTGAAAGTATTCCTGTTAATCGCAGCAGTCATGCGCTGTGATTAACATAAATACTTTCACTAAGGCCCATAGTCAGCCCGCAGTTGAGAAAAGAAATGCATCAAGTCCAAAAGCACAGCGTGTGTTTTACACGTTGTGCTTTTGGACTTGATGCAGGTGGCATTTGGCTTCAGGCGCGCATCCTCCAGTGGGCTCAAAGGGCTTCAAAGTTATCAAGGATTATTAAATTGATGTATCACCTCTGCCTGGCCACCGGGTAGTTCATTTCCAGTAGCTGGAAACCGAGCCCTCCACTTGCAGAGACAGACAGAGCTCAAGATCCCTGCAGCCAATAAAATGACATTTTAGGCCTACAATATTCATGAGCCTGAGCTGCTGTGCACCACAAGGTTGAATATTCGGGATTAGATCATGGCTAGTGACGTAATACATATTACAGGGCAGTCAGCCTAGTGTGAGGTCTGTGGCCCTCGTGAGAAATAACGATTCTAACTATCGGAGAAGTGCAGGTGCACGGAGGGAACCGGACACACATTCCGACCAAAGTAGGAAGATTTCTGAGATAGGGCCTGCATAACTTTAGGGTGACGCTGAACCCTCCACCATAAGGCAGGTGGAAAGCTGCGAGCGGCAAGCATGAGCTCCAGGTTTATTATTTGCCCATGCCTGTTCTGTCCACTTTTGTCTCTCTGGCTCATTGAATGGAGCCAAAGTACCTCTGCGACCATGAAGCTATTCATCAGCCTCGGATGCACACAGTGTGCGACAGGCTGCTAGCGCTGAAAAGTGACCTAAGGGAAAGCACAATTCTCTCCTGTTTCACCTCACTGCGCGGCTGATTTCCTGCACATCTAGCCTCCGGATCACAAACATGCAGTCACAGTATGAGTTGAGGGTACGGGTCAGACAAAGATAACATTAAAAAAATAGTATAAGAAATGAGAAAGAGGTGACGGAGTTGGAAAGAAATTAGAGGACAGAAATAAGACAAGCCATTACGAAAGGAGATATAAATTTACAGGACGGCATGCCAAGGGAGGAGACGAGGGGGAGAAAGCGTTAGAGATAGGGAGAGGGAGAAGAGAAGGGCAAATGGAAGAGGGTGGAAAGAATGCAGGGAACGAGATAGAAGTTTACAAAGAGAGGCGAAAGAGGGAAGAAGAGGGAGGCTGAAGACACTGATAAAAAAAGGAACACAGGCCTAAATCTAGGAGCCTACTGCTCTAAACCAGTGGGTAGGACTCAGAGACTGTGATACAAGGGAGGACAGAAAGAGCTAAAAAGAGAGGATGAGGAGGGCAACAGACTGATAAGTAGGAGGAAAGAGGCTGTAAAGACAGTGATGGGGAAGGAGAGATTTGAAGATGAGGATAGAGAAAGAGAGAGGAAAAGATGACGGATGAAAAGAGGGAGGATGCAACCAGAGAGATAGAGAGAGATAAAACATTCTGGAGACTGGTAGAACGATGTGAGTTACCAGCTCTAACTGTACTACAACTGACAACTACTGATCTACCCCAGGAAGCAGGGTGGGAGGGTTAAGGCGGTGGGGACAGCACCACTCACAATGTGTCTGCTGCTGATTTACATCAGTTTCTTATCATTACCCATGTTAAAAATTTGACTTCAGCTTCTACCATGTTGTAACTGGTCAGTCATCATCACAGAGCCTTACTGTAAGTCACAGTTCTCCAGGGTCCATCATCTATGTTTTCTCTCAATGACCGTCCTCCCCAACTCTTTGCTATCACCTTAAACTTAATTACATGTCAAATCTAACAGCAGAAACTAATGTTAATTATTGAAAGTTATAGAAACATGACAATGCAACTCAGCACATCACAGCTGGTTATTATTCAAAGGCTGAAATGTGCTACTGTAGTTTATCCTGACTTCCTAACCATTGCTCATAGACCATAAACTTTACCAGCCAGCGTTTAAAGTGAGACTATAACTCCCAGAATGCAATGTAATGTTGGCTAAAAAGCCAATCCTCACAGCACACATGATGGGGCAGATTCAATTTCTGTCAGTTACATTGGAAAGCAACTCCTTATGGTCATATCTTTTATTGCAGCTTTACCTCACAATAAGCATGTTGGAAAAAAGGAATTAGGTTAGTAACATTGCATAATCACGTATGGAGAATTGTGACAGCTTTAAGTCAAGAAATTGGATAATTCATGGAATGCATCTAATAACAGGCATAATTGTTTGACTGTCACATTAAAGTGTCACTCAAAGAGAATGGAATGACACATAAGAACACTGAAACTTGTAAATGCCAATCTCAAATCTTGACAGCTATGTGCAGTTTGTATTTATTTATTTATACTGCACTACCACGTGTTTAGAGCGGAACAACTTTGGGTTTTGCGCTGGCGCTTCCCAGCATTCTTTTTGACCTTATTGCAATAGCAACTGATTATGCATGAGACTGAGTGACAGGAAAATCTCCTAGTTGCACTTGCTATGCAATGAAATTAGCTTTTTAGGCTAGCCCGCAGGTCATGAATGGTCATATCAATGAGATGGTCTTCTGAGCAGCTGCAGTGCCTGCCTGCTGTCTTATACTGAGAACTGCAGTCACACAGTCTGTCTATGGTTAGTGCCTTTTCTTCTGTTCTCCGGTGCTTTGCAGCAGTATTAAACTCTTCATAGAGTTTCTTGTTGCTCAAATAGGTGTAATTTCTGATATTAGTGTTCCCCTGGTCTTCATTGCTTAATTTTGCTCCTGAGACATTGTCACGTATAGTCGTTGAAATGTCACTCATAATTTCTCTGAAATTAGGAAAATGTCACACATAGTAATCTGAAACCTTGCAGCTATGTACATCTGCCACTTAGATGTTTACATAACATGAACAAAGTTTTAAAATGTTGTGCGTGAAGGCTTGCAATTAGCACTTTTGAAAAAATCGTGCTTTATCTTGTTTGCAAGTTCTATAAAGCTTTACGTGCATCTTACAGCTGCTTCCAATCAATGTGAATATCAGGTTAGAATTAATTGCAAGCAACTGGCTTGTGCTTGCAGTTTTTGGGTTTGCATGAAAGGTTTCTTCGGGGAACAAAACACTTTGTTTTGACTGTATTTTGCGCCTCATAATTATGCCCATTGACTTATTTTTTGGTGTGCTTCCTATAAAAGCTATTCAGCATGCTTTTTTCTGCTTTTAAAAGAAAAAAGGAAGATTGTTATGAATCAAGGCAAGAAAGTGGGGTTGCAAAAGATGACTTTTAAAACGTGGCGCTTTACAGTGCATGCAAAGGAGTACTTGAGAATTTGTAAAGCACACTGTTCATCATTACTAATGGTCCTTTAGCTCCAGTTACCACATATCATAATTATAACACAATCAATTGTGTACACATCAATGTTCGTTTTTATTGTGTGCAATAAATATCGCACATAAAACTAGGCCACTGGCAATGAGGGTCTAAATCTGCTCACTTCCATATTGTACCAAGGGCAACCACAGATGCGGTGCAAGCAAACAGGACTTTGGGTAAGATAGTCTTATAAAAAGACATTATATAGCCGCCTACTTAGTATACATTCTTTCCAGCACTGTGATGGGCCTCACAGCGACCCAGAAAGAACTCAATAAACATGTTTACATACCATTCAGCTCCAAAAACCTTCTCACGCAAACTCCTAATATCATGTCGCTGAACATCTGTTATTCACAGTTATTGATCTGTGTCAGGGCCAGAAGCCAATACAAAACAACCTGCTTCTGCTGTGCAGATTCTAACCTCGCAAAGGGATCCATAGCAAAGGACCAGAAGGGGCCTGTTGGACAAATACTGCTGATTACTAATTCAAGGCACAGGTGGGAGGAAGATGGGGATGATGAGAGGAAGCTCTCAGAGAGGATATGTTGAAAAACAATACAGGATTCTCAAAGTAACTTTCACTAGAATTGTGACTTATTTCATTGTAGGCCAAATAGGGCCATTCGCGGTATTTTTGATAGACTGATAAGATAAAAGATGAAGCGCCTTTGCAGGATCTCGAGGTGAATTCCTCAAAGAAGATGCAGTACAAAGAACATAGGAAACTTTTTTATTACAATTAGCCCAATCCCATAATGTTAGAACTTCTAGATATGCTCTTTTATATTTGCAGTAACTGTCCACAAATCTTATAGACTGGGCTTAAAGTGGGATGAAAAAACTAGGGGGTCTCTTAAAGGGGTGTGACCGATGTAATTAAGGGCATGGCTTAAAAACACAAACTGAAAATCTGTGCTTAGCATAGTGTGCTGCCTGACTGGTATTTTGCTGCTTCTGTCACTGCATCCAGAAATATAATACAAGTAACATTACACCAAAAACAAGCCAGGACTATTGGCTTTGTCATCGTTTGTATTTTGCTGCTTCTTTCTCTCTCTGCATCCATCTATATAATATAAAAAGTAGCATGCCAGATGCCACTTGCGTCAAGTCCAAAAGTACGATGTTTAAAACACGTTATGCTTTTGGACTTGATGCATTTCTTTTCTTAATAGAGCGTGGCTGCGGGTCTGATTGTGGGCCTTTGTGAAAGTATTCAAGTTAATCTCATTTCATACACTATCTTTGATGGGATAGCCCGACATTACTCAGTAGCTTGCCCATCAAATTGTAAATATGTTAAGTAAGCACGTGACTTATTTTGTATATGTGTTCTTGTATAGGCTCCCAACATTTCCCCACCCAATGAACAGTGCTCCAGTTAGGAATCTTTAGTAAAATCTTATGATGGTCCCACCGTTGGATTCTTGTGCTTTTCTAAACCCGAAGTGTACTTGTCTGTGTAACTAATTCATGTCATGGCATGCGTAACCAAATTGAAAACCTACCTTAAGACCCAAACGTGGCGCTGTATGTGTGGAAATGCACAGTCTTTTCACTTTTCCAAGCAAAACTTTGGAATGATATTTGGCGCTGCATGCACGCGCAGTCTGGTTCCTGGCGCACATAGCCATAACTGCAGCGCACAGAGACCCTACACTGCCGCACACAGAGGAAAAAAATTAGAGGGAACATTGCCCCCAGGTAATGTGGATAAAAAAAGTGATGCAACCCCTATGGGGAACTGGAACAGCTACCAAACCCCCATCAACACAAAGGCAACATCTGAAGTCAGTAGTCACAAGCAAAGGGCATGATTGTAATTCCCCTATATCGAGACACTGCACAATCTCACCTTAGGTGAAGATATAGAGGTCAAATTCGTGAAGGCAGCAAATATGGGCGACTAGGTATCTCCAAATTCACGGCAGGTGTAGACAACAAAAGTAGTTGTAGATCTATACAGAAATATATAAACATATACATATAGTGGAGGCCCAAAAAATACAGTACAAGGTCAAATGACCGGTGACCAAGTGGACTAAATGATCCACTTGTCTAATTGTCTTCTAAGGTGAGCTTAAAGGGTTAATATTGCACTCGGCACATATCCAATTCTCACGGGCACAATATGCATGTATATTTATTAACGAAAAATAAGCATCCCCAGCTATACTTCACTGTGGATAGAACACTAATATTTATCAGACTCCTATATTGGATTCACAGCGTTCTAAGACACAGAAGGTCAAGCAAAGGAGAGAGACGTTGCCGTAAGGCCTCAGACAAATATGAGTGGTGTTATCATAAAAGACTACTCCTGTAGGTAGAAATCAAACATTATTGTGTACTCACCTATGGACTTAAAAAATAACCCTCTATCACGTTGGAGTTAAGCTAGCGACGAAAGTAGCAGTCGTTCAGCTATGGAGAAATGAAACAGGTCAGAAATATGGCATTTAGTGCAACAATGGATATATTGTTCTAAAATTAAAATTTACTTATCAGATTGTTGGCTGACATATTTACCTTAAGTGAATAAATAGGAAGCAGAGCATATAAAACCCCAAACCACGCAAATGTGAACTTCCGCCTGTCTACATTCGTCCCCACTGTAGAAAGAATGAAAAATCGTTTTTCACACACAATAGCAGTCCTCAGAGTTTAAATAATGAACGTAGCTAGTGCTGATAATTATTGAGTGAAGGGAGTTGTTTATTACTCCCTACATGTAGCTCCCTTCTAAACAGACTCGTCATTCAGTAACAAAATATCTGGGAGTATAGTAAAACTCACAATTACTATTTCATAGGGCCTGTAACAAGCCAATAATGCTCCAACCCACACACTAAGAGTTTAATGCTATGGTAAAATGAGCATTAAAAGGAGGTTTGAGAATGTACACATAGTGTCTAAAAAACACTCCAACATTACTGGCAAGTATCTTCTCAATCAGATCCAAAGTAACCAGCAGATGTCTACTCCATCTGATCCAAAATCGCGGTAGTTATGCGATGCGATGGGCGCATAAGATGCATAAAATTGCATAGCCTTGGTTTAAAGCTTATCGTAAGACCCCCCCTTCAGAGTACTTGAGCAAGAGAGACAATTGAGCAGCCTATGCGCCCCACCATCATTACGTAAGAAGCAAACGGGCACTGAAAATAACCCCCTTACCTGGTCACGCTGAAAGTCAACCGGCTCGTGAAACCAGACATGGCAGCAGGTCCTGATCAAATATTACGCATTTACCCATAATGCACCTGGCATGTAACACGGGATCTCGCCATAGGATACACGTTATGTCGGGTTTCTCGAGCCGGTTGACTTTCAGGTGTTTTTGCACATGACCCAGTTTTAAGACTTATTTATGCTTTGTCTTATGAGGTATTTTGTCTATTTTGAATGTGTTTTTGTATATATATATATATATATATGTATTGTATGTCTGTGTACTTAGTGTTGTTTTTTATTTGTGCTCTTTTCAGCCCTGATGAAGTTCCGCAAGGAACGAAACGCGTTGGCTGAGGCCTTTTAAAGATTGAGTTAATAAAGGACTTATTTTTCAAAATATTGCAAATCTCTGGACTTCGATCTTTGGTGCACCATTCTTATTCTCAATATTTGGTATCAGTCTCAACAGCGGAGCCTCCGTGTGGCTAGCTCCAGATGTGTTGTGCACAACCCCAGTACCAACAAACCTTTTTTGAAACTGAAGTGCCTAACCGTGGTCAGCCACATTTTTCTGTTTCTTACAATCATTTCTGTTTTATATCGCCGATTTCAACAGTTTGAATGGAATTACGCTGCTGGGACTATCCATAGTGATATAATCAGTGAGGTCTGTGGTTTCATAGCTTACGTCTGAGGTCCTATGCAGTGCACTGGGGCGAGCTATGATTTTTTTTGTTTCTTTTCTAAACCAGAAGATCACTTCGACTGTTATTTTCCAAAGAATTTCTGACATTTTAAAAGCCTTAACGCGTGATTTGTGTTTTTTTTTAATTTTGATAGCATAATATATCTTAATTGCAGAATATATCTTAATTGGTCTTATGTTCTGCGCTTGCCAGACTTATATGGCGCCAACCTATCACTGTGCACATCCTTTGTGTGTGTGGAGTGGGGGGGTGGTGGTGGAAAGGGTGGGGATTAACCAATGGGCCTGGCCCTCTCCCCAAATTCCAGTTGCAGCAAATCTCCTCTGCTCATTGCTTTTTGGCATACGCAGGAGGAATAGAAATTTGCCTAGCCTATGCAAAGGTAAGTTTCAATTCTATTAAGGACGCATAGGCGAGGATTATGCTTAATCTTTCTTCGCTTTATTCCAAAATTATCAAACAGCAGCTTATTAAAAAAGTGTACAAAAGCTACATTTCCCATAGAACAAGGGAAAAAGAATACACAGAGTTTTGGCAGCCCTTCTACAATGTCCATGCCTTCATCCAATAAGATACTGTGTCATTTCCTGCACTTCCTCTTTCTTCGCTGGAGGAGCTCTCCCATGTTTAAGCATTTTGTTTCACACCATCGATGTCTTAAAAAAAAACAATCATTTTTCGAATAACACCACCTTTGGCATAAGAAGCAAATTTGCAACCTAAATTAGGCATGTAAACACAAGAGGTGTAATTGATAAGACAACAAGCGATCAACATGAAGAGACTACACAGTTCAATCCCATGACCCCTTTACAAAAGTTAAAAGAGGACTACTTACATCCGCACTGGGCGGGATAGCAACCAAAGAGCTTGCAGGGAGGGATAATCCTCTCCTCCGTGTCCTTAATAGAATTGAAATTTACCTTCTCGTAGGCTAGGCACATTTCTATTCTATGTCAGGACCGGAGGCGAGGAATATGCTCCTTTAAAGCTAGTCACTGACCACCTGGGCCACATTCAGCAGAGGTTTAAAATAGAACCTTTTAAAAGTAGAGTCTGATGACCAATCCGCTGCCTTCATAAGGTCTTCTAACCGAACATCTAAGCTGAACGCTTTCGAAGCCATCGCCCCTCGTGCTGAATGTGCACCAAACGCTCTTGTATTATCCACCGAACACGACGGGCTATAGTGGGAGATGAAACCACCTTAAATGGCTTCTTGAGGGCTATGAGGAGTTGTCGTTCGCCTGGAGGGCAGACTTCCTACGTAGCTTCCTCATAGGCTTCCAGGCATTGAACCACACAGAGCTTCGGTGACTCCTCAAAAGCAGGATAAGAGATTGTACGGGTATTGGACTTAGTGCGTCTACTTACCGTAAATGTTACACCCTCCGGGGAGAAAACCCTTGTTGTAATATCTAAAGCTCTGACATCTGATACTCTCCTGTATGACACCAAACATAGCAACATTGCTAATTTTGCTGACAATTCCTTCCTAGAAAAAAAATGGTTCGGTTGCCAAGATAACAGTAAATTCAAAACCTGATTAACGTCCCAGAGGTCTGAATAGCGGGGTTCTGGAGGTAAAGATAATCTAATACCTCTAAGAAGTTTACAGACGAAAGGATGCTCCCCCAACAGGGCTCCATCCACCGGTGCATGACCCGCTGAAATGGCTGAACGGGTCGTGTTTACTGACATAGCTTTTCTTTGCCAAATCCGCCAGATAGTTAAGCACATGCATTAAATATGCGACCACAGGATCCACTTCCCGTTGCATACACCAACATACCCATCTCATCCAGGCCGATCTGTATCGTTTGGACGTGCCAAGCTCTAAAAAGTAGGAGTTCAGCGTGCTCCGAAAGACCTGGCAATCTCCGGCGTTGCCTGTAGTCCGCCACGCCATGAGATGAAGTGAGCCTTCCTCCACCAGGCGGTGAGGAACTCCCTCTGGACTCAACAGAAGATGGGGAGTTTGGTGGAGTGGGATTGGAAAATCCCAAGAAAGTTCCAGAAGAACTGGAAACTAAACTTGTGACCTCCAAAACGGCATCACCAGAACCACCGAGGCTCCCTGCCTGCGCACTTGGGCCGCCGCCCGGGTGATTATGGAGAACAGCGGAAACGCATAGCCTTTCTCTTGACTCCAATCTTGAGTGAACGCATCGGTTCCCACTGCCAGCGGATCCGGTCTCCAACTGAAGAACCGTGGAAGCTGCTGATCAAGGCGACAAGCAAAGAGGTCGACGGAGAAAGGCCCACAGCGTTGCTGCAGGTATTGAAAAATCTTCGGATCCAGCTTCCAAATGCTGGTGTCCCACAGGTAACTGGAATGCCAATCCGCCACCAAGTTCTCTCGCCCTGGGAGGTACTCCTCTGTGACCGAGATGTGATTGGAAAGGCAAAACTCCCAGAATTGCTTCGCCATGTTCGCCATGGCTTTGGACCGAGTGCCCCCCAGGTGATTGATATACCTGACCGCCGACACATTGTCCATTTTGAGTAGTACCGAGGCTTGGATGCGAGCCATAGTCCAGCAACGGACTGCAAAGGAGCCCACTAGAAGCTCCAGACAATTGATATGAAGTTGTTGCTCTTGGGGAGACCAACTTCCGCCGGTGGAGAACTCCCCACACCGCGCGCCCCAGCCCGCTCGGCTTGCGTCCGACGCTATTACCAAATCTGGCGCGGAACCGAAGATGGCTCTTCCGTTCCAAGCCTCCATGTGGGAAAGCCACCACTCTTCTCGCACCTCTTCCGTCAAAGGGACTATCTGAGAATGTCAGGCCTCTCCGCAGATGATGTGCTTTTAAGTGCTGAAGGGCCCGTAATGAAACGGACCCGGGAAAATCACCTGAATGGAGGCCGAAAAGAGACCCACCAGGCGGGCTATCTGACGCAGAGAAGTCCCACGTTTAGCCAGGGTCTGCCGAATTTCGTGTTGAATCTTCGCTACCTTCCTGGAGGGTAGATTTGGAGAAGATGAGACTGAGTCATTCCCAAACCCCAGAAAAACGCCTTCTGGGCTGGGACTAGGAGGGACTTCTGCTCATTGATCACAAACCACAATTCCTGAAGCAAATACACCCGCCATCTGCAGATGACTCCGCAGTTGTAAGGGGCATTGGGCCAAGTTAAGAATATTGTCTAAGTAGACAATCAAGCGGATCCCGTGTGCCCTCAATTATTCTACCGCTGGCGTGAGGACCTTGGTGAACCACCACGGGGCCAAGGAAAGCCCGAACAGAAGACATTGGAACTTGTAGGCTTCTCCCCGCCAAAGAAATTGAAGGAATCGTCTCTGCGGCGGAAAAATAGGGACCACGCGTTATGCATCCTTCAGGTCCAGCCGCACCATCCAATCGAGTGGTAGGAGTACATCCCTGAGCAAATGAATGCCTTCCACTTTGAAATGCATGTACACAGCCACTCGTTGAATTCCCGAAGGTTGATAACCGATCTCTAGCCCCGTCTGTCTTGTCCACCAAAAATAGGTTGCTGAGAGAACCTCCGGGATGGACCTCCGTATAACACACCGTCCCTTTTCGGAGCAGGTTGGCCACTTCCTCGTCTACCATAGCTGCATCCTCAACACAGAAAACTATTGGGCGCGGACAGAGGTCCTGACGGGGGGATCCGTAAAATTCTATTTGGAAACCTCTCACAGTTTGCAGCACCCAAGCGTCCCTTGTAAGAGCTTCCCAAGCAGGAAAGAACTGCCCCAGCCTGCCCCCAACTCGCAGCTGGCAAAACACTCACCGTTAGCATTTCCTTTGCCGCCTTTGTAACCTCCTTGGCCTTGAAAGCGCTGTCCTCTTGTCGGGTAGAAGTTGGGTATTCTGGTGTTGAGCACGGCCGGGCGGGCGGCTCCTACCTTGACCGGCCCAGTGGAAAACCTGAGGATTAAAAACTCTTAATGTTCCCCTGAGCCTTATCTAAGGATGTAAAGGTGGCGACGAACTTGCCCAGTTCTTCAACGAAGGGCTAGCCGAACAAACCCCCTTGTGCCGTTGCCCCCGCCTCCGAACAGGCCAAATCACCAAGTTTAGGGTCAACTTTTATCAAAAGAGACCTAAGTCTTTCCGTTGAGAGGGCACAATTGGTATTGCCCAGAAAGCCGATTGCCCTTTGCGCCCAAGCCGACAGGACTTCAGGATCAATCAAGGAGCCCGAACTACGGGCTTCCTCCTCCATGTCCAGGATTTTCGTCATTGGACCAATGGCGCCTAATAACTTGTCCTGACATGCGTGCCAGGAACGATCTATCCCTTTTTTAGGGTCTTTGATGAACTTAGCTAGGAAGGTAGCCATCTTTCCTTCATTTTCAGGGGTAAGGGCCACCTTGCCGTCCAGGGTAGGTCTGGGGCATTCCGCTCGCAGTCGACTTCTGGCCTCATTCTCTAACGGTTTCCTGAGCCGCGACGCTACATACAAGGCGGCCTTCTCAGAGGGGATCCACTCAGCCGACCTTGGATGCACAATATCTTCCGGGTCTAACATGTTGTCAATGCCCGCTTTAGGTGGTTCGGTAGAACCCATGGGCGCCAGGACCTCGAGGAACCTGCCTCATCATCAGAGACGTCCGGAGTGTCCCCTTGCTGGGTCTGGGGAGAAGCCGGTTCGGGGTCCGAACTGGGAGGGACCGACTCCTGGGGAAGCACTATGAGCGCTGTGTGCTCCAAGAACGCCTGCTTGAGGCGTTCAAAGGCATCCTTATCAACCTCCCGTCACACTTCTTGGGGGCAGGAAGAACTGTCTGGTTCCCTCATGGTCTCCGCCGGGATCTCTGCCGGGTTAGTCTGG
Source organism: Lissotriton vulgaris (assembly GCF_964263255.1). Taxonomy (NCBI): domain Eukaryota; kingdom Metazoa; phylum Chordata; class Amphibia; order Caudata; family Salamandridae; genus Lissotriton; species Lissotriton vulgaris. Next base: position 1,526,635,016 of record NC_141687.1, on the reverse strand, counting down.
GGCGGCTGTCCGACTCGAGCATAGCTGCTCAATTTTATCAGCCAAACGCTGCTCCATCGGGGTCATAAGCTCATTGACGGCCCTATAATTGGAGTTATCCACCTTATTATAAAATCATCGTCCTACTGTAGGTAGGAAAGGGAGTCCTCCTCGTAATATTCGTGCTCCATGGCCAAGGGAATAGCACACCCAAGCTGAAAGCCAATGGGCACACTCCAGCAGCGCGCAAGGGATGTATGCTGAGGGTCTCTCAGGGTATTGAGGGGCCAAAGGCACACAATTTATGGGGAGGTTGTCAAGTCCCCAGGACACCAACACACCCTCAAGGTACAGGGGGTAGCTGCCTGGCCGGGTGTAAGAGATATCACACAGGCCGGAAGGCAACACCAGTGTACTGACCCTGTAAACAGGGCTTTAGGGCTAACTAAGCCGGTGCAACCACACCACTACCTACCCGTGTAGGAACACGGACGTAGGACTACTTGGGCAATACTGTCCCAGTCTCGCAGGGCACTTCAGGCAGCAAAATCAGAGCGTGGGCAGAAACAGTGACCAGAGCGCTTCTTCACTCGATTCTGACAGAAGCGCGCTCCGGATCACCGAGACTCGGCGGCTCCACATTACCCTCTAGGGGCTGGCGGCCTGGCCGCAAGACTAAATGTAAGCCGCGTCAAGCGTTCCCGCGTCAACAAATACCACAGAAGGGATATTCCTGAAAGATAACCTGCCAATAACATATACCAGTATCCCCGTAAGACAGAAAACTGCACATTAAGAATACACCAAAAAAGCACTTATCTCTAGCTGCTGAGCAGCAAAGAAAGAGGAAGTGCAGGAAATGACACAGCATCTTATTCGATGAAGGCATGGACATTGTAGAAGGACTGCCAAAAGACTGTGTATTCTTTTTCCCTAGTTCTATGGGAAATGTAGTTTTTTGTACATGTTTTTAAGAAGCTGCTGTTTGATAATTTTGGAATAAAGCGAAGGAAGATTAAGCATAATCCTCGCCTCCGGTCCTGACATAGAAATAGTTGCAAAGGATGGTCCACAGCTAGGATTCTGCACACAACTTCCCTTGCTGCACATGGCTAATCGCTGTGCTCATTGGGGTCCAGCATAGAATCTGACCTTCGTCTAGGCCTTGCGCTTAACTTCCTTTTCGGCAAATGGCTCGCAGCATATACCCAAAGCACTTGTACAGCAGTGCCTGGCCACCAAGCATGGCCTGTGGCCAGATATTGCCAAAAACTCTTTTTCAGTAAATCCTTCACTGCGCAGGAACTTCAGAGATTTGGAGCGGTGGTTGTCTGAGTGAGAGAGTAGGTACAGCAACTGGCTGCTTTCAGTGGACTCTTGCTGAAAGAAAGGCCTGTAGCAGCCTCCGTGTCACAGTTCTGACTAGACATGGTTTTAGATGACCATGTATAGTTGCACTGTAAATCTTTGAAAAAAAAAATACTTTTTAGGATTCTAAAAAAATCAGTTTTTAATTGAAAATGAGATTTAAGCTACTATGTTCAGTTAGAGACTTTGGCATGCTTGCTTTGCGTTCATTTGTACCCCCCCCCATCTTGCACACTCAACTTTTAGTGTAGGGGCATGTTTCGCATTTTGCATTTCTTTGCTTTTCTTTTTTTTACCAGAGATCAGGCACTAGAAAATATCCCTGAGGCAGCCATGTGCTAGTTTCTAAGCTGCATCATTGTCTGACAATTCTCAGTTCTCTGGCTAAGCTTAGATGTGAGTTTTGGAGGCCAAGGGAGCATGACATTCCAGTGACAAAGTGTTTTTCCTGAGAACCTTCCTATTCAGTCCGCTAGGCACCAGGATTTTCTTCAGCTACGTCCAGCTAACCGTCTGTCCTAACTGAGATTTGGCTATGGTATTTAGAACTAGATGTAGTATTTTCTGTCTTTGAACTCTTATTTGAATATTATGGAGTCTGAGCTAGTGGTTGTGTGTTGTAAATAAATGGAAAATGTGAAAGATTTGTGCCTCCTGAGAACTGGAGTGGTTACTGGGGGTGCAGGATAGTATGTACGAAGGCAAACGGTAGGCACACAAAAATGAAGAGTGAAGTTACAAGAAGAAAGAAGAGTGAAAGAAATAAAAAAGGCTGGAGTTAGACTTAAGACGCAGATGGGAGTACAAAAAACGGTGCAGAGTACAGCAAGACCAAATGCGCTGACGCAATGTTAGGCGGGAAGGTGAAGGTTAAAAAGAGTGGGAAGAAGATAAGTGAATGACAGACTCAAAAGGAAGATGTGTGAGAATGAAGGTGAAGGCTCAGTGTTACATCAGTAAAAGAGGCATGCACATGCCACAAAAATGATAAAACTCATACAAAAGCGCTGACAGTGTGTGCTTTTGCTAACAAGATCTAAAATCCTTTAGGGCTAAAAATCATTGCTTGTGTAACCAAAACAGTCATCCGCCTGGCCCCATACTACTTTTTGTGTATGAGGGAAATCTTGTAGAACTGTCAACTCTGGATATTCTGTAAAGTTCATGGGCAGCTAACAAGGAGCTTCAAGGTCAGGCAGATTAGCATGAGAAATATGTTTTGGAAATTGTTCAATTGCGTTCGGTCTTTGGATGGCACAATATTTCTGCAGGCAGTTTATCCAGGAAGTTATATCTTGGTCTAAGTTCTACTTCTAGTTTCTTGTTAGAGGGGGGCGCAACAAAAGTTATGTGAACTCAAATAAAGGAAATACGTTTTCAGCCCAGTCAATCTGGAGCATTTTGCATTTACTTCTGTGTATATTCCATTGGGCGTGTCGATTAAGACAGTGTGATTGATGTCGTTTTTCAGTTCACATATTGTGCTGAAAACTGGGAACGCTGAACAAAGGAATCAGTAAAAGGATAAGCAATTTAAATGGCTCTAGAGAGAACATTACCAAACCTGTTTTTGGGATACCATGAAGTCTGAGAAATCCCCCAATCTTTGACCACTAGCTTTGCTTTACTATTGTGGATGTTTGGGGCTCTCTCCTCCCGCAACAAACCGCAAAGCGATGGAAGGAATGCTTGAATAAATCTCAGCCACTGGCTTCTGCTCGGGCCACTTTCCAGATCATATTTTTGGCACAATCCTTCACTCTAGATAAATGTCAGGCATATGCAAATCTGTCTTGGATTTATTAAGTTCGGTGTTTGCAGAGAATTGCTTTTAAAAAGTTGAAAATGTATTTTCAAGGTCTTCTCTCTACCAGCCAATCAGACTACGGTGATCTTCTGTTCACCCGTAGATTCCTTGATTTGTGCAGAATTGAACATGCATGGTTTTGTTAATTTACTATACTTTTTAGGAAAGTTTTGTTTCTAAATGATAGTATACTCCAATCAATATTCATTTTTAGGCTTCGCCTGAGCCAGCGCATGCGCTGCACTGGCGAGACATTTAGTCAGTGGGCTTTAAAAAGCCGTCCACAGCTTTTTTTGTGGCCTAGAGCGTGCGGGTACGCTCACAGTAACACGTATTCCTCACATTGCTCGATCAGGTGCCATCTGGCTTTCCTCTTGCTTGCTCTCCCAAGCGCGTGCTTCAACGCTCCTCCATCTGCCTTGGCTTTGCTCTTTATTCGCTGCATTAGTTTCCTGTTTCCTCCTTTTCCTCCTTTTCTTCCTTCCTTCCTTCCTTGATTTCTTTTTTCCATTGTTCTTCCTACCATATCACTTTTCTCCATCTTCCCTTCTTTCCTTTCTTCCTTCATCTCGCGATTCCATTCTACCACCCTACTCTTAACATCTCTCACCCTGGTTATCTTCCTTTCTTTCTTTCCCTCCCTTTTTGCTTTAGGTCCTCTTGTCTATACCATCAAGAGAAGAACGCCAAAGAAACGTTTTATTCTGGGTGAAAATGTGATGCTTTGTTGTCGATCTCCAGTTCTCTCACCAAGGATGCTATTAACTTGGATATTCGATTCAGGTTAATGGGTCCACCTTATTTCCTCCTCGTTGTCTCCCTTTCTTTCTTCGCTTAAGAAAGTCACGTAAATATGGATGGCTTTCATTGCTGTCCTGTCGCCCCCGTTCTTTACAGTGAATTTTTGCCGGCTCCATCCCTCCCCGCCCTCACCCTCGTTTTACAGCTCCAATCAACAGTGAACAGCTTGCTGAAGCACCATTAGAGCATTTTCTGAAATATGTAAGCACAGTTCTTTACTGGAATGTTAATAACATATTTCTGCCAGCTCATATGGAAAGAAGTTAAGCGAAAACACAATTAACTTTAAAGCAAAGCATGGCCATAAACTTGTATTTGAACAGAGGCTGAATACGTTGCAAAGCACTGTTTTTATCGATCTCCTAATGTGCCAAGCAGCTCGAATTGCGGGAGCTGCTGACCAGTTGTAGTGATTTTTAGATTTGATCGTTTCTCTCAATCTTTGAGATTAAAAAGAATTATTTTAGAAGCCCTCGTTGGCATACTAATACAAGCATTGGCATAGCCAATAGGTCTTGCCTTTGGGACCTTATAAGTGTTTAGTTATCCAGCACAATATCCATTGTGCAACATCAACTGTTGCATGGCTAAACACTTAAGGTCCCAAAGGCGAGACCTATTGGCTATGCCAATGCTTGTTAAATCCTGCATGTCTTTGGGATTCCTGGAGTCTGCGTTGCTTTGCCCCCCGTTCTCTGCACTTCTTTGGTCCACTCTAGTCTGCTTTTCTTTGCCCCCACAAAGACTGTGCTTACTCTAACCCCCACAACCCTCCTCTCTGCCAACTTGCAATCTGTTTCTTTGCACTGGCACCCTGAAAGTAATACTTCACTCTCCTTTTATCCATGTACCTGCTGCCTCTGATCCCCACAAGCTTTATCATCTGTGACCCACGTGCCCCTGTCTCTGACCCACGTGCCCCTGTCTCTGTGACCCACGTGCCCCTGTCTCTGTGACCCACGTGCCCCTGTCTCTGTGACCCACGTGCCCCTGTCTCTGTGACCCACGTGCCCCTGTCTCTGTGACCCACGTGCCCCTGTCTCTGTGACCCACGTGCCCCTGTCTCTGTGACCCACGTGCCCCTGTGACCCACGTGCCCCTGTGACCCACGTGCCCCTGTCTCTGTGACCCACGTGCCCCTGTCTCTGTGACCCACGTGCCCCTGTCTCTGTGACCCACGTGCCCCTGTCTCTGTGACCCACGTGCCCCTGTCTCTGTGACCCACGTGCCCCTGTCTCTGTACCCCACGTGCCCCTGTCTCTGTACCCCACGTGCCCTTTCTCTGTGCCCCACACGCCCTCCGTCTCTGTGCCCCACGTGCCCTCCGTCTCTGTGCCCCACGTGCCCTCCGTCTCTGTGCCTCACGTGCCCTCCGTCTCTGTGCCTCACGTGCCCTCCGTCTCTGTGCCCCACGTGCCCTCCCTCTCTATGCCCCACGTGCCCCTCCCTCTGTGTGCCCCACCTTTCCCAGTCTCTATGCCCCACATGCCCCTGTCTCTGTGCCCTATGGACCCACCTTGTCTGTGATCATCATACCCCCCTTGTCTCTGTACCCCACATGCCCCCCTTGTCTCTGTGTCCCCCTCATGGACCCCTAGTCTCTGTGTCTACATGCCCCCTTGTTTCTTTGCCCCACATGCCCCCCCTGTCTCTGTGCTCGCATGTCTCCTTGTCTCTGTGCCCCCCTTGTCTCTGTGCCCCCCTTGTCTTTGTGCCCCCCTTGTTTCTGTGCACCCCTTGTCTCTGTGCACCCTTTTCTCTGTGCCGCACTTGTCTGTGCGCCTCGTGTGCCCCCTCGTCTCTGTGCCCCGCGTGCCTCCCTCGTCTCTGTGCCCCGCGTGCCTCCCTCGTCTCTGTGCCCCGCGTGCCTCCCTCGTCTCTGTGCCCCGCGTGCCTCCCTCGTCTCTGTGCTAGGCGTGCCTCCCTCGTCTCTGTGCTAGGCGTGCCTCCCTTGTCTCTGTGCCCGGCGTGCCTCCCTTGTCTCTGTGCCCGGCGTGCCTCCCTTGTCTCTGTGCCTGGCGTGCCCCCCTTGTCTCTGTGCCCGGCGTGCCCCCCTTGTCTCTGTGCCTGGCGTGCCCCCCTTGTCTCTGTGCCTGGCGTGCCCCCCTTGTCTCTGTGCCTGGTGTGCCCCCCTTGTCTCTGTGCCTGGTGTGCCCCCCTAGTCTCTGTGCCTGGTGTGCCCCCCTTGTCTCTGTGCCTGGCGTGCCCCCCTTGTCTCTGTGCCTGGCGTGCCCCCCTTGTCTCTGTGCCCGGCGTGCCCCCCTTGTCTCTGTGCCTGGCGTGCAGCCCTTGTACCTGTGCCCGGCTTGGCCCCGTTGTCCCTGTGTCCTAGACCCCCTTTTAATGCGTTTTTGGGATATTTCACTGGCTGATTGCTATCATTGATTCCCTGGTTGAACGCACAATTGGGACACATGTTGTGTCCCATTCGTAACCTAATCTGATTTGTTCGATGGTTGATAACTTCCACACGCATTGTGGGCACTCGCCGTGTCCTCCCTGTGGCCAAATATAGCTTTGATCCTGCGTCTATCACCCCACCATTCTTACTGATTGCTTGGAATTGCTTGAGGTGTGGATCTCCACTTTTATGAAGCAGGCATCTTTCTCAGGCATTATTACTATGTCCTGATAATGATACCATTACCGTATTAGGGATCAAAACGCCGTTGACCTTAGCACCTTGACACTGATTTGTTCATTCAGTTACTGTAAATATGTGCAATGGTACTATTTACATGGCTGTGGCCTAATCGTTGATTGTATTGTGACCACACGATGTTCTGCCAGAGTTCTGAAACTCCCTTTCTTCTTGAATACTGTCTCACTGTCTATGGTTTCTTTATTTTTGATGTGAATAAAATTATAATTTTCCTCCTGGGACTCTTTTAACTTAGATGTCATTGTATCTCTGTGTTCATGCCTGTCTTACTTCTATTGTAAGGAACCACTGTTCCTGTATAATTACTTACACCCCAGGTCCCTACCAGATAACTTGGATTCCCTTGTCTCTTGAAAATACAGAGCCCCCTCTGGTCACTGTGCCCCGGAGCCCCCCTCTGGCCACTGTGCCCCGGAGCCCCCCTCTGGCCACTGTGCCCCGGAGCCCCCCTCTGGCCACTGTGCCCCGGAGCCCCCCTCTGGCCACTGTGCCCCGGAGCCCCCCTCTGGCCACTGTGCCCCGGAGCCCCCCTCTGGCCACTGTGCCCCGGAGCCCCCCTCTGGCCACTGTGCCCCGGAGCCCCCCTCTGGCCACTGTGCCCCGGAGCCCCCCTCTGGCCACTGTGCCCCGGAGCCCCCCTCTGGTCACTGTGCCCCGGAGCCCCCCTCTGGTCACTGTGCCTACCCAGTCTCTTGAACGCAGGTGACCCCAACCAAGTTTTATTTGACCCGATTCAGTCTCTAGTTACTCTCTGACCCCCCACCTTTTTGTTTGATCCAAACGCTTTCACATTGCATTAATACGTTGACTCTGTAGATGGAAATAAGAGTAGTTGCAGGGCAAGTGTTTTCTTATTGTAGGGTCGACTGCTTGTATTATTTTGTAGCTTAGTGGAAAGTCATGCTAAATTGTGAAATGTATGTATTTTAGGTCTAGCCTAGATAGTGCATGCGCTTTCTCTTAGAGACCTGCTGTATCGAGAACATGGGCTTGAAGCTCCTCCCATGTTTTCTATTGGCTCCTGTTAATGCTCTTTGTTAATGGCTGCTTGTGATTGGTGAATATGGCAAATTCATCCCTACTTTTGCGGTTTCGGACCCTCCCAGCAGGCCTTTTGCGGTTTTGGACCCTCCAAGCAAACTGCCCCTGTTACATGTGTTCTTCCTATTAAAAAAAAAAAAGTTTGTTCATTTGTGGCACTATTTTCTTTTTTGTTTGCCTCTAGAGCTAGCTCCGGCCTCAGCAGCAGGGAACATGCATAAGAGGCTGCCGAGGCAGCTTTGCCAACACTAGGGGTTGTTGTTACATGTTCTTTGTTTTGTGTTCAGGAACTTTATTTGGTTTTAAATGGTTACTGGCACAGTGGCAGCATGCCAGCCGCTTCAGGGGGTGCGCAGCGCTTTTTATTTCATCAACACGGCGCGGTCATCTTTTATCATGACAGCTGCAATGTTTTTTTCATAAGCACAGCTGTTCCCAGTGCAGGAACATGGTCTTGCGCTTCACCCTCCTAGTTGCTTCTCTCCACGGATCCCAGCTGCTTCGTGGCGAACCGCGACTCCCTGCCCACTTGTAGCCTGTAGGAGGTGGAACAGAATTCAGCTTAGCTACTGTCCCTCCCCCTCACCAATTCTTGAGTTGCATTCCCCTCCTGGGCCTACCTTCTCTTTCGGTTTGTTTTTATTCTACAATGTGAATGCAACCCCTTATAAAGAGAGAGCCTCAGGTGGTTGATTTTGTGACACGGGGTTTCTCATTATTATATCATAAACTACTCCGGTTGTGGTGGGATCGTCTGACGCACTCCATTGCCGTCTCTGAAGACAAGCGTCCTAACACCCTGTGTATAGGAACAGCTGTCTCTGTTTGCTTTCACTGCACCCGGTCATATGCTAACTCTCTCTCTGTCCACCCCACCTCCCTCCTATTGTCTTGTGCACTGGTGCCATTGCAGTGCTCGAGGGCCACTTGCGCACAAATTCCATCTTTCCTCTTTTGTAAAGCACTACTAGTACCACCCCTGCTTTGCACTATTTCCTCTCCATCCTCTTTCCTTCCTACCTCTTTAGATAGGTCAAATGATCACTCCACTGCAAAAAAAAATGCTTGTTTATGTCTGTAGTGTGGGTGCATTGTGGAATCAGAATTTGTCATGGAATAAGTGCGGACAATTGGAAGTTAAACTTAATACTGATACTTGCATTTGTCGCTCATAGTTGTACATGTATAATACTTGAAAAGCATATGCCATTGGACACGCTGTGTTCCAGTGTTCCTCTTTCTGATTGTGGCACTGGTTACGCCCAGGTTCTGGAGAGACTGGATAAGTGTATGTGGCTGATGATGAGGGCAATCACATTTCAGTGATCTTGAACGCAAATTCTTATGAATAACAGTTTGCGTTCTCCAGCCTCTCTTCACGTGGACGAAGAGAACTGTAGAGTAGTAAGTACATACTAGTTTACCAGATGCAGAGAAATGTTGTCTGTTGGTTATCACAGCCAATTTCATTCTGAAGTCTGTTAGCACATGCTAGACATAACCAGTGTTCGTTATGTGTGATAAATGATGGTCAATTTTGGATGAGTAGAACCTTTATTAGGAGACATGCGGACTTACACTGGGTAGTAAGTGCCTAGTGTGAGCCCACGCGAGGCAGGGTAGGGGCCTTCTCATAACTGGGCTGTCAACTCTTTTCTGTGTATTACAGAAGTGTTCGGTAAAGTATATACATATGTTTTCAGCAATGTGAAGACACTATTGTGCTCTTGTTTAGGTGTTGTGGTGAAAATCGTAAAAAAAAGTGATTCTGAGTGCAGTGCTCCACAACGTTATTGAAAATCTGAGTATGCAATTGTGAATACATGAAGTGATGTGAGGTAGCAAAAATCATAAACTCAGTACCGTAATATTGTGTGAGGAGGGTAGAAAGCAAATTAGGTTTTACCAGTTTTGTATGAAGTCTTTAGTGTTAATATTTGGAATTATATTAAGATAGTGCTGTGATGTTATTGTTAAGAATATGGATGAACGCTGAAAGTTCAAGCTTTTGACCTTATTGGAAATTGATATCGTTGTATTCATCTAATTGTTACCTGGGACTTGTGGAAAGTGGTGCCCACTTTTTTAATATTTTAGTTTTGTTAGATGATCCTGAGAACAGTGAGTGCTATTCAGGTAATAGAAAAAGAGAAATCTATTGATCATTATGTTGTCTTTTTGGGATCTGTCGCGGTGGCCTGTGACTTTGAAAATATTTGCTATTATCAGTTACTGAGATCGATTTCATGAGAACCAAATGTAAAACTATACAAGAGATATGAGCAGCCACAGACATTGGCTTTCACGCTACAGTTACTATAGCCAGAGACGCAGTGCAAACTAACCAATATGTTCAGGAAGTTAAAAGTCCGCCTACATCTAATGTAAATTCAGTTAATACAAGAAGAGTGATCTAAAAAGTACTAATAGTAGACACACACCCTTATACAGGCTTGTTGTCTTCAATCCTTAGAAACAAAGGAGCTTGTAAATATCAATCCATCATTTATACAATAGTTCAAAGAATCATAATCTTGATTTGCTAGCTCAATTAGATCCATTCACAAATGGTCTCTTGTGAGTCTTTTAGATTTTTTTCAATTTATTCAGTCCATGATACATTAATAGAAGCAGTCAAAGGCGCTGCATAGGGATCTGTAGTGAGAGGGATGCTGGAAGTTTTTGTAAAATGCACATGAAAGGATTCCAAGCAGTGTGGAATTCAGAGAAGCTGCACTATTGTGGAAAGCCAATTAATATCCTAATATGGCTGTGACTTTTTTCTACTGGAGACAGCACCCTACTTCACTTGAAGAGTTTCTAAGAACAGTGACATGTGTGTCCATACAAATTACTTATGTGGTGGTGGTGTTCATGCTATTTCTAACCCTGATGATGTCCATATAGGACGAAACACGTTGGCTGGATTGATTTGATTGCTTCTATTCATGTATCATGGACTGAATAAAATTTGGAATTGAAAAAATCAACTAAAAGACTCCTAAGAGACCATTTGTGATTGGATCCTATTGAGCTAGTGGATCAAGATTAGAATTATTTGAACTATTATATAAATGATGGATTGATATTTACACACTCGTTTGTTTCTAAGGATGGAATTTTGTTTTGACGTGGCCCAGTTGCAGTGGGAACACATAACGTTGATCATGAAGGTGAAACTACGCAATTTCCCTTATTTACACCAGTGCGCCCATGTTCTAAGCCTTAACTGCCAGCGAGTTGTGTTCTTAGGCTTGTTGCCTTGGCTTTAGTGCAGGCGCAATTCTTCTAGGAGAGACGTTCTTCAGTCTGTGTTCCCTCTGTGTTCATTTTCCAGAGTAGCCATCACTGCAAGCCGGAGCTGCTGTCTCTGACCGTAGACTGTGAGCCAAATTCTACGCTTTGTGATGTTCTGTCAGGGGCTATATGTTCTGTGCTCTCAGACCTGTAGAGGTATAATCTCCTACGCTGATGACACTTAATTGATCAGAAACAGAACTCGGACCCACGCCGACCAACCATGCTCGCAACCTCGGCATCATCCTCAACAGGCCATTGGCCATGAAATGACAAGTTAACCCAGTCGCCTGCTCCTGCTTCCACACACTTTGCATGCTCTGCAGAATCTTCAGGTGGATCCTAATCAACACCAAAAAGACTGCCACTCAGGCCCTCGTCACCACCCGCCTCTACTACAGCATTACCCTCTACGCCAGCATTTCCAGCCAGCTCCTCAGACGATTCCAGACCATTCAGTACGCGGCATCCAAACTCATCCTGGACCGTCCGACACAACCCCTCATCGCCCCCCCCTCCCCCACCTGAGAGACCTCCACTAGCTCTCCATCCAGAAGATATGCCAGTTCAAGACCCTCATACACACCACAAAGCCCTCCACGACCTAGGACCCACCTACCTCAACCACCGACTGAACTTCCACCAAACACCTAGACACCTGTGCTCCTCTTCACTCACCCTCGCATTGATCTCAGCCGCAGGTGTTTCTCCTACATCGCTGCCGAGACCTGGAACAACCTTCCCCTCCAGCTCTGTACATCCCCCTCTCTGGCAGACTTTAGAAAGAGACTCAAGACCTTGCTCTTCGGAGATACAGCGCCTAGATACACCTAGGGGTGACAGTGTTGCGCTTTACAAATGCTGTCTGTGTGCCAGTCTGCTTTCTGATTAAACCGTTTGACCAGAAAGGCTTTGTATCACATTTAGCAGAATTGAGGTGATATTATCCAAGTCAGGATGTTAAAAGAACAGCAGTCTTAATATTTTTCCAGGATTCTGCAGGCAAGAGAACTTACTTGGGGTGGCTTCTGTTTTTTGAGTACCTCTCTGGACAGTTCTGCAGACACTGCCTTTGTGTTGGAGTGTGCTCCTCACAACAGGGTGGTCTCTAGTCTGGAGCACCCACGACGGAGTCAAGTCATAAAGAGGTATGAACTTTCTACTCCTGGCTATTAACTGCCACAAACCAGTGACCAGGAAGGAAATAAAAGGGTGGTTTTACCCAAAATGCCCTTCTCACTCTGAACAACAGACTGCAGCCCCCTTTACCCCTGCTGTCTACTAAGTGGCAGTGCTATGGGAAGGATCTAGCCAGAATTCTGTACTAGCCTTGGCTCCTTTGTTCTCGCTTCGCTGCCTGGATCTCCTCCCTCTTCCATTTCTTGTGATGCCATTCCCCTGTCTGGGCACTGCAATCATCTTGCGCACAGAAACAAGCTTTGTACTTCCAATGTGAGAACCCCAGGCCTTCATCATTCTGCTTCACTCCTATGTACAATGCATGTACTACAATTGCCACCTACACAAACATGTATAAAAGACACTTGGATGGTATTAGTTGACAAAAAAGTGTATAAATCTGACTGCGCATTGGCGATACACTCTCTGCCTGGATATGGAGCATTTTGTATGCTGTTGTTTCTTTCTACAGCTTATATCCTCCGATTGCTTGATATCTCAGAAAGACTTCCCCCCATTATACTACTAAAACCCCGCATGAAAAACTGATCTTGATGTACTTCCACTTGGTTCCTCTCCTATCTTTCTTAAATGATGCTCTTCTTACCTTCTGTCCTCTTCATGCCTGCTTTTCCAAGTATAGCCTCCTCTCAGTCTCATACCTGCCTTAATCTTTTTTGTAACTCTGCAATTGGCTGATAACCATATTTCATGGATCTGAACCTATCCATGTAAACTAACATTACCTAATCTCCACCAGCCTATCCACTTGACCAACCATTCACCTGAAACCCCATAGCTCCCACTAATGATCCTACCTAACTGGTATTAATATAATATATTCGAAAGTAACTGGAGTAAATGCATGTAATTGTTTCTTAAGAGCACATGACTGATCGCAATAACCGATATTAACCACTAGTTTAACCACTAACCTTGCGTAGGATAGTAGGGTGGTATTCGTCATAAAGAACTTGAATCGTTGTTAGGAGTAGTAAGCGCTATAGAAATACAATTTCAAATACAATAGATTTTGCATAGACGAAACCTATTGGCTTTTCCAATGCTTGTTTAAAAATAGTGTAATACTGTGTCTTTTAAATTTTTAACATTTAAAATTTCAGATAAATGTCTATGGAGTACAGCGGTAATACCAAGAAATTACTGCACGACTTTTTTTGAATGCACAGTGCTCTCTAAACTACTTATAAAATAAAAGGAAAATTTATAAATACATTTCTCTATTACCACTTTCATAAAGTGTACCTGAATAATGTATATTCCTGGCAGATTACATCTATATCCGTTCACCTACTTTCATGCTACGTCTGTTTCAAGTATGCCACTCAGCTCTACGCTAGTTCACTGTATGTCAGTCCATTTTATCATGCTCCACTCTACGCCCTCTGCACTCTTAACCACTCCACAATATGCTATTACACTCTATACCACTTCATTCCGCACTGTATGGCTCTACAATGTATGCCCCTCCATGCTACGCTATCCCACTCTACAACACTACACTGTGCGTTATTCCACTCTGTCACTCCACTCAATGCTACTCCACTCTGTTGCACTCCAGTATACTGTATGCTATTCCACTATACTCCACTCCAACTCTTCACTGTGTACGGTATCATACTCTATGCTAATCCAGTGTACATCACTCTACGCTACTCCACTCTATACTAATCCACTGTACGCCACTCCACTCTACCACACTCCACTCTATGCCACTGCACTCTAAAAAGCTCAGCTGTACGATATTTTGTATACCAGTCTGCTCTACGCCACTCCACTATACACTACTTACGCTATTCTAATGTACAACCCTCCATTTTACAGCACTCCACTTCATTCTGTTTCACTATATGGTACTCCCAGTTATGTCCCTCCACTGTACGCCACTATACTCCACGTCATTCCAGTCTATGCCACTCTACTGTAAGCTTCTCCATTGTATGCCAATGTGCGTCTATATGCCACTCCACTGTACGAACCTCCACTACTACACTGGACGCTAGTCCACTGTACACCACTACACTACACTTACGCTATTCCACTTCTACAGGACAACATTTTACCTCTGTCTACAACAGTATATGTCGCTCCACTTGAAAACACTGTACTTTATACAAGTCCACTCTACAACACTGTATGCCACTGTACATTCTACTCCACTTTATGCCTGTACACTGTACTGTGCAAGATTTTCCAACAGTCTACGACTTAGCAGTTCACTTTACTGTATGAGATCCCACTCCAGTTTGACACTTTACGCTAAACCACTCCACTCTACTCCATTCCACTCTGGCACGCAAATCCAGTCTATTTTACTTCACTCCACACTGTTAAGCCACTCCACTCAACTCCAGTCTACTCCAAAGCATGACACTTTGCCTCATTCTACGCCACTGTCAGTCCATCCTACACCGCTCCACTGTACGACACACTACTGTACTCTATGCAACTCCACTCTACAATACTGTACTACACTGTATGCCACTCTGACACTATACTCACTCTATGCCCATATACTCTAAATGACTGTATGACACTGTAGGTATGACACACCACTCTATTATATGACACAGTACTCCACTGTACATCACTCTCCTCCAGTATACGACATACCACTCTACGGCACTTCACCATACCACACTACAGTGTACGAGACACTCCGTCACTGTACTGTACGACAGTGCTCTCAACAACACTGAACTATAGGACTGTGTACTCCACTGAACTCCCCTTTGTGCCATTACATTGTACAACTCTCTATTTCATGCTATGCCACTGTGCGACACCCTACTCAGCGACACCCCATTCCTCTCTAGGACACTCCACTCACTGTACAGCACTCAACTGTACGACATGCCCCTCCACTATACAATACATCCCTCCAATCTATGATACTTCTCCTCGGCATACGACACACCACAGACCTCCACCGTATAACACTTTACTCCTTTGTACGCTACATCACTCCATTACACTCCATTTCACTGTACAACATTCCACTCTATCACATTGTCCTTCACTATACTCTGATACTCCACTTTACGACACTCAATTGAATGACACCCGACACTACGATTTGAAACACATTTTTATAAAAAAAAATTAAAATAATTTAATTTAATGAAAAAAGCAGATTAAAGCTGTTATAGTCAAACAACGTTATTGATTATTTCTATACAAACCTAACTTAAGCTATACAAGCTTTAGAAGTTCTAAAGTTATAGTTCCAACCTAAGTTTATAATTTACTCACCACCTCTTGTAACTTAATGTTATACTGTACTCACCACCTTCCATTTAGTTTAACTTGTGGCACTTCTGTACACAACCTTGTCACCTCATTCGCCACACTACATTAACTATATAACTTCCCTTTTCTCCAAACAATGGTTATACCCTTGCTTATTATATAACTTCTTATACAATGCAAAATCATAGCATTTATAACAGTTATGGCATGTCAAACGTCATCATTTCTGAGAACGCTATGCATGGCGGAGTGGCGAGTTATAGTTGATGCAGTGAGGCAAGTGAGCTGGCAAGTGAGGTGACAATATTGGGTCTGTAGACGCATTAGTTGTAGAAAATTGAAGGTGCAGAGTACATTATAAATGTAAGTTACAACAGGTGGTGAGAAAATTATGCATTTAAGTTTGAACTATAAATTTGGAATTTCTAAAGTTTCTATAGTTTAAGTTGGGTTTATATAGAGAGAATAAATAACGTTTTCCTAACTATAACTTCGCTTTAACCTTTGGTTTTTTTCCCATTAAGTGTTTACACCCCCCCCCCCCCCCCGCCCCTCCGCATGCTGAGCCACACCCATGTGTCATCACTGACGTGAGCCCTGCCTTTATGTACGTGTATTCCAGACAATTAGTGTTTTCGTATGTATTCTATGTCCTTATTTTCTGTACCCACACAATCATGGCTTTTATCACCCGTGCCCTTCTTAACTTATCTGTACAGATTCGCTAAGATTATAAATTTTAGTTCTTTCCATCCTCAGCAGGGCACACATGTCCACTTGTCTACATGCCCTAACAATCCAGATGTGTATATCCATTTTTGAAATTATCAATTTGTGTTGCCTACCCTGCCCATGTCTCGCAGCACACTGGACCGTCGCGAACATCCGTATTTAGCAGATGAGAAACCTCCGGCATCGGTTCCTCAGAGGCTCACACTAGTATTTCTGGCGGCTGATTGTGACTGAGGAATGACAAACACAAGTGGCTCTTGCAGACGGGCCTAAAATAGCCTTTGTCATCGGCCGTTCCACATTCCTTCGTGTCACTGGCTCTGCTCGAGCATAGAGCTAAGCACCTATTTTAGTCTTTCTGCTCCATTCGTAGTGTCTTTTTTTCTGGAAATCCCCCTTTTTAATGCGGATGATTTTTGCGAACTAAATAAAAACTATTCTTTAATCCAACGAGAATATTGTACTGCTTCGCGAGTTGAATCATGCTGTTTTTTTTCCTTTGGAGAGTCAATAAAAATCATTATTTGATTCAAATGTTTAGTTGAAAAACAAAGATTCAGGGGCTTGTTGCAGATTTGTATTTCTCAGCGGTTTAACAGATTTTCCAACTCTTTGTGGCAGTTAATGACCCCATCTATGAGTAAGAAACTGGTCCTTGGCTATGACGAGGACGTTCACTCATTTTCGGGACCCATAGATTCACTTTTGCCACTAGAGGTATGAACCCGCATCTGCTAACGGCTGTTTGTCTGAAAGTCGTCTGAATTACGCGAACCTTTGACCTATGTGTTTAATGCCAAAGTGGGAGGGGCGTGTTTTGGACAAGAGTAAAGGATTTAACCTTTTCCCAGTGTCTAATCCTTGTTTCCTTTTTCAGAATGCTCAAATGGTGTTGAACCAGCTGAGGGAGATAACTGGCATCCAGAACTCCTCATTCCTGCACGATGCGCTAAAGGTTAGTAAGGTGCTTATGTCAAGGTATTAAGCAACATGTCATTTATTAGGCCTGACCTTCTTCCAGGTTGTTAGGAAATGATTGTGGTGATGGAGTTCCCCTTAAGAAATGGCTAAGTAAGGCCTGCACAAAGTAAGATTTTGGTGCAGATTGAACAAGCATTGGCAAAGCCAATAGGTCACACCTATGCAAGAGCTATTGTCTTTGCCAATGTGTTTTAGCTGTGTTGCACATCAGAGTGACTGCTATTCAGCATGGCTAAACGTTTGTGGAATAGAGTGGAGTGTCGTGTGGTAGAGTGGAGTGTCCTAGAGTGACCTAGAGTAAAGTGGCATAGAGGTAGGTCTACTGTCATGGATTAGAGTGTCTTCGAATGGAGTATTGTAGAGTCCAGTGAAGTAGTGTCAGTGAAGTGGAGGGGTGTAGAGTGGTGTAGCATAGAGTGGAGTAAAGTGTTTTATAGTGGAGTAGTGTTGAGTGCAGTAAAGCATTGTAGAGTGCAGTGGCATAGAGTCTCAGAATATCGTGAAGTGATGCAAGTGGAGTGGCGAACAGTGTCATGATTTCATTAGGTGGAGTATCATAGAGTCGAGTGGCATCAGTGGAGTGGGGTAGCATAGAGGGGAGTAGAACATCGTAGTGTGTTCTGGAGTGTAGTAGAGTAGAGTAGAGTGGACTGGAATAGAGTCGTTTTGTAGAGAGGAGTATGCATGGCATGGTAGCTCATTGCCAATACAGACATTGCATTTTCAATTGAAATGACATTACATTTGCATAGACATACAGTTTTACTGATAAAACTTACAGCGTTCAAATGAAATAGTGTGGAAAGGGTGTCACCAAGTGTATGGATTTGTTTTGATCGTATAAATATTTATTTCCTCCACACATCAGAATTTTTTTCTTTTTTAACCCCTTCCATGCTGATGACGGCCCCCAGCCGTCATGCACTACGGTGCTCGTGTGCTGATGACGGCTGGGGGCCGCCATGAACCCGCCCACTCGCGATTCTGCCGCACAGGCGCAGAATCGCGGCCGCATGGAAGGGGTTAAAGTGCTTCATTTGTGCTTTTCAAATTGTGATAGAATCTGAAATATTTTAACAGTTCACTTAGACATTTACATTTTGTTATGTGCTAGAAAAAATAACATCCTATAGCCTTTCCTCTCAGCAGGATTGTCTTATAAATCCTCACACTTTGAAGTTGGAGAAAGAAATCTAAACATTAAGCTCCCTGGAAGACGTAGCCTGAATTTGATCTTGGTCTAATGTACAGCAAAGGTGACAATATAACAACAAAATTTAAAGGGCCATTTACTGAAAGCGAGCACTTGTGGAAGACTACAAGGAGCAGTGGTTAACAGGCTATGCTCATAGGAGGGACAAAGACGTGCTGGACAGCCTAAAACGCATAAAGCAAGCAACCAGAAAGCAAGCAAATGTGAGTTACAAATCACAAAGCCAATGTCAAACAATTGGAGGAATGCATTCCCAGGGAAGGTTTCGGAATATCACGAAGATGTCTGTGCAACTGGTAGGCTTCGACCTAAAAGGACACATTTCAAGGATTCTTTTAGGAATATGAGCCCCTTGAGGGGCTGTTGGGGCTAGTGACTTAGGAGTTTGCTTAACTCACGCTTACTGAATGAACATGCACCTGTTCATGTTAGGTGATCTAGAGTGAAGGACTCGCTCTGTCCTATATCATTTGGCCTGCGTGCCTTAGCTACTGTTGACTTTTTAATAAAATGTGCAATTTGCAGTTGTATATCGTCTCTTACAATCTGATGAAGGTGTGTTTAAGTTGTGAATAGCCTCAAAAAGCCCCTACTTTTAAATGCCAGGTTGAATGCTTGACACTAACTGACCTGTTGTGAAACGACATGCTTTGCATTTGTTTATGCCTTATTTCAAAAGGGAAACTTGATCAAATATCAGAAATGTTTAGAGATGAAAGCTACAGCTTGTGTTACAACATAGTGGCTTATCCAACTTCATTATGGTACAGGATGAGGAACACAGAGTGGTGGCAATAGTAAGCAGCACACACGGAGGCTTTATGGAGCCAGAGGGACAAGGAAGGAGTGTCTGTGTGCTTTTGTTGAATGTTTTGAATGGCTAACATGGATTTGGGCGAGGGAAACTCCATGTGGCAGACTGGCAAGAACTGCAGTATTGGCCATCCAGTGTAACAGGTGGCAGGGACCTGCTGAACAGGGAGTATGTTGAAGTGAAACCATGCATTTCGGCTGAAAAATTAATATGAAGAACAAAGTAGGATTCCTAAAAAATTAAACATTTTTTATTAACACTAGACCACACTGTCAATTCTCCAGCAAATTCCTATTTGAAGAAAATGTATTGGGGCCATACTAAAATTATTGTGACCTTAATCATCCGCTTTGCCCTTACACTATCTCAACTGTAACCCTTAATCTAAAACTGACATAGTCTCTACTTAATCCCTTACCAGTTCTTAAACAATATCCGGTAGATACCTTCCCCCCTTAAAGTATGTTATTTTCTCAATTATATTTTTAGGTCGAGCCTGGCCAGCACATGTGCTGCTCTGCGAGGCATGCTGTATTGGAGTATGGACTTGAAGCACCACCCACTCTACGCCCATATTTCTCATTGGCTTGCGTCATTGTCCTTCGAAATGGTGGCTTCTGATTCATTAATAGGCTTGTTGGTCCCCCCCTTAGTACTGCCTTGTCTTCATTTGTAATCTATACCAAAAAAGGGAAAACTGTTCCTAATACAAGGTGCAAAAGTCACCCATGCAAAAGGGTGCAAAAAAGTCACCCGTTTAAAACCAGGGGAAGAAAAGAGAAAGAACAGGGATCCTAGGTAACCGTCCCCACTAGTGATAGGAAAACCATCTTGTTGTCCTCTGTTGCCCTCACACACCCCGAAAGGTGTCATGCTTCATCATTGGGCAGTTGCTCCTCGTAGGGCCGGCGCTGCAATCCCCTATGGGTCCCCCGAAGGGTCTCTTTATCGGAGATCTTTTTAGGACTGCCGGTTGATGCATGTGGGTGTGTGGGGTGTGGGGAATGGGTTCCATTGAGGGTAATAAATTGACGTGCAAGTGTGATAAAAATAGGGTCACCATGCAGCGAAGGTAAATTGGTGTACCCAGAGTAGACTAAACTACTAATTAAAATCTAGCCCCACTGGTCCTGAAGAAGCGCCAACAATCCTTCTGGCAATACAGGCTCGAAACATGTTGACCTATGTTGTTCTATGCCCGGGCATAGTATGCTAGTGGGGCTAGATTTTAATTAGTAGTTGAGTCTACTCTGGGTACACCAATTTACCTTCGCTGCATGGTGACCCTATTTTTATCACACTTGCACGTCAATTTATTACCCTCAATTGAACCCATTCCCCACACCCCACACACCCACATGCATCAACCGGCAGTCCTAAAAAGATCTCAGATAAAGAGACCCTTCGGGGGACCCATAGGGGATTGCAGCGCCGGCCCTACGAGGAGCAACTGCCCAATGATGAAGTATGACACCTTTCGGGGTGTGTGAGGGCAACAGAGGACAACAAGATGGTTATCCTATCACTAGTGGGGACTGTTACCTAGGATCCCTGTTCTTTCTCTTTTCTTCCCCTGGTTTTTAACGGATTACTTTTTTGCACCCTTTTGCATGGGTGACTTTTGCACCTTGCATTAGGAACAGTGTTCCCTTTTTTGGTATACATTTATAATTAAGGAGCATGGACACTGGACCTTAAAAAGCTCCTTGGTCCCCTCCTCTTTTGTTGAAGCAGTTCATTTGTAATCTCCCATGAGGACTGACCCTTTTACTTCGGTTGTTACACTGCACGTCTTATTTAGTCTGTGAAGCACTATTTTCTTTGATGAATTTCTCCTACTGCAGGCACAACATGCTTTCCTGCAACATTCAGGGTGCCATGCACGTTTTCACATGGCGCTTTTACAAAAACGCATGTATTTGCCAACTTGACAAGCAGATGGTTTCTTTTGGTAAAAGTGCCCCATACCACGCTTTCACTTTAATAACTGCCGCTGACCTTTCTTTAGACATGTCTTGTGCATAGAAAGGGGAGTGGCCTCTATTAACGGGAAAGTGCAGCATGGGGCACATGCAATAGGTCTCCCATTTTAGAAACTTTGACCTATTGATATTGTAAATGACAATGCCTTTCATTATTGCAGGTTTTTAAACACATAAATAAAAGGCATTGTCATTTACAAAACATCTTTCAATTGGGAGACCTGTTGCATTGCAAATACTTGTTGCTTGTGCTATGATGACCTTAAAAATTCAATTCGTTTCAAATGCTTTTCTCCACAGTGGTATGTTCATAAAATGTTCCTCGTAGTGCCATTTTATGCTGAAAAGTAGTTATCTACGGTAGCACTGAGTCTTGTTCAACTCAATTTGGTCTAGTAATCTGCCTTGCTGACTTCTAAAAAGGCTCTCTGATGTCCGGAAAAACAGGCCGTTTTAGTCTGTGGGGCATTTTTTTTGTTTCCGGTAATATTTTATTTCTTGCTGGTGAACTGTGAAGAAACAGGCCGAAGGGAAGCATTTTTACACACATGTTTCCCCCGGCATGCCGTTCTGTATTCACACCCTCGGGAAGGACTAGGTGGAATAGTGGCATTTACATTAAACCCCAGGTTCTTATTTCCTGCATCACTTTGTGGTAGTAATGACAAATGCCTCAATGTTTATCAGCAGCCCCTTTAGAATGCTATGATTTGGACAGCTAATCAGAATATCCAGATTGCTGGCACTGGTTACACTTCACCTGCATTTTAGGTTTAGTCATAAGCCCTGAAGACGTAGGGTATGTTTGTCTGCCTGTGGTGGGTGAGATGGGCACATTGCCCATGTGTTCTCACACCACCACGCCCTAAAGACAGTCAGCATCCTGAACAGAAAAGTAAAACTTAATGGAATCCTATTATATGATAATTAAGCAGTCACAAATTCAAACAATCAGACACCTGTTTACTCGCCATAATGTCCATCCTCAGCAGCCTCTTAAGAAGAGGGGGGCACATATACTGGTAACCGAGAGAACGATTAGTGAAACCCACAAGTTAGACTAATGATTTTCAGGCTAGGTCACTGCTTAATTTAAGCCGCCAAAGTGGTATTTGACTACACATTATGACTACATACTTAGGGATGTTGAACTGCATGAAGCTGATCTGATTTGAAGGAATATAGGACCTTGGAGACAAAAAAAACGATTCACCTTTTTTTTCCCCATCAAAGCCAGCGCTCCAGTCTTGATCACAATGGGGGCACTGCAGAGACTGCTGTTCTAAAGAGGCAGGATTGGAAAGGAGGAATGATAGAAAATATTGAAGCAGGCAAGAAGCGGATGTCTGCTGCCTCGATCTTAGCTGTACCTTTGTTTTGTTTTTTTGTGTTCGAACAAGAGGGTACAGAATCATCCTTATGTGTGTCCTTTACCACGAGTGCCCCCTCAATCCTTCTGAGCCATGGACCAACCGTACGCCGCTCTCCACTGACCATGTAACCAGTGTCGTTCTTTCATTTCAATATCTGACCTCACCACCTGCCCTGTTCTCCTGATGATTTAACAAATGAGAACTACTGCAAAACCAGAGACTCTGCCTTTCCTTTGTGCCTGTCAAGTAGAACTGCATGCACAGTCTGTGGAAGTTTCCACAGCAATTCCTACCAGGCGGAGTGCTGTTTTGCAAGATTTTAGGCCTTTGCACACTTTTCACATCCATCTTGGGGAGGTCTGTGTTTAATTTTTTTTTTTAAAGTATGTTTATTATTGCAAGAAAAAAAAATACACATGAGTTCACATATCAATGGTATGACAGAATATTATCATAAAGTAAATCTTTAGCAATCAAAAAGAGCAACTGAAAAAAGAGAAAACAAGAGGCAAAACTATACAATACATTTTAAATAATTGTATATTATGCCAAACGAATAGTAGATAGTCATAATTAAGAAATTCCGTTTCTTAAAGTTCGAAAAAATGTTTCCAAATCTTTTCCTTTTTTTAAAGGCTTTTGGGCCTCTGTTTTGCTAGTGTAAGTTCCATAATTCTTATTTCGCTGACCAAAGCGCACCATTCTGAAACATTATGGGTATCCTTAGATATCCATGTTCTAGCTATAACTAATCTAGCACATGCAAAGAGCATAGTTAAGAGGTCCTTATTCAAGCAATTAGTTTCTTGGATGTCTAATAGAACAAAGTGTGCAGAAAGCACTGGAGTTGTAATTTGTTTGCGTTTTAAGAGCTCCATTATTCCTTTCCAATATATAGATAATTTAGGACAAGAGAACAACATGTGTTCTAATCCAGCTGCATACAGATCGCATTTTGGACATTTAGTTTTATCAGTTGCTGAATTCCCCTGAATCCAGGTAGATATTCTTTGTGGGGTGTAGTAAAGTTGTGTGATTGTTCTATATAATTGTAGTCTAAGATTGGAAGAGTGTACTATAATATTTATATGGGATAGTGCCGCTGCAATCTGTATAGGATTGATATCCATATTAAGTCTATCAGACCATTTAGTTGCAATTTTGATAGTGTCATCACACTTGCCATTAGCTAGATGTTGATAACCCAAGCTTATTAATGATTTTGTTTTTTCTGAATATAAACAGGCTAATAAGTCCGATTGTGTTATTTCAGTTATTTTCATTTTACTAAAGAAAAAGTCTTATTTGCATGTATTTAAAGTACATATCGTTTGTTAGACCATTTGTTAGTTTCAATCTTTCAAAATCTAAAATTCCTTTTGAACCGTAAAGGTCTCCCAGTGTATTGATACCAGGTCTGATCCAGCGGTTTCCTGTCCCATCTGAAAAGATACCAGGAAGGCCTGGATTGTTCCAGAGTCTAAGTTCAGCATTAAAAAATGAGCTTTTGTCAATAGACAAAATTTGATCCCAGATTTTTTTAATATGTTTGGCCGTCTTAAATTTAACTTGTTTGAAATAGTTCGGATCATGTACGCGAAACACAAATTGGTTACTATCTGGCCCTAGCATGTAGTGATGGAAAATAGAGGACTTTCGTATTTCATTAAACTTCATATTCGACGAAAAAAAGTTGCAAAAAAGTACAAATTAAAATCAGGAAATGTAAGACCGCCTTTTGCTATTGGTAGTTCCAGAAGCTTTATAGCCCTACGAGCTTTCTTAAATCCCCATAAGAAGCTGCTACATATGCCATCGAGTTTAAAAAAAAAAAGTTTGTTAGGTTGTAAAGGTGTAGCCCTAAATAAATAAAGTATTTTAGGTAATATCTTCATTTTTATCATGTTAAGTCGCCCTATTAAGCTAAGTGGTATCTTATGCCACTTTTTGAAAGTTAGAGCAGTTTCTTTTAGTAAAGATTCATAATTCATACTTAATATGTTCTCAACGTTGGCAGCTAATTTAATTCCTAAATAAGTAGCATTTTGACATATATCATATGTAGGTTCTTCTGGGAGATAGTTAGCAATAATTTGTGTTTTGCTCACATTTAATTTGTAACCTGATACATTGCCGAATTTTGTCACTTCTTCAATTATCTCAGGCATTGCCTTGTTTATGTCTGTTGTATATATCGCAATATCATCAGCAAAAGCTGTTAGTTTGAGGCTCTTTTCGCCGTGGTATACTGGAGTGATATTAACCTGTTCCATTAGCGCATTTAAAAAAGGTTCAAGAGATAGAGCAAATAGTAATGGGGAGAGAGGGCAGCCTTGCCTTGTTCCTCTTCCTATCTTGAAGTTAGCTGAGTCTTTTCCCCCATAGCTAGTCTTAGCCAGTGGATTATCGTATAATGAGCAAACCCAGTCCAGGAATGGTCTGGAGATACCCATTTTCTTTAACACTTCCCACAAATATTCCCACCCCACTCGGTCAAATGCCTTTTCCGCATCTAACATGATCATACCGAGTGGGGTGTGAATAGTCTCAGCAACATCGAAAGCTGTAATTTCCATATTTACATGGGCAGTGGTGTCTCTCCCCATCACAAAGCCATGTTGTTGTAAGTTAACCATATCTGGCATGATGGGAGCAAGCCGATTAGCTAGGATCTTAGAAAAAATCTTAACGTCTGAATTGAGCAAAGAGATTGGCCGATACGAGCCGCATTCTTTTTCGGGTTTGCCTTTTTTGAGGAAGAAGACTATTTTAGCTATTTTCCAAGATGATGGTGCTTTCTTAGATGTAAGTATTGAGTTGATCACTTCTTCCAAGAGTGGTAACAATTCTTGAGCACAGGTTTTATATATTTCCAAAGGTAAACAGTCCTCTCCGACTGCTTTTCCTAACGGTAAAGCAGCGATTGCTAATTTTATTTCAGTTAATGTTATTTTTGAGTTTAGTTGTTGAGAAACTTCTGTGTTTAGGTCCCTGGTCTGTGTTTAATTTGTAATGCTGCACAGTTGTATTTTTTGTTAATACTTGATTTGTTATATGTCGTCTGTTTTTGCTGCTCATCTTCTTTCTTGCACTCACTTATCCGACTATCCTAAACCGTTCCCAACTAAACGCTAACCTCATGCAAGTTCGAGCAGCTGAGAAACAGAATCCAGTTCTGTTCTGAAGAACGTTGCCGAGGGACAGGCATCACTGTGTTCGGGTGTTTGCTGGGACGAGAACCTTAGTGTTAGCTAGTGTGATGGTACCACGGTGCACATGCTACCTTGGCACATTCTTTCAGTACTAGAAGAGCACTATAGAATACAATGTCAGTTGGACGAACTCTTGACGCGTTGTTGAAGAGCTGCACAAGATGGTGGAAGGTTGCGACCTCTTGACATACTTAAAACGTAATGCTCAAGATAATGCACAAGATAATGCACATTCAAGGATCGTTCACAGCATTAGTAACAAGCAGTACAAGAGGAAGCATATTGAAGTTTCGTTCAGTATTGGAAGAAAACTGCATAAACTAATGGAAGTTGGTAATGGGAGTTGGTAATGGGAGTTGGACTGTCTTGTAGTGCATTGAAAAGGGTAAGGGCAAGGCAGATTGGAAGATCCCTTTCCTATGTTTACATCAGACACGTAATCTGGGAATGGTAAGTAGTGTAACACTTACAGACGCTGTACCAGGCCCAGTTGCCCAGCCCTGCGATGCCCATGGCAGCAGACACGTTTCTCATGCCTTGCTGGTCTATTTTTAAAGTGCTTTCTCCCTCGCCCCCACACCCACATTGAAAATGGCAAGCTAAAAACAGCTCTACCACAGATACGTTATCGTCCCAGAAAACGAAGTAAGTGGTTGCAGCCGGTGTGGTTTCAGCCTCCTAGGCCAGTTCTCGCTGTGCTGTAGCCGAAACACGTTTCCAAGCCATATACTGATGCAGTGTATAACGCAGGCGTGTACGAAACGGTACTAGATGTCCCACAAAGTGTGTGCATTTATTTTATAGTATGTTTTAACTTTGGGCTTGTGAATAAATGTTTATCAGTTCATTACATTAGTTTTAGCTTCACTCCCCTGTATAACATTAATTGGCAAAGCGAATAGATCTTGGAAAAGCAGCACACGAGGGACCGAGAAATAGAGGGAGTGGGGAAGTAGAAGGACATGAGGGAGAGAGCAAAGTGTGAGTCTGGAGATGCTCATGAGGGAGACAGCAAGAGTATGTGCGAGGGAGATTTGGGAGAAGCACGGGAGAGAGAGCAGCACGTGAGGGAGAGAGCAACACGGAATTTTGCTAGGGGGAGATGCACACAAAGGAGAAATCTGAAAAGCAGACGCACCCTCATGAACTGCTTAGCCAAGAAGGAAAAAAAGTAGTTCAGTTAAAATGACCAGTGCACGCATACAAGCCCACCAATCAAAAGAATGGTTAAGAGGTTATGCTTCCGGGGAGAGACAAAGGAAAGAAATGGAAATGCAAACCTTTGAGTAAGAAGCAAGTGAATGACGGTGACAAAGGCGGCAAGTGGTAAGTAATGGGTGCACTGTAATCCCAGTGTTGGTACACAATAGGTCTTTTAGAACCAGACAGCTTTGCGCTGGCTGTTCGGCAAACGACCTCAAAACACAAGGATGTGGGAATGTAAAACATGGAGGAAATTGAGTCTCTTATAAGAACACTACTGTAACAGTTTGTTAAAATATTATCAAAATTATCGATGTGCTACCTGTAAAGCAGCGCTTCTTAGACACATTTCTTCACTCCAGGGTCACTGATACTGGAATTTTCGGTCTGCCTTTCTTGTGAATCAGATTTATAGCCATATTAAGAGCTGTGGAACTTGCTTATATGTGTCTTGCATATTACCTGTATTAAAATCAGTTTCTCGAGTTCTAAATAACACTGCTGAAGTGTCTTTAGATATATTGAAATAGTTCTGGGAAAGTGATGTCCAGTATAGGCCAAGGAGGGCTGCTTCCATGACACATTTTCAAGATATCCAAATGATATCATTCGAAATGATAGATCTACATGGAATGTGATTACATAGTTGGTGGTATTCCTGGAGATCTGGTATGCACTGAGACCAATGCCGGAAAACCCTGTCCATTGCTATCCACTCTAAAGTTATGTACAGTCATTTTCTTATTTTACATTGAAGTGGTGATTTCCTAAGCTGCAGCAGCTTTTACTCAGACCACAAATAAAGGCCTGACTATTCTATTTTTTTTCTTTTCCCATTTTTTTTCTTTACTTTCTTTTTTTACTTTATTTTGTTGTATTCTTCAATTTTGTGTACCTCAAACAACAGAGAATATTGGTATCGCTAAGTGAGCTAACAATGACGTACTCATGGTGATAAATGTATTTTATGGAACATGAGTTTTTACTCTGTGTTTTTCATTGAGACGCCAGTGCTCATGTCCGAATGTGCTTTATTCAAGGCGAGTAATGGGGACATCACGCAAGCTGTTAGTCTGCTCACAGATGAAAGTGCGAAAGAGCTGGGCCTGGACACAGAAGCAGCAGAACCATCAGACGGCGAAGGGAGCGCCGTAGGCAAGCAGGCCCGATCATGTAAGTGTCAATCCACGTCCTGCTCTAATGCTATGTAAACAAGCATTTGCAATGCAATAAGTCTCGCATTAGGAAAGTTTGAGCAATTGGTATTGTAAATGACACATTTTTTATTTGTTTTGTTTTTGAAAATCGCGAAATTAATAGCTTTGTCATTTACAATGCCAATAGTCATAACGTTCGCAAATGTGACACCTATAGCATTTGTAATGCAATATGTGTTGTATTTACGTGACTTACATGTATTGATATTACAAATAACAATGGCTTTTAATTTTTCTTCAATAATTAATACTTAAATGAGTTATTGTAATTTATAATGGCAATAGCTTAAAGTTTTGTAAATAACTTTTGTGAAGATTATGTTCAGTGTATTTTATTGTGAAGAAAATCCAAGAACAGAAGTGAAATATGAACATCTTTTTGTTACATTTGTAATAAAGCTTGAAACATTGAGAGAATATATGTGAACCAGGTGTTGTTGAATGGTTGCACAGATTGATGCTGTGGTGGTGCTGAGTGATGTTGTGATGGCGAACGAGTGATGCTGTGGCGTTCATTGATGCTGTGGTAGCGCATAGTGATGCTGTGGTGCCCCTGAGTGATGCTATGGTGCCCCTGAGTGATGCTATGGTGGTGCGGAGTGATGCTGTATGCTATGCTATGTTTTGTTTTGCTATCCTATGTTTTGTTGTGTTATGCTATTTTTTGCTATCCTATGCTTTGATTTGTTATGCTATGGCATGCTGTGTTTTGCTATGCTATGTTTTGCTATGCTATGTTTTGCTATCCTATGTTTTGTTGTGTTATGCTATTTTTTGCTATCCTATGCTTTGATTTGTTATGTTTTGCTTTGCTATGTTTTGCTATGCTATGTTTTGCTATGCTATGTTTTGCTATGCTATGTTTTGCTATGCTATGCTTTGTTATGCTATGTTTTTTTTTTTGGTCAAATCTGTTTATTAGCATTTTATAGTTTTCAAAGTACAGTACAAAGAACAATCAATTTATCATGACATTACGGTCACGCCGGTTCAGCATTCAAGCATCACAGATCAATACAGAATGAAATCTTGAAGCCGCGCTGACAGTATCTCATAATTTTGTTATGCTATGTTTTGTTGTGTTTAATTATGCTATGCTTTGTTTTGCTATGCTATGTTTTGTTATGCTATGCTATGTTTTGTTGTGTTTGGTATGCTATGTTTTGCTATGCTAGTATATGTTTTGTTTTGCTATGCTATGTGTTGTGTTTTGTTAAGCTATGCTATGTTTTGTTGTGTTTTGCTATGTTTAGTTATGCTATGTGTTGTGTTTTGTTATGCTATGTTTTGTTATATTATGTTTTGTTATGCTATGTTTCGTTTTGCTATCCTATGCTTTGTTTTGTTAACCCCTTAAGTGCTGCCTCGGTGCATTGGCCGACGGCAGCACTACCTCCCCAGTGCTGCGCACGACCATTGGACGTCCATTCAGCACTAGTTCCAATGGACAGCGCAGCACTGGGGAGGAATGTTTAATAGCATCTATGAGGTTAAGCTATGTTGTGTTTTGTTATGCTATGTTGTGTTTTGTTATGCTATGTTGTGTTTTGTTATGCTATGTTGTGTTTTGTTATGCTATGTTGTGTTTTGTTATGCTATGTTTTGTTGTTTTGCTATGTTTTGTTATGCTATGCTATGCTATGTTTTGTTGTGTTTGGTATGCTATGTTTTGCTATGCTAGTATATGTTTTGTTTTGCTATGCTATGTGTTGTGTTTTGTTAAGCTATGCTATGTTTTGTTGTGTTTTGCTATGTTTAGTTATGCTATGTGTTGTGTTTTGTTATGCTATGTTTTGTTATATTATGTTTTGTTATGCTATGTTTCGTTTTGCTATCCTATGCTTTGTTTTGTTATGCTATGCTATGTTGTGTTTTGGTATGCTATGCTATGTTGTGTTTTGTTATGCTATGCTATGTTGTGTTTTGTTATGCTATGTTTTGTTGTTTTGCTATGCTATGTTTTGTTATGCTATGTTTTGTTGTGTTTTATTATGCTATGCTTTGTTTTGCTATGCTGTTTTGTTATGCTTTGTTATGCTGTTTTGTTATGCTATATTGTGTTTTGTTATGCTATGCTATGTTTTGTTGTGTTTTGTTATGCTATGTTTTGCTATGCTTTGCAATGCTATGTTTTGTTGTGTTTTGTTATGCTATGCTTTGTTGTGTTTCGTTATGCTATGCTTTGTTTTATGTTGTGCTTTATGTTATGCTATGTTTTGTTATGCTATGTTTTGTTGTGTTTTATTATGCTATGTTTTGCTATGCTATGTTTTGCTATGCTATGTTTTGTTATGGTATGCTATGCTTTGTTATGCTGTTTTGCTATGCTATGTTGTGTTTTGTTATGCTTTGTTTTGCTATGCTTTGCAATGCTATGTTTTGTTGTGTTTTTTTATGCTATGCTATGTTTTGTTGTGTTTTGTTATGCTAGGTTTTGTTATGCTATACTTTGTTTTATGTTATGCTATGCTTTATGTTATGCTATGTTTTGTTATGCTATACTTTGTTTTATGTTATGTTTTGCTATGCTTTGTTATGT
This sequence comes from Lissotriton vulgaris, assembly GCF_964263255.1. Lineage (NCBI taxonomy): Eukaryota > Metazoa > Chordata > Amphibia > Caudata > Salamandridae > Lissotriton > Lissotriton vulgaris. The sequence goes on along the minus strand of NC_141687.1, from coordinate 1,526,604,346 downwards.
AATGCTATGCTTTGTTTTGTTATTCTATGTTTTATGTTCTGCTAAGTTTTGTTGTGTTTTGTTATGCCATGCTTTGTTGTGTTTTGCTATGCCATGCTTTGTTTTGTTATGCTATGTTTTGGTTTGCTATCCTATGCTTTGTTTTGTTATGCTATGTTTTGCTATGCTATGTTTTGCTATCCCGTGCTTTTTATGTTATGCTATGTTTTGCTATGCTATGCTGGTGAGGGTGTGTGAGTGTGTGTGAGGGTGAGTGGTTGTTAGGGTGAGGGGTTGTGAGGGTGAGTGAGGGTGTGTGAGGGTGAGGGTCTGTGAGGGTGAGGGTCTGTGAGGGTGAGGGTCTGTGAGGGTGAGGGTCTGTGAGGGTGAGGGTCTGTGAGGGTGAGGGTGTGAGACGGTGTGTGAGACGGTGTGTAAGGGGGTAAGGGTGGGGGGGTGTGAGGGTGAGGTTGAGTGGGTTGTGAGGTTGAGGGTGTGAGGGTGAGTGAGGGTGAGGGTGTGTGAAGGTGGTGTCCCGGTGTCAGAGAGAGCAGATAATCCTGGAATACCATAAAGGAGTGATTGGAACTTGGCACGTGGGCCTTGGAGTTTAACCCAGGGGAGGCCAGCATTTTCTTCAAACCTGAGGCGGGATTGCAGATGACCCTCTCATGCAAATAATGCTAATTCAGCTCATTATATGTAAATTGCCTCTGCTGTAAGTTAGCATACGCCAGACATTTGCTGTGGGTGTCCTGAAAATGTGACATGCCTGTTGCCTTTGCGTGGAGATCTTGAAAACAAAGCATGGGGCTTGTCCTTGTCACAGAGATCTCCCAAATTTTCATAGGCCTTGCCATCACTGGGTGTCCTCTAAATGTGGCAATCATCTGGTTCTCTGTGGGGAGCCTGCCATGCCCTTGCACCAGCAGTCGGACAGACACTGGCGGTCAGTGCCCTACAGAAAACGAGAGTGGTGTTTTACTGGGAGGAGGGAAAGCTGCATTATTCTGATTTGTGAGAAACTGTTTCAAAGTTATGTAGCCTTCGATGAAAATGAGTAGCCGCCCGTCCATTGAAGCTAAAAATATTGTTAGCCACTCCCTTCTGCGTTTCCTTGGTGAGTGTTCTGCGTTTTAGCAAATGCATAAGATGGGAGAAAGAAGCTGGATTGCGGTGACTCTCTCTTCATCTGCCTCTGTATAGCTTCTGACCTTTCACATCTGTGACTTGTCACCGGAAGTGACTTCCATGGGTAGCTAATACTTCCGGTGGCTTAGTAGACTAATAGGTCCACTGTAGGGGCCTGTCTTTTGCCACATGGCCACTGGATCAAATTCCAGCCAGTGCACTCAGCCTTTGCTCCTACTAAGGTCGATAACATGAGTACAATTGAGTTGGGTGAAATGAATATCTGTTGTTCAGCGCCAAGATGCCCTTCTGGGTGAACGTGCGCTTACAAATAAATATGTGTTGTTAATACTTCCAGTCACGTGCATTAGAGTAGATTTATGTTTCCAGGGGCCACACGTGAAATGACTAGAGGCTTGTTTCCTATAAAAGAGTGGAGTCCACGCCCTCCGAATGAGGGTAGACGTATCACTGGGTTACCAACCACTCAGTGGATCACAGCGTAGGCTGCCAGTTAAAAGTGTAAAATGCAGACATACCTGGCTCAACCTTTCAATCCTCTGAGACTGTTAAAATGAGTACCCCTCAGTTGACTAACAGTAGACCGTATGCTTAGCCTCCAGTAATAGATTCCGCTTGTGCTGCCTGATGGATTGTAGATTAATAAGTCTCACATTGTAATGTGGGTGCGCCCGGTGAGCGTGTGTCCCGCCGCGCTGCACTCAGCCTTTCCTCCTACTAAGGTCGATAACATGAGTACAATTGGGTTGGGTGAAATGAATATCTGTTATTCAGTGCCAAGATGCCCTTCTGGGTGAACGTGCTCTTACAATGTAAAACAACAGTTTATCATGGTAGGGGGGAGGAAGAGGCAGGCTACAGGAAGGGTGGGAGGGAACGAACATATGGGGTGTGAGCGATAATGAAAGTAAGAGGGGGAGCAGGAAGTGAGGCCGAGCGCGCGCTGGCGAAAGCTGTCCAGATGCCAGCTTCGCGCTTGAATGCCTCGCATGCACTGGCCATAATCCGCATTCCAGAGGTCTTTGGTAGACTTTTCTTTTCCCCTTGCTATATCTCTTGCCAGCAATACGCAAGCACATTGGTAGGCGAAACCTAAAAGGGACATTTCTAGCCGTCAGCCAGCGTTGCTATTTTGAATGCTGTACTTTTCAGTGTTTATTTGGAGAATCTGACATTAGTAGACATAAGTAGGCTTTTAGCGTCTCTTCTTCACAGTCAAAGAAAGAGTTAATGTATTAGGGTGAATAAGCTGAGGACACTGCAATGAAGAGGGATGAAATTCCAATTTAGGTTGAAGGCCCAACATTGAAAGTTAAAAAGCCAAAAGTCAAAAGAGAAAGTAAGAAACATAGTCTAAAATTAATTGCAGAATATGCGATTGTTAATTTATTTTAATTTTAACTTAAAAAAAGAAAACATTGTCCCTGCCTTTTTACACTATTTCCATCAGTTACCTATGCTGTAAAGTACCATAACAACCCCCGTGCAGTCTACACCTAACCAAAATAATAAACTCAAGCCTAACCCCTACTCCAAGGCCTAACATTACTCTTGCTGTACCTTTAAGGTAAACCGTGCTCTAACTTAAGTGCTAACGCTTATTTCATCCTTTATCCTAACCCTAAACAACTCTCTTTCCCTAACGCAAGCCATTTCTCTAACAATAACTAAATACACTGTAAAGCTTTTTAACATTTTTTAAATTTCTCTTGAACTATTTTTAACTGCAACGCCTACAGATTAGCCATAGCTTTAGACGGCAGTACTCTACAGTCTATGCAAAGCATTTATATCTACAGCCACACATGCCTCGAACTGATTATGTTACTTACCCTGTAAGCATCTGTTCTTGGCATGCAGTGCTGTAGATTCACATGTGCCCACTCTCCTCTCCGGACACCTACAGCCATTGCAGTTCCTTTATGTTTTTTATATGCATGGACATCTCTTTACTTACTTACATTGCACTCCATTCTCACCCGCCTGCAATCATTTTTTTTAACAATGTAGTCGAGGCCCATGCACAATTTACCATTAGGAAGAGTTACTCTACCTTGTGACTCGAAAGACTTCTTCAAAGGAAAAAAACTTGCACTCATCCGGACCCAACACTAGATGGCAGGAGTTTGCAAAGCATATGAATCTACAGCAGTACATGCCAAGAACAGATGCTTACAGGGTAGCATACTCCTTGCATGGTTGGAAGATGGCACTTAAGTCTCCTTGTTATTTTTTCACAGAATACCTTCAGTAATGTCGAAGAAATTGAGTTGACTAAACCTTGTAATTAATTCCGTTAAAAATTCATTTAGTGATGTAAAAAAATGAGCTAAAACACCTTATTTTATATAGAATAAATCCTTTATTGAGGACAGTTACTGCATTGGTACCCCAATAGTCTACACAAGTAATAATTTAATCAAGACATGTTTCACCAGTGGCAACTCGCAGCATGGTCTTTCTCTAGGAATGTAATCACGTTTTGTTAGATCGGAGTCTGGTTTAAGCTTCAAGGGTACGTAATGCAGTCTTGTTTAAGTTGCTGTTGTCCTTGGTTCTACCCAAAAAGTCAGAATAAGCACACTATGAAATGGGAGAGAAAAGAATTGGTATGTTTTGTAATGCTTCCATCACTTTATTACACGTAGCAACCCTACATTTTGGGCTGTTTAGTCATCATTCTTGTTACCTGTTAATGTATAGAGTAATACTCGAATTCTGTGACCTAAAAAAGTATTGCTTTATTGACCAAGGTATTTGTACCTCTAGACCTTTTAACTAAAGTGTAAAAATAAAAGTGCATTTGTCTGAATATTTAACAACATACTTTCAAAAGTTTAAACAATAACAAGCAAGACTGTCTTTCTGAAGACATGTAATGGAGGTTGTATTAATGATCCAATCAAACTTTAGAATGTAACTTGCCGTACATGGTTTAATATTGTTTCTTTGAAAATTAATATCTTTTTGATAGACTTGCTTTTATACCAACTGCATAGTCTGTATGAAATGCTCAGTGTAGTGTATTTTTAAACTCAAATTAGTTTCATTTCATTTCTAAGAATTCCAACATAAGATGCTAAAATAAAATGGCATTCATTTGTAAAATAACTAAAATAAATGTTGAAAGTTAAAAATAATTGTAGGAATTCATACTTTCAAGGGGGTCCTATTCTGGGTGAGATGCGTTGTGATTTAATTAATGTGTGTTAAAATACAGTCTTTGTAATCCTCTAGCTGTGATTGACTTAAAAAATGATAGAGAAGCACTTCAAGCAGCCATCGCTCTTAGTTTACGGGACTCTACAAATCCAGAAGCTGAAGGACGAGACCCTTGCAGGTACATTCACTAGACACTTCTGGGTTAAATTGACATTAGCTTGTGATGTTCTCTCCTTTTGTAAGTCCCGCAGAGTTTTTGCGGTGACTAAGGATGTCTGGTTAATTGAGGCAAATTCATGCAAGGCACTACTAAATTTGTACAGTGAGCTAGTTGATAGGTAGTGGAAGTTACCGGGTGGATATTTTTAATGTGAAGTGGCTTTGATTGGTATAGAGCATGGTTGATCAGCTTTTGTACACCAAAATGTATATGAACAGTGTCGACTTAAGGCCACTACAAATGACTTCGTATTGCTTTGGAAGTGCATTGGATAGGTTATCATGCTTTCATGATCTGATGTTGGAGAGACCTAAAGTGCTGTTGAATGTAGAGGAGTTGGATATTAAAAATTATGATCTGATGTTGGCGAGACCGAAGGTGCTGTTGAATGTAGGGGAGTTGAATATTACAAACTATAATGTGAAAGTAAATGGAAGAAAGCAGCAAATGTAACCATTCTCTAATTGCCCTTCATCCAATGCAAAATATCATGAAAAATCCATTTGCAGTTACAGATCTTTAGTTGTAGGTTTGGAAGAACTGACAGATAAACCTTGCCTGCGGGTCTCACTCACAAGCATAACTAGCAAGTATCTGGAAGACTGTGAAAACGATTAGGAATATGATGGGGCCAAATGGGAGATTTGGTTTTGCTTTTCACCCCCAGACTTGCAATGTGGAGTGATCATCTGCAGAGAGAGTCGTCTTTGCCTCAGCTAACCATTGATGTGTGGGAAATCTTTATGCTTGATCGAGACACATAAAAAGGTGGACATTTCTTGATACTTGTAACCTGTTGGTGGTTATCTGAAAGCGCTTAGAGACCAACAACACTTGGAGATTGGCAATATCTCAAAGCACTGAAAAATTGAAGGCATCACTTTATAATTTGAGGAGGAACTTGAGGCAATGAGGGTGGGAGGATCTTCTTAGGAAGCATCCTACTGTGATTGAGACTGAGCGACTGCTCTTTGTAACCTTAAGATATGAACTGGGTAAAGGGTGTGGTAAACTGCAGTCACAGGTTACCTCTTCTTTCAGAATAAAAGGCAAAGTAAAGCAGGCACACAATAGCCTTTTGGTATAAGGATAACCTGGCAAGACGATAGCAGCCAGCAGTTGAATCAGTGTTCTGCATGGTGGTTGCAGTTGCATAGAAGGGCGCATTTTGTCTTTCACAGCAGTAGAGGCGCTTTGCAGTAGATAATTGGCCAGCCTCCTATAACTATACAGAGCCTCTGAGTACCATATAAGAGTGTCTGACTGACAGGGGGATTTGGATTTTGGAAGAACAACAGATTCTGGTTGACTTGCTCACAGGCTTTCTGTCCAATGTTGCTACATTTTCGTCACCACTTTTAGATGTTGGAAAAATTGTTATAACATAACATGCTTTTAAATTGTCCAGTTGCGGTCTCCTCCAATTTTCCCAACACTCGTCCAAGAGAGCAAAACAGTTTTTTCCCTCTATTTCGGCCAACTTAGATGTTTTACCTTTGTTTGTTTCTGCGGCAGGACCTATGAGTCTGAAATCAATGAAAGTAAAAGCCGCTCCAAAAGGAAACGCTGCGAAGTGTGGAGAGATCATCCAAACCCAAACGAGTGGAGGAGAGTGGACAACTGGCCAGTTGGGATGAAGAATATCGGTAACACGTGCTGGTTTAGTGCAGTTATACAGGTTGGTAGAAATCAGACTTGGTAGCATCAGCTGCAAGTCCTTTTTTGTGCATTATTCTCCTTGTGAGGAATGACCACTGGTGAAACGCCACTTGGTTGTCCTCTGCTATATCACTCTTCTGTTTGCTATTTTAAAATTGTGCTTCTCTCTTAACCTGTACTATTCTCACTGTTATATTTCTGTTTTGTTTGTAGGATCCAACTTTGTCATGTCTACCCATATTGTACTTAGTTGATGTTGCGTAATCTATTTCCACAGTCTTGTTTTTATTCTTTTCCCACATATTGTTGAACTAGACCGCTTTTCTCACATTGCCCGTAACCTTATTTCCTGTGTTCAACCAGCTTTGCATCCCCTCATGATGCTTCGTTCCATCTGTAGAGCTACCCACTTCTCTTGCACCTTTGTCTTTAATATCTTAACCCACGACTGGCTTATATTTATGTCCTCACTTTTCCAGAAGCAGCAGTGGTATGAAGTTTGGTCCTTGTGGACTGATCCATTCCAGACTTTCAGGATTCCTAATTTGATTAATTGTTTGAAGGTTTGACCCATATGGATACCTAAAACAATTGTATAGACCCGGCCTTCTTTGAAGTAAGAAACACTTGTATATGTCTGTTGCCTAGTACTACCTTATCAGCTTTTTCTAAGTTATGTTGCCATTACCTAAATGTGCCATGAACTTATCCTGAAAGATTTACTCTTCTAATTGATATCCTAGCTATTTGGTCGCAAGAACAACCTCTACCTCATTGCATGTTGACCTAATGTTCCAATTGATTTAATAGTTTTTCGATGTAGTGGCGGTGCACTGGTTTGACTGCTTGTAAGTAACATATTTTGAAAACTGGGGCTATTTGTACCTGTGAAGATTATTGTATTTATTTAGCTACAGTCTCTATCAGTTTTTTTCAGGCTGTGTATGGTAGCTATTAATTTCAGAGTGGTGATAAGTGGATTTGGGTTTCTTCTTCGAGACACTGAAGGTCTGTCTTCTTTTGGAATTGAAAATCTGATTTTTCCTTGTTTTATCGTGACGGTAATGATAATTGCAAAGTTCGGGTTTCTTAGCGATTTATACTATTGACTTGATTTTTCCAGTTGTGTTGTACGATGCCAACACAATAACTTGTATGTGAGTTCAGTTTTGCTTTATTAAACTTAAAGCGTTTATGAGAGCTGCTCAAAGGACAAAATTGTGAAAAATTTAGTTTTTTGTAATGAAATGAAAAGAAATGGGCTGAGAGAAGCCAAAAACACAGTAAATGGTATAAATTAGACCTGGGCGGAATTTTAATTACGGCGGAGTAATCTGAATCATTTTGGTAATTCTGCGTTACTCTATAGCACGGAATTACCGATAATACCACTATTACACCCCTTTGCGTAATTAAGAGTAATTTGAGTGAAAATAGTCCTACTGCGAGAACACATTTAGTGAGTGTGAAGAACTGCTCACGCTGCTGTTTATGTGCTATTGCAGGTAGCATTTTTTTTTCTTTCTTTATCATTTGCAAAAAAAAAGAAACCCAGAAACTACACATTGCAAGAAATTCACAATACTTGGCACTCCAATGAAATAGGCAAAATAAATAGGTGGGGGCGGTAGCAATATGAAGGAAATGAGATAGCAAGGAGGCAAATACTCATAAAAACACAAGGGGCTTTAAAGAAATACATCACATCAGAGCGACGCAATTCAGATGATGAACAGTCTGCACAATTGTTCATAGCACCAGATGTGGGACATATCTATCAGCTAGGCGGGTTTAGTGGGGAGGGTATTACTGCCCCAATGTAACGCCACCTTTCTTTTGGCCAGAAGTAGCGCAATTGCAGTGAAGCACCGTACTGGAAGGGGTATGGGTTTAACATAACGAGTCAGGCCATCAGTGAGTCTGGGTTAGGTGTTTGTTCAATCATGAGAGATAACATAGAGTAAACCTCCCTCTGAAAGGAACGGATCACTGCACAATTCCAGGATAAATGTGCAAAATCGTCTTACTCTGCTTTTCATTTGGGGCATTGGTGCAGCCTAGTGGTGTCAAACTGAGCCAGGGCCTTTGGGGTCAAGTATGCCCAATGAAGAAATTTGCAGTGTAGTAAACTACATACATACAGGAAAGCCCTAGATGGAATGACTTAAAATTGAGAATAACTGGAAGGGTGAACCTATATAAAACTTCTGGCTCATAGGTAAAAAGTGTTGAAAGTAGAACTTCTATAATGTTATGAAAGAAATGTGCTGGTAGAAGTAGGAAAATGTACAGAATGGCGGAAACATATGCACTCTCAAGGAATGCCTTTAGAAAAAGAAAAAAATAAATTCCAGAAAAGCAGAAACTGGTGGAATGATTAAAGGAGACAATCCGAGAGATGGTAAACACGCTGTGCTCCACAGGAGGGGCAAAGACTAGATGAACAGGGTAAAACAAATAAAGCCATAATAGAAATCCAGAAAATAGTGACAAAACAAAAAGCCAATGGAAAGCAATGGGTGGAGTTGCTTTCCAGGTCAGTTTTTAACATCCTTCTAATACGTCTCTCTTACCAGACAATTGTGCTGTCTGGCCGGCTTCAACATAAAAAGTACGTTTGCTAGCAGAGTGGCACTTCACATGTTACTGGGAATGGGTCGGTGGCAGTTCTGCCGCCTGCTTTTCTGTGCTTGTGAGCAAATAAAAAAGAATCATTTTGTTGCCCTTGGTGAGGCCGTTGCTGTGCCAGAGAAATGCTTTCGGAATATGTTGTTATGCAGACTATTTAAGTCTCTTGATAGAGGGGTGTTGGATGGAGTTTGGTTTTTTGAGGTTGTAATCTATGGCCATAAGGCTCCTTTATTGTGAATGCGGCTCTTGTGGTTTTCCTTTCTTTCATTCTGTACTTTTATATAACCGGTATGAAAATGTTATATTGGTTTGGCTTTTAAAAAAAAAATCTTGTAATAAATCCTTAAAGGCATGTTTGGATACGTTTTAATTTGTGTTTTACCTTCACTTTGGTTTGATACTAAGCAACTTCATTTTGAGTGTCCAGTGTTGGTCCATGAGACAGGATCAGAGTCAGAGTTTTGAGATAACCTCAGACTGTGAAACTGATTTTCATTTAGATTTATTCAGTGTACGTTTAACTTTTGTGAATATCCTTAAAATCTGGCTGGAGCTGGGCCCACTCGACCTACGTTAGATCCCACTGATCTAAACAAATGTTCCTTTCCTGTAATATGTGCCTATTTTCTTGCTTTCCATATTAATGCACAGCAGAGCTTGAAATACTCATTGTCAAAACTTTGCAGACCTTCTGCCTCTAATGATAGTTTGTATGCAAGCTAAAGACTCACTTGTCACTCATTACATTCTATAAAAGGCTATGTGGTCTCATTCTACCACATGTCAACTCTGCCTCACAGGTCTACAAGAAACTGCCCGGATTGCTTGAAAGCAGTCTTTCAGGATGCCTCCATCTCATGAAAGAGGAGCAACAAAATACTAAACCACCTCAACTCTGACCCACTTACACTAGCTCCCTCTGCATGCCCAAAGTGTTTTCAAAATGTATTGCCTATTTCACAAGATTACGTCTATAAAAAAAGCCACCATACTGATTGACCATAACTTGAATAGATCCCACACTGGAAGGAGCAACTCTTTAGCAGTGGTGCTGAATCCTTGTCCCTCTAGTTTCAGTAAACCACCACAAGCAGTGACCCCAGACCCTTAAAACACCATGTAGCTTTTATGCCACCCTGTCTGTTGGGCTCTAAACAGGATCTGGAAACACTGGTTCTAAAGCTCAAGCTAAAGGGAAATTAACTTGTCATTGGACATGCACTAGTAAAATGTATAACCACTTGTCCACTTGATGGACGTTTAAATATACTCCAGAAATATATGTTTGATGACGTATGTGGCTGTAGATACACATGCTCTGCATACTCCTGCCATCTAGTTTGTGATAGAAATGTGGTATCTGGTTGGCTAGGGTATGCAGGAAGAACGCACCAGTCTAGTCGGGGTAAGGGAGTTACACAACCAAGATAACCCCCGCTCACCCCCTTGGTAGCTTGGCAGAGCAGACAGGCTTATTCCAGAGGCAATGTGTAAAGCATATTTATATATGTATGTATGTATGTGTGTGTATATATATATATATATATATATATATATATATATATATATATATATATATATATATATATATCCATATATATCCTACTGGCGTTCGCCAGTAGGTATATATAGTTAGGATTTTTTTGAATAGGGATTTCTGAAAATTCTATGTTGAATAACTTTGGCGTTGATGGACGGAATTGGCAGAAATTTTCAGGAAAATGGCACATTTTGTTTGAGCGTCCCCTGAAAGTTTGGGGGGGGGTTTTGTCAGGCGGGGGCCGAGAAAAAAGGGGGGTCCCAAAACGTGTTTTTAACATTGAGTTTTCCATAGGGCGGTTGGACTCACTTTTAGCTCAAACGGCTGAATGGATTTCCACAAAACTTGGCAAAATTGTAGGGACTGGTAGCCCGATGTGCCTTTGCTATGTCTCAAGATATATGCTCCAGTGGTTTTTACGAAAATTAACTTTGAAAAATATATATTGGGCTACATTGGGCTACATATATGTTAGAGCCCAAATGTAGCCCAAAGATGGCCACCAGAGACAAAAAAAAACAAATGTAGCCCAAATATCAGCCAGATGTAGCCCAACTATAGCCCAGTGACAGAATGTCCCAGAGTGTTCTAAAGAACAACTAGAGCGCTAACAGTCTTACTTATGACAAAGTATGGCACACCTGAAGCCATCTTGATTGGAATAAAGTGGTAACACTTAATACATTTAATTTGAAAAGGAACAAAATGAGGGGTTTAATTTTCCCATAGAAATGTTATTTATATTTATATATATATATATATATATATATATATATATATATATATATATATATATATATATATATATATATATATATATATATATATATTCACTGAAAAAACCATAGGTTATAGACCATATATAGTTAGGAATTAGCATTTACAAAACCTTATTTTACTCACGCAAAACCATTGAAATTCTCATATATAGTTAGTTGCACTAACTATATATCGCGCACCCGTAATCCACTGCTCATCATGTCACATATTACATCATTCATGACATGGTCAGTGACATCACTGATGACATCTCAAATGACATCACTGATCACAACATCCAGTGACTGTATGTTTCTGTAAAGTTAAAATATGTCTTGCATATTGAAGAATGAGTGGATGTATAAGTGTCTGGATGAAGGATTTAGTAGGTGCATGACTGACTATGAGTGAGTGATTAAATGTGTCTCACTGAGTACATGGGTTAGTGACTAAACTGTCTTAATTTGTGCATCATTATGTCTGTTGTTCTGTAAACTGCTGCATGTGTTGATCAGTAGCTATATGAGTAACTATATGGGTTATTGATTGGTTGCCCAAGTATTTGTATGGGAGACTGAGTGTGTGTGTGGGTGGCTGGGAGGTGTATGACTCTGTGCATAGATGTGTGAGCAGTTGATTCACTAGATGTATGGGTTCAAAAGTGCATGTGGAAACCGCTGTATGGGCGGTTGACTGTCTGCATGAGTGTATTGGTGATTGAATGGATTTCTCAGTGCTACATGTCAAAGTAAGTACATATGTAAAACACAGTACATGTGAGAGTTGACATATATAAATAACTGTGCAAAAGAGCCAGTGAATGTGTGAGTGGCTGTATGGATCATTGTGAACTTGTATCAGGGATTGTATAAGAGAGTAAATATGTGTTAGTATATGTTTGAATAAGTAAGGTGTGTATAACTGTATAGTTGAGGAAATGGAGGTGTGATTGATTCTTTGCATGACTGACTAGGTGTGTGAGTAACTCCATGGATGAATGACAGTCTGTGAGTGTCTGTTTACATTGAGTGTATCTAAGGTTATATTAGAGTCTGAAGAGGTTCATCGTATTATCACATGAATGATGTCATCAGTGATGTGATCAGTAATGTCAAATGAGATGTCATCAGTGATGTCATCAGTGATGTCATTTGAGATGTCATCAGTGATGTCATCAGCGAGGTCATCAGTGATGTCACTGACCATGTCATGAATGATGTAATATGTGACATGATCAGCAGTGGATTGCGGGTGCGCGATATATAGTTAGTGCAACTAACTATATATGCAAATTTCAATGGCGTTGTGTGAGTAAAATAAGGTTTTGTAAATGCTAATTTCTAACTTATATGGTCTATAACCTATGGTTTTTCTGAAAAAAAAAAAATATATATATATATAATATATATATTCCAAGGATAATCCGATGTGGCGCAGAGTTTTCAAACAGCTGCAAAAACGGACTCGAACCCAAAATTTAGTGCAAAGATGGTGATTTATTCAGCAAGTGGTGTTCCCATAGTCATCACGACGCGTTTCGCGCTTCACAGAGCGCTTGATCACATGATATACACATACACACTACTAGGCACAGGCACACACACACACACACTACTAGGCACACGCACACACACTACTAGGCACACACACACACACACACTACTAGGCACACGCACACACACTACTAGGCACACGCACACACACTACTAGGCACGCACACATACACACACTACTAGGCACGCACACATACACACACTACTAGGCACACGCACACACACACACACTACTAGGCACACACACACACACACACACACTACTAGGCACACACACACACACACACACACACACACACACACACACACTACTAGGCACACACACACACACACACACACACACACACTACTAGGCACACGCACACTACTAGGCACACCACAAAAAGAAACTGCACACAAGGTTACAAGGTTATATTAAAAAAATTCTTTGTTTTCATACATAAAACACATTAGACCATAAATCACTTTGTAGCATGTAAAACACATTAGTCTAAATCACTTAAATCACTGCGCCACTAGGCGCTTGTCATAAAGATGCATATGAAGCAAAAGATCACCATTACATGAATTATTGTGCCGTAGGGCAGTTTGTCATAACCTCATGTGCATCATGACCACTTTGCCACCATTAGTGCAGTAAATCATTTACTTAAAAGTCCTGGAAGTCCTGAAAACATTATGGCAATGTTAGACCTGTCAGCCATAGGGTGGTCTTTCCCTATTTTTTTCACCCTTGCCTCATTTTTCCCACCTTCTTTTTTGTTGGCCTTAGGTCTCCGAGCACCTTCCCATTGCTAATCAATGCTAAGGTGCAGGTGCTCTCTTCCCCCAACATGGCTGCCACAGGCCCCTGCTACTGCAGCACGGTCTTTTTAGTCGCACTCTAGTTGCCAGGAGCTGGCTGGAACCCTTAAACATTGTTGCCATACCAGCCTGCCTTGCCTGCCCATAGCTAGACTAGGGAAGCTCCTGGAACCCTCTAGAATAGGGGCGGAGTCTCCTTTTGCCGCCTTAGAGGGTGGTCACCTGACCTGGGCATATATAAAAAAAGGAGGGAAAGTTTTTAGTCAGTTGGGGCATCACTGACCTGGGGGACCCTACGCAGGAGACTTAGGCAGTAGGGCCTAGTCAGGAACCTATACCACTGGGGGTGACAGGGTTTAGGCGCTGCCCACCAAGCTGTGTGAGGAACACTGAACTAGCCCACGGATCTGGCCCGGCGGGAGGTGAACCCAGGGACCACCTGCAGTGACCTGCTGAGGAATCCTGTCAGCAGCCTTCAACTCAAACCCCCCCCTCAAGAAACTCTCTACAATGGGCGTAGGAACCATCTAGCGCCAAGAAGACCTAACTACCCACAGGACTGCTGGGGGATCAACCAGGTATTGGCACTGTGTCACCCCCTGCGCTCCCTTACTCCACCTGGACCCCTTTGCTGATCTGCCACTGTCGTGTGGTCTGTCCTGCCCTGCCTGAACTGCTAATCTGCCCAAAACTGAACCGAACTGTGCTGCTCCTCAACGCTCCCCTGCTGTGCCCTGAGCAGCGCTGTGAGCCTAAAGACTGTTGCTGCCTGAAGCGCTGTAACCTGCTGACTGCCCCTAGCGCTATATCTACCCAGCGCTGTGGCCCCAAGACCTGCCGTCGCGCATACTAGCGCTGTGTGTGTGTGTCCTGGAGCGCTGCCCCCTCGAAGCGCTATCTGCCCCCACTCACCACTGCAGCCCAGGTCGTCCGTGCAGCTGAGGCTGCCCTGTTAGGCACTGTGATTTGCCCCTAGGCGGCCCTCGGTGCCAGGAGAGGGCCGCCGCTGTGTTGCTGTGGGCCGCGCCCGGCCCTATTGTGTGTAGTCCTTACGGCGGCCCCCGGAGTCTGAGGAAGGCCGCCACCGCAGTCCGCGTAGGGCGCACTAGGTCCGACAACTCCTGAAGCCTCACCCGCCATCACGTGACTGGGGACGTGGCGTCCCTGGCCACGACCCCATCCGGCGCCGCGCAGCGATTGGCTGACGCTGCTGCGCCCACCTGAGCTGCCTGCTGATTGGTTCTCGGGCCGCCCACGTCATCACGGGCCCGGGAACAGAACAACCTTACACCGGAGAGCTCGGGGAGTACCGAGAGCCCTCCACGAGACACCACTTTGCCCCTACTGGTCCCGAGGCTGGAGGAGCCTGACGGAGGCCCGGGACCGGTCCCCCTAACAGCGCGGGCCGAATATGGCCTAACGGAGGGCCGGAGCCCTCCCCTGTAAATCAACCCCCGCAAAGGCCCATGAAGGGCCGAAGAGACCAGGTAACCCCCGGGGGAGGAGGGCGGAAGGCCACAGGAGGCCCCGAGTTCGCCCCTCCCCTGGGGAACCTTGTTGTTGGGCCCTGTTGACCCCAATTAGCCAAAGAAGCCCCCTGAACTGGGTTAAGAATCCGGTAGGCCCCTAGACCCGGGACTAGACGAGTTAACCCCTACCTGGGGTCAAGTTAAATGCCAGCTAATGTAGGCCCTGATGCCTGGTTTATTTTATTTTTTATCAAGGAAGTGCTATTGCCTGATGCATTGTTTATTCCTGTGAAATGGAAATGTCGCTTCCCGAATGAAATGATCATTTATGCCTAATGTGATGCTTGATCTCTGATAAGAAGGTGTTGTCTTGTCCTCCACCCAGAAGGGGCTCCACTGCTGATTAATGTAAAGCTCATCCCAGTTCAGTGACATGGTTATTCCTCAGGAAATGTTTAATGTGGCCTGATGAAATGTTTATTCTTGCATAAGGTACTGTTGACCCAATGCCTACAGTGCTATAATGAAGGAGTTGCTCATTTAATGAAATGGTTATGGTGATACGCTACAGTGAATATTGAAGTGCTCCCCTGATGAAATGCTTTGATGAGTTAATGTATTGAGTAATTGAATACCCCGCATTTTATTCTAGATAAAAGCTATTTGATTTTTACTCAAACTCACTGGTGTGGTCTCAGTCATTGTGTGTGCTGTGTGGTCACTTTACACCTAAGCTTTCCGTTGCCTACCTGCTCTTGCCAGGCTACCCACCGGGGAACTAGTAACCCCAGTTCCTACATTTGATGGCGAGCGGTGGGATTAGAACCTGTGACTATACAGCACCCTCCGATGAGACGGGGAGCGCCACAATTGACTAGACACCTATTGTGCATGCAAGCCTAAGCAATTGACCCCCCACTGTCTAACCCGAGTGTGTAGAGTCCTGGTTTGACCCAATCCTGTTACTTACGTCCTAGTATCGTTCCCTTGATTTATCTGGGTACCCACCTGTCAAAATTGAGTTCCAGCTAGCCGACCTGGAAGAGTACACAGTGGTGCAGCTAACGGAATTTTGTTAGGGGATGGGGGTGCCGGTTGGGCGGAGAGCTGCGAAGGAGGAGCTCCGTACCGCCTTGGGTAAGGGCCCACCCAGAAGGGAGAGGGGATGGGGAACAGGAGGGGCAGGTCACAAGAGGAAGCGGGTGCTCAAGGAGAACTAGATCTACTAAACATAGATGTGACGGAAAATGTGTTGCCAGGAAGACGTTCCAGGACAGGCAGTAGTGGGCCTAGAAGGAGTACGTCGTCACGGGAATATGAGGACAGAAGGGAGGAAAGGCAATTGAAATGGGAACTTGCCAAGCTAGAGCACTAGTGGGAGAGAGAAAGGGAAGATAAAAAGTTCAAATTTGAAGAGAAGAAGCTGGCGCACGAGCTTCAGCTTAAGGAGTTGGAGCTGAGAGCCTTGCAGTTAAGTGCGCCAGGAAGTCCTAATGGTGGCAGCGTACCAGGGGCTCAACACGAGCCTAGGTTTTGGTTACCCAAAGAGGTGCTAGCGAGTTACACTCAGGGGGAAGACATTGCCAAGTGGTTGGAGGTGTATGAGGTGGCCTTGACAGCCCATGGGGTGCCTGAGAGCTACTGGGGAGGTGGCCTGTATAGATGCATACCCCCCCAATGTCAGGGACACTCTCCTGTACCTAGATAAGGCGGACCTGTTCAGGTATCCCCCAGGAAGGAGGGGCTATTTAAAAAGTTTGGCCTCAACCCGAAAGGTATCGCCAGAAGTTCCGTGGCAGCCATAAGCTGTCCACGCAAAATTGGGTAGACTTTTTTGATTATGCCCATAAGGCTCTGGATGGTTGGGTGTGTGGCAGCGAGGTGCATGATTATGAGGGCCTGTACAATTTATTTTTGAGAGAGCACCTCTTGGATAAATGCTTTAAGGAGCTGCGCCAACATCTGGTGGACCGCAAGCTGACTGATCCCTGTGAGCTTGCGGAGGAGGCTGATACTTGGGTTAGCACCCGGGTGTCTCACAAGGGCCCTGGGGGAGATGGCCCGAAAGGCGGACAGGGTTTCCCCCAGAAGAAAGAAGGGGGAGATTAAAAGGAGTTATCATGAGGCCCACAAAACAGACAGTTTGGGAGAGGAGTAGGTATGCCACCTCAGTCCAGTTCCCCGAAGCCCACTTACCCTGACAAGTCAGCAGCCAAGAATTGTCCGGTGCTACGAATGCGGGGAGTTTGGACACTACAAGGGGGATACCCAGTGTCGCAAGAGACCCCCAGCCCCCACAGGTGGCAAGAGTCCTGGGGTGGCTAGAGTAGCACTTGGGATGGAGCTGCCCCTAGATGGGGAAGGGGAGTGGACAGGCCTGACCCTGGTTTCACTCTGGGACAGAGAGATGGTCCAAGTGACGTCCTTACCATCGAACACTGCTAAGTACCAGCAGAGGGTGAAGGTTAACGGGGAGGAGGTGGAGGCTCTGAGGGACACAGGTGCCAGCATGACCACCGTAGTAAGGCAGCTGGTGTCCCCTGAGCAAGTAGTACCTGATGTGTTCCATCGGGCCGTGTCGGCTGACAGCAGTCTGAGCTACTATCCCGTGGCTCAGGTTCCCTTTGAGTGGGGAGGAGTGAAAGGCCTGTTGAGAGTTGCTATAAGCCCAGCCTTGCCTGTGGACTGTCTGCTAGGAAACGACCTGGAACATACCGCCTGGAAGGAAGTGGAGTTTAAGGCCCATACTGAGATGCTCGGGTTACCAGGATGGACTTGCGTGGTCACGATGTCCATGGCTGCCCGTCAAGGAACTCAACCCGGGTTGGAGCCTGGAACTACGGCCCAACCTAATGCCGGTCCAGAGGAGAATGGAGTGGAGGACACACCCCGTGTGATGGATGGGGAGCCCGCGGAGGTAACCCCGGAGTCGGTGGAGGTTGTTCCCGTGGGGGACTTGCCGACCCTTGCCGAATGGCATGTGGAAGGAAGGAAGGAGGGAGGAATTCTGTTGGGTGCAGAAAGAGTGCCCCACGCTTGAAGGCATGCGGCGGCAGGCCGAAGCCCAAGTGACCAATCAGGAGACCGGCAGTTATCACGTGTACTGGGAGGATGGCCTCCTTTACAGTGAACCTAAGGTTCCGGTGCATGGATCTTCGAGGGCCTTAGTGGTCCCCCAATGTTACCGGGCCTTCCTATTGGAATTGGCGCATGAAATTCCTTTGGCTGGATACCAGGGCCAGGACAATACCTTTGCGCGGCTAGTCCCACATTTTTATTGGCCCAGGATGAGAGTTGCCTCTGACACCTACTGCAAGACTTGCCAGGTGAGTGACAAGACTGGGACTAAGGTGAAGGTCCCTTTGGAACTGCTCCCGGTGGTCGAGACCCCTTTTGAGCAGGTCTGAATTGAAATTTTTGGGCCGTTGGACCCTCCGACCTCTGCGGGACACGGTTCATCTTGGTGTTAGTGGACCACGCCACTCGGTACCCAGAGGCTATTTCTCCGAGGACCGTCATTGCACAGGTGGTGGCGAGGGCCCTGATGGGGATTTTTTACCCGAGTGGGATTCCCCAAGGTCGTGGTGTCAGATAGGGGCACGAACTTCATGTCGGCCTACATGCAGGCCATGTGGAAGGACTGCGGAGTGACCTATCGGTTCTCCACTCCTTACCACCCCCAGACTAACGGGCTCGTAGAGCGCTTTAATGGGACTCTGAAGGGGATGCTCCGGAGCCTGCCAGAGGACTTGAGGCGGAAGTGGGACGTCCTCTTCCCTTGCCTGCTGTTTTCTTACCGCGAGGTACCACAGAAGGGAGTCATGTTCAGCCCCTTTGAGCTGCTCTATGGCCACCCCGTTAGGGGGCCCCTCAGCCTTGTCAAGGAGGGGTGGGCGAAGACATCGAAGAAGCTTCCCCGTGATGTCGTCAGCTACATGCTTTTTGAGAAACAAGATGCCAGCCCTACACTTCGTTCTTTTAAAGCTCGTAAATTCAAGCAACAAATCAGTCCTATTTCTGGATTTGTTCGGTACAATTTATTTATACCCTTTACTTTTTCATTTGTTTGTTAGATTTTTTTGCATGAGAAAAACAACACATTGCACATATACATGAATTACACCATTATACATAGAAAAAACATTTAATTCAATACATAATACATTACATATACATTGCACATCTATTTTCCAGCAAATATTTAATCTTTGCGTGGTATTTCGCATATATCATTTAAAGGATAAAGTCACGTTCAAAAGGAGATGAGATTTGACTAAATATATTTATCCTTATTGTAATTAGTCCACCAATTAATTTCTCCTTTTTTGCCGACGCGTTTCGAACTCGTTATCACAATCTACGAGTTCTCATCAGGGCTTTATCACTTTTATTATCTGCAAATTATATGTAGAAGAAAAAACATTAGCGCTAGGTTGGTTTGTGTATCATCCCTTTCATATTACATTATACTGTTTGGTTACAAGTGATATACCCTTGATCTATTTTGTAGCAGGAATCCCGGGTTCACTCTGTATCTCTGCCTTAATTGCACTTTCTGAAAAATAGCAGTATTCCAGATTTAATGATTGCTCAAATACATGGCCGGTAGCCTGACTCTCTTAGCACTCGTTTGCCCTACCTTTAATTCTCTGATGTGTCTGGCTTATCTTTGCTGGAATATCGATTTTCTTGGTTTGTTCTTTTGTTTTGAACAAAGGCACCGAAAGCACACTTGCCTGCGTCTATCTCAATTTCTTGAATGCCCATGCATTGCCTGTTGGTCTGCAGGAGAAAATGTTTATATCACAATGCGTGCCTATTTGATGATCAGATGCCCTGCCCATAGCGGTAAACATGTACCTGTGTTTTAAGTTTGGGGCACGGCGTGCTCTCGCAGACTCTTCGATATGGTGCCGGTTTTCCTATGAGACACAAATAGTTTGTGTCAACATTCATACTTTTAGATCAATGGAACGCGCCTGCCGGAATCAACACATACCTGTGTTCTTTTTTGGGCGTGGCGTGCTCTGCGCTGAATCCCTTTTCGTGATTTCACCATTCGAGGTCTAATCGCAATCCTGTCCGAGAAGATGCGATTAGTGAACGGTTACTAATCCCTTTCTCCACCTTAGCGGTTATCGCATTCTAAGCACCTACCCGGTCTTAGCTTGTTCAGCACAACTACATTCAGTCCGCTTGGTTCATAGTTAGTGCGCCATGTTGGAAACCGTGATATTTACCTGCATCACGTGCTTCCCGGAATGCTGGGATATGTAGTCCCACAAAAATGAAGCTCTGCTGAATTAGGTTTAAAGGTAATGGCTTGATATCTTGTGTGCAGCGTTATACAACCGTGGCGATCTCAGTTATGTTTTTATAATCTGGAAATTTCAGACATGGTATTTAAGCCAGTCTGAATGCTGTTAAATCGCAGTATTAGGTATGCCTCTTTTCTCAGTAAAACATCATCCACATCTCTGGTATTTTTTGTTCGAGTCATTGTATACAGAACCGTCCATTTGAAATCTGTTTCTTCATGGCCTCTTTCCATAAAATGTTGGACCATTGGGGCATTCATCACTTTATTTTTTAGTCGTGACTTATGTTGCGTGATTCGGGTATTCACCTGCTGGTTGGTTTTACCGATATGAATTTTGTTGCACCCACAAATAATTGCGTATACAACATTCCGGTTTTACAGTTGGAAAAACCTTCATTTTTCCATTTTACGTTCCTGTAGGTGAATTCACTACCCTCAATCGTGGTGCCACACGAGACGAAATTGCTGCATCTGTTATGTCCCTGGATCGGCTTTAGGCCCCATTTTGAAAGTAAGTCATGTTTAGGTTTTTCAACCATCACATCTGCCCGCACAATATGTTGGCCAATGCTGCGGTTCTTCTTGTATGCAAAGATCGGACGGGGGAAGGGGCATTCTAGTTCTTCTAACAGATGCCAGTTCTTTAGTATTATTTGTCGAATTTTGTGAGTATGAGGGCCAAACGTTGTTACACATACCATTTTGTTCAGTTCATGTTTTTCTTTACTTTGGAGAAGGCACTCACGCGGAGTGTATCGCGCTCTTTTGAAAGAGTGTCTGAGTAGTTTTTTGGGATAGCCTCTGGTGGTCATTTCTTCGCAAAACCTCTGTGCATGTAACTCGTAGTCCTCTACTTCTGAGCAGTTCCTTCGAATTCGAAGTAACTGTCCATAAGGTAGATTAGTTTTGAGATTTCTTGGGTGCGCACCCTCTAAGGTGGCAAAAGCAGACTCCGCCCCTATTCTAGAAGGTTGCAGGAGCTTCTCTAGTCTAGCTATGGGCAGGCAAGGCAGGCTGATATGGCAACAATGTTTTAGGGTTCCAGCCAGCTCCTGGCAACTAGAGTGCGACTAAAAAGACCACGCTGCAGTAGCAGGGGCCTGTGGCAGCCATGTTGGGGGAAGAGAGCACCTGCACCGTAGCATTGATTAGCAATCGGAAGGTACTCTGAGACCTAAGGCCAACAAAAAAGAAGGTGGGAAAAATGAGGCAAGTGCGAAAAAAAAATAGGGAAAGACCACCCTAGAGCTGACAGGTCTAACATCCGTCCCGTCCCCCCCAGCTGAAAGTGGGGAGAACTACCTAACCTTTAGGGAGTTCTTGTCACTAAGGCGGAAAAACCGGGAGACACAGTCAGCATTGGCGTGGTCAACTCAGGGCCGATGTTCCACCCTAAAGTCCATCCCCTGTAGGGAAATGGACCACCTTGGGATTTAGCCTCTCATCTGCATGATTCAGCGCATGGGGTCGGTGGTCGGTTTGAATCAGATAATAATAATAATAAAATAATAATATAGAGTTTATAGAGCGCTCAGTAACGCCATCACGGCGTGTCCCTGCGCTGACACTGTCCAAGAAATCAGCATACAGACTACCCGGATTTATGAAGAGTATAAATGAGTTTTAAGCAGAGCCCTAAACCGCGTTTCGCTGCTCTCCAGTCTCAGTGCAGAGGGAAGTTTGTTCAGGAAGTGAGAGCCAAACAGGTATGGCCACAACTTCTTCAAGGCCCAGACCACAGTGAAGGCGTCTCGCTCGATGGTACTCCACCGTCGTTCCCGAGGGAGGAGTCTTCTGGAGATAAAGGCCACAGGTTGGTCTTGGCCGTCGTTGTTCAGTTGCAAAAGCACAGCGCCTATGCCGTGCTCAGAGGCGTCCGTCTGCACGATGAACTCTTTCGTGAAGTCAGGTGTTGCAAGCACCGGAGCGGTGCACATCGCGTGCTTCAGTGTCTCCAATGCCTCTTGGCAAGCAGCCGTCCAGATCACTTTTCGTGGCTGCTTCTTGGATGTTAACTTCGTCAATGGGGCTAAGATGGTACCATACCCCTTGACAAACTGGCGGTAATATCCAGTGAAGCCGAGGAAAGCTAGGACCTCAGTCTGGGTTTTGGGGGGCTCCCTAGCAAAGATGGTCTAAATTTTGGCCTGGAGGGGTTCTACCTTACCCCCACCCACCAGGTGTCCCAGGTAGACGACAGATCCCTGTTTAACTTGTCACTTGCTAGCCTTGATGGTCAGGCCAGCACGTTGCAGAGCCTGTAACACCTCCTGGAGATCCTGCAGATGGTCCTCCCAGGTGCTACTGAAGACAGTTATGTCATCCAGGTACGCCGCTGAGAAGGACTCCAGGCCAGACAGCACCTGGTTCACCAGTAGCTGGAAAGTGCCCGGAGCATTCTGGAGCCCGAAGGGCATCACCCTAAATTGAAAGTGACCCTCTGGGGTGGAGAACGTGTTTTCTCCTTTGCTCCGTCGGCCATGGCAATCTGCCAGTACACTGATGTTAAGTCAATGGTGCTGAGGTACCGGGCTGCTCCCAGCCGGTCAATCAGCTCATCTGCCCGTGGGATCGGACGAGCGTCTGTCTTGGTGACAGAGTTCAATCCCTGATAGTCCACACAGAACCGAAGTTCTGGTGTGGTGCCTGGTGGGGCCGCTTTCGACACCAACACGACAGGACTAGCCAAAGGGCTGCTGGAAGGTTCGATCACCCCCAGCTCCAGCATTTTGGCCTCCTCACCCTGGATGCTGTTCTTAACTTTATCAGACAGCCGGTAAGACTTGGTTTTTACAGGCAGACTGTCCCCTACACAGATGTGTAATTCCAGGCGGAAGGGAGAACGAGGCGTACTGCTCCAACACTTGGCGGCAAGCCCTCTGTTACTGGGTCAAGGATGGGGAGAGGACCACTCCCTCCACCGATCCATCCTGCTCCTGGGCCGCCAGAAGGTCCGGAAGAGGCTCACTCTCCTCCTCCTCGCTCCCATCCGTCACCATGAGGAGAGCAAGCTGAGATCGCTCATGGTGAGGCTTCAGGCGGTTGACGTGAAGCACCCGATGGGGCTGTAGGGGGTCTTCAAATCCACCTCACAGGTGGTCTGGCCTCGACGCTCCACAATTTCGTACGGACCAGTCCACCGGTCCTGGAGGGCACTAAGCTCCCCAGGCTCCATGGTCCACACCTTCTGTCTAGCGTCCAACTCCACCATCCGAGCGTTGCGGTCATACCACTCCTTCATGACGGCTTGCCTAGCCTCCAAATTGTCTGAGACTTCCTTCCACAGCATGGCCATCTGGCTGCGGAATGCCAGCATATAGCCGACTTTATTAAATTGAGGAGGTAGGTCCTGGGACGTAGGGTCAGCTGGACCGTGTGATACTTTTTGAGAAACAAGATGCCAGCCCTACACTTCGTTCTTTTAAAGCTCGTAAATTCAAGCAACAAATCCAGTCCTATTTCTGGATTTGTTCGGTACAATTTATTTATACCCTTTACTTTTTCATTTGTTTGGTAAAGATTTTTTTGCATGAGAAAAACAACACGTAACATATTGCACATATTCATGAATTTCACCATTATACATAGAAAAAACATTTCATTCAATACATAATACATTACATATACATTGCACATCTATTTTCTAGCAAATATTTAATCTTTGCGTGGTATTTCGCATATATCATTTAAAGGATAAATTCACGTTCAAAAGGAGATGAGATTTGACTAAATATATTAATCCTTATTGTAATTAGTCCACCAATTAATTTCTCCTTTTTTGCCGACGCGTTTCGAACTCGTTATCACAATCTACGAGTTCTCATCAGGGCTTTATCACTTTTATTATCTGCAAATTATATGTAGAAGAAAAAACATTAGCGCTAGGTTGGTTTGTGTATCATCCCTTTCATATTACATTATACTGTTTGGTTACAAGTGATATACCTTTGATCTACTTTGTAGCAGGTATCCCGGGTTCACTCTGTATCTCTGCCTTAACTGCACTTTCTGAAAAATAGCAGTATTCCAGATTTAATGATTGCTCAAATACATGGCCGGTAGCCTGACTCTCTTAGCACTAGTTTGCCCTACCTTTAATTCTTGGATGTGTCTGGTTTATCTTTGCCGGAATATCGATTTTCTTGGTTTGATGGGTGGGGGTAAGGTAGAACCCCTCCAGGCCAAAATTTAGACCATCTTGGCTAGGGAGCCCCCCAAAACCCAGACTGAGGTCCTAGCTTTCCTCGGCTTCACTGGATATTACCGCCAGTTTGTCAAGGGGTATGGTACCATCTTAGACCCATTGACGAAGTTAACATCCAAGAAGCAGCCACGAAAAGTGATCTGGACGGCTGCTTGCCAAGAGGCATTGGAGACACTGAAGCACGCGATGTGCACCGCTCCGGTGCTTGCAACACCTGACTTCACGAAAGAGTTCATCGTGCAGACGGACGCCTCTGAGCACGGCATAGGCGCTGTGCTTTTGCAACTGAACAACGACGGCCAAGACCAACCTGTGGCCTTTATCTCCAGAAGACTCCTCCCTCGGGAACGACGGTGGAGTACCATCGAGCGAGACGCCTTCACTGTGGTCTGGGCCTTGAAGAAGTTGTGGCCATACCTGTTTGGCTCTCACTTCCTGATTCAAACCGACCACCGACCCCATGCGCTGAATCATGCAGATGAGAGGCTAAATCCCCAGTTGCTAAGGTGGTCCATTTCCCTACAGGGGATGGACTTTAGGGTGGAACATCGGCCCTGAGTTGACCACGCCAATGCTGACTGTGTCTCCCGGTTTTTCCGCCTTAGTGACAAGAACTCCCTAAAGGTTAGGTAGTTCTCCCCACTTTCAGCTGGGGGGGACGGGACGCATGTTAGACCTGTCAGCTCTAGGGTGGTCTTTCCCTATTTTTTTTCGCACTTGCCTCATTTTTCCCACCTTCTTTTTTTGTTGGCCTTAGGTCTCAGAGTACCTTCCGATTGCTAAGGTGCAGGTGCTCTCTTCCCCCAACATGGCTGCCACAGGCCCCTGCTACTGCAGCGTGGTCTTTTTAGTCGCACTCTAGTTGCCAGGAGCTGGCTGGAACCCTAAAACATTGTTGCCATATCAGCCTGCCTTGCCTGCCCATAGCTAGACTAGGGAAGCTCCTGCAACCTTCTAGAATAGGGGCGGAGTCTGCTTTTGCCGCCTTAGAGGGTGGTCACCTGACCTGGGCATATATAAAGAAAGGAGGGAATGTTTTTAGTCAGTTGGGGCATCACTGACCTGGGGGACCCTACGCAGGAGATTTAGGCGGTAGGGCCTAGTCAGGAACCTATACCACTGGGGGATGACAGGGTTTAGGCGCTGCCCACCAAGCTGTGTTTGGAACACTGAACTAGCCCACTGATCTGGCCCAACGGGAGGGGAACCCAGGGACCACCTGCAGTGACCTGCTGAGAAATCCTGTCAGCAGCCTTCAACTCAACCCCCCCCACCCCCCCTCAAGAAAATCTCTACAAAGGGTGTTGGAACCATCTAGCGCCAAGAAGACCTTCTAACTGCCCACAGAACTGCTGGGGGATCAACCAGGTATTGGCGCTGTCACCCCCTGCGCTCCCTGACTCCACCTGGGCCCCCTTTGCTGATCTGCCACTGTCGTGTGGCCTGTCCTGCCCTGCCTGAACTGCTAATCTGCCTAAAACTGAACCGAACTGTGCTGCTCCTCAGTGCTCCCCTGCTGTTCCCTGAGAAACGCTGTGAGCCTAAAGACTGTTGCTTGCTGAAGGGCTGTAACGTGCTGACTGCCACAAGCGCTATATCTACCCAGTGCTGTGGCCCCAAGACCTGGCGTCGCGTCTACTAGCGCTGTGTGTGTGTCCTGGAGCGCTGCCCCCTCGAAGCGCTATCTGCCCCCACTCACCGCCGCAGCCCAGTTCGTCTGTGCAGCTGAGGCTGCCCTGTTAGGCGCTGTGATTTGCCCACAGGCGGCCCTCGGTGCCAGGAGAGGGCCGCCGACGTGTTGCTGTGGGCCAGGCCCGGCTGATTGTGTGCAGTCCTTGCGTCGGCCCCCGGAGTCTTAGGAAGGCCACCGCTGCAGTCCGCGTAGGGCCCACTAGGCCCTACGCCGGCATCACATGACGAGGGACGTGGCGTCCCTGGCCACGCCCCCATCCGGCGCCGCGCAGCGATTGGCTGACGCTGCCGCGCCCACCTGAGCCGCCTGCTGATTGGTTCCCGTGCCGCCCACGTCATCACGGGCCCGGGAACAGGACATCACTACACCGGAGGGCTTGCGGAGTACCGAGAGCCCTCCACGAGATGCCGCTTTGCCCCGACTGGTCTCAAGGCTGGAGGAGCCTGACGGAGGCCCGGGACCGGTCCCCCTAGCAGCGCGGGGCCGAGTAGGGCCTAACCGAGGGCCGGAGCCCTCCTCTGTAAATCAACCTCAGCAAGGGCCCGGGAAGGGCCGAAGAGACCAGGTAACCCCCTTCGGTGGAGGGAGGAAGGCCACTGGAGGCCCCGAGTTCGCCCCTCCACTGGGGAACACTGTTGTTGGGCCCCGTTAGCCCCAATTAGCCGAAGTAGCCCTCTAAACTGGGTTAAGACTCCGGTAGGCCCCTGGACCCAGGGCTAGATGAGTTAACCCCTGCCTGGGGTCAAGTTAAATGCCAGCTAATGTAGGCCCTGATGCCTGGTTTAATTTTGTTTTAAGGAAGTGCTTTTGCCTGATGCATTGTTTATTCCTGTGAAATGGAAATGTTGCTTCCCGAATGAAATGATCATTTATGCCTAATGTGATGCTTGATCTCTGATAAGGTGTTGCCTTGTCCTCTACCCAGAAGGGGCTCTACTGCTGATTAATGAAAAGCTCATCCCAGTTCAGTGACATGGTTATTCTTCAGGAAATGTTTAATGTGGCCTGATGAAATATTTATTCTTGCATAAGGAACTGTTGACCCAATGCCTACAGTGCTATAATGAAGGGGTTGCTCATTTAATGAAATGGTTATGGTGATACGCTACAGTGAATATTGAAGTGCTCCCCTGATGAAATGCTTTGATGAGTTGATGTATTGAGTAATTGAATACCCCGAATTTTATTCTAGATAAAAGCTATTTGATTTTTACCCAAACTCACTGGTGTGGTCTCAGTCATTGTGTGCGTTCCCTGTCTCAGTGGATGTGTGTGTGCTGTGTGGTCACTTTACACCTAAGCTTTCGGGTGCCTACCTGCTCGTGCCAGGCTACCCCCCGGGGAACTTGTGACCCCAGTTCCTACAGGCAACATTATGAGAAACAACACCTTCCTTGTGCTGCTCGTGTCACCCTAACATACATTATGGCATGAGTTAGTAGGTAAGGGGGATACCACATAGATTCCCCCCCCACAAAATCACCATGGGATACAGGAATGGCAATTGTAGCCCGTAGGCCACAGGGTACGGTATTTCAGCATATATCCGTAGGCCACAGATCTCTGTGCACCTACTACCAGTTATATGGTGCGCCCTTTTTCCTAGGCGGCTGGGCCATCTGCCCACCCACTACGGATAATGCGGTACAAGTCACTATGGCGACCTGGTTACAGGTGCCCCACTTCCCTGAGCCACACAGCTAGGACATCCCTTAAGGTCTCCTGTGGGTATATATGGCTTCCCTACAGCTGCCCACGAGACTTCGGTGCAGTGGGAGCAAAGACAAGTGTCCCTACCCCAGGTGCGGGCCATTCGCTGATCCTGAGCCCTCGCAAGACTCTCGCCTCACCTTGATGCTGGTGGTCTCCTGTCCCGCTTCCAGCAGGATGACCTTGATGCTGCAGGTCGGGGAGAACGGGCCCAGCTTTCCTCGCTGGCCCGGCCTGCAGCTGGGTAAAAGATGGAACTCCTCAGAGTCACATTCCTGCCTGAAATATGAACGAGGGCGGGGCCACTTAGGGGAGTCTTTGACTTGCGGCCAGCAGCCAACCCTCCAGGTTGGCTGGTGGGTCTCCTCGAGGGGGGTTATACAGGGTAGTCGGCGCCTCTCATCTAGAAGCATCTTTTTGTTCAGCATTTATATCCCACTGCGGTGAATGGACGGGGAGAGCACTTTTCCCTCAGCCAACTCTCCCCTCCACTGCCCAAAACACAGGGAGCCCTGCAGCGCTCCGAATGCACTGGAAGCAGGCTCACTCCGCGCTTCCAGGTCCGAGTGCTCCTTGCACCAGGAGTTCTTGCTGCACCACTGTGCCTCTGAAAGCACGCTCCACATGCACTGATTAGGAAGCAGAGCAAACACATGCTTCTCCCGTCAGGAACAGCAAAGTGCCCAACACACGTTTTTCTTTGTAGTAAAAGAAGGGGGAACATCATGGCACCCACAGCGCTGAATAATTCAATAAGCACCTCCTCAGCTGTATTTGGCAGTGCAGCACTCAATGAGTTTTTTCTGAAAGAGCACGCCAACTCCCCTAGCAGCGCACGGAAGTTTAGGCCAATATACACAGATCGTGTGAAGCTCCAGGAAATAAAAATAAAGTGTAGTACACAGGGCGAAGACTTTGTCCCCAAGTCTTCAGAAACGGGAGGCCAGCACACACAAGCCCTTGGAGATTCTTCACAAGCGGGAAACCACAGCAGGGCAAAAAGAGTCCGTTCTTTACTCCACCACAGACAGAAGCAGCAAATGCAGGCTAACCCCACACAGCAAAGGGCCAGTACTCCTCCTTATAGCTCTCCAGCTCTTCTTCTTGGCAGGGTCCTCTTGTTCCTGGAAGTAATCTAAAGTCCAGGGGTTTTAGGTGTAATACTTATACCTCAAAATGTTTTTGTTCTCTTTGTGGCAAGGGTCTCTGAACCAGGTCCAAACCAATTTTGCCCTCACTGGTGCAGCATGACCACAGGGGGCGGAGCCAGAATTTTGCAAAAGGAGACACAACTATTCAGGTGTAAGCACAACTCCTCCCATCCCTCAAAATACAGACCAGATCTGTCCAGGCCAGTGATGAGTCACCCCTCCGTGACTGTCTAGAGTGAGTGCACATCTCCGCTCCTGTCACTCACACACCAGACTCTGAATACACATCAGCCAGAGGCCCACAGAATGGTGAAGTAAGAAAATGCCTACTTTCTAAAAGTGGCCTTTTCAAACACAGGATTTAAAAAACACCTCCACCAAAAGGTGTGTTAATAATTCTGAGTTCAGAGAGTCTGAATTTTATTTTCTTATCTTGTCCCTATTGCAAGTTCAACACATAAAATGTTTACAGTGCAACCCAAATGATAGGCCTATGGGACAGATAGCCTAACATAACAGTGAAAAATGAAATAGACAGTAGTTCATTATCAGGATATGTCACACACACTAATACATGTCCTAGCATTCACATACACTGCACCCTGCCCAAGGGGGCACCTTGGGCCTACCTTAGGGGTGCCTTACATGTAAGGAAAGGGAAGGTTTGGG
Organism: Lissotriton vulgaris; assembly: GCF_964263255.1. Classification (NCBI taxonomy): domain Eukaryota; kingdom Metazoa; phylum Chordata; class Amphibia; order Caudata; family Salamandridae; genus Lissotriton; species Lissotriton vulgaris. The sequence goes on along the minus strand of NC_141687.1, from coordinate 1,526,574,671 downwards.
CCTCGCAAGTGGGTGCACTTGTCAGGACAACCCTGGCAGTTCACAACTGCGTGCGCAGACAATATAGTGGTAGATCTGAGACACATTTACAGGGCTACTCATGTGGGTGGCACAACCAGTGCTGCAAGCCCACTAGTAGCATTTGATTTACAGGCCCTGGCACACACCGTGCACTTTATTAGGAACTTACTAGAAAGTCAAATATGCCAATCATGGATAACCAATCATTGTCACAATTTATACAGACAGTATATGCACTTTAGCACTGATCAGCAGTGGTAAAGTGCCCACAGTCCTATAGACAACAAAAACAGGGTCAGAAAAATCTGAGGCAAAAGGTTTAGGGATAAACATGTCAAAAGGGCCAGGTCAAACAGTTTTTTTCTCCACCATCGAGTTCGGACATGTGTACCTCCGATCCGTATTTCGACTTTGTTTCGGTTCAGGTCTTCAGTTTGTTATTGTTCGCTCTTCTTCAGTTGCTCCTTTTACAAAAACTCCACCGGTTCGACTCCGTTCGACCAAATCCCCTTTGGCACAGTGCCGTTGGAGGCTTACCTTTCATATTTTTACCCGTCTTCCCAAAAATGTTCCACTGGTAATGGAACGAACACCCGTTCGGTTCTGCCCCCCCGTTGCCACCTGCAGTATCTTCACACAGATCAACACTCGCTGTGCAACTTATGCTTGTCCCCTTAGCACAACTAAGTCATTCTGTTCCAAAAAGACACTTCGGAACCATAGAGCTCATCACCTTGAGATGTCCTACAGAGCCAACGACTACACTTCTGACATATTTGGTGAGAAGCATGCCCAGGAGCAGCCATCGGTCGACAAGGAGGGGACGTTTTATGTCGATGAAAGTTCCAGCTTGGAGCTTGAGGGTGACTCTGAAATAGAAGACATTATGCCAGCTCAAAAAATTAGCAGGACGGCTGCCCCTGCTCATGTCTACCAGCCCAATCATGCCAAAACACTTTCAGCGTTTCTGTTCTCAGAATCCCATGTGCGTGGGCTACTACTGCTGTCTAGCCTTTGCTGGCACAGAAAAAACATTACGGACGCGCCCTTGCCTTTGTGCTATGCTCCGAAAGCACATGCAAAGGCGAAACAATCTACTTCTGCTTCTTCGGAATAAGACCAGCAACAGGCATTGGGTTGATCTTCGATGCCAAGCCGGCAGTCAACTTCATCCACCTTGACACCGCGCACCCATTCCACCTCAAAACCGGAAGCTTTGAAGCTGAAATTGTTGAAGCGGAGTTCCAAGCCCGGTCCCAAACCACAGGGCGAACCAGTCCTGTATATGTTAAGGAAAAGTTGGACACACATCAGAAGAAAATTCATATCCAAGTGTATACTGGACGAATCCTTGCCACAGCTTCCTCTCCTCCACCACCTAGAAGGAAGCTTACCTTTGAAGAGGCTTCAGACATACCAGTTCCTTGTAAGAGGAAGACTTTTGACAAGGCTGGCCACCCCTTCCCCCTTCCTTACACCCTCCGCCAACTTCACCCCCACAATCACTCTTTCCTGAACCACTATCTTCAGGCAAGCAACTAGATGACTCACCACAAGTGTCTCCACAGTCAGATACTGCTGGGTAGGGCGGCGCACAGGGAAATGTCCATTGGGACACCTATGACACCGATCCTCCTGCTTACATGGATCCTCATCCTTATCCTGCGCACCCTTCTCCTCCTGAAGATGCTACCTCTTACCAGGAACTTATAGCAAGGGCTGATTCATTTCATAATGTGGAGCTCCATCAAGAGCCTTTAGAGAACGACTTCCTCTTCGGCATGCCTTCCAACGCCCCTAGGGTACCCAATACCTGCCCATTTTAAAAGGCATGCTAAGGCATACTGATGGCATATTTTCTTAATTTATTTGAAAAGTTTTATATAGCGCTGACTAGACCCGGCAGTATCAGTGCGCTTTACATGAGGTAGGACATTGTTTCATGACCTGTAACCAGGCGAGGTCGCCCGCACACACCCCTGCTACTGCCTTACTTGCCTGTTTGCCTGCTGTGCCCTCGTTTTTGCCTCTTGCTGCCTCGTCTCCTTCTGCTGTGCCCTTGTTTGCCTTCTCTGCAGCCATCTGTGCACTCGTTTTTGCCTTCTTGCTGCCCCATTTCCTTCTGCTCTGCCCTCGCTTGCCTTCTCTGCTGCCTTCATTTTCTTCCGGTTTTCGTTCCACAGGGCGACCCAGCCGCCGCTGAGCCGCCCCCTGCCATTCTTTCCCGCTGCTGCCTCCCTGCGCCCCCCCCCCCTCCTGCCCATTCGCCGCCCCGCTCCCGCCACCCAGCTGCTCCTCCCTCCCGGCTCCTTCTTATGATGCCCATGCATACGCACAGCGGTCACGCGCAGCGGGAGCGCCGATTGTGCGCCGAAGGCAAGCCCGTCTGCGCCCGTCCACGCCCAGCGCCAGTACCCCTGGCCCCCGCTGCCGATGCAAGTCTATCCGACAGACCTACGACGCCGCCACTCTCGATGCACTCAATGCCAGCCGGAACCCGGCCTGCTACCGAGCCACCCTGAGACGCACCCACGGACCATTCGCCTGCCAAGCCTGCCGATTCGCCTTCTACCGGACCTGCACCACCCCCACAAAGTCGAGCACCAGCAGCAACCACCTGAAGTGCATCCTGCTCAACACCCGCTCTGTCCACAGGCACGCCGTGGAACTCTGGGACCTGATCGACGCGACAGCACCGGACGTCGCCTTCCTCACCGAAACCTGGATGAACGGCTTCTCAGCGCCCGACATCGCCATAGCCATCCCGGACGGATACAAGATCACCCGGAAGGATCGCGCCAACCAGACGGGAGGAGGCATCGCCATCGTACACAAGAACACCATCCGCATCTCGACTAACTCCGACGAAAGCTTCACCGCCGCCGAACACCTGCACTTCCAGATACACACTGACCCCAAGACCACCCTCCGAGGCACTCATCTACAGACCACCGGGACCACGCACACAATTCAGCGATGACATCACAGACTTCATCAGCCCACACGCCCTTCCCACCGCCGACTACATCCTCTTAGGGGACCTCAACTTCCACCTGGAGAACAACAACGACAGAAACACCACCGCCCTGCTGGACAACCTCGCCAACCTCGGACTCAAGCAAGTGGTGAACACCCCCACCCACTATGCCGGCCACACGCTTGACCCCGTCTTCTCATCCTGCAAGCACATCTCCTTCAGCCACGCCACCGGACTCCACTGGACCGACCACAGCTGCGTCCACTTTAGCTTCAGAAGAACTAAGACCCACCACCACCCGTAACAGGTTCCCCGCCGAAGCTGGAGCAAGATCACCGCCGAGCAGCTCACCGCCTCCCTCAGCCAGAACACTCCCACCAGCACAACAGACCCCAACGAAGCAGCCGGCAACCTCACCAAGTGGCTGACCGCCTGCGCCGATGACCTCGCACCACTAAAGAACCCTCCCAGCAGACCCGGCAGCAAGAAAACCCCCTGTTTCACCGACAAACTCAAGGAATCCAAGAAGAACTGCCGCACCCTCGAGAAAGCCTGGCGGCTCGACCAGACCACAGACAACATGTCCGCCCTCAAGCACGCCACCCGCAAACACCATCAACTGATCCGCGCCACCAAAAAGACGGCACTCAAAGAACGACTGGACAACAACGCCCACGACAGCAAGGAACTCTTCAGCATCGTCAAAGACTTCTCCAACCCCAGCGCCGGAAACAACGACATCACTCCCTCGCAAGACCTCTGCAACTCACTTGCCTCGTTCTTCCACCGCAAGATCGCAGACATACACAACAGCTTTGACGCACAGACCACGCACCTTACCACCGAACCAACGCCCGACACCACCACCCTCTGCAACTGGATCCCGATCAGCACCGAAGACCCACCCGCACGATGAACTCCATCCACTCCGGATTACCAACCGACCCATGCCCACACCATGTCTTCAACAAAGCCGACGCCATCATCGCACCCCATCTCCAAGACCTCATCAACTTCTCCTTCCACACCGCCACCTTCCCGGAGAGCTGGAAGCACGCCAAGCTGACCGCCCTCCAGAAGAAACCAACGGCGGACCCCACCGACCTCAAGAACTACCGTCCCATCTCGCTCCTTCCTTTTCTGGCCAAAGTCATTGAGAAGACCGTCAACAGACAGCTTGCCCCCTTCCTCGAGACGAACGGATCTCTCGACCTCTCGCAGTCCGGGTTTCGGGCCAACCACAGCGCCGAGACCGCCCTAATCGCAGCCACCGACGACATCAGAACCCTGATCGACAACGGGGAAACAGCGGCCCTCATCCTCTTGGACCTCTCTGCGGCATTCGACACTGTCTGCCACCACACCCTAGTGAAGCACCTCAGCAACATCGGAATCCGAGAGAAAGCACTGGAGCGGATCATCTCGTTCCTCGCCGGAAGAACCCAGAGAGTCCGCCTCCCTCTGTTCAGATCCGAGGCCACTGAAGTCATCTGCGGCGTACCACAAGGATCTTCACTCAGTCCAACCCTTTTCAACGTCTACATGAGCCCCCTCGCAGCCATCGCACGCCAACACAACCTCGACACCCAGCTGATCCTCTCCCTCACCAACAACCCCACCACCGCCAGAGCCAACCTACACGAAGGTATGAAAGACGTCGCCGATTGGATGAGGAACAGCAGCCTTAAACTGAACTCAGACAAGACGGAAGTCCTCATCCTGGGATCATCACCCTCCGCCTGGGACGACTCCTGATGACCCCCGGCCCTGGGCACCGCTCCCAAACCTACGGACCATGCACTCAACCTGGGCTTCATCCTGGACTCCTCCCTGTCGATGACCAGACAAGTCAACGCCGTCTCATCTTTGTGCTTCAACACCCTGCGCATGCTCCGCAAGATCTTCAGATGGATCCCCACTGAAACCAGGAAGACCGTCACCCAGTCACTCGTCACCAGCCGACTGGACTACGGGAACACACTCTACGCCGGAACCACAGCCAAACTTCAGAAAAGACTCCAACGCATCCAGAACGCCTCCGCACGACTCATCCTGGACATCCCCCGACACAGCCACATCACCGGACACCTGAGAGACCTGCACTGGCTCACCGTCAGCAAGAAAGTCACTATCAGACTCCTCACCCACGCACACAAGGCTCTCCACGTCCTGGGCCCCAAGTACCTCAACGACCGCATGACCTTCTACACGCCCACCCGCCAGCTACGATCGACCAGTAACACCCTCGCCACCGTACTACGCATCCGCAGAGCCACCTCCGGAGGAAGATCCTTCTCCTACCTGGCAGCCAAGACTTGGAACTCCCTCCCCACCCACCTTCGACGAACCCAAGACCATCTCTCCTTCAGGAAGCAGCTCAAGACCTGGCTGTTCAAGCAGTAACATACCCCTCTCCCCCAGCGCCTTGAGACCCTACCGGGTGAGTAGCGCGCTTTACAAATGCCGTGATTGATTGGTTGATTGACATAATTACATCAGTTTCTGGAGCGTCGCATAACCTAGAAAGGGAGACCGTATAACATAGTTACATGAGTTACTAAAGCATAGCATAACATAGAAAAATCAGCAAGTGGGAAGGTACTTCAGGGGATAAAGAAAGGTCAGGCTGGAAAAAGGGAGGCAGAATATGAATCACAGAGGGAGGAGGTTCGGGAGGGAAAAGCAACATAATGGGGAGACGAGGAAAACAGTGTCCGATGTCCAGCTGGGTAGGTGACGGCCGAAGGGTGAACCAGAGCCAAACTCCTCTATAGCAGCATAGGACAGCTACACTGGGCATTTAACGATCCTATTTGGGCTAGAGTTGTAACGTGTGGGGTAGAGACAACCTTCCTCCTGACAAGGAGAGTAGAAGAATAGATGCAGTGGGGAAAAGAGTGTCGGCTCAATCTGGCCAAACATTGGCATATTGCCAACTTGCAAGCTCTCCTAGCACGCTATGACCGATTATTACTAACACCTCCATACGGTGCGCATTAGATGCTGCTGACACTGCAGCCAGAGAAGTCAACATATGTATTTTACTTTGGGGGCATGCTTGGCTTTGAATCTCTGGGTCTAAGCCTGAGGTTCAACAAACTTTGATAAGGAACCATCTTTTTTGGTCTTCAGGTGGACTCCACATTAGAAAATATAAAAAAAGGATACTGAGACGGTCAAAGCTATGGGAGCCCTCCAAACACTTGTTACAAGTTTTTTTCTTCACCTGGGTTACCATGAAGGCTCAAAATACACCTCTTCGGAGGCCTCCACCTCCCAACAAAAACCGCCAGTCACTACTCCTACTCCAAGGGCTACTCTTGTGCCTCCTACAGAGGTAAAAACGCCAGTGGTAGAGGTAAGGGTGCCTCCCCCAGTGGAGCAACACCCTCCACTAAGCAGAGACTATCCTCTCACTCACTCCAGTAGCATAACACCTGTCTGGGGCAGAAATCACAATATCCTACCCATGTGGCATCCCACCACTTCCGACAAGTGAGTATTAACCATTATCCAACATGGTTGTTGTCTGGAGCTCATTAGCTCACCACCCAACATTCTACCTCACTTTCACAGTCTATCAAATGAGCATCAAACATTACTCAAACAAGAAGTTCAAGCTCTTCTCCTCAAAGGTGCTGTAGAGCCCGTCCCTCTTTAACATCAGAGCTCCAGAGTATATTTTGTGTACTTCCTCATCCCGAAAAAGGACAGGTCCTTAAGGCCAATCTTAGATCTCAGGCCCTTCAACCAATACATCCTATCAGAACACCTTACAGGACGTCATTCTGCTTCTTCAATATGGTGACTTTATGGCAACTCAGACCTAAAGAACGCCTACTTCCTCATACCAATACATCCAGCTCATTGCACATACTTAAGATTTGTCACAGCTGACAAACATTACCAGTTTGAAGCTCTGCCATTCAGGCTAACCACCGCACCTCAAGTGTTAACCAAATGCCGAGCAGTGGTTGCAGCTCATCTGCTCAGACAAAATGTCCACGTATTCCCATACTTGGGCGACTGACTCATCAAAGCCAGCACTCTCCAGCACTGCCAACAACACACCCTGATGACAATAGATCTTCTCCACAGTTAAGGTTTTGCTATCAACATTAGTCTCACCTGCAACCATTACAAGTTTAACCATACAAAGGGGCAATCCTAAACACACAAATAGGATGATTCTATCCCAATCCCACAAGAATTCAAGACAAATGGAAACTCCACCCACAAGTCATCCTACCCTAGTTCCAAAAGCGGGGGTTCCTTTAAATAGACTTTTTTGCCACAGCAGAAAGTGAAAAATGACCAAACTTTGCCCACAGGTCTCCACGGCCACTATCCAAGGGCATTGCACAATGGATGAGGTGGCCAATGATATTTGCCTACCCTTTTCCGAACCTCCCTCTCCTTCCCTTTCTGGTTCGGAAGCTCAGGCCGACTTCTTTAAGAAAGATGCTAATAGCTCCTACATGTGCTCATAAATCTTGGTTTACAACATTCCTAGACCTTGTTTCACAACATTACTAGACCTTTCAGTAGTCCACACGAGAAGCTCCCCAACGGACCGGCCCTTCTCACTCCCAATTACAGACAAATCAGACACTCGGATCCCAAAACACTCAATTTGGTAATCTAGCTCCTGAGATCATAGTTTGTTTATCTCAATTTACCAGTGGGGGTGTGTGGCCATGCTGACAACGAAGATGTCCACATGGTACTGAAGCTCCGATGTATCTGGCTCTGATCCTGGGTCAGATGGGTGTGTAGACTACGTTAATGGGGATTGCGGCATATGAAAAGCCTCCCCTTGCCATCCGACGAATACGGGGCCTGAGTTTGGCTGCTCCCGGTGGCCGTGACATGCACTTGGCAACAACAACGTGCCTTGGAGTCCCCACAGTGATAGGGGCTGTGGGGGAGCCTGAGGTGCAGGGCTGGCAGGCCGAGTGGTGTATCCTATGCCCCTAATGCGTTCTGAATTGCCCCTAAATGCACTGGGCAACCGCAATGAAGTGGGCCTATAGTATTCTGTGGGAGTCCTGACCGTCCCATCTACGTATCGCTTAAGGCCTGAGGATTGGGCCTGATGTGGGGCCAGCGGTGTGACTGGGCAGTGGTGCAGCCCCCTGCCTGACTATCTTGGCTGTGCGGCAGCTGCGCAGGGTTACCGGTGAGAGCCTTGCTGGGCCGCATTGCTGAGGTATGACACTCTTTCTTATCCCTGTTTGCTGCACATCATGGCCTGTTGGCCTCGTGTGATGGTGCTCCTGCCGTGGACCAGTTTGTTGACCGTGACACCCTTGGACATTGCTGTAGGGTCCCGTAGAGGGCTGCCCTATAAACCTGCTCAGCCACTAAGGTACTACCACCGATGGCAGTGCGCAAACTAAGTTCCCCCATGAGAAATGCGGTCTCTGCACCTGGGGTGGTGCCTGATTGGGCCATGGAGTCCGCGATTGGGCCCTGGGCTTGTGGGGTTGTCCTTGCTGTTTGCTGCATGTGTGGGCCTTGTTGAACCATTTCAGCCCGCTATACCACGAGGAACAGCCCACGGACTGAAGTGCGCTATGTTGCAGGATGGGTGAGGCATGCATCTGGTCGCTAATCCTCAGTTCCCCAATTGGTCTTGAGATTTGAGCTCTGCGTGCGAAAGGGGGGGAGGGGGTCTACCCATCATTACTGTTGATACCAGAACCAACCCCTTTCTCCATTGGTTCTGAGAAAACTACTGGGGGAGCCGAGATTTGACTGATATGATCAGAGGCCCTTTGGCTGATCCGCCGGCTGGCCTGGAAGCCATTTTTGCTGAGCTCCAAACAAGATTCCGTGCTGTAAATGCTCGCTTCAACACCATTGGCAATCGAATTTGACCGCATTGTTGATCACCTAGATAGACCATACGAGTAAATGTTGGGAGCAGAGGAGTGCATATCTGGCCTAGAATATACTACCGCTACAGTGGTGAAGCGACTGGAGAGGTTAAAGACGTGGCTGAAAGCGGTGGCCATCAAAAATAAAGATTTAGAGGCCAAGGAACGGCAGAATTATATTCCCATCTTGGGTGTTGCAAAGGCAACAGACATGTGACATGTTGACCTCTTTGTTAAGCGACTTCTCTCTGACCTATTAGGCAGACTAAATTTCACTCCTACATTTGTAGTCAAGCTACACACACATCCCTTTGCCCCCATTTGGTGCCAGGGGCCCCACAGCAACCGATTGTCGCCCAAATCCTCTATGTTAGGGATCGAGGTGTAGCATTCCGGAGGGCATGAGAGTTTGAACCCTCACCACTTTCAGGGGTCTAGTGTCTACTGATCAAACCCTACCAGACTGTCTGGTGGCTTCCAGCATGGAACTGTTCCATTCGAAGTTAGCACTACAGTTGCATCACGCATTGACTAAACAATAAGCAAATTATCTGATGTCCTCTTTGGCCCACTACTACTGCTGACCTGTCAGCGGTGGGCCCATTATGGCTGTTCCCTTGGGCCCATCTATGTTTATAAAGAGGTTTCTTTTTTCTCCATATCTTGACATCAGAGCCACCCTTTGTGGCTTTGCTACCTCACTGAGGTTTATACTACAGATGTGTTTGGGGAAATGTTTTGTTCTGGTTTACTGATATGGGTATCCACTTTTCTAATTGGCGCGAGGTGTGGGGGAGGTCCACTGTTGTTTTTTTTTCCCCTTTGTTGTCCACAATGCACCATTGTGCTCACAAACCATGCACGATCACAGACACCACTTTCATGTCTTAGAACATCGGGGTCCTCAACTGCTCGTGTAAGGTGAAACGTGGCCTTCCTTCAGGAGACTCATTTACCACCTAGCCCTTCCCACGCATTTGCCAACACATGGGGTCCACATAGTTTCCTCTCCAGCGACAGTACATACTCACGTGGGCTAGCTACAATGATGCATAAACTCCTGTCTTTCCAGCCCCATGCCATCCACTCTGAGGAGGAGGGCTGGTAGCTCCTAGTGACAGGTCACGAGGCCTAACAACAAATATTGTTTGCCATAGTTTATGCCCCGAATATTGACAACCCAGATTTATTTCAGACACTCTGAGCCCTGCTTAATCGCAGTGACGCTGAGCACATTGTACTACTAGGGTGATTTTAATATACTCCTTGTCCAAGCTTTGGATACCATTCCGTAAAACCCGGATAGTAACCCCGCTCACTACATATTTTAAGTGACTTATGTTGTGCTAACACGCACCTTCACCTGTGGTGCCTACTGTAGGAAGGTGGCTACCTGACTATGGTTACCCCAGATTTTTTTGCCTTGTGTTTAGCTTGTTTTCGACTTAGTTGGCCTGGTTCCCTGCTAATCAGGGCCCCAGGCTATCTGCTCTCTCTGTAAAATGGATTCCATGTACCCTAGGTGCATAACTAGATTAGCTTGGGTCACCTTATCAGCCCCTGTACAGAGCACTATAGGTGCCCAGGGCATAGGTGCATCCAAGGCCTACCAGGGGCTGCAGCATATCTTTTGCCACCCCTGGCTGGCTATCTACGATTGACACACTGGCTGATCACTCAGCTGGGGCAAGGTGGTGTAATCACCCCTTGCTTAGATATAGTATACCTATATCTAAAACTAACTGGACACATATAAACCTATAAGCCACTCCTATGGCAGGCCTTAACAATCCTGGAGGCAGAGTGCGTGGTTTAATGTGAGATGGGACTCTAGCATGAGCTGAGCTGTCTGCAGCTGTCGGGACCAATTCCCTTAGCTGTTCCGGGATAATGCCAAACCATATACTATTAAGTGCATTATAATCCTCGCGGTTATATGTTAACTTTGGTTGGCTTTAGCAAAACCTGTTGTGTAAGGTGTCATACGAATTAGAATACTACCCCCCACCAGTCCTGGCGATGGGGGTAGCCAGTCAGTCAGTCAAAATACTTTATTTTCGATAAATTAATATCATAAAAAGACATAGGCAAAATACAATCTTATACAAACAACAACACATAATTATACATGATCAGATCTTAATTAATTTACATTCTCTAGTTTTATACAAAAGGAAAAAGATAAGAAACACATTATCATATAACAAACTCATTTTTTTTTAAAGTATTAAAAAGAGGTCAGTAAGTTAAAACCATATATACATATTGCATTTCAGGATATTAATTCATGTTGTAAAACATTTTCCTATGACCAGTATTTGATTTCATCACTTATGGGGTCATATTTGTTATATTATCGGGCAACATCCTTTTCTTGATCCTAACAGCCCCTACTAAAAAACTCGCAACATGGAACATAATCCTGGGGGTCTGTAATAACTGTAGGAACAGGAGCGCTGGCCTAACCTGCATAAAACCTGCCTCCTTTAAGATAGGGATCAAGTATTTCCTTCTTGGTGCCGTGTAATGATCACAGAATATTAAGAAATGTAAAGTGTTCTGGATTGAAAAATTGTCACAGGTACCCGGCATAGCATTTTCGGGAGTACTCCAGGTTGAGAAATGTCCGAGAGTTAAATGTATCAAATTGAACCGAAAACGCGTCAAAAGAAAGCGATGAAAAGGTTGATTTACAGTAATTAGGTATGATTCTGGTCCAGCATGAGTGCTCAGAATAATACTAGTCCGCACTGTTGGTTTTTCGAGCTCTACTTGTTCCCTTTCCAGCCTTAAAGATTCTCCCATCAGGCCCTTAATAAGCTCAATATCTTTAACAGTTATAGAGGCCGGGGAAGAAAAGAGATCTGGTCTCCCCATTTTGACAAGACCATTCTTAATGTAGGCTAGCCACTGGATTTTATTTACTCTGTCCAGTTGCAAGCAGTCTTTTAGAATAATATGATTAAGGGGAATTTCTTGGTTCAGTCATGTCTTTAACCAAGCCAGAACAGGAGCCACTTTAATCAGGTCTGAAATATAACCTAAACCAGTTCAGTGTGAACTATATATGTTGAGGAGGACTGTGGTACAGAGAGAACAGCTCTTAAAAATGTGTTCTCCGTAATCTGTAAATTTTCCATGGAACAATAGCCCCATATAGCGCTTCCATATGTAGCAACGGCAAGACATTTAGCTTTATACATTTTTAGAAGAGTTGCTACTGGCCTTGCTCCCAGTTTTTTTGAAAAGCTCTGCAATGCAGAAGAAGATCTTGCAAGGGAGATGTTCCTATTTTTTATCTGGGGGCCCCATGTGCCTCTGTCATCAAGTGATACCTAGATAAGGGAAAGTGGCAACCCTACAAAGTTCTTGTTTGCCACAAGTAAATGTTTTTGGGAGCTTATTTTTTGTACCCTTACCCAGTATCATTATTGGAGACTTTTTTACATTAATTTTTAGGTCCAATGACCCCATGAAGTCCTCAAAGGCATCTAGGAGTCTTTGGAGACCGACACCAGTACGCGAGAGCAGGACGGCGTCATCCGCGTATAGGAGAACCGGGATTCCCAGTTCTCCTATACGTGGAATGTCAATGGATGCCTCTCTAAGTGCTGGTTCCAGGGCATTTATGTAGACTGTGAATAAAAGAGGGGCCAAAATACACCCCTGCCTAACCCCTCTTTCTGATTTAAAGTGGCCTGTGCAATACCCCTCCTGGGTAACTCTGACCGAGGCTATTAGGTCAGTGTGTAAATCTGCTAAAAGGCAAACAAGTGCCCTATCTAATCCTATCTCAAGCAGAATTCTCCATAATTTAGCGCGGTTTACCAGATCAAAGGCTGACGAGAGATCCATGAAACCTAAGTACATGGACCCCTCTTTAGCCCTTGTATACTTTTCTACCAACAAGTGCAAATTAAGGCCTTGATCTATTGTGCTCCTTTTTGATCTAAAGCCATACTGAACGTTTGATAGGACCCTATTTTCTATTAACCAATCATTCAGTTTTGATAAAATAACCCGCCCAATATTTTCACTGATGAATCTATCAATGAAATGGGTCTGTAACAGGATGGGTCTTGCCTGTTACCTTTTTTAAAGACTGGTATAATGATGGATTTTTTCCAGGAATCCGGGATTTTATCTGATGAAAGAGCATTAAAAACATTACATAAGACCTTAGACCAAAATTTCAGGGCACTTTTAAAGACATCCCCATTGGGACCCTGTGCCTTATTTTTTAAGGTCAGATCTATTGCCTTTTCCACTTCTGTGGCAACAAAAATAACGGCATCCACAGGGGTAAATGGTGTGATTTCCTCAGCTTCTATGATGGGAATAGAAGTGGTAGCACTTCTAGCTTCCGAGTATATTTGGCTAAAATGTTCAATCCAGCCCTCATCTGGAATATTTGCCTCTAGGGGGGCATTTTCTTCATCCGAAAAGAGTGGCTGGTTTATAATTTTCCAAAAAAGACCACTATCTTTTAAAGTTTCTGGTTCAAGAAGTTGGGCCAAAGCGTTGTCTTTTAGGACCCTCTTCCTTTCCAGGATAGTTTTTTTATAAGCAATCCTAGCAATAGCGATATCTGCGCGGTTCTTAGGGATGGCTTTCAGAGTTTTTAATAGCACGCCATGCGCTTTTGAGCATTTCCTATCGAACCATCTTTTTCCCTGTAGCAGGGGCTGCCTCGATTTTTTTTTTCTGCAGACTTTGGTTAATTTCAATACAGATATTATCAAATGCTGCTATAACATCCTTACATTCCATTCTATTCGCTAAGCATATTGCAACTTCATCCTCCACTTTGGACAAGACCTCTTGAAGAAAAGTTTCAGGGACTATTTTTGTCCATTTCAGCCTACGGTTTTGATCTTTTACCATAACATTTTGTCCCCCATTTAATCTTTACTGATTTTAAAGAAATTAAATCCGAATGCATAATTTCAATTAAAACAGGATTATGATCGCTAAAAACTGACACCTCTGTATAGTATTTTGTCACAGTATTTAACAAATAAGAAGACACAAAAATATAATCTATAATAGTGCCCACGTCTTTACCCTTGAAAGTAGGGGACCTATCTTTCCCATCCCTACATCCTGAGTCATGTAGGTTCCATCTTGCAAGAAATGTTTCGAGGAGCTCTCCTCGCCTAGTATGTTCCAGATGGACAGGTGTGGAGAGGGGGGGAGACCATCAGCATCATGAATAATGCAGGGTAGTGTACATGGGTGAATGTTAAAGTCCCCTAGTAATATCAATTCAAAGGCATTTACATTAGTACTGTACGTTGACAAAAATGTATCCAATAGTTCCAAGTTTTGACTGGTATGCTCATTTGCCTGTGAATTATAAAAATTAACAAACATAATCTTGGTTTTATCCTGAATAGATAGTTCAACAATCAGACAGTTTTCCGAGCCCGAAGAACATTGAGTTAAAGTTCCTTTTATGTCCAATTTGAAAAGGGTTAACAGACCCCCCTTAGATCTTCCTGCCACACTACTACTGGCTGGGTTGAAAAAATGGCAAAATCCATCCAAAGAGAAACTATTTGTTTGGTCCCAAGTCTCTTGTAGGGCAATGATACCATAGGATTTTAATGACTGTAGCCAATCGTCATTCCCAATTTTGTTCTTCAAGCCAGCAATGTTCCAAGTAGCAATTTTAAAAGACCGAGTTAATATCCGACTAGAATTCTCTGGAACAACAGGCAGTCAATCGTTTTCCTCTAATGATGACAGGGCAGAACAAGCATTGGAAATGCAATAGGGCTCGCATTAGGAAAGTTTGAGCTATTGGTGTTATAAATGAATTATTTTTATTTATGTGTTTTTTTTAAAATAGCTAAATTAATAGCTTTATCATTTACAATGCCAATAGTTATAATAACTTTCGCAAATGTGACACCTATAGCATTTGCAATGCAACATGTTTTGTATTTACGTGACTAAGATGTATTGATATTACAAATAACAATGGCTTTTAATTTTTTTAAATAATTAATACTTAATTATTAATTTAAATTTGTAATGGCAATAGCTTAAACTTTTGGAAATAACATTTGTGAAGATTATGTTCAGTGTTTTTTATTGTGACGAAAATCCAAGAACAGAAGTGAAATATTAACATCTTTTTGTGATTTGTAATAAAGCGTGAAAGCTTGAAAAATTGAAAGAACATATTTGAACCAGTGATGCTGTGGTTGCGCTGAGTGGTGTGTGCATCGGTGTAGCTGTTTGGTGGGTGCATTGGTGGAGCTTAGTTGGAGCATCGGTGGAGCTGTATGGTGGGTGCCACGGCGGAGCTGTGTGGTGGGTGCCACGGCGGAGCTGTGTGGTGGGTGCCACGGCGGAGCTGTGTGGTGGGTGCATTGGTGGAGCTGTGTGGTGGGTGCATTGGTGGAGCTTAGTTGGAGCATCGGCAGAGCTGTGTGGTGGGTGCCTCGGCGGAGCGGTGTGGTGGGTGCCTCCGGCGGAGCTGTGTGGTGGGTGCCTCCGGCGGAGCTGTGTGGTGGGTGCCTCGGCGGAGCTGTGTGGTGGGTGCCTCGGCGGAGCTGTGTGGTGGGTGCCTCGGCGGAGCTGTGTGGTGGGTGCCTCGGCGGAGCTGTGTGGTGGGTGCCTCGGCGGAGCTGTGTGGTGGGTGCAACGGCGGAGCTGTATGGTGGGTGCCTCGGCAGAGCTGTGTGGTGGGTGCATCGGTGGAGCTGTGTCGGTGGAGCTGTGTGGTGGCTGCATCGCTGGAGCTGTGTGATGTGTGCATCGCTGGAGCTGTGTAGGTGGAGCTGTGTGGTGGGTGCATCGGTGGAGCTGTGTAGGTGGAGCTGTGTGGTGGGTGCGTCGGTGGAGCTGTGTGGTGGGTGCATCGGTGGAGTTGGGTGGTGGGTGCATCGGTGGAGTTGGGTGGTGGGTGCATCGGTGGAGCTGTGTGGTGGATGCATCGGTGGAGCTATGTGGTGGATGCATCGGTGGAGCTATGTGGTGGATGCATCGGTGGAGCTATGTGGTGGGTGCATCGGTGGAGCTGGGTGGTGGGTGCATCGGTGGAGCTGTGTGGTGGATGCATCGGTGGAGCTGTGTGGTGGATGCATCGGTGGAGCTGTGTGGTGGATGCATCGGTGGAGCTGTGTGGTGGATGCATCGGTGGAGCTGTGTGGTGGATGCATCGGTGGAGCTGTGTGGTGGGTGCATCGGTGGAGCTGTGTGGTGGATGCATTGGTGGAGCTTAGTTGGAGCATCGATGGAGCTGGGTGGTGGGTGCATCTGTGGAGGTGGGTGCATCGGTGGAGCTGTTTGATGGGTGCATCGGCGGAGCTGTGTGGTGGGTGCATCGGCGGAGCTGTGTGGTGGGTGCCTCGGCGGAGCTGTGTGGTGGGTGCCTCGGCGGAGCTGTGTGGTGGGTGCCTCGGCGGAGCTGTGTGGTGGGTGCCTCGGCGGAGCTGTGTGGTGGGTGCCTCGGCGGAGCTGTGTGGTGGGTGCCTCGGCGGAGCTGTGTGGTGGGTGCCTCGGCGGAGCTGTGTGGTGGGTGCCTCGGCGTAGCTGTGTGGTGGGTGCCTCGGCGGAGCTGTGTGGTGGGTGCATCGGCGGAGCTGTGTGGTGGGTGCATCGGCGGAGCTGTGTGGTGGGTGCATCGGCGGAGCTGTGTGGTGGGTGCATCGGCGGAGCTGTGTGGTGGGTGCATCGGTGGAGCTGTGTGGTGGGTGCAACGGTGGAGCTGTGTGGTGGGTGCAACGGTGGAGCTGTATGGTGGGTGCATCGGTGGAGCTGTATGGTGGGTGCATCGGTGGAGCTGTGTGGTGGCTGCATCGCTGGAGCTGTGTGATGGGTGCATCGCTGCAGCTGTGTAGGTGGAGCTGTGTGGTGGGTGCATTGGTGGAGCTGTGTGCATCGGTGGAGCTGTGTGGTGGGTGCATTGGTGGAGCTGTGTGCATCGGTGGAGCTGTGTGGTGGGTGCATCGGTGGAGCTGTGTCGGTGGAGCTGTGTGGTGGGTGCATCGGTGGAGCGGTGTCGGTGGAGCTGTGTGGTGGGTGCATCGGTGGAGCTGTATAGGTGGAGCTGTGTGGTGGGTGCATCGGTGGAGCTGTGTGGTGGGTGCATCGGTGGAGCTGTGTGGTGGGTGCATCGGTGGAGCTGTGTGGTGGGTGCATCGGTGGAGCTGTGTGGTGGGTGCATCGGTGGAGCTGTGTGGTGGGTGCATCAGTGGAGCTGTGTGGTGGGTGCATCGGTGGAGCTGTGTGGAGCTGTGTGGTGGGTGCATCGGTGGAGCTGTGTGGTGGGTGCATCGGTGGAGCTGTGTGGTGGGTGCATCGGTGGAGCTGTGTGGTGGGTGCATCGGTGGAGCTGTGTGGTGGGTGCATCGGTGGAGCTGTGTGGTGGGGGCATCTGTGGAGCTGTGTGGTGGGGTCATCTGTGGAGCTGTGTGGTTGGGGCATCTGTGGAGCTGTGTGGTTGGGGCATGTGTAGTGGGGGCATGTGTGGTGGGTGCATCGGTGGAGGTGTGTGGTGGGTGCATCGGTGGAGGTGTGTGGGGGGTGCATCGGTGGAGGTGTGTGGGGGGTGCATCGGTGGAGGTGTGTGGTGGGTGCATCGGTGGAGCTGTGTGGTGGGTGCATCGGTGGAGCTGTGTGGTGGGTGCATCGGTGGAGCTGTGTGGTGGGTGCATCGGTGGAGCTGTGTGGTGGGTGCATCGGTGGAGCTGTGTGGTGGGTGCCTCGGTGGAGCTGTGTGGTGGGTGCCTCGGTGGAGCTGTGTGGTGGGTGCCTCGGTGGAGCTGTGTGGTGGGTGCATCGGTGGAGCTGTGTGGTGGGTGCATCGGTGGAGCTGTGTAGGTGGAGTTGGGTGGTGGGTGCATCGGTGGAGCTGTGTCGGTGGAGCTGTGTTGTGGGTGCATCAGTGGAGCTGTGTGGTGGGTGCCTCGGTGGAGCTGTGTGGTGGGTGCCGTGGTGGGTGCCTTGGTGGAGCTGTGTAGGTGAAGCTGTGTGGTGGGAGCCTTAACGGAAATTACAACTCTCAAAACAAAAAAAATCTATCCTTTAACGATGCTGGATAAATTGCTTGCTACTGTTCCAACAGATACATGCAGAAAAATATGTAGGACGTGCTTGCTACTGTTCCAACAGATACATGCAGAAAAATATGTAGGACATGCTTGCTACTGTTCCAACAGATACATGCAGAAAAATATGTAGGACGTTATTCTGGAAGGAAAACTAAATCACAGAAAAGAAAAGAGTACGAACCGTAAATGAGAGAGGTTTGTTTGTTAACATCTGCATTGGGAGAAGGTTTTGTTAAACCTGTCGGTGTTTAATTAATACCAAAGCTACACTATATTTTAAGGAATGACGAATTTTAAAGGTCTGCTTAGAAAATGATAAGTAGCAGGGCAAAATAAATCGCAACAATGTGTGCAGAAAGGAAAGAAAATATATATGAATGTTGTCTGGGTACGGCAACAGCACATGGCAACATAACTGCGCCTTAGCTAGCTACTACACAGTGCACTCAGTACTTAAACCAAAACTCCGAAAAGCCCTCTTAAGAAGCATGGAATTCGTGGTTCTGGATACAGCATGCATTCCATGTTTCTTTTCAAGCAGAGCATAAACAGTTGTTGCAGCAAGGGGCGGGAAGATTAGGAGACGAAACTGAAAATACGGCTGGCAGGCAGTGAATAATTAGGAGGTGACAAATGACCTGGGACGGCTGCCTTTGATGTGGTAATGGAAGGCAGGCAGGCAGATGGCTGGTGGCATTGTGCACGCGCTTTTTAGGGCTTGCGCATTGACCTAAAAAGCACATGCACTCAAAGGAATCGCCAGTGGAATCGCCAGTGGTGGTTAAACACTGGATAAGCCCCCATAGAGCTTCCAGCTGTGCGCATGCGCACAGCAGGCGAGCCCTAAAAACGATTATAGAGAGGTAAACTGTGATCAAACTGCCTGTTTGCCACCTGATAACAGTAAGAGTCCGCTCTAATGTGTTGCAGGGGTACATTTAAAGGAGCATTCGACCCACAACCAGTCATTCCCCTCCCATGCCCCTGTGCAAGATACCTTTGGTTATGAGGCACTCGATGTTGGGAGTTGTCCAGATGATTATAGAAAAAAACCAAGAGGTCTAGCACATACTGAGTTATCAAGGTTTGGTAGGGAGGCAGCTCTAAGGAGGACAGTTGCAACGTGTTGCGGATGTTTAAAATATATAATAATACAGTCCCCACTTGTATTTTTCCTACCATTGCCAATCCAACTGACTCTGCGTGTAGATATTATATCGTTAGAAAAGGCATACGGAAAGCCACAGTTCCTATTCAACCAAGCAAGGGTTTTATTTTTTAAGGCTGCATGTGTTTCTAGCCTAGGGTCTGTTAGGCAGGAGCCAACCTCAGGTACGTTTGTTAAAACCACCGTGTATGGAACACACTCCGGTGGGAGGTTGACAGAGTTCTTCCTCCTGATCCTACTTCGCCCCGCCGTATCTCCCCCTGCTAGGTTATTTTGGGTACCATTTAGTGCTACTTGGGGTTGTGCTGGTGTTTGTACTATAGGTGTTGCCACTATTAGTGGGTTTGCAGTTCAGATGTTCGGTGCATGTACAACTGTGGGCACCTGAGCAGTAACCCCTAGTCATTATCCCTAGAGCTAACTGGTGCTAGGCCAACAGGTCCCTCTGCAGTATTACCCAAATGACCTTGTAGGCCAGTTTGAGGACTCATCTGAGTAGGGAGCCGGGTCATGTGGGAATCTATAAGACTACCAAGTCTAGAGACCTCACTGGCAACTAAATCTATCTTTTCCTCCAGGGGTCTAATCAATGCCTTTAGTTTAGTCTCCATAATGGAAACCAAGAGTTCAATGTGGGCTGGATATAAAGTGCTCCCACCCACTGTATTTACAGGCTCGGCCTATCTTCCCTATTCTGTGGTGTTGGGCCTGTCTTTTTAGTCTTCCTATCCACCACCCTTTTGACAGGTGCCTTCCTGCAGGCACGCACTATCCTCCGTACAGGTGTTTGAGGTGGAGAGGCCCTTGGGGAGGGTGATGATCTCTGACTAGGGGTAGTTTCAGTTACAATTTCCCGCTCCTCTGTTGGCATTATAATGGAATCGTCATTAATTATGTCATCATTATTTGCAGCGGGCAAACTACTGTCTATATGAGGCAACAGTGTGGAAGGTGCACTCAGCTTTATAGGTGAACTATCTGGACTACCCCTCCCTAGTGATAATCTCCTGTCTTTATTAATTTTGCTTACAACCTTAACAAGATAATTATCCATTATCCGGACCTCATTTGCTGCCGCTGGTTTAGCCGACCTGAGCTTAGACATAATGAGGCCCTACAGATGCAGATTTTAGAGTATATGAGGTAGCAAGAGTCAAGCCTGATGTACCACAAAGTTATTAAAACAAGACATAAATCAATGATTAAAAAAGTAGGGCTTACTCTATATACAGGAGCCAAAGTCCGTGGCCCAGCCCAGCCTCCTCCGGCCGCAGACGGCCCCGCCCTTGTCCCGGGCTTCTCCCGGGCGCGCCCCGCGGGATGAGGGAGCCGGTGTTCCTTCATGCCCCCAGGCACTTCCTGGTTTCGAGGGCGTCGGCGGCTTCTTTGCCGCAAGGGGCTGCTGGGAGTTGTGGTTTCTTTGTGACCCGGCAGAGCCAAGCCCGTCCAGGCCACCAGCGGAGCAAAGCCCGGCCCTCCTCTGACCACAACGTTGATGCCGCCCAGCACAAGCGCACAGCGGAGCAAAGCCCGGCTGTGAGTAGCTCTCCGGCATTCCACCCCTCTAGAGGGAGACGGCATGTTACTTTGCTAAAACGCGGTTGAATTTTAAAAGAGCCTCAGATCCACAAAATGGATGTTTCTGCCACAGACACATGTCTGACCTCCTGCTGCTGACCGAAACTCAGCAGAGGAGGCCTGGACAAAGGCTTTCCTGTCGCCGGGAGGTGTCACACCATCCCAGACAGGAGATAGTGGATTGTAGCAGGGAGGTTTGAAAGAAACCAGACAGTGCCTGGGGAGCTTCCCCTTGCATAATCCGGTCAAACCGGTTCTGGGGCACACCAGCCCCAGCTCCAGTGCGACCAAAGGGAAAGGGGTGTAACCACCCCCTTCCTTGGTCCCACCCATAGGAGGGGACCTAGTAGGATATCCAGCCCCCAAGATTGGTATAAGAATGGGAGCAGTGCCAAAGCACTCAGATCATCCTGAATCAACTTTAAACTAAGAAGACGACTGGACTTCGACATTCTGATGAATAGAAGACTGAAGAGCATCTCCCTTGTGGCCTAGGAGGGGCCACCCTGTGAACACAGGCACCATCCAGCACCTCGACGTCTGTTTTGCCTCCGCCTTCTGCCGGAGCCCGAGTGCAGAGCCTGACAAGACCCAGACTCCCAGACTTCTCACAGCCCGATCCACAGTCCCTGCAAAGAAGGGACCCGTGGAGGTACAGAGAGACGTGGGACCGGACATCATGGAAGACCCCCGAGACGCTGACTGCGCAGCACCCGAGGCACCCTCGACTCTGTGCTTTGGGGTTTGAGAAGCCCCACAACTGAGCAGCATTTGCACCAAAGATCAGCCCTCCAGCATCTCCACGATCTGTGTGGGGCCCTTTTGCTTTGTGCCACTCGACGCGCCATCCCAGCCACTTGCCCCGTGGTCAGCGGCCATCTTGGCGACGAAACCTACAATTTACACTGCGGGTCTGGTTGCTCCAGACTTGCCCTCGCTCCTGTAGAAAGGAGCACCTGCTCTGACCTTGCTGGTCCGAGTAATAAGCCTTTTTCACTTTCTGCGTGGCTTGCATTAGCCAAGGCCTGTTTGCTTCAATCAAGTTGCCGACACCGCCATCAGCTAGAGTCTTCGTGGGACAGCTCGTGATCGACTCCTGGACGTCCTTGACCTCTTCGTGTCCACGTGGCTGCAGAGAGAAGCAACACCTCATCACCTGTTTGCACCCGACTTTGCCTGGTTCCAATCTGGTTCCACGGTGGTCACTGGTCAGTGACTTTGAACATTGTCCCCTCTGCTTTCAGGTCTTCACCACTTCAGATCCACCCTTGGATCCACCGGACACTTCTCCTTCACATCGCCTGCAGCATCTTCAGCTTCAAGCACCAAGAACCTGCGTGACGAAACCCGACGCCACTTCGACCCTATGCACCCGCTTCCTGTGGGTGAGGTAACACAGCAACGCCGGTGTTCCCACACTGGTACACACCTCTAGGGCCTGTGTCTAAAGTTTTGTCCTTCTAGGTTCAGCGGAAGTGTCCTTAAACTCTATTTGTGTAACTTTTACGCACCATTGACATTACATTGGTGCATGCGTGTGCTTTAAGCGCTGCACCCGAATCCCGCGGGCTTTTTCCGACTTCAGCATTGCTAGTCCCGACTGCTCCCAGCGATTCCCTAGGCCTAACCACTGTTCGATTGATATCTCTTATACCACTTTCTTGATATATGGTTTAAGTGGCCACCCGCCCTCATCCATAACTGTGCAACTTTCATATGTTATACTGTGCTTTTGATTTAACGCTTGTGCCCCTTTGCTCATAAAGAGTACTGGGGATTATTTTTAGAAATAAACACATATATTTTTATAATATATACTTGTGTGGTGTCCTTTCATTTGATATTACAGGATTGTGATTGGTAAAACAGCTTGCTTAACACAACCTCTTGAGTTAAGCCTTTAAGGCTGCTTAGTCTATGCTACCATTAAGATAGCTTGTCTAATAAGGTTGACTTAGAACCAGACACCATAAGGGTTGTTTGGACTCATACAAGGTGAATTCAAATTCAAATTCAAATTCCAGAATTGGAAACATCATATATCAGGCCAACTTCTCACACCTACTATATCCCACTTGCCCTGCACACACATTCTATTTCTGCACCCCACAATGCCTCGACGGGAATGAACTATTGGTTTCTATCGCCGTGCTTACACAATGGCTCAGCTCATTCAGACTTCTCCGACAAACACTTTCCGATCACTCCCCTGTTGCGATGACACTGCGTGTTCCTATTGCAGGTTGCTTGAACGTCATTGCTGGTTCCCTAATATATCACTTGGATTACCTATTTTTCACGTGGCTCTGGTCCGCTATCATTCAATATTTTGAGCTTAATAAAGACTTCAATTGTAGGCTATCCTATGGGAATCCTTTAAGGCATACACCAGAAGCGTATGTATTTCTAAACATGCTGGTATACTGCATGATTTGCGTAGGAAACTGACTCACATTGAGACAGAGCTGGCTGAGTTGGATTGCGCAAGTGCTCGGAATACCACCAAGGCCCCCTTACCCTGACGTGCTAAATTAATGGCCGAGTTTAGAGACACTGAGGAGTGTGAAGGCCACTATTTGGGAAAATATGCTAGGGCCCGTCGATACAGAGGCTCGGACATATTCTAGCCAGGCTCCTACACCCCCTGGGGGCACGTCATATATATCTGAGTTACACCAAGCACATGGCATCCACCTCACAGATACTGTAGATATACAGGCTGATCTCCTTTGCTGTTATTTTGATCTTTAAACCATATGCCTGGGCGATGACAACACTGAAAGGATGGCCTACCTGAGTGTGATTGTCTGGCTGGCTTACTACTGCACACCAACAGTTAGGGAGCCTTTTACGGCTGAGGAAGATCGTTCAGGCGATTGAATCAACGGATGTCACTAAAGCTCCTGGCCTTCTACAAGGTGTACAAATATCTCTTTGCCCCACATCTCTTTGCTCTTTATTCGAAAGCTCTCAAGAGGGGATTTTCACCGCCTGTGTTGTGAGAAGCAATGATCACACTACTCCTAAAACCGGGTTAAAACCCACAACATTGCAATTCCTATCGGCCACTATCCCTATAAAATTTTGGTAGTAAAATTTTAGCTAAGCTGTTGTCAACCCGCCTTGCCCTTCTAATTGACCAAATTATCTCCCGGCTCAGTAGGGCTTTGTTCCGCATTGTTCGACTTCCCTGAACCTCTTACGGTATTTGCTGTCTTTAATAGAATGTCTTCTACTGTGCCCACTATAGTCACCCTCTTGACGTGGAGAAAGCCTTTGATACGTTGGAATGGCCATTCCTACACACCGCAGTTAGTAAATTTGGCTTTCCATGTAACTTCTCCTCGCTCATAGCACTTCTTCACTCACTGTCAACAGCTCGGAGTATGGTAAATGGTAAACTGTCTGTCTCATTCACAATAACACAGGGGACACAGCAAGGGTGCCCCCTCTAACTCCTGCTCTTCATTATAGTGGTGGATCCGTTGGTGGGCCATCTTCAAGCTAAGCATTTACACAGGGGTGTGCAATTTAAACCTTGCCCAATCCTGGTTTCACTCTGCCAACAATATATTACTCTTTGTACTTCATCCCACCAACAACTTTGCCCCAATATTTAGAGAATGAATCCAGTGTGAGGTATTATTGGGCTTCCATATTAATTGGATTAAGTCAGAGTTTTTCCCATTGACTGATGTGACTACGCAGTTGCATTGTGACTTCCCTTTAAAATGGTGCAAAAGCTCAGTTTGTTAACTTCATGGAGGGCGCAGGCTTTGCCCAAATGACGTGGACATGTCCTAGTGAATCAATATATGGGAGTGAGGTATTCACTTGACTTGCTTTGATGACTAGTTTACACTTCAACACTCCCTCTTACTAGCCTTAATTTGTTATGTCTCCTACATCCCTAAAGCTATGTGCAGATATGTTGCCATTATCTTACTTTTGGCAACACGTGAGGCTGCCATACATTGGGGAAGCAAGCACCGACCTACTGTGGTGACATGGATAAATAGTCTAACCTGTTGTGAAACAAATAGTGATTATATGCAACCCATCAACTAACTCCCTCCCACCGAAAGATATCTGGCAGCCTCTGACCGAGTACCTACTGGCACTGTCCACACCAGACTCCACCCAGTAAATGTAAAGGGATGCAGACTTTGCACATCTCCTTTTCAGTAGTGCTGTAACTCTGTAGACTTTAAAATGTTCTTACTTTGTCATTGTGAGTCTGAATGTGATTGCTAACATGATATGCATTGTTGTGTTTCATTATTGGTTGTTACATACAATGAACAATATGTTTATGGTATAACTAAAACATAGTTATTTATAAAAAAAAAACGAAAAACCTTACCAGCAGAATGTACCGACATTCTTACTAAAGCATATAGACCTACCACCAGGGCCTGCTACGCAGCAAAATGAAAATGTTTTGTTTTCTACTGCCACTCAAAACAAATTGACCCTTTCACAGCTACAGTACAAACCCTTATCTGCTATCTACTGCACTTACAAAAGGCTGGTTTAGCATTTACATCGGTACACTTACTTCTCTATGCGATGGCAGCTTATCTCCAAAATAGACACCACCTAATGCTCTTTAAAATCCCATTCACCAATGCCTTTATAGAAGTACTTAAACAGGTTATTCCACCCAGGATTCCTCCTGCACCTCTATGGAACCTTATTGTAGAACTCACAAGACTCATGGGTCCCCCTTTTGAACCCTATACTCATGCTCCCTTCAATTCCTATCTTGTAAGATGGCATTTTAGTCCCCTAGCCTCTCTATTTCACCTCAACCAATACATTGAATTGGCAGTCTTTTTTTCATCAACCTGATTCTGTTGCGTAAAGAGCTCTTCATACTTTAGATGTCAAATGAGCGCTAATGTCCAACATGGATAGAACTAACACTTTCAGAAACCCCAAACTACTTTTCTGCCACCTTTTGTTCACAACACAAAGGCAACCCAATATCTAAATCAGGCATAGCCAGATGGAAAGCAAAATGCATTCAGACTTGCTATGCTAAGACCAAAAAACCTTTACTTGCTCCTCCCAGATCACACTCTATTCGCAAAAAGGGAGCAACCATGGCCTTTTTAAGAACTGTTCCCATAGCTGACATGTAAAGTAGCTACATTGTCCACACCACACACTTCCATCAAAGATTATTGTGTGAATGTTTTAGCACGCCGACTTGGACAGACATGGCTACAAACCCTTTTCCAAATCTCTGCAACACCCACAGGTTAGCCACCACTTACAAGGAAGGACTGCTTTACAGTCTATGCAGAGCATGCATATCTACATCCACACATGCCATTGAGAGGAATATGTTACTTACCCTGTACACATCTGTTTGTGGCATTGTAGATTCACATGTGCCCACCTTCCTCCCTGGCCCGAAAACCTGTGGCAGTTACAGTTCATTTACTAGTTTTTCACTATACATTTAGACTGGTCATCACATTAATTACACATACTTTACACTCCTTTCTCAACCACCCACAGAAAAACAATCTAACAATGGAGTCAATGTTGATGCACATTACCACCAAGAGGAGGAGTCACTCGACCTCGTGCCTTTAAAGACTTCTTTGAAGAAATAAAACTTGCACAACTCCAGACCCAGCACTAGGTGGTCGGGAGTATACAGAGCATGTGAATCTACAGCACTACATGCCACGAGCAGATGCTGATAAGGTAAGTAACTAATTCCATGAGGGTTCTAATTGAACCCCAACATTTCAGCATCATCCTTATTTCATCGATATAGCTTGTTCCACATGCTCAACTGATTCCTTCACACCGCTCTATCCCTGGCTCCTTCTTCTAATATTTGCCCTAATGCATGCACAAACAGGTTTGATTTTCACAAGTACCCTAAATTAAATAATCATAAAGGAATAAATTCTATTGCTAATCTGCTAATTTTCATATTTTGTTTTGTAGTCTCTCTTTCAGCTTCCAGAGTTCCGAAGATTAGTGTTGGGCTATAGTCTTCCCCAGAGTGTACTTGAACATTGCCGAAGCCATGGTGTAAGAGCTTTTTTATAACTGTTTAGTTTCTCCTGCTATATATTGTTTGCTGACGTTGCCAGCTTGATCACTGCAGTCCATGTGCAATGCTTCAATCCCCCGTTTTGGGTAACCCCAATCGATTTCCAGAGTTGTTCTTTAGTCTTTATTTCCATGGGTATTTGCATTACCTACGAAGACTTGAACATCATGCCATGACCTGTGCTGTAGTAAGATAGCTGGCAACTGGTGTGTCTAAAATGGATCCAAGACGGCCAGATCCATGCCGCATTTTTAAGACTGTTTCAGGCTATGTAAATTAATTCCATTCATTTAAATTAAAAGCGTTCATTTACTTAACACCGAGTTCTCTAACTACCAACCTAGATCGACCCCCCTGAACCTATGCTGCGTCTCCCCGTACTATACACAGTGGCACCTCTTATGAATCTCCCCTGTTGCACGTAGATCTATGCAACTCAGAGCTACCACATGTTTGGCCCTGTTTACTGTGAGTGATCTGCTTTGGGTATTCTGTCTGTTCAAAGTGCCTCAGTGACCATAATGAAATAAAATGTTCTTTTGTAATGATTTATTTTATATTTTTTCATGCTTTTCCATTTAATTTACAAATGCACAGGAGAAAAGAAATATTGCCTTCATGCAGGAGCTTCAGTACCTTTTCGCTCTCATGGTGGGTTCGAATTGTAAGTTTGTTGACCCATCTGCGGCGTTGGAGCTCTTGAAAGATGCTTTTCTTTCTGTGGAGGCACAGCAGGTAATACAGTTCTGTTGTTGGAAAGTATATTAAATATTCAATTGTATCCAAGAGTAACCTTAGTTATTATGTTTCTTCCCACAAGAAAAAATAAATATTGCGAATCCTTCGTGACCCATGCAATTTTCAAAATTGTAATTGCTGGATGCCTTGAGAGCACTGCTCTGTCATTTGTTGTCTGTTTGTGACTATGACGAGTGGACAGTATGAAATTAAACATTGATATATCTTAGCTTGAAATAAAGAACTTGCTGTGTTGTATAACAGTCAATTTGATATCTGATTTGGGTTTTGGCTTGTGCATTTTATAAATCCCTGCCACTAAGCCTCTTTCTCACTCTGGAAGTCCCCTTCCAAACATGGGCATGAAGTTGAGTTATTAGCACTGCAACACTGGAGTATGGTACATCTGGCTGGGACACGTCGAGCTTTACAAACACACTCCTCAGGTGTCTTTGGAATGGTATAGAAGCAGTTGTCCTTACCAATAGTAGCCGAGGTCGATTTTGTAGGCAGTACTGGTTTACTGTGTGGCGTAAAGCAACAATGAGTATTTAAGGTTTACTTCAGTACATTGAAATTCAATCTGATTTCCTGTATGTTTCAATCCCCTTCCCCTCTATGCCATTTAAATATATATGCTGGAGGCATGTTATGCAGTAGATACATGTGCTTAGCATAAGTCTGCCATCTGGTAGCTGGGCTCTGAAGTGTGCAAGTTGTTTTTCTTCGATGAAGTATTTCGAGTCACAAAGTATGGTGACTCCTCCTTTTGCTTGCAATGACCATGATGCTCGACTTCATTGTTACATTGGTTTTTTTTTCGCTGTCTCGTTCGGGCGTGTGCGCCACTGCTCTGTCTTGGCATTGCCATTTCCTAGTCTTTACACCTTAACATCGGTATTGTCTTCAATCACAGTTACTTCTAGATCTACTTCGATTGCTCATCGACGTGTTTCCCGTCGACCAAGGCCTTCTTCCTTCGAGCAATTCTCAGTTTCTCGACGTCTCGTACCACTGTCTCATTCCAAGCCACCTTCACCTGCT
This sequence comes from Lissotriton vulgaris, assembly GCF_964263255.1. Classification (NCBI taxonomy): domain Eukaryota; kingdom Metazoa; phylum Chordata; class Amphibia; order Caudata; family Salamandridae; genus Lissotriton; species Lissotriton vulgaris. The sequence continues at coordinate 1,526,546,128 of NC_141687.1, read as the reverse complement.
GCAGACAACACAGTATTCTCCAGAAGGTTAAATTTACTCTTGAGGGGCATGGGGACGAGACCAATTCTCCGTCCGCCTCAGGATGACATGTGGGACAAGCATGATACAGACCCACCTGCAGACAAACACCCAGATTTGTATCCAGCAAAGCCTTCCTCTCCAAATGACACTGCTACCTACAATGACATTATAGGTAGAGTGGCTAATTATCACATGGTTCAGCTCCACACTGAACCAGTGGGGTATGACTTTTTATTTGAGACCCTTTCCTCCACCGAATGCTCAGTCCAATGTCTGCTGATGCTCAATTGCATGCTGAGACATACACTAGACATTTTCAAAGACCCGGTCAAGGCACGAGTCATCACACCAATGGTCGATTAAAAATACAAACTGTCCATTACTGATCCAACATATTTAAAGGGTCAACTAACACTTGACTCTTTAGTGGTTGCAACAGCAAGGAAAACGGCAAATTTACGAATGTGGAAAAATACATGAATGTGGAAAAATAGACTCTTAGGGGAAAAAGAGTGGCAGCCCGTCTGCAACCACTGGAGAATTGCCAAATCCTTTGGTCTCCTCTCCTGTTAAAACAGGGCACAATGTAATTAAATAGATGAGCTCATCCAACATCTCACAGAAAAAATATAAAAAGCGGGCATATGAGACTGCCTCAGAAGGCCAACTAATTGCAAATACCTCTATTCGCAGCGCTGTGAATGCAGCTGACACAGCCACAAGGGGCATTAACACAAGTGTTCTCATTAGACCGCATGCCTGGTTTAAGGTTTCAGGTTTTAAGTCTGAAGTGGAGCAAAACATCCTTTCACTTCCCTCTGATAGTTAACACCTCTTTAGCCCTCAAGTAGATACTCTATGTGGAAAAATTAAAAAAGATAATGAAACAACCAAAGCTATGGGGGTGTTGCAGACACTTGCGTCACAAGGTACTTTTTGTCGTTCCCCTTATCGTGGGGCAGCAAAATCCACATCTTCAGACGCCTCCACCTCCCCAAACACATACCACATAATTTAGGGGTTAATATATATAATCCTTCAGAGGCAACAATTCTAGAGGTAGGAGCGGTTTCTCTAAAACATCAGCCACAAGACCTTGACTTTTCTACCATTCCCCCGATCACACTACAACTGTCTGCATGGCGAAATATCGCAGCGGGCAGTTAGAATTGGATATTATTCAACATGGTTATTGCCTAGGGCTTACTTCCACACCTCCAAACATTCCACTCTACACACACAGGCTGTCCCGAACCATCAGCGGCTGCTCAAACAGGAAGTCCAAGCTCTTTTGCAAAAAGGAGCAATGGAACTTTTGCGCCTGCACGAACCGGGTACAGGGGTGTATTTACGTTACTTTCTCATTCCCAAAAAGGACGGGCCTCCAAGGCCAATCCTTGACCTCAGACCCCTAAATAGGTACATTCTCTGAGGGCACTTCCATGTGGTCACTCTTCAAGATGTCATTCCACTACTACAACAAGGCGACTTCATTGTCATTTTGGGCCTAAAGGAGTGTTTACTAAATGACTAGCAGTAGTAGTAGCTCATTTGCGCAGGCAAAACATATACATACACATTTCCCTTATCTAGACAACTGGCTCATCAAAAGCACACATTTTCATAGCTGTTTCTAACACACTCAAACTACCATAAACTTACTTCACCGAGTGGGGTTCACAGTCCGTGCAGACAAGTCACACTTCCAACCTCTCCAAATACAACCTTACCTGGGAGCCATCCTCAACACACACACAGAGATAGCTTACCCAAATGCTGCAAGGATTTTAGCCGCCTCAGCAGATAACAGTGAGAACAGGCATGCAACTCATAGGCACTATGGCATCTTGCATAGCCATAGTACCTCACATCAGACTCAATATGTGCCCATTGCAAAAATGCTTAATGCATCAATAGACTTAAATAGATGGTCAACTGAAGATCTAGTGTTGATCAGCAGTCAAGATCACCACTCTCTGCTCTGTGTAGAACACCAAAAATCTTCTAGAAGGCCTATCTTTCATAGACCCAGTTCTGTGGAGGACCCGAACAACGGATGAATCACTCACAGGTTGGGGAGCGTAGTCATAGGAGTTTACTCTACAGGGTCACTCGGCACCCAGTCAAACTCATTTCCAGATCAATCACCTAGAGCTGCTAGCCTTCCTCTAGCGGTGAAAGCATTCATTCCTCACCTTAAAAGCAAAGTGGGTTTCATCAAAACAGACATGACTGCCATGTATTATCTGCAAAAACCGGGGGTGTTTGGGGTACCAGGTAATCTTAGCTATCTCATCTAGCCTAGACCATCTGGAGGTGGGCTCTCAAGCACACCATTCACCTCTTAGCGGAGTACATACTGGGAGTGGACAATGACTGTGAAGCTCTCTCCAGCATGAGGTGCCAACTAGTCCACAAGGGGGAGCACAACCTACAAGTCCTCATCCCATTCCTTCAAGTATGGGATCAACAAAACCTAGACCTCTTCCCCACAGCAGAAAATGCCTAAGTTTGCATCTACGTTTCCACAGGCCAAGGGCAACGCACAATGGATGAGTTTGTCAGGGATACTTGCTGATGCTTTCCACCTCTCTCAATGCTTCAGTTCGTGATTCGCAAACTTTGGCAGATAGCTCTGACCCTCATCCTAGTTGCTTTCACATTAGCAGTACAACCATGATTTTACCACATCACTTGAACTCTCAGTAGTTCCACATCTCATACTTCCTAACTGGCAGGATCTTCTCAACCAAAACCAGGGAGCAGTAAGTCACTCAAACCTCAATTATGATCTGACTCTCGCGGTCTTAGAATTTGGATACTTAAATCCATCTCAACAATGCATGGCTATTCTTAAAGAAGCAAGTAGACCCACTTCTAGAGCCTGTTATGCAGCAAAGTGGAAATATTTACTTCACTATTGCCATTCAAAAGATATTACCCTGACTAGTTTCAGTTTGTGGTTTGCGGCATTCCGGATTCTTGGCCCTTGACTCAGATCAGACTGTGAAAAGCCCAATGGTAGGTGCCTAATGATGTGCTGACTTCTGAGTCTTTGCTCCAGTACGACTTCTAGACTGCTCAGAGTGCATTTAATTTAATTCCTACTCCATTTGGGACCAAGTGGGAAGGTTGCTGATATGACACAAGCAAGCAGTCTGGTTCTGTAGAGACCAGTATAAATGACGCTAAAGTAGTCTGCAAGTGCCATGACCAAAACTTGTGTCCGCTCCATCTCATGATCTGTTGTGGTCAGTTCTGAGTAGGGGTAAGATTTTGCAGATTATGGAGAGTCGTAGCATGGTGTTGTCAAATAATGCCCTGAACTGTGGTGCAATGGAAAGGTTTCCATCAGGGGCAATTCCCACATGGCTTGCTTTTAGAAAGATGATGGGGAGGGGATTTCAAGGCCTGGGTTTCAGTCAAAGGGTAATGATTTACGTTCCATTATTCCCATGATGATGATCTCCGTTTTAACTCCATTCATGCAATGAGAGAGTTTCACCTAGAAGAGAACATAGTTCAGTCAGTAAGTTAAGTTAGTTAAGTTGTTGGAAGCCCTAAATAACTGGAAATTAATTTGCATATTGGCTGGATATATTTGCAATCTCACTTGGTTATTGCTCTGATAGCTTCACAAAATTATTTGCTATTGAATACGGAATGGTCCTTTGAATGCACCTCAAGCAGCAGGACATGTAGAGCATTCAGCAGACCCCATTCTGAGTTCTTTTTTTTACTGTTTAAGCAAATTGTATTCACCATAGAGCAGGTCCAGATATTCCAGCTCAGTGTTCCAGCCTTTCTAAAAGAATTGTGCATTTGAGAGTACCAATTTGCTGAGGAATATGAGACCTATTTTTGTGCCATCAATGGATAGCAGAACCTTTGAATGCCTTTTAATCAAAGTCCCAGGCAGTTTAGCTCTGTTCGTTCCCTTTACTCTCGAATTTCCATTTGCAGCCAACACATATTTTGTCTTAACTAACTTCCTCAAAGGTATCTCAGTCTCGGGTAGTTTTATGGTAATTGACTTAGCAGTTGTATATCTCCGTAGCTGTCTCACTCCATATTTAGAATCAAGCTATTCATACAACCACTAGTGTGGGGTGTACTATGTCATCAGTGGAGTCTGATATAGGTTAAGTCTGATTCAATTCCCTTGCTGTTCTGAAATCTTGCTGTTTGCTGCGGATGCTTTCCATGTGTCTAGGAGCTGTCTAGTGATGTTATGATGGGGAGGGTAGGTTAGAGAGAGGTCTGTAGTTGGTATAATCTTCAGGGCTGGGGATGTTTTTTTTGGGGGGGAGACTGGAGTGTTGATGGCAAGTTTCTGTGCGACCTAAAACAACATCAGAAGGCGCCATAAAGAATTTTCATAAACTTAAGCGCTCTGCGATGAGAGTACTTCATCAATAAAATTCATATCGCTAGTAATTCATCAACATTTCTTCTACAGTAACATTTTGGATATATATTCAGCGTTTGCCCCATCATCACTTTCCCCTATCCCAGACACTGGGTCGGCTAATAGCGATCCACTGACTTTCTTTCACCCGATCTCCATCGATACCTCACTTCAAAAACTTCTCGCCTATAAATCAGGCTCCCCTAAGGATCCATGCCCGGCATAACTATTTCGCACCTTACCACCCCCCCCCCCCCCCCCCCCCAAATTATTTTGCCTCTGAACAGGATCTGGAATTCCTCCCTGCGCACTGGGACTTTTTCCTCGATCTGGAAACAGGCTCTCCTAGTGCCTATCCTTAAAAAATCTGATGCTGACCCGTCTGTCTTTAAAAACTATCGACCCATTTCCCTTCTACCAGCGCCAGCCAAAGTTTTGGAAAAACTAGTTCAGGAACAACTGTCAAGCTATCTCGAATCCTGTCATCTTTTTCACAACTCCCAGTCCGGGTTTAGATCCGGCTATAGTACTGAGACTGCCCTCCTTGAAGTCTCAGAGACTTCGCGAATGCGTGGATTCAGGCGACGCAGCTATGCTAGTGCTTCGTGACCTGCCTGCGGCATTCAACACGGTCTCTCATTCTATCCTGTTAGAGAGACTTTACAGCCTCAAGATCCAGGGCACCCCCTTGTCCGTGATTCGATCCTATGTTACCGGCAGCCCTCAACAAGTCTTTATCCACCCTTTTGTTTCCGAGGAGAAGCACTTGAGCCCTTTCTCCTTCAATGTCTACCTCTCCCCTTTAACAGCTCTAGTACAATCCTGTGGGGTTAGAGTGATCTCCTATGCAGATGATAGGCAACTGGTGTTCTCATTTAAAGATCATTCCGAAGCAGCATTTGCAAATTTCAGACCTTGCCTGTGTAATATCTCCACTTGGATGTCACTAAATATGCTTAAGCTCAACCCGGACAAACCGGGGTTCTGTGTTTTTAATTAAAATAAACCCCCTTCTTCCATTGCTATGGTGGCCGTCTGAGCTGAATTCCCCCCCCCCCACCCCTCCCCTAAACCTGTGGACTTGGCTAGGAACCTTGGGTTTCGATTTTGATAATGAGATGTCTTGCAAATCCCAAATTAGTCCGGTCTCCTCTGCCTGCTTTGGTAAACTACACATGCGCCGCAAAATCCTTCACTTTCTCCCTCTGAATTCCCGTTGGACCCTTATTCATGCCTTGATCACTTCACATCTCGACTATGCAAATAGTCTCTATATGTGGGCACCAGCATATGTATTTAGACGCCTGCAGATCGTTCAAAACGCGGCAGCTAGGCTGATATTCAAAATCCCATATCGCCATTCGATCACACCCCATTTAACCCCTTCCATGCTCATGACAAGGCCAGCTCGTCATGAGGCGCGGTTGAGCTGTGCTTATGACGAGTTGACCTTGTCATGAACAAAGATAAATACCACTTTACAGCACAGGAGGGGAAAACCCCCTCGCAGCCAAGGTGTTAAAGAAGCTCCATTGGATTCCTGTGATCAAACTTATTCAATTAAAGTCCCTTGTCCTGGCTTTCAGAGCTCTTCAGGGTCGTGGTGCAGCCTGTCTTAGAGCTCGACTCAAGCACTCCCAGTCCAACCTTACCCATAGATCGAATCATCTCCTCTTGTCAATTCCCTGTTTCCGCCGGTCTAGAATGGGCGGCAGAGCCTCTGCAGGGATCACTGCCAAAACCTGGAACAGCCTGCTTCTCTTTTTGTGTACGACTGAGTCTGAAACTATCTTTCAACGTGCTCTGAAGACCTGGCTGTTTTCTAGCCCTTAGACCCTTTCTGGTACCTGCATCTGCTGCCTGTCTTAGCGCTGGGACATCCCTGTTGGGGGTAGCTTAGCGCTTTAGAAGTTACTAAATAAATAATAAAGTATAAAATCAGACTGGAAGGTAGAATTGATAATGTTTAATGTGTTTCACAGAGTAACAGATGGAATTGGAGTTGTTTGAAGCATTAGTTGAGCTGAGGTCCATAGTAGCATTAGACACTCCTTGGCTATGCTTAGCAGCTGTACAGTATCAGGGCTTAGAGTCAACTGCAGTGATAGTTGCAAGACGGGAAGGAAGAGCGAATGTTCCTGTGATGTGGAGATGTTATTTCAGATCTTGGTGAAGTTTGCTGCAATCTTTTCAGTCGTCTTGTATTAATTTTTTATAAAGAAAAATGTATTCATTTGAAGGCTATACTCCGTTAGAAATTGAACCATACGTATTTGTCCTCTGAATGCATAAGAGTTCTAAAAGAATGTCGGTTTATTTTGAATCAGACATGTGCTTATGAGTACATACAGATTGTCATATGCTTACTGTTTTTGACTAAGCAAAACAATAGCCAGACACTCAAAAAGCTCAGTTTTAAGCATGCATTGCAGGCTTTTGCAGGTAACATTAAAAAGCTAAATATGCCTGTACATATAGTGATTGGTTAATCGATATACCATGCATGTTTAGCAGAAATGTTCTTTAATTCTCCATTGCATACACCACAGATGTACTTTAAAATTGAGTCTGAATGAATCATTTGATCTTCTACCTTTTAATGAATTTGATTTCCTACCAATTTATAGCAAGATGTAAGCGAGTTCACACACAAACTCCTGGATTGGCTGGAGGACGCTTTCCAACTGACTGTAAATGTAGAGTGAGTAGCTTCATTATTTTTTGTGCTGACATTTTAACAAGTCTGTATGAGGATGCAACAGTAACACGCTTTAGTGTTGTAGATTCAAAGTGGGGGTGTCCCATTTGTACTCTTAAGGCATCACAGCTCTGACTCAGAAGTGAATCTTGAGATCATACTGAGAGTGTGGTTCCTTGCAACTGAGACTCCATTTTATTGAGATACCATTAAATACATACTACTGCTTTGAAATTACCACTCATAAAATGGCTGCTACTGAAAATCTTCCTTTCATGTTTCCAAATCTGTAACCTGGAAACTTGCAGCTTATCTCTAGCAGCATCTTCTTGCCTCTTGTCACCTCCTTCTTCACATACCTATCTTCCAATTTCTGTATCCTCTATTACTATTATCACCAATACCACCCAATATCACTACACTCTCTTTTCATAGATATTTAGCCTGCACTTTGAGAGCCTTTTATTTCCTATTGTTCAAGTCTCCTCTACTTTGCTTTTCTTTGCCACACCTGTGTTCGCTTTGTTTTAATCTCAACTGTTCCCTCGTTTGTTGTCAGCACTGCAGCATCCTTTAACTATTGCTCTAGTGACCAGTGCCAAGTACTCTGAAATCCTTTGTATTGGGGTGTCCAGTGTAGCTAGGCTCAGGAGTGTTGGATCCGTGCTAACTATTGAGGATAGTGTAGTCCAAACAGTGGTTCAAGTACACCACTTGGGAAAAGAGAAAAACTTTTATAGAAGGAAAAAAGAAAACCTCACAATCTAGAATAAAGATTAGGAAAAAGAGAAAGTATGCTACCCAAATTCGGGGCTTCTAATACACACAATACCCATGTCCAGATAATCTTTCCAATTTTCAAAAATACATTTTAATGTTATCAAAAGAAGAACATATATAGATACAATAATCGGGGCGCTCATACAGTTACACAGATGGTGTTACAATTGTGAACATTGGCAGGTGTAAACAAATAGTGGCTGAGGGAAAATGGCAGAAACAGGTTTCTAAACAAAACAGAAATACACAACAAAACAATGGTATCCTCATTCATTGAAGACACAGTATTGGTGTCAATGGCGTTTCAACCTAATAAATGGTTCCAGGGTCATCATCAGGACAAAAATATCAATTGGAAGAACGTCCACTGTTTTTCAATAAAAACATCTGTCTACATGAAGAGGAAATCAACATGCAAGATGTATGAGACACAAGTGCATTCATAGCCTCAATTTATGAGGGTAGATACGTAATCTGCTGTAATATCAGAAAATCCGCAAGAAGTATAAGTACTCTCTTTGAATATAAGAGATGAAAACCAGACATGAGCTATCAGAGTGTAGTCTTCTAATGTCCTTTGCATAGTAAGTCAGCAGTCATGCTGGGTCAGGGGATCCTGGTCGAGGAGTCTAGGAGAGCCGGCATGCTGGTGGGATGAACGAGTCGACATCAAACATGTAATTGAATGGATCGACAGGCATCAGAGGTCCCCTTCTCCACTGCCTGGGGGTGACAGCTCCTGAGATGTCTTTAGGCGTCGGGTTTCCTTACCAGGAGCAGTCTCAGTCGAGGGGCAGAGGCAGCAGGCAACGTCATTGAGACCATGCTGGACTCTAATTCTGAAGCACTGGGGAACGTTGTTGACACCATTGAGCCACTTCAACTCAGCTCGGGCTGGAAGCATCTGGTGCAGAGGTGACTTCTGGTGTCTGGTTTTTTGTGCTTCCGAAGGCTTCAGAGTCTTTTCTTTAGAGTTTCCTTTGAACAGTTCCGCTGTTCACAGGAGGTATTGGCCTTTATTGAAGACAGGAAGCCCTCCCATGTTATGGAGATCCTCAGCTGCAGAAAGAGTCAACTTTGTTTAGAGTAGATGGAGAACGACAGACAGGCCAGCAGGGCTGGGGCCAGGTCAAGTGCTCTCTTTTGCTTTCACATCTCTTTGTGTCCTTCTTCATAGGTCATCTGGATCTGCTTCTCTGTTGCCAGGGACTTCCCTAAAAACTGAGTTTAGGGGCATTAGGAGAGGGTATGGTAGAAGCCAAAGGGCTACTGACCCTTTGGATCACTACGCCCCCTATATGATCAATTCCTGTGCAAAATAGCCATAACCCGGTCCCAGAATTCCTAAGTATGCCATCACAAGGATGGCTGCTTCTAAAATTGTATGTCCACCTCACAGTAGGGGTGGTACTAGCCTGGACGTGGCAAGCCAACCTGACAAGCCAATGTTCCCACTTTTCCAGGTGCCAAGGGGGTCCTGGACAAAGGGGTTGGATTCCCCTACTGTGAGGGGGAGCCAGATTCTCATTTCAAAGGCAGCCGCCCTTTGAGGTTTGCCGCTAAAAGAAGGCTAAACTGCAGGTCAACCTGTGTGAGGTGGCATTACACCCCGGATAAGCTTTTGTTCTAGGTCTCCTGAGATAACAAACATCTATTTTCAGTGAAGCCATCCTGTAGCTGGGGAACTTATTTGCACCAGTGTCCAGCACATTGTTCCTTGTACTGGCATTAATGGTACTGACCAGGACAGGGGCATATCTGCTCGCACAGGTATGCCCTCACATGTAGTACTAAGCACCCTGCCTTAGAGCTGTCACGCCTGCTGTAGGGGTGACTTACAAGTATCACATGCAGTGGTAGGGAACATAGCACACAGGGATATGTCACTGTCAAGCTTTCACTTTAGTCTGCACCAAGATAAGCAGCCTGCTTTGGCAGTCTTGAATGTGCTTGGTGAGGGGTTCCTTAGAGTGGCACTATTCATGCTGCAGCCCTTAGGGGCCCTTCTTAGTGCCTCAGGCCCTGCTTACCATGGTCCTGTTTACTAGGGTCTTACATAGTGGGGGAACAATTGTACAGATTTGGGAAAGAACTCTGGCGCATGAGACCCAGTTAGCTTGAACCTAGTGGACTTTGAGTCGAAATCATATCATTTACCAGGCAAAAAGTGGGGGTGACCATTTCAACAAAGGGGCATGTTATGGAGGATTTTGAAATAAACAAACTTAAAGCAAGCTTCTCTGAGCGAGCGATCATGATTATCTAAAATGTTCTTCCAATCAGCCTCCATGTTCTCTACACCCAACTGCTCCTGCCAGGTGGATTTAGCCAGAAAGCAAGTATCAGGCGAGTAGAGATTGTTAATGAGTATTGGTACATATTTGACACACCTCTCTTGGAATAGCCCCACAACTTGATGTATTTTAGAATTAAAATTAGCGAAGCCAAGAGATGACTCGGTTCTCACCTGAGCTTACCTCTCAAGGTATGACACACTTGCCAATACCTACCTCGACCCTGTCACCAGGCAGGTCGCTCCCCTCACCACCACATAGCCCCCCTGTGCTCCCTGTGCCCGATGCTGCTGCCGCATATATTTTGATCTGTGCCCCGTAATTGGTTTGTGCATGTATTCTATTTTGTGACCCACTGCTACTTATGTGTATTTCCATATTTCTTCTGCCTTGCCCCATTTTGCCTGTGACTCCCTTGTGCCCCCGTTTTGCCTGTGTCCCCATTTGCCTTCTGTGACCCCCGCCCGTCCCCCCTCCGTGTTTCCCGCTACCGCGATTCCTGCGGCCCCGCCCCCCTGTATTCCCATTGGCCACCCCGCCTCCCAGCTGCTCCTCCCTCCCACATGCCCTCATATGGGGGCCGCTCAGCAGGCGCGCCTAAGGCAAGCCCGTCTGCGCCTGGACCGCGACCAGCTCCTGGACCCCTGGACCCCGGAGACGCCACAACACCAGACTGCACTACGACGCCAGCACCCTCCACGCATTCAACCCTGCCAAGAACACACCTGCTATCGGGCAACCCCAAGGTGCACCCAAGGACCCTTCTCCTGCCAGAACTGCAACCTCATCAGCATCCAGCCAGCCAAACCGCCAACCATGGAACCCAACTACCTCAGAGGCATCCTCCTCAACCCCCGCTCAGTCTGCAAACACGCCATCGAACTCTGGGACCTCCTAGACTCTACCTCCCCTGACGTCGCCTTCCTGACGGAGACCTGTCTGAACCCCACCTCCACACCCGACATCGCCATCCCGGAAGGATACAAGATCATGGGCAGGGACCGCACCAACAGAACAGGAGGAGGAATCGCCATCGTCCACAGGAACACCCTCAGTATGTCAACCAGCACCTACGACACCCTCAGTACCGCCGAACACATGCACTTCCAGATCCTCACCGATCCCAACACCACCCTCAGAGGAACCCTTCTCTACAGACCCCCCGGACCCAGACCACAGTTCAGCGACTCCATCGCCGACTTCGTCAGCACGCACGCCCTAGCCTCCACGGACTACATCCTCCTAGGAGACCTGAACTTTCATCTAGAGAACAACAACACCAACCCCACCGCCCTGCTCATGACAACACCCACGCACACCTCCGGGCACACGCTCGACCCCATCTTCACCGAGAGTCCCCACGTCTCCTTCAACCGCACCACCAAATCCCACTGGACCGACCACCACTGCATCCACTTCACCTTCAGGAAGCCCACCACGCACCCAACTGCTGCCCCAACGATGCTGGAGCAAAGTCACTGAGGACCAGCTCACAACCACCCTCGCCCTGAACCCACCCACCGACTCCACTGACCCCGACACCGCCGCCTGCCACCTCCGACAATGGATCGACGACTGCGCCAGCACCCTCGCCCCGCTCACAAGACCCTCCAACAGCACACCAGTAAGAAAGCCACCTGGTTCACCAAAGACCTCCTGGCCTCCAAAAGAAAATTCCGAAAACTGGAGAAGAACTGGCTCCGCGAACTATCACCGGACAGCTACACATCCCACAAGAACGCCACCCGCAGCCATCACCAACTCATCAGAGCCGCCAAGAGGGCCTCATTCAAGAACCGCCTTGACGACAACGCTCACAATAGTAAGGTGCGCTTCAACATCGTGAAGGAACTCTCAACCCAAGCTCCTACGCCCACGACATCTCGCCTTCGCAAGACCTATGCGACTCACTGGCTACCTTCTTCCACCGCATGATCACCGACATCCACAACAGCTTCAACGCCACAACCGTACCGACGACTACCGCCCCCACCACCATCACATCACATGCACCAACCATCTACTCTCCTGGACAAGCGGCAACAACAAGGACACCAGCGAGATCATGAAGACCATATACTCCGGCTTACCGCTAGACCCATGCACCCAACACATCTTCAACAAAGCCAGCGCATCTATCGCACCCCATCTCAGCAAGGCGATCAACTTCCCCTTCGAGATGGCAACCTTCCCGGAAAGCTGGAAACACGCGGAGATCAACGCCTTACTCAAGAAACCAAAGGCGGACCCCAAGGACCTTAAGAACTTCCGGCCCATCTCTCTGCTCCCATTTCCGGCTAAGGTCACCGAGAAAATAGTCAACAAACAGTTGACCCGCTACCTCGAAGACCACAACATCCTGGACCCATCCCAATCCGGTTTCCGCAGCAACCACAGCACCGAAACCGCCCTCATCTCCACCACAGATGACATCAGGACCCTGCTAGACGACGGAGAATCGCAAAAACCACAGTTGATGGACAGAATGCAGAACAATGTCATACATTCGCCCCAGTACAGAGATCTGGGCCTAAATCCATAATTTTTTTGCACTCCACCCCACCCCTGTTCAGACATGGCCATATGCAAATCAGTCTGACCCTGTGCCTCATGGGAACAGTCCAGCCCAAACTGCCAAGCCATGCCTTCCCTGGACCGGAAACAAGCTTCCGAGGACCGGTTTCTGGCATTCCACATAGTGTGGCAGGGTATGCTCAGACGTGAGTCCCTTGCTCACTTTGCCACTGGTTTCAAGCAAGCCGGGCTGAAGACGGCTGGAATGCTAGAAACCGGTCCTCGGAAGCTTGTTTCCAGTACAGTGAAGACATGGCTTGGCAGTTCGGGCTGGACTGTTCCCATGAGGCACAGGGGCAGACTGATTTGCATATAGCAATGTCTGAACTGGGGTGGCAGAGTGGGCTAAAGAACAGTGATGGATTAAACCCAGATCTTTTGACTGGGTGTGAGTGTTTGATTGATTCAGATGCTCCGTCCATCACCACCCCCCTTTTGTACTGCTTTTGGCCGCCATAAGTGTGGCAGGGTATGCTCAGACGTGAGTCTCTTGCTCACTTTGCCACTGTATTCAAGCAAGCCGGGCTGAAGACGGCTGGAATGCCAGAAACCGGTCCTCGGAAGCTTGTTTCCAGTCCAGGGAAGACATGGCTTGGCAGTTCGGGCTGGACTGTTCCCATGAGGCACAGGGTCAGACTGATTTGCATATAGCCATGTCTGAACTGGGGTGGCAGAGTGGGCTAAAGAACAGTGATGGATTAAACCCAGGTCTTTTGACTGGGTGTGAGTGTTTGATTGATTCAGATGCTCTGTCCATCACCACCCCCTTTTAGACGACGGAGAAACAGCAGCCCTCATACTCCTGGACCTGTCAGCCGCCTTCCATGCGGTCTTCCACCGCACCCTACGCACACACCTTCACGACGCCGGAATCCGAGGGAAGGCCCTGGACTGGACCACATCCTTCCTCTCCGGCACAACTTAGAGCGTCCGCCTGCCCCCCCTTCCACTCCAAGACCACCGAGATCATCTGCGGCGTATCCCAGGGCTCGTCCCTCAGCCCGACGCTGTTCAATATCTACATGGCACCCCTCGCCCACGTCGCTCGTCAACACGACCTCAACATCATCTCCTACGCCGACAACACCCAGCTGATCATCTCCCTCACCAAAGTCCACCACACAGCCAAACCCTACCTCCACGAAGGAATGAAGGCCGTCGCCAAGTGGATGAGGAACAGCCGACTGAAGCTGAACTCTGACAAAACGGAGGTCCTCACCCTTAAGCCTGGGACGACTCCTGGTGGCCGACCAGACTGGGAACTGCTCCGACACCCACAGACAACGCATGCAACCTAGGGGTCATCCTTGACTCCACCGTCACCATGACTAAACAAGTCAACGGCGTCTCCTCCTCCTGCTTCAACATCCTCCGAATGCTACGTAGGATTTTCAAGTGGAACCCCACTGAAACAAGAAGAACAGTCACCCAGCCCCTCGTCACCAGCAGGCTGGACTATTGTAACTCCCTCTACGTAGGAGCATCGGCCAAGCTCCTGAGACGGCTACAACGCATCCAGACCACCTCGGCACGTCTGATCCTCAACATCCCCCGCCGCAGCCACTTCACTCCCCACCTGAGACCTACACTGGCTCCCAGTCAACAAGAGGATAACCTTAAAGCTCCTCATCCACGCACACAAAGCTCTCCACCACACCGGCCCAGCGTACCTCAACAGATGACTCCGCTTCTACACCCCCACCCGCAAGCTCCGCTCTACCGACCTCGCCGCTGTCCCCGGCATCCGAAGAATGACAGCCGGAGGCATATTCTTCTCCCACCTCGCAGCCAAGACCTGAAACACCCTCCCCACCAACCTACGGCAGACCCAAGACCTACTGGCCTTCAGAAGACTACTCAAGACCTGGCTCTTTGATCAGTAGCAACACCCCCACCCCCCCCGCGCCTTGAGACCCTCACAGGTATGTAGTGCGCTCTACAAGTGTCCTGATTGATTGATTGATTGATTGATTGATTGATTCAGTGATCCGAATCATTTTATACTTGCCGTATCACATTGAAAAAAAGACTCCTATGATTAGGGGAAGAAGGCCCTGCACAAAATCAATCCGAGAGCTATGTATCAAGGTAGGGAGAACTTTCTTGAGGCAGGTTGCAAAGACCCTTTCAAGAATCTTCATGTCCGCATTAATGAGCGACAAAGGACGGTAACTTGCACAGATAGTGGTATCCTTATTGGGCTTCAAGAAAAAGCAGATTAGCGTTCTATTAACCTCTGACTGAATGACAGCATCACCCTATAGTGCCTTAAAAGAGCCTATAAAGAAGTGGGACCATCATCTCTGGTAGTTAATCTTATAAAAATGAATCGGGAAACCATCATCTCCAGGGACTGCTCTTCTGCTTTATATTGAAGTTTTTACAATTGTGACGCGACTATGTTCTTGAATTCTCGGAAATGAGGGAACTCGTGTCTTTCTTTACTCTTTCTTCTTTCCTCACTTTTCTCTTTCCCTTCTGTGTTGAAAGTAATTTCGTCTTTTAAATGTATGTTTGTTACTTTCAGCCCTGATGAAGTTCTCATCATGAGAACAAAACGCGTTGACTGACAGTGAAATCTCCAATTTTGTGAGCACTAACTGATTGAAAATAAAGACTAATTTGAAAAACTTTACATTGGCTTCTTGGACTTAATCACCTGACGCACGCCCAACCCCTCTATCTCCAGAGACTTTGTTTTAATTTGTTGGAGGAGATTTCAGAGGCAAGAAATACCCTCTGAAATCTCCTCCTCTGTGATCTCCCCTCAAGGAGCTACCTGCCATCATCCGACAAGGAGGTAAAGAGAAAATCCTGCAGGAAATCCAGTTCGGAGGTGTTATGAACAGAAGCCTCTGTGATTTGAAGTGTTGAGAAGAAACATGTTAATGTTTCTATTATCTCCACTGGGTGCGTGAGCAATCCTGGAGTCTCACTGTGGATCGCTGGAATGGCAAAATTTGCTTCCCGTGGACTTTATTGCACTGCAAGAACCCTGTCTACCTTTTCACCTGCTATCTGAGTGCCAGTACAATATTAATGATGAAGATTCGACCTGAGACCAGACATGAGCTGGATTCATTTGGTAGAACTCAGTCCCTCACAGTCCAATAGAGCCACCCACAAGAAACCATCTGTAAGACTCTGGGTGGCTTCAAAACCTTTGTGGAAGCTGGCCATCTTGAGCATTTTGTCGGTTCACTTCTCCGCTAAAGCAATGCTTCCAGGAACCGCCAAAAAGGATCAAATGGTGACCCCTACCTCTGTATCAGTCTTTAACTGAGATGCCTAACAGAGTGGTACATTTTCAGAGGGGGTGCTGGGAGGCATCGAAGCTCTAGAGGGAAGCAGCCATTTTGCACCCAGCCACTATCTTGTCACTACAGGCAGCAAATCTAAATGATACTCCTTTACACATTGAGTAGTAATCCTAACAAAAGTGAATCCAGCTCCCCCTGATCTATGCTGGACAAGCCTACTCTGAAGAAATCACAAATTTTTCCTTGTACTCACTGTCACAATCCTCTCCTACAGTCTTCGCAAGCATCCTTTCCATCATCAGTAAAATAGTTGAAGTAACTAATCTGTCATTTGTGCTCGATATCTTGGGTGTGGAATTCACTTGGAACACAGCTAAGTTGTGTCATGTTGGAATAATTAGTTACTCATTGATATATTTGATATTAAACTTTATTTCCCTTTTTACAGCACCTCCAGGGACAAGTCTGAAAATCCAATGGTGCAGCTTTTTTATGGCACTTTCCTGACTGAAGGCATTCGTGATGGTATGTTTTTTTAATCTTGCAATCTGTTGTTGAATATGCCATTACTTGAAGTAGATTGTTGGAAATGTTCCCTAAAAGAGTTCCATTGCCAGTGCTTACACTTATTTGATTTAGACCTTTTTACTGATTGCAAAGAAACATAAGCATTACAAAAAAAATAATCTAAACATGCACATGTTTATACTGCAAGACAAAGTAGAATGGCAGTTTATATAATAAGTTTACGCTACAGATCTATGGTGTACATTATATGTGCCTCAAAAATAGAAAGAAGGGGGAAAAGTGTAAACATGCTAGCCCAAACGTAGTTGCCAGAGGCTTGCTCTGACATTTGTAAATTAAAAAACAAAAATTAACCATTGCAAATAATTTAATATATTAACATTTGGGTCATCTGCAGCAGGCAGGTCAAATTAGAACAGGCGTGGACTTTGTATTTTAGCTTAAATGCCTCTCACAGAAAAATAGAATTCATATTGTCACGAAGAAAGGGTAGTCTAGTATTTGAATTACTTTATCCTGAAGACTGTTTAAACACGAGTGCTATAACCAATCATTCTTGATGGCTCAAAAAAACAAAAAGCGAATACAAAGTAAAGTATTGAACCACCAGCCCTGGCAATGAAGTGCCCTTTATTGTATGGCAAATTGCTATCCCTCACAGTGGTTGAGAGTCAGTGGCTGAATTAGGCTGAACCATTGCCCCATGTTGTATGCTGTGTTGGGCCAAGGTAAAAAACAAACAAAAAAAAAGTCTTATTTCACTTGACTGTGGGCCATGTGCAAGTTTACAGTCCAAAGTTCTCATTGTTTCTCAGAATTGGATACCATAACAGTGTACATATTGCACCATGAATAATTTCGACAGGGAGTAGAAGGGAATGCAGTTAAGTTGACAATATATGCAACTTTGGTTTAGCTGGGCACCTTTTATGCCTATTTTTGTGAATGGTTGTGACCTGAAGACTCTAAGTTACATATCTATAATTTAAAACTAATCCTTACTGATTCTCTCTGCTCATCCTGCAAGCAGGAAGCAACTGAATAGGTATTCATTTGAAGTAGAATATAAGTAGCAGAATGTAGGGTGCTTAATTGCTAGGTCTGTATATTACATCTTAATGAGAATCCTGAATCAGACAAAGCCAAAATGATTAAAACCTGTATTCTCAAAAGTAAAACACCAGGTGCTGTGGGGGACTGAAGATCATGGAGTGCACCTGTCAGAAAAGTGTAAGCAAGTGAAGAGAGGCATTTTCTCAGAACACATGCAGAGCTCTTTAGGTTGTTTCATGAAAACAATACCTCAGCAGTGGTGGTGATAGCTAAGCGAGTGCTCCCTGGTTTCCGCAGCTCAGTGAACAGTTTGAATGTTTAGATGATAATCATACAATTTCACATTTTTGTGAAGTTGCTAAACAAGTAACCCCCTTGTAGCGATTTGGTGTGTGTGCCACTTGCATGAAATCCCATTCAGACTCTAGTCCAGGTGTGTGGGACCAACATATTTGAGAGAGGTTTGGGTGATAGGATAGTAGAGCATAATTTTAAGGGGAAATGGGGTAGCTCTTGCCAAAGACAGAGGACTGTCGAACCCAAATGCATTATAGATGATAGGTCTGAATCAAAAGATAAATGTGCTTATTTTGATTGTACCTAGCACCTGTCGGTGATCAACCTACTATGTTGAATTGTACAGAGAGCAGCTCTAGAGTGGGTTAACCACCATATAAAAACATTATCACATGCTGGTGCAAAATGGAGGCTCATGACTTAGACACTGTCATTCTACAAGAAGTGTGAAAATGTTAGTTTCTTATGTTTCTGCATGGTGACACACAAATCTAATTCTAGGTTTGTTCACTTATATGCTTTTTTCCATGGTAGTGTGTGCATAGTTTACATTTTTTGTAGCAGTTACTAAGATATTGCACATGTGTAGCTTCTTGCTCTCATTTAGTAAGAGTTATTTCTGATAGAAACTTCTAACCACAGATTCCTCACCATGTGAATTTACCTAGGCGCCAGATTTGATCTGGAAACTTTTGATAGCAATTTCCTCTAGAGAAGGTAGCGTAGTGCGACTCGTCACATCTGGGGTGGGATGGATCAGATGCAATCAGGGGCCTCTATATCTGTACCACCTCTGAATGCAGACCTCAGCTCCTTTCTTTCCACGCCTTCCAACACAGATCTGTGTCTACTTCGAATTCTGTCAGCCTTACAGGATGGTCTCAACATTTTTTCTCAATGTGCAGTGATAGGTCACCCCCTAGAACAGCAGGGTTTAAGCGATGTTGAGACTGTAATCTCCAGATGTCATTCAAAGATACCCATGAGGTATGCCTCTTGTACTTCGGTTCTGAACACAACTCTGTCATTTGACTTTTGCACCAAGATGAATCGCAAGGCCATCCATGGCTATAGAACCAAACTTGCTGTTGTCAATCCCCTGCAAGAAGTCAAAGAACATACGGTCACAGTTGAGGGTGTGAAGATGCTTTCACTTCGAAGGCGATCTCCAGACTAGTCATCGTCTGAGTCACATAGTTCAGGTAAGTACAGAAAATCTAAGAAATACAAAAGGTCCAAGCACTCTGGTACCCCCAGGCCATGGACTTTTTCCCAGATTCCGGCCCTGCTTCCGATGCGCCCTGGGCCATTGGCGACTCCTCCATGGAATTAGGTTGACCGTGTAACCCACTAGATACCTTTGGGATGCCTTTGGACCCAAATGATTAGAGGTGGCCTCCACTTGGGCTATTGTCAGCGGATCCCTCCTCGATGCAGACTGTGCCACTCTACTTCGTTCTGAGCATTGCACTTTCTGCAAGTTTGGCTAACCAACTCCAACCCTGTTGCAATGTCTGCTGCCGCCACTCTGAGCCTTGATACCAGCACCAACGTCAGCATCAGTTTGTTTGGACTCCGAGACCTAGCAGCCTGTCCAAAGGTCCTAGTCATCACACCCTTAACTCCATTAGAACTCAGAAGTTTACCTTCAGTTTTATAATAATTGTGATGGTGATTCCCCTTCCCTTTAGTGCAATATTTTGAAAGAAATACAAGTTGCCATTGGTCTTGTTACTTCGCCAAGACATTGTCCTTTCTTCCCCACCACTTTAATTATAACCCAGTAATTTGCTTCCTTCATCACTGTAATCAGAAATGTGTTTGAATTACTGGACTTCACCTTACCTACCACAGAGGTCAAGACCAACATGCTGGCTGAGGCACTGATCCCAGCACAAACTGAACAAGAAATTCTCCTACCTGTCAATGAGGCCTTCCAAGATGGGCTGTGGGGCACCTGGCAAAAGCCAGAGTATTGCCCCCTAATCTGTAGGCAAGTAGCGAGGTGGAACAGATCAGTCCCTGGGGATCTGGATTTCCTTTTACAATACCCCACTCTTGAGAGCCTAGTGGTGTAAGCATGCACTGGTCGCCTCAACCCAAACACAATTCCAACCACCCGACCAGACTGGATCAAAATGCATGGTGGCATTCGCAAAGCAAGTGTTCAACTCTGCCTGCCTTGCAATCATGTCGGTCAACACCAGCTGCCATGCATTGTGGGACAGAGTGGCGGGCAACTTACCACCTGTCTCAGATGAAATTTGGCCAACAATGCAATCTCTGATTCAAGATGGCCAGGATGCGCTGAAGTACTCCATTCACTCGTACTTGGTACTTGGGCCTGAAATCTTTCCATAGGCTTTTCCAATGATGCCCAGCAGTCTTTAATGAACATGTCCTTCAATGACTCCCCCCTCTTTAGAGTGAAGCCGACTCTGCCTTGGAGCGGTTAAAAGAGATAAGACAACATCGTGCTCTCTATGGCTTTCCCTGCCTATTTGGCAGCTCCGCTAGAAATTGTGCACCATTTTGAGGCTTCGGCAGGCGATATCAGCAGAGGCAGCAATAGAACCTTCCTCAACAACAGGCCTCTCAGTCCTTTCGATGTAGAAGCAGGAGATTAGGCTGAGAGTGTCCAAGCCGCCAGAAGCAACGTGCTACCCAAACCCCAGCCCCTCCTCCTGCAACAAAACCTATTAAGACGTGTCACCATCCACCTCCCCAGGAGGTAGAGAATTACATCCAACTAATGGGTGCACCAATAGTGAAACTTGGTTACTCTCTACTCTTCATGTCACATTACCTGGCTGGACTGTTCCCATGAGGCACAGGGTCAAGACTGATTTGCATATTGCTGGGTCTGAACTGTGGTGGCAAAGTGAGCTAAAGAATGATGATGGATTCAATTCAGATCTGAAACTGGGGGTGAGTGTCTGAAAAGTTTAGCGCTCCGTCTATCATCTCCTTGTGTTTGCTACATTCCCTGAATATGCCACCAACACCAGAACACCTCTGGGAAGGCCGCCTGTCCATACTCCTTGGAGAAGTTCAGCCTCTCGTTCAAGAGAGCAATAGAGAGAGTGCTGGCATCCGATATCGGAACTGGCTGTTACTCCTGTTATTTTCTGGTCCTGAAGAAGTACGTTGGTCTTTGTCACATTTTAGATCTTCACTACCTGAACTTTGTCCTCCGGAAGGGCACATTTAAAATGCTCACCCTGGCCCTAGTTCTGCCTGCCTAGGACCTAGAGGACTGGTGCTGGTGTTGGATCTGCAGAACACCTACTTTACATCCTTGTCATGCAATTCCACAGGTTCTGTCTGCACTTTCGGGTAGGCCATGAGCACTTTCAGATTTCTGTGCTCCCCTTTGGCCTTACCATTTCACCTTTGGTGTTCACAAAGGTGATGGTGGTGGTTGCAGGCCATCATTTTTTATTTATTTTATTTTATTAGCATTTTATAATAAGAGCAGAAGGCAGAAATCTGTGTCATCATTACATCATAATATCATCCCATATGTCTTATAATACAAGAAGTCACAGCAACATATACAAGTTGGTGTACTTAATGGAAGGACCATGCTATGGTAGAACTGTGAAGCAGCGTTTACAACGTTGTCAATACCACGCAGGTAGATAACAACGCTGTCGTTACAACGACCACTTTGTTAACACACGTGCCTTTACATTGCACGACATTTCAAAGAATTGCGCAAGGTGGTGTGCAACACCTTCCCTGCTATTGCGCTAACTGGAGTAGGAATAGTAATTAATACTATTCCTAAGTCCAGCGTGCCACCTAGCGCAAGTCGTTGAAACTTCTTGCGTTCTTACCTACCGCGTGATAAAAGCACGCGCTGTAACGTGCTACATTCTGTAGTGCTCAGTATAGCGGTGTTAAATACAGAGACCCACTCCTGCTGTCTATTTAAATTAAAGGAGATAAGTTGTCAACTTTTCCACACACTACAGCTAAATGCACTCGTTGGCAGCAATGACCAGGAGACTCGTGTAGCGACTAAGAAGGGGAAGGGGCTCTGGATCGTAGGTAATTGAATAGAGGTTTCCACGTGATTAGATGGGGAGAGGTCAGCGGCATTCATTCCCAGTAATGGGCCAACTGCTCTTGACAGTAGACTGCATTCTGTAGCCATGATTCGCCTTTAGGGGCAGGTTTCCTCCCCCAATGCTTAGCTATTTCACTTTTGGCCTGGAGCAGGAGCATGGCCGTGAGGCGTTGGTGCCCATCAGGCTGACTAGTGGAGTTGTGGATAGTGAGTGACCTGTTATTTGTTGAATGATATGGTGTATTTCACTCCAATAGTTTGCAATTTTGGGGCAATCCCAGGCTAAGTGGAAGAAAGAGTTTGGGGCGCTGCGCAACACACGCAGCATACCTCTGTCAAGAGGCCCATACATTGCATTTGTTCAGGTGTACGGTATAACCTATTTAGAAATTTGAAAAGAATTAGTCTATAGTTGGGTGAAAGTGCCCTCAGTTGTTCACAACAAAAAGCCCATTGTGCTTCAATAGGTTGGGGGGGGATATGTCTGCTGCCCACCTATTGAACGCAGTGGGGCTTGGGGCGGGTGCTTTGTCTTGCATGGTGGTATACAGGCGTGCAGGGAAAGTAGCATGCTGCACTTTGCAAGTAGCACAAATCTGATAGTTCAGGAGTGTATCGAGTATGGTGAGAGGTAGGGGTCCCCTCTAACATAAATGGGGGGGAAGAAATTGATTGTTGGGATACTAATCTCTGTACGTGAGCAGTTTACTTCTGTGCACCCGTGCTTTAGCACCAACATCCTGTAAAGCAGGCAGCATTGGATTGTGAACCAAGGGGATAGAGGGGACATAAAGACAGCGTAGCTCAGCTCGGCGGCGAAGGCCATCCCAAGGCCATCTAACACATTCAATGTATTGACTTCTGCCAGTGGAGAATTGTAGGGTTGATAGAGTGCAGTTATCAAAGGTATTGGAGAGGCAATCTCTGCCTCCTCCGCACATGCTGCTGGAATCGTGTGTGTGTGTGTGGGGGGGGGGAATGGCAGGGGGGGAGGTTATGGGTATACCCAATAATGCAGATTTTGGGCCGGAGCATAGAGCGCTATGTCAGGTGCCTGTAAGCCCCTCTGCTTTAATGGTAATGTGAGTATTTCCCATGCGATTCTGCTGGGTTGTTTCCCAGCCCATGCTGATGATATTGGATTAGAGCATACTCGTCGAAGGAACTGTCTAGGGAGAAAAATGGGGATAGTGAGAAACAGATATAAGAATTTGGGTATTTCCACCATTTTTGCAATAGACAGTCTGACAGTGGGAGACCGTTCCAGACGGGGAATCTGTCCTCAAGCCAGGACATCACTCTGCCATGGTTAGCGTGCCACAGATCATCCAGGTCTCGGCTGAGCCCGATTCCCAGATATCTCACCAGTTTAGTTGCCCACGTCAGGGCGAAATCAGTGGCAATGAACTGTGACCCCCCCCCGTGACATGTGAGTCATTAGTCATTGTCCTTCAGGTCGCCCCCCACCAAACCAGGTTTGCGAGGGCTCCCAAGGAGAGCGTTGTCCAGCTGTGATGTTCCTTGCGAATTTAAGTGCATCCTTTGCGTCAGTGAAATTATGACGTCTTTCCTCGTATGACATGTGCAGCTTAGCCAGGTATAGAAGAGCGTATTTAATGTCCGCTTTTTCCAACAAGCACTTGGCTGTGGGGAATTCTCTTCACACTGCCTGTACAGATACAGTGAAATCAGGGTAGAATGATATTGCATTGTGTAATATCCCCCTCTCGCGAGCTAGCCGAAGAACGATGTCTCAATCCTTGTGGTTTAAGAGCTTAGCTATTATTGGGTGAGCTGTGGTTGACTGGGGTGGCCTGGGTGCAGTGCAAGGGAGTGGTGTGCGCACTCCATAAGGAAAACTGGAGACCAAACGTCCCCAAATAGGTCCTGGAGCATGGTCTCGACATAGTCCTCCATCTTGGTTATAGCTGTGGACTCAGGGATAATGTGGAGATTATTGCGCCTCGAGCATGCCCCCAGGTCCTCGTTTTTGGCTTTAATTACCTCAAGGACTTTATCTATTCGCAGTAGCTGTTGGTTGTCTTGCCACATGCATCATCGTTGTTTGAGACACGAGATTCCAGATGATCCAGGCAATCTTTGTGTTTGTTGACTTGTTCCTTAATGCAGTCTAAGCGGCTGGCCATGAGGGCGAGCTTAGCGTCGATGGTCCGCAGGCTTGATTTCCTGTCTATTAGGATTGCCTTACGGTCATCGTCCTGGTCGACAACCTCTGTAGCAAGCTCAGTTCCGACCCACTGCGGCACCTCCTAGCCTGCCTGTTGGGTCTGCCTTCTACTTTCAAATAACCACTGTGATTGGTGTGCCCCGTGTTTACCGATTTTTCGGGGGTCCAGATGAGGCACCCCAAGCCGGTGCGCCAGCAGTGAAGTCTGATTGTATTAAACTCCTGGCAGTGTAGTCCTCTAATGCCTCCTAGGCATAGGAGCCAGGCAGCACAGTGTCAGGATAGGCTCAGGGTGTAATAATGTTAGTATTATCCAGTCAGTACACTCGACCGGTAAGGGGCAAACAATGCTGAGTGTGCACCAGTAGCGGTTGTATGCCTACCTGGGTCTAAAAAGCTTGCACCCCGGCGCGGACCAGAGAGCCCCTATGTGCTGGCAGGGCACAAGGGTTCAGGTGCTTGCCTCCAACCCCACCTCCACACTTGGGTCTTTAACTAAGGGGCCTGCCAGCCTGGCACAGGAGCCTCACACAGGCAGCCTCGGGTAGGGGAGTTCCAGAAATGTAGGCCGCTCTTTACCTCCATCGGCCTCAGCTTTCACAGGCCGCACCTACTGCTGTCCTGATCTTGACCTCCGTGCGACTCTGCGTCACTCCCAAGGCATTGCAGACCAGGCCCAGCCCAGAGGGGGTAGGCAGGCCTCCAGCAGCGCGTACCCCAGTAGACACAGCTACTCCATGGGGAGACTGCAGATGCGGCCACACCACGTTGCGCATGCAACCCCGGTCCAGATCAGCTAGGCCGCGGCCCTCTCTGCCTCTTCAGTGCCTTCTCCAGTCACCCAGAGGCTCCGCTACGCACTTTGTGTTGGGGCACATGTACAGTGAGTACAGGGTCCACGCACTTTCATCAAAACACCCGCCGAAGGGCCAAGATAATGCCAGATTTTGACATCAGCCGGCAGAGCCCTCTACCATGCAGCCATCTTGATGCCTGTTTAGGCTCTGCCCCTCGGTTGCAGCCCATCATTAGTGGTTGGGAAAACCAGTCTTCCTGTAACTTGACTACTGGCTATTGAAGTCAGGTTTGCTTCAAACGATTATGAGCCATCTATAGATAATGGCCAACCCGTTAACTTAGTTTGTCTTTTCCATCAATGGGGCGAAGTCATATCTGACTCCTTCGCATTGGCTCCTTTTCATCTGAGCTATCCTGGGTACGATACTCTTCCAAGCCTTCCCTCTGCCTCAATGAGTCCAGGATATTTGTGCTGTGAGACTCATGTTTGAACCCTTGACCTGGTTCTCAATGATAGCAACTCTGAGTCTTCTATGCCTTTTGGCCTCCTTCTCGTGGAACATGCAGGCTCTGTAGTAGGATCTGAAGTCTGTTCACTACCCACTAAAGGAACCTGTTTAATTCCACCAAGGTGTCGGAGGAGACTGCGAAAGACCTGCAGTGGTGGCTATCCAACAGCAATTGGACCCGCGCCAGACCTCCTCTCCCTACACCACACAGAGTTAACTGTCTTGACTGATGCATCGTTGCTGGGTTAAAGAGGTCATCTGGGAGAGGTGACTATCATAGAAGTCTGGTTTCTGGCAGTAGCTCATCTCCACATTAACTTGCTGGAGTTGCGAGTAATTTGATTGGAACTGCAGGTGTGCCTCTCAACTATCGAGGGAGTTGGGTACAGATTTTCACGGACAACATGACTGCCATAAATATGCCTCCTTATTCCGCAGTCTTTTAGTACGAGCAAATCTTTTAGTAGCCCTCTGCAAGTCGGAACAATGACTTGCGGAGGGGGGGGGCGCTGGATGTTGGAATAGTATAATTTACTATTCCAACTCCAGTATGTGCGGACACTAGGGAAGGTGTTGGATTTTAAATCCAACACCTTCCCCCTCTCCGCAAGTCGTTCTTCTTGCGGAGTAATGGTATGCGGAATCATAACGCGGTCGTTGTAACAACCGCATTGTGATTCGCTGTGTACTAAAAGTTTTGTCATAAACATTATTTACAGACTGCCATATGGTACTGCAACAAACCTAGTGGTGTGTGGCAGTGGGCGCTATGTCAAGAGGTATTGCTTGTCTGGAAGTGGCTGAAAATGCAGGGCATCTCCTTGGTGGCTTAGCATCTGGTCAGATCTTTAAATGCCATAGCGAATGAACTCCGCCGATATTGCCTAGCGGATCATGAATGGCAGTTTGTCATAGGTAGTACAGCGCGTATTCGAAAAATGGAAAGAACCCTGTCTTGATCTTTTCGCCACTGCAGAGAATGAGCAGTGTTAAAGCTTTTGTATTTTGGAATTCTCAAGGCAGTTCTTCATGGGGAATGCCTTTCACCTGAACTGAGGGTTGGAACTCCTGTACATCTTACTGCCCGGCCTCTCCTGCTCAGAGTACTGAAAAAGATCAGGAGAGACAGAAACTTGGCGTGGAGAGTGCGGGCCGCCATGTGTTGTGAGACAGCTTGCCCAGCCTGCAACAGCAGGGCAGAAAACCATTTAGCAAAATAGTGCTCAGAGGCTGTAATTAAAGCCTACTGATTAACGACACATGTAACAGGGAGTGTCGTCATGGGAGATTACAAATTGAGACCAGGCGCTACTTAGGAGGGACTACTAAGCCTGTTGACCAATGAAAAGCCTCAGTTTCCAAAGGACAATCGCACAAGCCAATGAAAAATGTGGGCGGAGCTTCAAGTCTATACCACAGTACAGCAGGCCTTGCAGATCAGTGCATGCACTGCCCAGTGTCAACCTAAAAATTACAGATCCGAGCGTCGGAAGACTGGGGACACCCAGCAAGCTCATCATTTCGTAGAATTACCAGCTCCTTTCCTCTGCTGAGTGCCGTACTCTGTGGGACGAGTGCGCGCTGATAATCAAAATGGCTGCCGGCCCGGACGAGACCAGGCACTGATGCACAGACAAGCTTGAGCTCCACTGTGCAAGTAAGCCCCTTAGTATTAAATTACTGCTCTCACAGAGGGCTATCTGCCGCCTACCTGCTAGTGATCCATGTTACTATGCTTTGGTGTCTGTTTGCCTCCTCGAACTCTCTGGGAATTTCATCTCACCATGCCTGACCCTAAGATTGCAGTGTGCCACGAGGCACTCTAAGAAATTTCTTAAGGCATCCATCGGTTGCTCTCCTCTGCACCTATATACAGTTGATGTTAGAAAATAAGACATCATGAACACTCTTGGTCAAAATTATGCTGACCCTTGACTCTTCATCACTGGCTGTGATTAATACAAGCATCACTACTTGAGCTGCTGGTCTCTGTACCTTTCTGTCTGCCTGGGATTCAATCTGTCTGTCTTTGTTTTAATCCATGCAGTGCTCCAAGCATCTCGATTTGAACACGTGTGGCCTCCTGAGCTCAGCTAGCCTATATTGCCTTTACAAGTGACTACATTCACTAGTACCTGATCTTTGGTTTTCCACTTTTGATTTAGATGCCAAAGGACAGGTAATGGTGTCTATTTTGTGGGGGTCTATAGCGCGAACGCTGATTTCTCTATCCTCCTACTGACATGTGCAACCTACAAACTCCACATGCTCTTTCTACATATCTACTCTACGTATCCGCTGCCTCTACTATTACCATCATCTGTAACATAGCTGAGGTTTAGTGCCGGTGAATCTAATCTGCACTCAGAACAAGCCTGACGTGTAACTTTCAACTTCTTTCTACTGTCAAAACTATGGCAGAAACAGAAACCGCTTCCTAACTCCCCTATCAAAGGGAAAACATAAGTAAACAACACATGTACATGAGCCTTAAAACACTTCGCTGAGGTACATCCACCAAAACCAACACGGATATGATTCAACAGGAACTGTGCACAATCAGATCTGACATTTACACTATCTGCACCAAAGTGGCTGATGCAGTAGTGCGAATCAGCTCTCTGGAAGACAAAACTTCTCTCTCAAGCAAGGATGTCCAGAATCTACAGATCACAACCAAAATCCTACAAAAGCTTATAGCCGAGTTGGAAGATAGAAAACGCAAGAGGAATTTGCATATTTTTAGAGTGTCTAAAGGATCAGAGGACATATCAGACTCTTGCATTGCATTTTTGGAAAGGTAGATACAACAAATAACAGGCATACTCTCCAAGAAAGATTTTAAACTGGAAAAGGCACATCTCGTTTTATTGTTCAAATATGACTACAGGAACATCACATGCCAGATTGCTTGCCATCCTTTAAGATATCAACACACAGAACACATCATCAGTCATATGCGTAAAAAACAACCATAAAATGTGGAACAGCCCTAAAATATTTATCTCGCAGGATTGCTCCAAGCCAGATAGGGTTTCCTTGACCTTAGACCCCGACTTAAGAGCTTGAATCTTAATCTCTCCTTTATTGGTCCTGTGAAATTCGAAGTCCTTGCTGACGGAAGACACAATATCCTCAGCTACTTGAGATTTACATTCTTTTCTAGATGAAAGGAATGGTGTTTTAATGGACAGACATCAAACGTCTTCCACCAAGCCGGAGTCATGTCTACTCCATGTCGACAAATCTCGTTCACCCACTTTCCCACAGAGATATCGTGGACATGACTACACCCCAAAAGCCTGATGCTACAGGCATTATGGTTATCTTTTGAGATCAATTACCAAAATGGCTGTCCTTGCTGTAGGTGCAATTCATGTCCTCCACTCATACATCTCATAACCATATACATATCCCTACAACATTACTAATAACCCCCTTAATATGAATCTAAAATTATTCTCCCTAAATGTCAAGGGACTCAACCATCCAGTTAAGCTCCAAAAAATGAAAACTACCTTTATGAACTCAAAGCCGATGTAATCTTACTACGGGAAACCAAGATTACCCACAAGAAGTGTTATCGTTTGTAAGGAATTATATCAGTGACACCCTGTGTTCCCCTGCCAACAATAAGAGAGGGGTAATAATAATGATGATTACTAAAAATTCAAGCCTATCTCTCACATTACAGATGATAAGATGGATCTTGACAAAAATCTCCAAAAACACAAATTGCTTCCATTTCCTCATTGTGCATGGCCCAAACATTGATGATCTTAAATTCTGAGACTCCCTGGCCGCTCCTCTAAGCCAAGTTCCTATCTATGGTTTAATTATCATGGGCGGAGTGAGGTGCCGGGTTTTTAGAGACCCGGTGGTGCCAGGGGACCACACCCGAAGACCTCTGGGTTCTCCCTGTTCTGGACTACAGAAACACAGAGTCTTCTAGCTGAAGTCAGAGATCAAGGTTTATTGGTTGCAACCAAGTAACATGTGTCCTAGAATTACAACAGCACGGGCTGTAAGTTCTCAGGAGACTGTTCGTTTTTACAGAACCAGCCTTCTCCTTATATACAGAAATAACAGCTGCGGGCAAGAATTCTTGAGTTTATGATATGGTTATACACATATTTCTACAATAATACAAAGAGCAAAGTCATGCTGGTCAGCTCATATTTTAGATGTCCAGATCGTGATGGATTATCCCGCCAGGCCCAGAATTCCCATCAGATATCTATAAAACACCAATAAGGTCGGGCACCCTCCCGTCGTAAAACTGGTCATAAACAAGAATCATGGACAGGTGTATGTGTATGGAAAACATGGTCTGTATATAGTGAATGGTTTATGGCATGTTGTGCCTTGATGATATCTTACTCGGCCACTGGGCGAGGAGCTGCCCAAACAGGTTTGGCTGGAGGCGGTGGAGTCAGTTTGGCCAGGTCATGGGGAAGTCAGCTAAGGTGGACGTGTCCTTTCAGATCAAGCTCGGCCTCAATTAATTGACTTATATGAGGGCAAGTCATAAGATGGATGCCGTTCACAAAATGGAGTCCGAGGGTTCGGAACGGAAACCATGATTTAAGGGTGTTAGCATTGCTCAATCATGACGCAAATGCATAGGGATAATGTCCTAATCATTACCGGTCTGCCGATACCAAATTTGTCATGGTACGGTGATATTTTGTGACACGAGTGTTGGACCTTGGTACCGGTATTACAGCAGGGTCCAGAATTTCAGAACCACAGACCCTCCTTTTGCCCTCATATTAGGCAATGACTCATGCTAATCTGAATCCAAATCGGTATTAATGAATTCATGGAGATGCTGCTGTAGCATCCTTCTGTTGATCAATTCGTCCCTTAATACAGGCTTCCTTACACATGAAGTAGCGCAGAGGCCACGTATTGCAGGAGCGCACTGTACAAACCGGCAGAACATAAACAGAACGGCCAGGATCATCCCAATGAAGATCAGAGTTTTCCATCCCCAGGCAGAGATCGGTTCCCACAGCCACCCTAGCAAGGACCAATCCCCTTTCTCCACGTGAAGGGAATCAGAGATTTTGTGTAATTTGGAGATGGCCTTGTACACTGTCGGAGCATTGTCAGGGATGAAAATGCAGCGACTAGATTGGATCACTCTACATACACCACCACGGTCTGCAAGTATGACATCTAGGGCAACCCTGTTCTGAAGGGTCATAAGTCGATCCGACTGAAGCTCAGCTGTCAGGTTGCTAAGGGCACCGGCCGTTTCAGTCACGGCGGACTCAACTATCCTCATCAATTGTCGAATTTTCCTGCTGTTCACCATAGGCCCCCAAAATGGCAGAAAACCCTTTGCGAAGTCCCCAAACTCTTGACCCGCAGTGTCGTCTTGACTCATGACACCCCTAGCTGTCCTTGTCCGATGGTAATCTGCCCCGGCCGTGTAGGTGGGTGGCAGCAGAAACGAGATAAAGCATGTGCCCGAGAAGTCAGGGGGCAACCATGTATAGGCTTTGTCGTGGCAGACGAAATAGGTGCCTCTAGCCGCCAAAAATGGAGGGGAAGTACGGGAGGCAAACACATATGTTTCCGTGCATACGCTCTTCCCTAACTGATCTTTGGGATCCCTACCGATACCTTGCAGACATAAGGGACCTCGGTGGGGCACTATCCAGACTGGGGAGGATTTCTTTGTTTTCTGGCCTTTATTCAAAGAGATCCCGTATTTAGTTACATTCCAACGGCTGTAGGGAGTGAGTTCATCTTTAGGAATCGTTTGATACGTGTCAACATCCCTACTCATATTTCTTATTCCTACCACTAGTGCCTTGTTGCTGGAATCGCTCTCTGTGGAACGGGGCGGGTATGGTTCTAGGGCGAACAGGAACATGGTCTGGAAAGCCCACAGAGAACCAGAATAACTTAATGGCAGGATGAAGTATGGAATGCCCTTATCTGTCGTGTGCGGCATGAGTCCACAAATCCAACAATTCAATGTGTTCAATATAGACTGGTGCTGGTGTAGGAGCTGGATGAAGGAGTTATTTACGAACTCTAGTCTTCTGGCAGACTCGTGTTCAGGAAGAGGGTGAAAGGAGTGTAAAGAAACAGTTGGAGGAGGTGTGGGCTGAGTGTTGTTTACAAAGGTGACTCGAAACGTGGATAAAGTATAACCAATCAAGAACATCGTTATGCTACATATCATCAAAATACATGTCATCAAGAATTTCCTTCTTGCCATTACAATGCACATTTTCTCGTTAAAGTTCATGGGTCTAGCAGGTCTCTCTACCCTCGGAAACTCCATCCTCTGGTTGCTGCCCGCGGTGGGAGGTTGCTTCTTCCAAGATGTGCGCTCTGTCCAGTCCGGGGTAATTCCCTCAGACCGACCAGAACCGTTGACCTAGGCGTCCCCGGCTGCACTCCTCAGACTTCAACCGCGGCCCTAGCAGCAGAACCGGATGGCGGTTCGAAAATCAAAAATGAGCTAGTTCCCTGGGCGAGAGAGCTGTAAAATCAAAAATAGTTCAAGGGAAAAGGGAAAATCACACTGATTTGATTACGTCAGTTCCTTGGTCTTGACCTCAGATTATATCGTTCTTTCCCAGGTACGGTATGGTCTTCAAACAATGTTTCCGGTTCTGTAATGTCCAACTGCATTGACGGTGGCACAGATCTTTGCAAAATACAATCGCTCTCTTTGTCGGTCCCAGTTCCTTTTAATCGTGCATCGCTGAAGGGGACAAAGCGAGGTATGAACTCTGTCTCGGAATCGGCAACTCCTGGCCGGACCCACCGGTCATATGGAAGGGGCAGCGGGACCCTTTTGCAATGGGCGCCGTGCACCCAGTGTTTCTTTCCGTGGACACGTACTGCAGAGCGGGTAGATGGCAAGACCTGGAAAGGTCCGGTCCAGCGAGGCTCCTCGTTCTTTGTTCGCCTGAAGTTCCGAACTAGGATCCAGGAGCCAGGTTCGATGGCGTGGCCTGGATCGTCAGACGCCGGTGGAGAGGAGCTGTGGACCTTTTGATGTAAAGCATGCAGTTTAGTTGTCATTTCGTGCAAATAGTCAGACAGTGCTGGGTACTCTATTTCACTCAATCTCTTGGGTCTGGGCAAACCCCAGATGTTAGCTGGGCGGCCGAACACAATTTCGTGTGGGCTAAGTCCCAATCTGGAATGGACAATCATTCTGGTGGACAGGAGTGCTAAAGGCAGGGCGTCTGGCCACTTGAGACCTGTGCTGGCTTGGATCTTGGCCAATTTCAATTTTAACGTGCCATTATAGCACTCTACCAATCCTGCCGATTGGGGGTGGTTTGCAGCGTGGAATTTCTGGTGGATGCCTAGACACTCACACACTCTCTTCATTACTCGTCCCACGAATTCACTTCCATTATCACTCCAGACAATCCTAGGCATGCCAAATCTAGGGAAGAATTCTTTGACAAGGGCTTTGGCAGTTGACAATGCAGTGTTGTCCTTAAGGGGGTACGCTTCTACCCACCTGGAGAGGGCGCACACGACAACAAGCATATATTTTAGGTTATTGCACCTCTCCATGTGGATGAAATCGAGCTGCAAGACCTCGAACGGGTACGTTGGAGGCACAAAATGACCAACTGGGGTTGGGGTTCCCTTACCGGGATTGTGCTTCAA
The DNA here is from genome assembly GCF_964263255.1 of Lissotriton vulgaris. Classification (NCBI taxonomy): domain Eukaryota; kingdom Metazoa; phylum Chordata; class Amphibia; order Caudata; family Salamandridae; genus Lissotriton; species Lissotriton vulgaris. The sequence goes on along the minus strand of NC_141687.1, from coordinate 1,526,512,995 downwards.
ACACACCATACAGTTTCTGACCAGATTCTCTGCACATTTTGGGATACCACCATTCCGCCATACTGGGGTCAACAGTTTACATATTCCTTTCACACTGATGTGCGCCATTCCATGGGCCATTGTCACCACTGCGAGCACATAGGCGTTAGGTAACATCCATCGCTGATGTTCTGACAGGTCGACCCAACAACCATTCGCAACTAATCTACCCTTGCTTTCTCTCCATTCATTCACCTCTTTCTCAGTAGCATCAGCTTGTATAGATTTTAAGCTTTCAATGGTGTCCTCACACATACCCACATCAGGGGTCCATCTAGCAGGACCTACAACATACATCCGACTCATTGTGTTCCTCGCAGTCTCTTTCGCGACCTCATCGGCAAATGCATTCCCTCGACCAACATCATCTTGAATCTTTCTGTGTGCACTGCATTTCACAATCGCAACTTGTAGGGGCAAGGTCAGTGACTCGAGAAGGTCGTGTACTAGCTGGCCGTGTTGAATTTTTGCACCATGTGACGTCAGGAACCCACGTTCACGCCACAATCTTCCAAAACTGTGGGCTACGCCAAAGGCGTATTGGCTATCAGTATACACATTCACTCTTTTTCCTTTCGACAACATACACGCTCTCGTGAGTGCGACTAACTCTGCTGCTTGCGCGGAATTGTGGGGGATGTGAGCTGTCTCTACAATCGTGTGCAATGTTGTCACAGCATAGGCTGCAGTCGTATCACCATTTGGCAACTTGAAGCATGAACCATCAACCCATAAGTTATCATTACATTCAGGAAGGGGAGTGTCTTGCAAGTCTATTCTCCCTTTTGTCTCTTCTTCTGTCCTAAAGCAGCAATCATGTTTTTCAACCTCATCTGTCTCTGTCGTAATAGGTAATAACGTGGCGGGGTTGAGTGTATCACACCTCTTTATGTGTATGTGACTCGCTAACAGTGTCAGCTCATAGTTGGACAGTCGAGCGCTAGTTAAATGCTGTGTTTTCGTTCTGTTTAGTAAAATGTCTACTGCATGTGGGACCATGACGATCAGAGTATTATTCATGACTAACCCAGCAGACTGTCGAATACAGACAGCTGCTGCAGCAGTGGCCCTCAAGCAACTTGGTAATGCCTTAGCTACAGGATCTAGAGTCGCAGAGAAATACGCACATGGACGTTGTTTGTCCCCAAAGTGTTGCATCAAGACTGATAATGCGCAACCTTCCTTCTCATGGACATATAATGTAAAAGGCTTGCTGTAGTCGGGGTTGCCCAACACAGGAGCCGAACACAATGCTTCGCGCAACTCATGGAAACTTGTCTGACAATCGTCAGACCAAGGCATAGGATTGGTTGTGCCAGCAAAGGTTTAGCTAATAGGGAGAAATTCGGTATCCATTGTCTACAGTACGATGTAATGCCCAAGAAGGCACGCACTTCTCTTTGTGTCCTTGGGACACTCAGTTCTGCAATTGCCTGTATTCTTTCTGGGGTCAGTCTCCTTCCCTCCTTCAATAAGATGTGACCTAAGTAGGTTACTTCTTGTCGACAAAATTGTAATTTGGAAAGCGAGACTTTGTGCTTCATGTCACATAAATGATGTAATACTGACAATGTCGTTTGTTTGCAAATTTCTTCGGTGTTTGCAGCGATCAGCAGATCGTCCACATATTGAATTAAAGTTGCACCATCCTGCAGAACAATCGTGTCTAGTTGTGTTTTCAGAGCCTGCCTGAATATTGATGGACTTTCACAGTAGCCCTGAGGAGCGCGTTTAAAGCGGAAGCTTCGTCCTCCTAAATTGAAGCCAAAGATATCTCTGCTCTCCTCGGCAATCGGGATGCTGAAGAAAGCGTTCTTCAGGTCAATCACTGAAAACCAATTGGCTGAAGGTGGAACCATTGTCAATAAGGCAGTAATGTCGGGGACGACTGGAAACTGTGGTACAACGATCTTATTCACTTCCCTGAGATCAATCACAAATCGGTACACAGGGGGCTGTGAAGGATCCGTACGCAAAACAGGACTGTTACAAATGTTGCCTGTTGTCTCTTCGATGACATCTTTCTCGATCAGGTCGTAAACGATCGCTAACAAAGCCTTTTCACATTCGTTCGATATCCTATATTGGGGAATGCGTGGTAACCTAACATTAGCTTTCAATGTTATGACATATGGCGCTATTTCCAGATGACCTACATCATTAGAACCTTTCGCCCAAAGTACATCCGGTAGGGATGACAATTCAGTCGGAATATCTTCCTTTGACAAATACATCGGGGTAATCACTTTCTTACCAAGGATAAGTTGTACTCCCGAAGGAGAACAGTATAAAGTCGCATATAATCTCTTTAACAAATCCAAACCTAACAAATTTTCGCCACAACCTGTTGTAAGAATGAGGGGTGCTTCTAATTCGCATGGGCCAACAGAAAGGGGCATGGGACTGGAGATCGGATTTCTAACAGGGGCGCCAGAAAAACCTATTGAAACATTCATTTCGCCAGACAAAGGTGCGCCAGGAAGTTTTGAGTGCATAATAGAACTTTTTGTAGCACCAGTATCCAGCAGAAATGGCTCCGACACTCCGGATGTAATCACCTTGACATAAGGTCCATTCTGACCTACTGGAACTGAAACCACTCCCTCTCTTTGTCCATGGCTGTCCTAGCAATTACTACCCTCATTCTCGTTTTCTGCGTAATAGTCATCTGCATAGTACTGAGCTGACCTGGAAGATGCATTGTTCTGTTGGTCAAAGCTATTCATGGAATTTTGAGGCGGAAAAGAAGTGGTATTCTGGGGGAAATTTCCACGGCCCCTACCTCTAAGAGCCTGTTGAACACCTCTACCTCTTCTACCGGAAACACCGTTTAAGCGTCGCGCAAGAGCTGGACAATTACTTTTGAAATGACCCTCTTCTTTGCAATAGGCACATTGATTCGGGCCATACGGAGAACGCTGATGGGAAAACTCGTTTCCTTGCGCGTTTCTCGAATACTGCTGTGGTTGCTGATAATTGGGCTGACTAGGAGTGCGAGGCGGATAGGCTTGTTGGAGAAGAACTTTAGTTTTCAACTCTTTAGTCTTTTTGTCTGCCTTATCTAGCTCGTCTTTGCGCCTATTTTCGTAGTACTGGGCGGTGGCTAAGATCTGCGCTGACGTGGAAACAGCCCAAGCACTCTCTGAATCTTTCAATTTATTGCAGAGTTCGGGCAGCAAATTATGTACAAATTTGTCCACAAACCATCTTTGGCCACCCTTGGTAGCCATATCCTGACCACTATGATCGACGAAGGTCTCCTCAAATCTCGTGAAAAAGTCAGACACATTCTCATCTTTCTTCTGCTTGCATGCAGATAGCTTGTCCCAATTTACACGTAATTCAGGCATTAACGTTTTCATGTATGTGATAATCCTACCGGGAAGTTCTGCTATTAAAGGCTCGGGTTTAGAACCACCGACTTGTCTAGCAACGGTAGCGGTAATATTAGCCCATGAGTCACCTAGTTCATGATCATGATCTGTATGACGAATTTTTCTCCATAAGGCTGTGGAACGACGTTCATAAACAGCATGTCTACATCTGCTAAATTCATTATACACGAGCTGGCGGTTTGTGATAACTCCTTATAATACCCTGCGGGATTTTTACGTGGATCGGGTAATGTCTGCTTGAGTGCTAACACTTCAGATCTTTTCCAGGGGACATGTACCCATACACGCTGGAAATGAGGTGGAACAGGTGGTTGTGCATTCGCATCACCTTCCCTCCAAACTGGAGGAACTTCCCTCATAGGGTACTGTCGCGCCTTTTTCCTACCTGACACATCGTCCTCATACAGTGATCTAGACCCATTTCCCTTACTCCTATAGGATAATAACAGATCTATTGCTTTTTCAACATCGGCACCTACGATCATGCCTTCATAGAATTTGAAACACATACAAAATAATTCCTGCATTTTGCGTTTGGGATCGTTTGTCTCCAAATCTTCACAAAGATATACACACATCTCTTCAAATACGTATCTCTGAGTGGGCGCATCCCACTGACGGAAAACTTCCATAACGGACTGAACATCATATTTAGCAGTGTCAGTAACCCATTTGCGTGCTAACTCATTTAGCACTTCTCTTTCCTCGTAGTCGGGCAGTTGACTACGCAACTGTCTACGTCCCGTTTTAGGGGTCGTTTTAGGCGACCCAAAGAAGGGTGAGAATAGACCAGTGACAGTACTTGCCACTCTGTCTGACAGAAGGAGAAGCTTGCGGTGAGGCGGATGCGCCAGAAAAGTCAGGCTGATGTAAAGAGGAAGTCGAAGCAACAGCAGAGGAAGTCGAAGCAGTAGCAGAGGTAGTATCAGGATTAACAGGTGGAGCGGTAGGCAAAGTTGTAGAAATAAATGGAGTATGTAGCAAAGGCGGCGGCCCTTGAGAAGGCTGCGCCGGAGAAGTAGGAACCAGCTGAAGAGGAGCTGGTGCTTGTGCAAGAGCTGCTTTTCGTGCACTGGGGCGTCGTATAACAAAGAGCTTTGGGGGTGCAGTAGCGTCTAACGCATATGGGGGTGGTGAGCTTAATAAGTGGGACATTAATGGATCTTTCTCTGATGTTCCCTTTGAGCCTTGTCCTTCATGTGGTAACATCGGGTAGCATTTATCTACTGCTAGTTTCTTGCTCCTAAGCATTTGTTCATTTTCCTGCTCTTCCTCATTATCCCTGTATGCGATGGCGGCTTGCACCATCGACATACCTCTTTTATGCTTCTTAGCAAATTTTATTTCTTTCTGTTTGGCTTCTTTGCGCCATAAGCGAAAAGAGTCAAACATCGCCGCCGGGCTTTCTTCTTAAACAGTTTGACCTCGAGGTTGTCTAATACTTCGGAGTCAAAACTACCATATTGGGGCCATTTTAAAACACCATCCTTGTGGGTGTATCTTATCCATATTTCATTATACGTGATAGGACCTACTCCGTGCTTTATATATAACTCATATGTTGGAGTTCCAATCGGAGGAACCGGACACGAATCCTCTAATCGGGAGTCCTTACTACAACCAAGACAAAACAAGTTTCCAAGTCTGCTAAGACCAGGCATCTTCGCTCACTAGTCTAGCTTCAAACTTCAAGGGATTATCTAATTATGATTTTGTCGTGAATACACGAATCCCTCGGTTTTGGTGCTTGCAAGAACCAATACAAACCGTATCTCTGGGATACCAAGACTAAGAACCAAACTAAGGACTGGGAGACGCTCCACTTATACTTAACTGAATATTGAAGATCGGTGACGTCGCTACAAGACTCGTCTATCGTTTCGCTCTACCAAGGTTCACTGGGTCCAAAACAGAGCGATAGTCAGGGCAGCAGTCCTTCGTAGCCGTCGGGACGCGGGGAACCTCGCAGCAAAGACCTTCGGAACCACGTCGACATGCAGGGGTCGCTGAAGTGGCTGGCCTTCCTCCGGAATTTTCACACGAAGCTCCTCACGAACATCTGGCTTGGACCGTCACCGCTTGATATCGCCTCGAGTTGGGCGCCAACTGAGGTGCCGGGTTTTTAGAGACCCGGTGGTGCCAGGGGACCACACCCGAAGACCTCTGGGTTCTCCCTGTTCTGGACTACAGAAACACAGAGTCTTCTAGCTGAAGTCAGAGATCGATGTTTATTGGTTGCAACCAAGTAACATGTGTCCTAGAATTACAACAGCACGGGCTGTAAGTTCTCAGGAGACTGTTCGTTTTTACAGAACCAGCCTTCTCCTTATATACAGAAATAACAGCTGCGGGCAAGAATTCTTGAGTGTATGATATGGTTATACACATATTTCTACAATAATACAAAGAGCGAAGTCATGCTGGTCAGCACATATTTTAGATGTCCAGATCGTGATGGATTATCCCGCCAGGCCCAGAATTCCCATCAGATATCGATAAAACACCAATAAGGTCGGGCACCCTCCCGTCGTAAAACTGGTCATAAACAAGAATCATGGACAGGTGTATGTGTATGGAAAACATGGTCTGTATGTAGTGAATGGTTTATGGCAGGTTGTACCTTGATGATATCTTACTCGGCCACTGGGCGAGGAGCTGCCCAAACAGGTTTGGTTGGAGGCGGTGGAGTCAGTTTGGCCAGGTCATGGGGAAGTCAGCTAAGGTGGACGTGTCCTTTCAGATCAAGCTCGGCCTCAATTAATTGACTTATATGAGGGCAAGTCATAAGATGGATGCCGTTCACAAAATGGAGTCCAAGGGTTCGGAACGGAAACCATGATTTAAGGGTGTTAGCATTGCTCAATCATGACGCAAATGCATAGGGATTATGTCCTAATCATTACCGGTCTGCCGATACCAAATTCGTCATGGTACGGTGATATTTTGTGACACGAGTGTTGGACCTTCGTACCGGTATTACAGCAGGGTCCAGAATTTCAGAACCACAGGAGACCTTAATCTCCCCATCAATGTTACCATTGACAGAGAATGCAGGACCTCATTACAGTCCCCTAAATCACACAAGTCCCTGCTTAATTTATGCTCTAGATTCCATCTACATGACTCCTGGAGACTGCAACACTCTGATATCAGGGACTATATCTTCTCTTAACCCATCATGTCATACTACAGAAGTGATAATCTGCTGCTATCTAAGGCACACACACATCTAATCGACCAGACAGACAATCTACTAAGTCTTTTACTGGCACAAACTCAAAACCATTTTGTAAAATTTGGAGGTTCAATGATGAATTCATTAAAGACTTGTGCACCCAGAGACATTATCAAAAACACCATACTAAATTATGTCAAAGTAAATTTAGCCTTGTATACGGCTCCCTCTACCCATTGGGACATAGTCAAATCTACTGTTAGAGGCGCACTAATTGAGATCCAATCTAAATTAAACAAAGCCAAAGTTAACTATCTCCTAGAGCACGAAAAAGATTAAAACCTTGAGGGTTCCCACATTTCCTACCAAGATGCTTAGGTTCTCTCTGCCCTTATCAATAAAAAATACAAATACCAAAGAATCATGAGTGAGAGGGCTGGGGTCTGGATTAACAAATATAAAAGCCTAAAACTGAGTGAGGCAAACAAAGCTGTTAAAATACTAGCATCATATTTGAAACTCAGAGCCATAAGGTCATCAATGCACTTAAAGATAAAGCGAACATAACTCAATGAATCATCAAAAACTCTTGGGCAACTTTAGAGACTTTTACAAATCTCTATAGGAGGATGATTGAAACTCTTCTATAGAGAAATGCAGGGATTACCTAAATAACACACACTTACCTCTTATCACGGACCTAGAGAAAAAGGCCCATAGCATAAGGCTCCGGGTCGTGATGGCTTTACTGCTAACGTTTGTAAAACATTTGTCTCCATCCTTGTTCCTATACTTCTTGATCTTTCCCATCACTTCACAAATTCAGGTGTCATTGCAGGCAGAGCTAGCGATACTACTATTGTAGGGATCCCAAAAGAGGGCATAGACCTGACACTGGCAAAAAAATTACAGGCCAATCTCCTTAACTTGAATGCAAAAATCTCTGCTAAAATCCTTTGTAAGAGACTTGAACCGCTTTTATCCAGATTAGTAACCCACAGGTAGGGTTCATGAAGAATCGTCTTTCTAATGACAATACTCCCCTCCTATGCCATATCATTGAGTGGGCAAAATCAATTAATTCTGCCACCATCTCGCTTACCTTAGATGAAAAAGTATTCAGTAGGGTCTCCTGGTCGTTTATTTGTCTCTCCTGAAGTTCAATGTTGGTGAAGCTTTCACTAAGATGGTCATGGCCCTTTACAGTAGTCCCTTTGCCAAGGTGAGATCTGGCGGCCTACTGTCCCCTGCCATTTACTTAGAAAGAGGCAACAGGCAAGGATGTCCCCTAGTCTCCCCGCACCCCCCCCCCCCCTCTATTCATCTTGACGTTTGAGCCTTTAGTCCATAACATTTGGGCTAAGTCCTTCATTGTCGGTGTTTCCTTTAACAAAACAACGGTGGAAGTGGCGATATTCTAATCATGCCCGAGAATGCAGCTCAGTCAATCGCTCCTTTCCTGCAGATGATAGACGAATATATCCTGTTTCAGGCTATGAGCTCAATAAGGATAAATCCGAAGTCAAGGGTTTAGACAATCTCTGCACTACCTATCTTTTCAAATCTACAGGGCTATCCCATTTCATAAAATATCTGGGTCTAGAATTTGGCTCTGACCTCCTAGAGTCATTCCACCATAATGAAAACCTAACGCTAAAGAAAATTGAGAATCTACTGGATGGATGGAACCCCAAATTCCTCTCTTGGTGGGGCTGCATTGAGACTATCGAGAGGATTGTCATCCCGATATTCAATTATCTTATAAGCATGCTGGTTCTTGTACTATTCAATGAATTCCATCAAAAACTTGACAAGCTGTTAACAAAATTTATATGGCAGAACAAGCGCCCCAGAATTTCCATTTAAAAAAAAAAAAAACTAAGCCTACTAATCCATCTGGGCAGAGTTAACCTGACCGATTTCAGAAATTTCTACATTGCCTTTTTAGCCAGGCCAGGCTTCCTTTAGTACTCCCAAACTCTGGGTTAAACCCCCACATGGCTATTAGTCGATGAGGCGATTCTTGGAGATCTGCACCCCATTAACGCTTCTAACGATCAAAACTAACTCCCCAATCTCCCCCCCCCCCCCTCCCCCCCCCACCCACCAGCCCCAGCCCCACCAGCCAAATATGTTTTAAATAATAGAAGAAAACTCTCCTGATGATTGGCAAACTACTAGAGATCGCAATTACCAGCCAAATATGTTTTAAATAATAGAAGAAAACTCTCCTGATGATTGGCAAACTACTAGAGATCGCAATTACCAGTTCCAACCTGAACTCACGCTGACATAACCCTAAAATCAAAATTCATGGTGAACCTATATTTTTGTGCTCATGGGCATCTATTGGTATTCACTTTTTTAAGCAATTAGGCACACAACACGCCCCTTTTTCCTTCAGAGAACTACAACAACAATATAATCTATTAGATGTAGACTTTTTTGATTTCCTCAAGCTAAAGTCTAGTTTGTCTAAACTTAAGTGCCCTAAGGGGGATCCCTCTCTTCTTAAAACCCCCCGCTCTATCTCAAACGAAATTCTGGACCCCTTCACAGCTTCATAAAATATCTCTTAGAGTGAACCCAATGTGTTGGAACTGTAATAAAGCCACTGGGTATCTCCCTCATCTACATTTCTATTAAGGGGCTGTAGCTCCTTTCTGGGACTCCATATTTGATTTAATTCAAACTCTATTTGGGACACCTCTGAAAAGGGACTTTCTTTCACTAAATCAAGGCTTCCTTTATCAACAATTCAAGACATAGAATGATGGTCTCCTGGTAGTCCTACTATTGTCTGCGGCCTGTAAATCCTTCATCGCTAACTGGAAAAATACTGTTACCTCGTTTCGATCTTGGCAGAACTCGGTTGCTTACTTACTCCTAAAAACTCCCCCTGGATACCTCAGGACTGAAGATCTGTTTGGAAGCCACTTGACAACTACTTTGCCATTACCAAACCACCATGAGTTTCTTAGCATACCATGAAGCGGCCTCAGAGCCATTACCTACCCTGATCTCTCTAGTATGACGCCTGACTGTTGCCTTCTCAAAAGTATATACATTGCTTTGATGAAATACAAGTATGCCATGCCTACTGCTGTAAATGTGCTGATTCACTATTTAGTCCTGTATTTTATTTCACATTCAGGATTTGGTTTGCTTTACCTTATGTTGTGCTTTCCTTAGTCCCCCTACAGGTGTTTACCAATCTTATACAAGAACAATATTCAGTGTAACTACCTACTTTGACATACTGTTTCTCTTTTCTTTCTTTTGCACAAAACCAAATAAAAATTATTTCAAATAAAAGAAAAATTATATGTTATTTTTATAAATTGGTGTGGATCTACCTATTGAGTCTTGTGTTTCATTTATTGACTGTGGGTATACTCCAGATGTCTTACACTCCTTTCTGATAAGCTTAAGGCTGCTCAACCACACTACACCCTTAGAGAACACCTTGGGATTGCTAGAGTAAGCCCCTGTCCACTTATAAGGGATACCTGGACTCTTTACAGAGTATACTTCTTTTTGGTATACTATATAAAGTGCCACCTTCCTCTACACCTTGCCAGCTTTCAGTGCCCTACCTCACCCTTCTAAGGAGAAGGAGCAGATTCATCTTCTTGACCCTAAGAGAGTCCTCCGTTTTTAAATCGATTGGACCAGAGCTCATTGGTTGGACAATCAACTTTCTGTGGGCTTCTCGTGAGCAAAAAATATATAAGCAGTACAGAAGTGGATCATTTTCCAACGGATTGTTTCGTGCATCAAAATCCACCAAGGCCTAGGTCAGAAGCAGCCCTAAGAAACGTTGCATTCTTACTCGACCAGAGCAAAGGCTACTAACACTGTGTTGGTGCGTGGTATGCCAGTTCTGAACATCTGCCAGGCTGCTTCATGAGTGTCCCTCCACCTGTTCATGAAGCACTACTGCCGGGATAACCAGGTCTGGAGGAACGGGCACTTAGCCTGATCTGCCTGCAGGAATTCCTGGCCTGAGCAATTCAACAGACCCACCACCTGGGGTGGTACTTCTTTGGTGTCTATTCTCAAGGTATGGAATCTGCAGTTCGAAGTCTATCAGAAGATTAATTTACTTGCATCTGGTAACGCCTTTTCTGGTAGATTTAAAATCTGTCTCCTCACTGACCTTCTCTCCTTCCCATTTTGTGGAATGAACCCCTATTGTCTATTAATATGTTCTCAGCCTAGAAAATTGCACTGTGATACATTATAATTTCTATGTGCTCTGACGTGACATCTGGGAGGGGTGGATCCAACGTGGAGCCACACGATGCCACCAATGGACGTGCAATGGAATGACTCTCAAAAGTTTAAAGATTCAATCTTGTGGCTGGGAAAATTTAAAAGGTGACCAATCTGTGGATATAGTTTCTACCAGAAAAGGCTTTACTGAAGGTAAGTAACTTTCTATTCTATAGTCCTCATACTTTCATAGGCTCATATCGGGCACATGGTGAATGCTGCATGCACAGATGTTCAATTAGTTAGATTTACTGCTAGATGGCAAGTCTGGATCATGCACTTGATGCTCGGAAGAGATTCATAGTGTTCTAAACTTTTCGTACTTTCTCTTCAGGTAAAACATTTTCCAACATCGAAACATTTGGCCAGTATCCACTCCAAGTAAATGGTTACCGGAACCTGAGCGAGTGTCTGGAGGGTGCCATGATGGAAGGCGAAATTGATACTTCACGGCCAGAACAACCTGTGAAGTATGTGCAAGAGGTGAGTGTGAGTTTGGAACCTGATGTCAAATCATACTGATAAGAGATACACTCTTGTGCCTATGTTGCTGTCCCTGGAACTTGAAGCTGTTGGTTCTAAATCTCAGCTTTGACCTCTGATCAAAATGCTTGTGATTTTGAGCAAATCATCTTTCTGTACCTGCAATTGTAAATATATGTAATGCAGTCTGTTTGCATAACCCATTCTTTAAAATTACACAAATATGTATTGTCCAACTTGATGTGCATGACCTCCAATCATCTCTGTCGTCCGTTGATATGCAGTCACAGCAGCTCTCTAGCTAGGTATAAGTTACATTATTATCAATATGTGTGTGGAGCACATACATAATACCTAGAAAGGTGCGACATTTGCTGATCTTTCTACTTATTTTAAGTTTACTTGAGAAATAAAGGTGTGTTTACATTTTCGGAAAGGATACCTATCTTTCCGTCAATTGCCACTGTTTTCCCAGCAGCTATTATGCAGAAAAGCATAACTTTCCACAAAAAAGCATATCTTTCATATATGTGAATAAATGTGTAAATGAGCAAAACATTCTCTTATGTGCCCTTTTAAAGCACTTTTTGGGTGGTTAATGTGCAGGGGCAAAGACCGTCTCAGGTGGTGAATAAATCATCCACAATGTCACAATTCACCTAAAATGCCACTTCTAGCTCAAATCTAATATTTTGCTATACTTACAATCAGGTCTCTAGCCCAGACTTCTAACTAAAACAATGGGTTTGCAGGCATTTTTATATTGAAAGGCAGAAAGGCATACAAAAGCATCATCATAACGTTGCAGTGGCTGTGGAATTCCAAATAAATTTGTCTTTTTTGTCTTTTTGTAATTTCTTTTTGTATAGAACAGATCTTTCCTTACAAGGTTTTATTTCATCCATAAGATGTATTGGATTTGCTCAGTAGATGTTAGCCTGTGTCTCCACATCATGGTTTCAGAGTATTCCTCCTTAGAGTAAGACACTGTCCACTTAGGTTTTCTAAAAAGAAAGGCAATTACATAGAGGATCAATTGCTCAATATCACTTTCTTCTCTGTGCTTAGATTATGGTGCCAATGTTATGTCAAATATTTATTAGTAGTTGCAGGAATATTTTGGGTGGATTGGTAAGTTTGTTTATGAGCCCAAGATTACAGCAAATAATCCGCCATATAAGGCTAAAGGTCTGTATTTTGTATTTTAAGATAGCAGCAATTTGGCACTGGCAAAAAGAAAAATGGAAAATTGTGAACTATAGGCTTTTTTTGGAAGAGCTATTCCAGGGTAATATTTTAAAATAAAAAAACACACCTGATGTCTGGTATTATTTGTGAAAACTAAGGTGAAAACTAATGCCACGAAAATGTTGTGTAGTACTTGGCAGGTAAAACACTGGAGTGAACGAGATGTAAAAGAAGAAATTCTAAGCAAGTTGGCTGTTGCGATCTGTTTATCACAATTTGTTGATCTTTGTTGAAAGCATTGTTGAAAGTGTTGTGCTTCCTCTGTTATAATTTGTCAATCATTTTATTCTGTATTTTCTTTTTTACCTTTTCTGATTGTTAAACAGCGTTGGTTTACCAAGTTACCTCCAGTATTAACATTTGAGCTCTCCAGGTTTGAATTCAACCAGTCATTGGGGCAGCCAGAGAAGATCCATAACAAGCTGGAGTTCCCGCAAACCATTTACATGGACAGGTAAGAGGCAGGCTCATCTTTGAAGCATTTTCTGACTGGTCTCAACAGTTTTTAACTTGGATGTTTAATTTTCATCACATTGTTGTTGACCAAACTTCTGTGCGATTTTAATTGCAATCAAGCAGCAAAGAAACTGAAGGGCACTGGTTTTATCACAAGTTGTGTGTGTTAAGTAGAGAACGTTAGCTCTGTTTTCATCAAATATATTGTCTATAAATCTGCTCCCTCTGTAAATGTCTCCAGAGTGTGATCTATATTTTGGGGTGAGACGCTTGTTTCATATGATTGGCTCTAGTTGCCATTGTTTTGAGTTCTTCAGTGCTCTAGTAGTTACTTTTCATTGCACATGTCCAACATTCTATGTATAATATTCCATATAATTTCCTGCAGACCCATCAACAGATACGTAATGTAATCTAAGCACAAAAAAACTTTTTTTTTCTGGTGGCAAAGGCATTAATTGATTTACATTTCAAATAATTTCAATTCAATTATTTTCCGATAACTGTACTAATGTATGCATCTTTCCTAGTTCTCAATTTATAATAGCAAATAGCTTGTTCTGTTCCTGCATGTATCCGTCATTCACTAGGAAGAATCGCTTATCACTGTATTGCCGACTAACCATGAATGTCCTGAATAATATCTTGTTGGAGAGCATAATGCAGTATTTTATGCATACAATTCGCCCTTTTTCGAGATGGCCATAAAATAAGTTGATTCTCAACCCCCATTCACATAAAGGTAATTGTGACAACTTCTTCCTTTACAGAGAAGGGAAGTATGAGGGGGCAGGGAAGGGAGGAAACTGTTTATCTTGAGCTCACAATTCAATAAGAATATTGAAGGCGTTTCATAGTCAGAAGACTCCTCAAGACCTGGCTCTTCGATCAGTAGCAGCACCCCCGCGCCTTGAGACCGTAACGGGTATGTAGTGCGCTTTATAAGTGTCTTGATTGAGTGAATGATTGATCCCTTTCTCAGCTCAGAGATCTGTGATCCCTAGATTAGATTATGGCGATGTCCTGTATTTGGGAGCCAACAAAGCTATCCACAGACTGCAACTAGTGTAAAATGCAGCTGCTAGGTTCCTCTATTGCCTTCTCAAGAGCACCTCCGCTTCCAGCATTCTTTGTGATCTTCACTGGCTGACTGTTTCAAACCGTATCAAGTTCAAAGCACTCTGCTATATGTTTAGAGTCTGGATCTGCTCCTAAATACCTCTGCTCCCAGGACACCCCCGCACCGCACGGCCACCAGCTGCAGCATGTGCCCCTTCATTCCGCTGCTGCACTCAGCCTCGCTGAGCCTGACGCTACGACCCCGCCCCCCGCTGCCCTAGCGGGATCGCATCGACTGGATTGACTGTGTTTGTTCCGCCCCTGTATTTCCTGCCGTTTTCCCCCCTTGGGATTCTGTTTTTTCTGTGCCAGTATCATCCGTGTTATTTATTTTCAACTTGTGCCCCTGTGACTTGTGCCCCTGTGCCCCCCGCCCAGCTCCCCGCTTCCCGCCGCCGTGTTCGCGGCCACGCCCCCTTTTTCTTCTGTACCCTCCCCGCTCCCGCCTCCCAGCTCCTCCCTCCCTCCCACTTCGCCATAAATGGCGACCGGGCGTACGCGCCGATTGTGCGCCAAAGGTAAGCCCGTCTGCGCCCGTCCGCGCCTGGACCGCGCCCAGTGCCAGGACCCCTGGTTCCCGCAGACCCCAACCCACCCGACGGACCTACGACGCCACCGAACTCTACGCACTCCACGCCGGTCGAAGCCCGGGCTGCTACCGGGCCACCCCGAGACGCACCCACGGACCCTTCTGCTGCCATTCCTGCAAGTTCACCTGCATCCGGACCTGCACTACACCTGCATCTATCAAGCCAAGCCTCAGCAGCAACCACCTCAAGTTTATCCTACTTAACACCCGCTCCATCCACAGACACGCCGTTGAGCTCTGGAACCTGCTCGACACCACAGCCCCAGACGTCGCCTTCCTCACGGAAACCTGGATGAACGCTTCCTCAGCGCCCGACATCGCCATCGCCATCCCGGACGGCTACAAGATCATCCGGAGGGACCGCGTCAACCCCAAGACCACCCTCAGAGGCACCCTCATCTACAGACCTCCGGGACCACGCACACAATTCAGCGAAGACATCGCCGACTTCATCAGCCCACACGCTCTCTCCTCCGCTGACTACATCCTCCTCGGGGACCTCAACTTCCACCTGGAGAACAACAACGACCGCAACACCACCACCCTGCTGGACAACCTCGCCAACCTCGGTCTCAAGCAGCTGGTGACCACCCCCACCCACTACGCCGGACACACACTCGACCCAGTGTTCTCATCCAGCAAGGACATCACCTTCAGCCACGCCACCGGACTCCACTGGACGGACCACAGCTGCGTCCAATTCAGCTTCAGAAGGACCACGATCCACCACCACCAGCAACAGGTTGCACGCAGAAGCTGGAACAAGATCACCGCCGACCAGCTCGCGACTTCCCTGAGCATGAACCCTCCCACCAGCACAACGAACCCAAGCCAGGCGGCCACCAACCTCGCAAAGTGGATCAGCGACTGCGCAGACGACCTCGCCCCTCTAAAGACCCCGCCTAGCAGACCCTGCAGCAAGAAAGGCCCATGGTTCACCGACTAACTCAAGAGCTCCAAGAAGAACTGCCGAGACCTCGAGAAAGCCTGGCGCAGAGACCCAACACCGAACAACATGACTACCCTCAAGATCGCCACCCGAAAACACCACCAACTGATCCACGTCACCAAGAAGTCTGCATTCAAGGAACGACTGGACAACAACGCACACAACAGCAAGGAACTCTTCAACATCGTCAAAGAGCTCTCCAACCCCAACGCCGGAAACAACATCACCCCTTCACAAGACCTCTGCAACTCCCTGGCCTCCTACTTCCACAACAAGATCGCGGACATACACAACAGCTTCAGCACCCGACCGACGCACACCACGACTGAACCACCGCCCCCCACCACCACCCTCCGCGCCTGGACCCCGATCTGCACCGAAGACACCATCCGCACGTTGAACTCCATCCACTCCGGATCTCAGACCGACCCCTGCCCTCACCACGTCTTCAACAAGGCCGACGCCGTCATCGCACCCCACCTGCGGGACATCATCAACACCTCCTTCGACACCGCTACCTTCCCGGAGAGCTGGAAGCACGCCGAACTCGGCCCTCTACTAAAGAAGCCATCAGCCGACCCCACCGACCTCAAGAACTACCGCCCCATCTCGCTGCTCCCGTTTCCTGCAAAAGTCATCGAGAAGACCGTCAACAAGCAGCTGGCCGCCTTCCTCGAGACGAACGGATCCCTCGACCTCTCGCAGTCTGGCTTCCGGGCCAACCACAGCACCGAAACCGCCCTGATCGCAGCCACCGATGACATCCGAGCCCTGCTCGACAACGGAGAAACAGCGTCCCTCATCCTCCTAGACCTCTCCGCGGCCTTCGACACGGTCTGCCACCGCACCCTAGTGTAGCGCCTCAGCAACGTCGGAATCCAGGGGAAGGCACTGGAATGGATCATCTCGTTCCTCGCCGGAAGGACACAGAGAGTCCGCCTCCCCCCCGTTCAGATCAGAAGCCACCGAAGTCATCTGCGGCGTTCTTCAGGGCTCCTCGCTCAGCCCTACCCTCTTCAACGTCTACATGAGCCCCCTTGCGGCCATCGCACGTCAACACAACCTCAACATCATCTCCTACGCCGACGACACCCAGCTGATCCTCTCCCTCACCAACGACCCCGCAACCGCCAGAGCCTACCTGCACGAAGGGATGACAGAAGTAGCCAAGTGAATGATGAACAGCTGCCTGAAACTGAACTCTGACAAGACAGTCCTCATCTGGGATCCTCACCCTCCGCCTGGGACGACTCCTGGTGGCCCCCCGCCCTGGGCAGCGCACCCAAACCAACAGACCACGCACGCAACCTGGGCTTCATCCTGGACTCCTCCCTCTCCATGTCCAGACAAGTCAACGCCGTCTCCTCATCGTGCTTCAACATCCTGCGCATGCTATGTAAGATCTTCCGGTGGATCCCCACCGAGACCAGGAAGACGGTCACCCAGGCCCTCGTCACCAGTCGTCTGGACTACGGCAACTCCCTCTACGCCGGATCCACCACCAAACTCCAGAAGAGACTCCAGCGGATCCAGAACTCCTCAGCACGACTCATCCTGGACATCCACCGTCGCAGCCACATCTCCGGACACCTGAGAGATCTGCACTGGCTCCCGGTCAACAAGAGTATCACCTTCCGTCTCCTCACCCACGCGCACAAAGCCCTGCACAACCAAGGACCAGCATACCTCAACAGCCGCCTCAACTTCTACGCTCCCACACGCCAGCTTCGATCGTCCAGCCACGCCCTCGCCGCCGTCCCCCGGATCCGAAGAGCCACCACTGGAGGAAGGTCCTTCTCCTACCTGGCCGCCAAGACTTGGAACTCCCTCTCGACCCACCTCTGCCGGACCCAGGACCACCTCGCCTTCAGGAAACAGCTCAAGACCTGGCTGTTCGAGCAGTAGCGGACCCTCCCCTCCCCCAGCGCCTTGAGACCCTCCGAGTGAGTAGTGCTCTATATAAATGCAGTGATTGATTGATTGATTGATTGATTTAGTGCATCTTTACCATCCCTCTCAGCCCCTGATCCGCTGTGCAGGCTTCGTATGTGGTACCTAAAACCCGACTGGCTTGCATGAAAGGTTATTCTTTTTCCTACTTAGGGCCCACTTTATGGAACACCCTGCCTGGAGCCTTGAAAGATTCAGCAACCCTCCTCGATTTCCGTAAGGGCCAAAAACCTGCCTTTTCTAACTATTGCTACTGCTTCTCCCTTTCTACCCCTACTCTCGCCATTCCTCATGGAAACCCTTTGGGGTAGCTGTGCGCTCTACAAGTTCTGTAGCAATAATATTAAATTGTACAGTGGTACTTAGGGCCTGAGGTACTAAAGAGGGCCCCCTAAGCGCTGCAGTTCAAATTGCCCACCCCATGGGACCCCTCACCAAGCACATGCAAGACTAGCATTGCAGGCTGCTTGTCTTCGTGCAGATAAAAGCGAAAACACATGACACACATCCCTGTGTGCCATGTACCTTACCACTGCATGTGATACTTGGAAGTCAGCCCTACAGCAGGCCTAATAGCCCTAAGGCAGGGTGCTTAGTGGTTCATATGAGGGCATACTTTCATGAAAAGATATACCCCAGTGCTGCTCAGTTCCCTTACTGCCAGTGCAAGTGACCAGCGAAGCCATTTTAAAACATGTGCTGAACAAAGGTGAAAACAAGTTTACCAGCTACATGATGGCTTCACTGAAAATATGGATTTTGAGTATCATCTATCTCGTATTGGTAAGCTCACACTGATGCTAGTGTTGGGTTTACCAATACATGCACCCAGAGGGCACCTAAGAGGTGCCCCCTAAAAACCGACCAGCCTTTAGTTTGCTTGCTGACTAGTTTCTGCCAGCCTGCCACCTGAGACGTCGTTCTGATCTTCTAGGGTGAGAGGCTTAGCTCTCAGTAGACCCAGAACAAAAACCTGTTCGGGAAGAGGGTGTAAAACCCTCCCACAGGATGACCTGCTGATTAGCTGCCTTGGGCCGGTGAGCTTTAAAGATGCTGCCGCCTTTGGAATGTGAATCTGGCTCCCCTCAAAGGAGACAAAGCCACCCCCCTTGTCCAGAGCCCACGTGGCACCTGGACAGGCAAGAAAATTAGCGATTCAGATGGGCATGCCACCTCTAGGCTAGTACCAACCCATAGGTAGGCTACTATGAGGTGGACATTATTTTTCAGAAGTAGCCATCTTTGTAATGGCATACTTTTGAATTCTGGTACAGGGTTATGCCCCCTTTTCACAGGGAGTGGTCATTTAGTGGCATAGTAACCCAAAGGGTGGGTAGCCCATAGGCTACACCCCTCCTCACTCCTAACACGCCTAAATTCAGTATTTAGGAGATTCCATGGCACCAGAGGAGCAGATCCCGTCGACCTATGAAGGACACAAAGAGCTGCAAAAGCAGAAGACTGAACTGAATTCCTGACTTGGCCCCAGCCCTGCTGTACTGTCTGCTGTACTCTGTTGAATCTGCACCAAAGAGAACTCTTCCTGCGCTGTGTTCATCTAAGACCTAGGAGGACTTCCTGCCTTCAATAAAGACCAAGACCTTCCGAAGAACAGTGGAACTGTTCCCTGCATTCTGCAGAAACACCAAAAGAGAAGACTCGCCGGCCTGAGTTGAATTGGGCCACCGGTGCCAACAAGGTTCCCCAGCCCTCAAGAGCTCGAGGTCTTGCTCCTCGTGGACTGCCAGATGTCACCTGTAGCCTCTACACGCAGGCCCTCGCGACTGCTTCCGGTAAGAGAAGCCTGATGCCTAAAGACACCTCTGCATTTGCGCGCCCTGGGTGTGTAGAAGAGGACCTCAATGGTCCCTACATCCCGAACCTCCTTGTTGGTTCACATCGACTGGCTTCTTAGTCGGAACCTGCAGCCTCTCTTTACAGTGACTGATCCCCACTGAATCCTATTGGGCTTCTGATGCTGTTTTGCATCCTGCACCCAGCCGTCCTCGTGCAGCTGGTGGTTTACTGTTGGTGCTTCTTTTGACCTTGCCCACCTGAAGATTGGTCCTGTAAGTCGATGTACTGTACCTGTTTACAGAACTCGTTTTCCCTCGGAGTTGGCCTAACGGCTAGGGCGGTTGACCTCAAATCTGGGGAACTGGGCTCGAATCTCAGCAATGATGCCAAACATCCTGTGATTCTGGGCAAATCTCCCAGTGCATAACAAAAAAATAAAATAATGAACGTGTCCTCATGCAATGCAACTGGTGCTATGTAAAGTGCTCTGATTCGGGTCGAGTTCACACTATATAAAACTCTATAAAATAAAAATACTTACCTGAACGTTCTTCTGATGCCTAAACATATATAAAGATACTTTCTATTTTTATAAATTGGTGTGGATCTCCTTCTTGCGTTGTGGCGTCATTTATTAATCATTTTGTGTGTTTGCAAATGTCTTGCACTCCTCTGTGTTCAGCCTAAGGCTGTGCAACCACACTACTCCCTAATAGAGCACTTTGGGATTACATAGCAAGCCCTGTCCACTCATAAGCGAACCCCTTGACTCTACACTATAAATCAGATTTTTGATATACCAAATAAAGAGCCCGCTTCCTACCGTCTCCCTTCAAATTGTATTAGGCTTGTCTGGTTCCTAGTTTGGTATGTTGGAGGTGTCCAGATGTTGCAAGTAATTTGTACCACATACTTTGGTCATGTCCTGCATTAGATACCTATCGGCGTTATGTATGGTAGACGCTACGCTCAACTAGTTTTATTCCTTTTGAGGAGTCGGACAAGATGGTCTTCTTAAATGATTTTGTCGCTTCGGCTACTACGACTTTCATTGGTGTAGGTGGATGTCGACTGCCCCTATGGTGGCTAAGACCTCCAAATTACGGCATTGGCATACAGCGCAGGTGCCCAGATATCAAAAATGGACAGCCGACTTTAGCGGTTGGTTACATATGAACGCTGAATTGACAAGTTTCAAGATCAAATCCAGGGATTCAATGAGATTTGGGGTCCATTTTTGAGCTGATGTGAACACTTTCTTCCTCTTGCATAGGACTACTAGTTTTATCCGCTCAATTGTGATGGCGCTTGGAGTGTTTTAATCTATGATTCATATCTGGGATGAAACATTTATGGCTTGTGACGTAATCCATTTGTTTGTGGTATGTATGTTTTGTGTGGGGATAGGTTACCTCAGGCATTTCTTAAACTGTGTTTGTTAGGCGAGATGGCTTTTTTGTTCCTTATTGGGTTTTATTTTTCTATCTTCTCTCTTAAGTTCTTTCTGATGCTTTTTTGGGATCCTGTTTAATATAATATTTATATTGGGGCAGAGTACTTTGTGGTGTACTTTGTATTTCATTACAGATGTTTTTAATGTATTATGAAAATATCAATGAAGTGTAAAAAATAAAAAAAATAAAAAAAAAATTCTGCCTGTAGATTTATCCTCCATGCCAACTATCCTCAATGGTTGGCATGGATCCCACCACTCCTGAGCCTACACTGGACAGCCCAATACAAAGGATTTCAGAGTACTTGGCACTGGTCACTAGAGCCATAGTTAAAGGATGATGTAGTGCTGAGAACAAAGATTGAAACAATTGAGATTCAATCAAAACAGACACAGGTGTGGCAAAGAATAGCAAAGCAGAGGAGATTTAAGCTATATGAGACAAAAGGCTCTCAAAGTGCGGGTTAAATGTCTGAGAAAAGAGTGTAGAGGTATTGGTGATAGGCCCTCTCGACTGCGACTGCTCCTGGTAAGAGAAACCTGACGCCTAAAGACACCTCAGCATTCGTTGCCCCGTGACTGTGAAGAAGAGGACCCCAAGTGTCCCTATGTCCCGAACATAGCAAGCCTTGAACCCCCTTGTTGGTTCATCCCGACTGGCTTCCTAGTCAGAACCTACGGCCCTTTTTACAGTGACTGATCCCCATTGGAACCGTTTGGGCTCCTGACGTTGTTTTGCACCCCGCACCCGGCTGCC
This sequence comes from Lissotriton vulgaris, assembly GCF_964263255.1. Lineage (NCBI taxonomy): Eukaryota > Metazoa > Chordata > Amphibia > Caudata > Salamandridae > Lissotriton > Lissotriton vulgaris. The sequence continues at coordinate 1,526,491,310 of NC_141687.1, read as the reverse complement.
CTCGTGCCGCTGGTGGTCTACTGCTGGCACTGAATAGGACCTTGCCCACGTCTCGCCTTAACTCTTGGAGGTTGGTCCTGTAAGTCGATGTACTGTACCTGTTTGCAGACCTTGTTCTTCCTCAATTAGGATAACATTGCATAAATCGAAAAATTGCACTGTGTTCACTTTTTTAACTGAAAAGTATTTACCTTTAAAAATGTACCTACCTGAACGATTTTTCTCGGATGCCTAAACATGTATAGCGATACTTGCTATTTTTTATTGGTGTGGACCTCCTTTTTGAGTCTTGTTGTCATTTATTGATAACTTTTTGTATTTGCAAATGTCTCCAACTCCTCTGTGTTAAGCTTAGCAGAGCACGTTGGGATTGGATAGTAAGCCCCTGTCCACTCATAAGGGACCCACTGGAATCTTTACACGGTATATCAGATTTTTGAAATATCACATAAAGAGTCAGCTTCTTACAGTCCTGCTTGTGGTCACAGCCCATCTTTGTAGGTTTGGCAAAAAAATCTTCCTGTACCTCGACAAATTACTGTTTATGGTTGCTTTTTATCAGTCAGATGCTGACCACCTTTGGATGGCGATGGTCTGTGTTATACGATTCCCACCAGAAAAGGTAGGACTGTGTATTAGGAAGACAGAACATCAGAATATATTGGCTGAGTCCATCTACACCATCAGAGACGGTCTGCCAAATTTGTATCTAGCTCACAGTGCCTCACTCAAACCCATAACCTTCCTGGGGGTGGCAGGTGTTTTTGGCAGCCTCGATCATGATTCTCCAATACCCAAGGGAATCTTGAAAAACAAACCTACCCCTTTTGTAGTTTACTTATGCATGTCCATAGAAAAAAATGAAAGCTACAAATAAAGTTTTCAATATCTTTATTGAAGCAGTCATAGTCTTTGATAGAAAGAATGAGCTGTGATTATTAGGCAGATAACAAAGCAAAGTAACCAGCATTATGAACATGGTGTAAGGTATAAACAGTCCAACTATGGCAGACTGATTTCTATTTATTCCTACCTGTCGCTGCCCTTATTCTGAGAGCATAGTGGGTGTACCCTCTGCCTGATATCTTAGGTTAGCCTGAGCCCCCATATCTGGATAGCTGAACCCAGGGAATCTATCTGGAGTAGGATTGGCAGTCCTTTTCTGCAGGATGAAAGATCAGCTGTATGTCAACAGGTTTGTTCCAGGACATTTGTGACCAGAGTGCTCCTATCTGACCTCTGAAGGACAGTGTATTGTTTATATAATAAAAGCCACTGCGTTAGAAGTACAGCTCTGATACATTGATATAGCTAGATGTTAAAAGCTGTCTCTGAATGGGCAATGCAAACACTAGGGTATCTTGTTCTGTGTTTCTAGCCTTGAATCGAGTGAACAAATTACATGACAAGAAAGGCTTTCTAAAAGCAAGCAGCATGTACAGCGTCCTCTCAGAATAATATGGTGCAAGCAAAACATGTATAAACAACATTGATAAAACAATGTTAGCCTAAAATGTGCAAAATGTCAAAATAAAATGGGGAAATAAAGTGGGCCCAAGAAGGCCTCACAACAGGTCATTCCTCATTCATTACTGAGTTTTTCAATCAGTGAGCCAAAGTCCCAGCTGACACATGTGCATAGGGTTCCCTTCATCAGGGATATCCTAGACATGGTGTTTTTTGTGGCCTTTTCTTCCATACAATGAGCCCAGGACATTCAGGGCATGATATTGATGTTTCGGGGTTAATCAGGGTTCTCGGTGAGGATGATTCTATTGCTTATTAGACTCCTGCCTCATTTATCCTCCTGGTCCCTAGTGCCCCCTGGCACATAAAGGCCTTGCAGTTAAACTCTATTTCCAATGGGTACAATATCAGGGCTGTCTATCCAACATCTGTATCTTGAAGACCTTCAGTGGTGGCAGGTGGACACCAACTTGTCATGCAGCAGGCTAGTCTTCCATCCCCAACCGCAGCTCACAGTAGTGACAAATGTGTCCATCTTTTTTGGAGATAGTCACCTTAGAAGTGGAGATCTGGAATTTTGGCACCCAGTGGAACTAAAGCACCACCTCCGTCTTCAGAACCAAACGGATGGCACAAGCTCTGGAATGCCTTTCTCCCGTTCATCAGGAAGGGGCCGGTGCAGGTCCTGATGGATAGCACAGCTGCCATGTGGGACTGCAGCAAGCAGGGTGGCATGGAGCCTTGGACCTTGTGCTGAAATAGCTGTTCTGACAGGGGATTCTTTTTACTTTTTTATTGCCTTTTTTTATAATTACGTTACCAATATTAACCAAGTGATTATAGTACAGTGTCAAAACAGGAAAGGAACCTCTTGTGGTTCCCCCCCAACCCCTCTCAGGCTCTAACATAATCTCGCTACAAGATATACATACAGTGCAATGTCCGTGAATTCCCATGTCTGCTCAGAGGGCAGCAGTTCAAGCATATCATTTGCAAAGCATAAGCTAATAGTAATCTCAGAACCCTTATTCTAATCATATCACCTTTGTGTCTGACACCACTCGCATTCCTAAGGGGGCATCTCATCTGGACGAGTCAGTATCTCAGAGCATCACTACCCAGGCCCGTAATTCATCTTCCAGTTTATTTTCCCTGTGCATCATTCGCATGTGACTGTCCTCTGTGTTGCCCACTCATTCATATCTTTCAACCAGTCAGTAATTTTCAGTGCGATCGGTGACAGCCACCCTATAGCGGTTCTAACCTTTGCCAATACAGCCCTAAGATCACGAATTTCCTACTTAGTTTTTGCTTTTTCCTAATTGGGATATGTCCCAACAGACAAGGACCCACTTCCCTGGGGATTGTGCAAGCCGATGCCGTACCCAATGACTCGAGAACTGTCTACCTGTATTCATCAATATTCAGACATCCCCAAATCAAATGTAACAAACCTGCCTTCTGTCCTCTGCATCGAGGACACCTAGAAGAGGGCACAAGTAACCTACTGGTGGAAAGGCAAATCTGATGGAGCACATTATATATTGCAGCAGTTGAAACCCATGTGTTGGTGGATGTGAATTTTACACCCTTGTGTATTCCCTCCCAGTCTTTCGTTGAGAGGGATACCTCCAAGATCTCTTGCAATTTGGGTTGTACTGAAAGCTCTGTCAGAGAATCCTCCTCCCTCAGTGACTGTAGATATGGGGATCAGCCTCTTAAGTCCTGCCATAGTTAACAGAGTTCCTAAGGTGTGTAGGATGTCTGCGGTATCTCAGGGAAAGGTGTCTAAATCTTGCGTGCTGTAGCAGTTGTATTGTCAAATTGAAGAAAATGTCCAGTTCTAAGTTGGACCTAATCTGTGGCACATGCAAGGGTAAAACCTGTAGTTTGGGTATAGATCTTGCAGAGTATCCCAACCGCCAGCCTGCAATTTGTTTATGGACATAGATCTTTCAATAAGTTTAAACTGGCACAATGCCCAGATGCTCATATCCGGCGCAAAAGGGAGCTCTCTTCAGCATTATCCTAAATGCCTGCTCCTATGCCCCACACACCTCCTTGACCAAATAAGGTAGAGTTGCTGGGGCCCTCTTGCCATCATCAATAACTCTGCAATGGAACCCCTTATAAGTGCCCCACAACAGTCTGCGTTCCCAATTCTCTTGGTCGTCCAACCAGTGGATCGCTTGCTGCTGTTGTGCAGCAAGATAGTGAAGTTTCAAACGGGGGAACTCAAGACTGCCCTTATGCCAGGGGCACTTCAGAGTGGCCAAGCGAACTCTTTCCCCCATTGGCCCACAGTAATTCTACTATCAGCCTATCAAGATCCAGAAAGAACTTCCAGGGGATGTCGAAAAGAGTCCCTTGAAAAATATACAGCGAGTAAGCAATATTCTCTATACCAACGCTAGATTCCCCATCAAGGAGAGTCGAAGTGTATTCCAAAATGTTACTGTGGGCTTCAGACCATCAATTACTCTAGCTTGCTGCTTCAAATGCCCTAGCCCTACTCCATGGGTAACCCATATCCCCAGGTATCTCACCATCTCAATCTCCCACGGGAGGTCCAGCAACATCCCCTATGGGAACAGTTTTGATTTCATGTGATTTACATGTTGGCTGGTGAGTTTGCTAAACTCTGCTAGAACCGCCAACATGATAGGGACTGAGTACGACGGGCTATGTAAGTTTATCAATGCATCATCAGCAAATAGGGAAACCACATGTGTGGCCTCCCCGACCTGTATCACCCATCCCTTCAGCACAGCCCGCAATCGGCAAGCAAAGGGATCCATGGCCAGGGTGAAGAGCAGGCATGACAGAGGGGCACCCCTGTCGGGTTCCCCGGCTCAGAGCTAAGTGGTGCTCCACCACACCTCCCACCCGCTCCATGCTGTGTGTGCACCATGTAACATCTGCACCTAATTTATGTAGGTCCCTCCAATGCCAGCCTTACACCGCACCCCCCAAAAGAACTCCCATGACAGGAAATCAAATGCTTGATGATTGTCAAGCAGCGCATAAAGGTCATCCTCCAACGACGGTGAATGGATCACCAACTATAGTCTCCACAGATTACATAGGGTGGGATGAACCTGCACTGATCTTCTGCAATCAGATGAGCCTAGTACTCTAGTAATCTTGTGGCTAATATTTACTGAGACTGTTCAAATCCACATTAAGCATCGACAAATGGCGGTAGGAGGTTGCCACTCAGCTATCCCTCTCTTATGGATGCAGGGAGTATCCCCGTTCTGTAGGTTTCATTATAAACCTCTACGAGCTGATCGGCCATTGGGGAAATGCTCTACTTTGGTAAAATTCAACTTGGCTCTCTTCAAAGCTCTTATTGCTGTAATAATTTCTTCCTTCGTGATGGGGGCGAACTGTTCCTCTCCTCCCAGGATAAAGAGGACATTTGTATAGTAGCTAAGTAGTTAACCCTAGCGTGCATGCCCCTATCCAGTGTGGTTTATACACCACTTGCAGGTCTGGAGTTCTGGACTTTTATTAAGGTCCAGAGGTGTCAGGGACAACACCCGAAGACCCCTGAGTTCTACCTGTCTCGGTGCACAAATGAACAGAAACACGGGCTTCTCGATGGTGGCGTCAAAGACCAAAGGTTTATTACTGCAGGGACACAGAAGTCACAGAAACTACACACGGGCAGATTCTAGGAGCCTGTTCGATTTGCACTAAGTGGGTTGCTCCTTAAATACAAATTATTTAGCTGGGGGCAACATTCTCCACATACTAGTACGTTTCGTAGTCTTTATGTCCTAAACAATAATTATTTGGCGTACACAGGAATCGTCAACAATATCTGATGTCAAAACATTACGAATGAGAGGTTCCCACTGTTCGATCATAATCCCATGTCATCTTTTCATTCAATAGCCGGACCGCCTCCTCGTAAATTTCGTTACCTCCCCCTAATAAAGGCCCAGAAGGAAAGGAGCAGAGCCAGGTGCAGAAGATAGAAAAACAGGATAAGAGATGTTTGTGGGTCGTAAATGGGCAAGACTACCAGCTTCGGCCGCCTAATCATGATCAGGCCAACAAACACGAGAACCAGTATAGCAGGACTGGCCTCAGGCAGAGGAGGCAGCTTTTGCCGAGTCATGCGGCCACAGCGTTTCTGTCCTAAGGTGCACGTGTCACTGGCAAGGTGAATCGTCGGCTAAAGCTTACGTGTCCTTAAGTGCAATGAATTGATCAGAGGTCACTGTGTGTCCATTGACTATGTGAGGGCAAGAATCCTAGATGGATGCCATAATCTAAAATGGATGCCATCGGTGTATCGGAAATGTGGTTATTACAGGAGTGCTCTTGCTCGTAGCATAGCGAAAACACCAGGATATACTAAATGGATCATTTGCGGTTCACCGGTACCAAAATTATGAGTTTACGTCGATGTCGAAAACACGGGTTCGAATCGTCACGGAACCTCAGACCCTCCTTTTGCCCTTACATAGGCAATTACTCAGTCTATGTCAGAGTCTATCTCGATGTTCATTAGGTCAGTGATATGTTGTTGCAGCATCATCCTTTCTCGCACCTTGTCTCCAAACACAGGCTGTTTTCTAAAACAGGATGCAGCACAGAGGCTACACAAAGCAGGACCACATTGGATAATAAGGCAGCACGCCAATAAGAATACTAAGATAATACCAACGACCATCAGAACCTTCCATCCCCACGCTGATAGTAGAGTCCAAAGCCATTCCATTAATGACCAACTTCCCTTGTCTACATGAATAGAGTCGGAAATCTTGTGTAGCTTAGAGATCGCTTTGTATACGGTCGGAGCATTATTGGGGATAAAAACACAGCAGCTCGATTGGATCATTCTGCATACCTCACCTCGATCTGCAAGTATTACGTCAAGAACCATACGATTCTGTAACGTCATGAGTCGATCCGCCTGGAGCTCAGCTGTTAAATTACTAAGGGCACCAGCAGTTTCTGTAATAGTAGATTCAACTACCGTGTTAGCTGACGTAGATTTCTACTATTGGCCATAGGCCCCCAGAACGGAAGGAAACCTTTGAAAAAGTCTCCGGCTTCCTGACCAGCGGTATCTTCTTTGCTGAAAACACCTCTTGCAACTCTGGTCTTGTGATAATCTGGGGAAGCGGTGTATGTCGGAGGTAACAGTCGAGCAATATAGCATGAACCTTAAAAGTCAGCAGGCAACCATGTATACGCCCTATCTCGACAAATGAAGTAGGTACCCTTAGCAGTTAGGAAGGCAGGGGAAGAGTTTGACGGATACACGTAAGTCTCAACACAGTCACTCTTCCCTAGCCGAGCTCTTGGATTTCTCCCATTACCCTGCAAGCAGAATTGACCTCGGTGAGGTACGACCCAAACTGGAGTGGAGCTTTTACGCTTGCTTTCACCCAAACTAATGCTATACTCCGTAGAATTCCAACTCAGATAAACTCGAAGCTCGTCTCTAGGGACAATTGGGGAGGGATTGACGTCTTTAATCATGTCAGTTATTCCCTTTATCAAGGCTTTATTAACGGAGTTATATTTAGCGGAACGTGGAGGACGCGGGGGATAGGTCTCGAGAGCATAGACAAATACAGTCTGGAAGGCCCGACATGATCCATTATAGCTAAAAGGCAAGACCAGATAGGGAATGCCTTTATCCATAGTGTGTGGTATCAAACCGCACACCCAGCAGTCTGTTGTGTTAACTACCAGTTGGTGTTGATGCAAGAGCTGTACAAAGGTGTTATTTATGAATTCTGAGCGTCGTGCTTGCTCATGTTCAGGAAACGAATGAAAGGAATGAGGAGAATCAATAAAAGGAGAAGCAAGAACAGGGGGAGGTGCTGTAGTTGTTATCGGTGCAAAAATTAAATGTATTCCAAAGACAATTCCACCCACCAATGTTATTAAAACAATCAAAAACGTAATTGCACATTGCATCAGAAAACATTTGTTATGTAAAATTTTGTATAGTCTATTTCTGCGAACATAATTTACATTCTCTCGGTGCAGCCCAGGAAGCTCCATCTTCTACAACCGCTCGCGACCACTGATGATATGTACGTAGTTGAAAATGCCTCTATCAGCCCTGGGAGTTCCCAGAACTAACAGAAAGACCGACCTTGTGTCTTACCCCCGCAGATTCAACTAGGCACAAAGCCACTACCCTACGGCGACCCAGACGGCAAGGTAATAAGAACAACAGAAATATACAGAGAAATACAAAATATTAGCAAACTTCCTGGTTGGAGGCAATGTATCAGATCAAAAATTGAAAATAGGCAGTTTCCTGCTTTATTTGTCCTTTGTATGAGAACGTAGGTTGTATCTCAGTTTTCCTGGCGTAGTTTGATCCGGAAATAGTCTGTTTTCAGCAGGAGTAACAATGTTCGAGTTCGCAGAGGGCAAATGTTCGTTTGATGCAGTGTTCTGGTCAGTGATCAAAGGAGCAGCTTCAGAAGGAGAGTCAGAGTTCGGTGAATCAGTTATCAGTTCTGCATCACTGAAAGGAACATATCTAGGAACCGGTTCTGTGTCAGAGGCACCAATTCCTTGTCTAACCCAATTATCATAAGGGAGTGGAAGGGGTACACGCTTAGTATGTGTCGCGTGGACCCAGTTTTTCCTTCCAGCCACACGTACAGCAGTTCTTGTTGCCAACAGCACTTGAAACGGGCGGACGAACTTGGGTTGAAGATTCCTGGTCCGTCCAAAATTCCGGATAACAATGTAATCGCCGGGTTTCAGCTGATGACCTGGACTTTCCGGAGGCTTTGGCAATGCATCGAAAACCTGTTGGTGAATGAGACTCAATTTAGCAGTCAAGTCAAACAGGTAATCAATTAGCATTGGGTATTCCAGTTGTTTGAACTCCCTAGGTCTTGGTACCCCCCAAACATTAGCAGGGCGACCGAACACAATCTCATAGGGGCTAAGCCCTACTCGGAAATGCACAGTCGCTCTTGTGGATAACAGGGCCAAAGGTAATGCGTCAAGCCAGGACAAGCCCGTGGAGGCTTGTATCTTGGCTAGTTTCAGCTTGAGGGTACCATTGTACCCTTCAACTAAACCTGCTGACTGGGGGTGGTTCGCACTGTGAAACTTTTGCTTGATACCCAAGCCTGCACACACACTCTGCATAACTTTCCCTACGAATTCACTTCCATTATCCGACCATACAATCCGTGGCATACCGTACCTGGGGAAGTACTCCTTTAGGAGGATTTTGGCAGTGGACAGGGCAGTATTGTCTTTTAGTGGATATGCTTCGATCCACCTTGAAAAAGCACAGACTACCACTAGGACGTATTTAAGGTTGTTACATCGATCCATATGAATGAAATCTAACTGAATCACTTCGAAGGGGCAAGAAGGAGGAGCGAAGTGACCAGTGGGTGTAGGGGTTTCCTTGCCAGGATTATGCATCAGGCATATCATGCAGTTTTTCACCACTCTCTCTGCACACTTACTAATTCCATCATTCTTCCAGACTGGAGCCAACATCTTACAAATCCCTTTAGAACTGATGTGCGCTGCTCCATGCGCCATCGTTACCACTGCAAGCACATACGCATCAGGCAACATCCAACGCTGCTGTTCCGACAAATCAATCCAACACCCACTCGAGTCCAATTTACCCGTATTCTCTTTCCATGCAAGTTTTTCCTCTTCAGTCGCTTCTTCCTGAATCGCTTTCACACTTTCCACTGTGTCCTCACACATTCCCGATTCGGTAACCCATCTTGCAGACGTTGCAACATACATCCCACTCATCGTATTCCTAGCTGTCTGTTTAGCTGTCTCATCAGCAAAGGCATTTCCACGACCAACATCATCCCTGATTGCTCGATGAGCACTGCACTTCACAATCGCAACTTCCATTGGTAAGGTTAGAGATTCCAACAAGTCATTGACTAGCTGACCATGCTGGATCTTAGTCCCATGGGACGTAATAAAACCTCTTTCCTTCCACAATCGGCCAAAACTATGGGCTACGCCGAACGCGTACTGACTATCTGTGAACACATTCACTCTCTTTCCCTTAGCTAAAACACACGCTCTAGTCAAGGCAATTAATTCCGCAGCTTGGGCAGAATTCTGACTCACTCTTGCAGTCTCCCCAATTGTACTTAAAGTCGTTACTGCGTATGCAGCTGTTAAATCACCATTCTCCAATTTAAAACAAGACCCGTCGACATACAACGAGCCATCTGGGTCTGATAACGGAGTGTCTTTAAGATCAATCCGTCCTTTTGTCTCCTCTTCAGTTCTGAAACAACAGTCATGTGGTTCAGAATCACTCGACTCCTGACTAGTCGGCAACAATGTTGCTGGATTCAATACATTGCATCTTTTAATCTGAATATGACTTGCTAGCAGTGTCAGCTCATAGCCTGATAATCTAGCACTGGTAAGGTGCTGTGTCTTTGTTCGGTTCATGAGCGTGTCCACGGCATGTGGAACCATGACCACTAGCATGCTGTTCATGACCAAACCAGCAGATTGTCGAATGGACGCTGCAGCTGCTGCTGTAGCTCTTAAGCAACTTGGCAACGCTCTGGCTACCGGATCTAATGCTGATGAAAAATACGCACAAGGGCGTTGTTTATCACCAAATTGTTGCGTCAAGACACTCAACGCGCAACCTTCTCTCTCGTGAACATAGAGTGTAAATGGCTTACTGTAGTCGGGTGTACCCAACACAGGAGCTGAACACAGTGCATTTCGTAACTCAGAGAAACTTTGTTGACATTCGGCAGACCATGGCACCGGACTCGGAACACCTTTTCCAGTCAAGGCCACCAATGGTTTTGCCAAAAGAGAAAAATTTGGATCATTGCCTGCAGTATGAGGTAATTCCTAAAAACGCACGCACTTCTCTCTGTGTGCTAGGAACATTCATCTGCATAATTGCTTTTATTCTCTCTGGGGTCAACCTTCTTCCCTCCTTTGACAAGAGATGACCTAGGTAGGTCACTTCTTGACAACAATATTGCATTTTGGAAGGTGACACCTTGTGATTTAAATCAGACAAATGATGCAATAGTGAAATTGTAGCTGCTTTGCAAGTTTCCTTGTCATCGGCAGCCACTAGAAGATCGTCGACATATTGCACCAAAGCAGAACCAAGAGGAAGTACAAAAGAATCTAACTGACTTTTTAATGCCTGACTGTAAATGGACGGGCTTTCACAATAGCCTTGTGGAGCACGTTTAAACCTGAAGCTTCGGCCTCCTAGAGAGAAGCCAAAAATATCTCTGCTTTCTTCGGCTATCGGAATGCTGAAGAAGGCATTCTTTAAGTCGATCACTGAGAACCATGTGGCTGTAGCCGGAATCAACGTTAACAATGCAGTAATGTCTGGAACCACAGGAAACTGTGGGATCACAATTTTATTAACCTCTCTAAGGTCAATTACAAATCTATAGACTGGAGGTTTTGAAGGATCAGTGCGTTTTAGAATTGGCAGTACAGGGCTGTTACAGACATTTCCTCTAGTTTCCTCTATTACGTCTTTCTTGATCAAATCTTGCACTATCAATAAGAGCGCACGTTCACCTTCACTAGAGATCTTATATTGAGGAATTCGTGGAAATTTGACATTTGCTTTCAAGGTTACTACATAGGGTGGAATTTCCAAAAGACCTACATCGTTAGGACCAGTCGCCCAAAGAGTATCAGGGAGAGAACGCAGCTCCAGTGGGAGCGCATCCATTGACAAGTACATCGGGGAGATGATTCTCTTACCCAATGTAAGCTGTACTCCTGACGGAGAACAGTATAAAGTCGCGTATAGGCGTTTTAACAAGTCTAAACCAAGCAGATTTTCATTACAACCAGTCGTCAAAATCAGGGGTGCTTTCAATTGACGAGGCCCAACAGAAATAGACAAAGGACCAGAAACGGTGTTGTGAACAGGGGCGCCTGAAAAACCTACTGAAACATTTGTTAAGCCAGACAAAGGTGCGCCAGGGAGTTTCGCATGTATGATAGAACTTTTTGCTGCACCAGTATCCAACAGAAACGGTTCGACTACACCTGATGTGGCTACTGCGACATAAGGCCCACTCTGATCTACTGGAACTGATACTACTCCCTCTCTTTGTCCATGGCTGTCCTAGTACTCATTTTGCTGAAATTCCTCACTAACTTCACAGTAGTCCTCAACGTGATATTGTTGGGATCTAGTTGGTTGTGCAGATTGTCCGTTTCGCTGATCAAAATAATTAGAAGGGCGATCATTCGTTTGTGGAGGCATAGCACCTCTTCCTCGACCTCTAGAATTTTGCGTAGAACCACCACGACCTCTCTGAGCTGCAGCAGCATTATTTTGTGCTAGTACTGGACACTCATTCTTATAATGACCTTCCTTTTTGCAGTACGCACACTGATTCCATTGGTATTGCGATCTCTGTGAACCATAGTCGGTCCTCTGGTATGGCCCTTGCTGTGTGTTTGTCTGATTCGTACGAGGCGGATATGCTTGCTGCAAAAGGACTTTAGTTTTTAAATCTTTTGTTTTCTTATCTGATTTTTCTTTCTCTTCTTTATCCCTATTTTCATAGTACTGGGCAGTTGCAAGTATTTGCGCAGTCGTTGAGACAGCCCACGCACTTTCAGAATCCTTCAATTTATTACTGAGCTCTGGTAACAGATTGTGCACAAATTTATCAACAAATAATCTCTGGCCTCCCTCCGTGCTCATATCCTGACCACTGTGATCTACGAGAGTTTCTTCAAATCTAGTGAAAAAGTCGGAGGCGCTTTCGTCCTTCTTTTGCCTACATGCGGACAATTTGTCCCAGTTAACACGCAATGCTGGCATCAGAGTTTTCATTAAATCGATTATTCTACCGGGCAAATTAGCAATCAGAGGTTCGGGTTTAGAACCATCAATTTGTTGACCATCTGCCGCTATTATAGCCTGCCAATCACCACCTAGGGCAACTGGATGATTTTCTTTACGAATTTTAGCCCAAATTGGTTGCGGTACTACATTGCCAAATAGCATATCTATGTCCGCTAAATTCATTACGCAAGCTTCAACCGTCTGGGCCAGCTCTTTGTAATATCCAGCGGGATTTTTACGTGGATCTGGCAAGGCCTGTTTTACTGCTAACACTTCAGCTCGTTTCCACGGAATGTGTATCCACACTCTCTGGAATTGGGCTGGAGCGGCTGCAATACCATTCACTGCATCAGCTTGAATAGCTTCGCGCCATATTGGCGGAACTTCTCTCATAGGATATTGAAGACCTTGCTTTGTGCTACATTTCTCTAAATCTCTTGGTGAACGGAGGGAAGGATCAAATCTAAAACCTAAAATCAGTTCCATTGCTTCTTTTATCTCCTGACCAACTATCATACCTGCAGCAAATTTTTGTTGAACATGAATTAATTCATCCGGAATTTGTTCAGAATCGTTCTCCTCACACTCCTCAGGCAAAAGGGAACACATAACATCAAACACATAGCGCTGTGTCGGTTCATTCCATTGCATAAATGTATCTAATACGTCTCGTACACTATACCTTCCAACTTTCGAAATCCACCTAAGGGCAGTGGAATCTAATATTCCTCGTTCTTCAACACTAGGAAGCTGACTACGTCTCTGAACAGATTCAGAGGCAGGACTCCTAATCAGAGTTTTGTAAAAGGGAGATAGAATATTAGAGACAGAGTCAGTGATTCTCCGACGGACAGAAAGCGGAGTCATATAACTTGCAGAAGTTTGAAGTAGAGTAGTAGTTGGGACAGAAGAAACAGCAACAGTAGGGGTAGCAGGCAAAGTAGCTTGGGAAGCAACAGGTACAAGCGGAGCAGGCAGAGGCAAAGGAGCGGGCAACCCTGGAAGAGGGGGTGCCGGAGGAATATTGTTAACCACAGGAAGTGCAGGAGCTTGATTCAGGGGAGCAGGAGCGGGTATACCAGGCTGTCCAGCATCCGGTAACAAAACATTTGGCAAAGGTGGAGCTGTAGCACCCTGTGCATACGGTGGAGGTGACCTCAACAAATAAGACAACAGGGGATCCTTTTCAGGGTCTTCTACTGTCTTAGTAGTACTCGATGGCAAGGCAGGGTAGCACTTGTCTATCGCTAAATTACGCTCTCTATTGGCTACCTCTATTGCTTTCTCAGATTCATTGAGTTGCAGCTGCTTGGCAGACTGTTCTAAAGTCAACTCTTGCTCTTTTTGCTCTTTCTTCAACTTTTTAGTCTCTCTCTGTTTGGATTCTTTTCGCCAACAACGGAAAGAATCAAACATTGCCGGCCGGGCTTTCTTCTTAAACAACTTCATTTCTAAATTATCGAGAATTTCAGGTTCAAAACTACCATGTAGTGGCCAACTAAGGACACCATCTTTCTCCGTGTAACGGATCCATACCTCATTATAAGATATAGGACCCACACCGTGCTTACAGTAAAGATCATAAAGAGGAGTTCCAATCGGAGGAACCAGACACGAGTCCTCCAACCGGGAATCCCTGTTGCAACCGAAACATGAAAACATACAGTTTTTCCGACTTACCATTTTATAAACCGGAACACAGAACAAACACAAACAAAGGTGCGCACTCGAACTTAGAACTTAGGCCTACCAAATGAACGAATGTATCGATACCCAAACCAAACCAAAAGATTACCGTAACTAGAACAACCAGTGATAATCTTACGAAACCAAACCAAGGAACTAAAAAGGATTATCCAAACAGGAGCAAACCCTTACGAAGAAGCCAAACAACTAGCAACCACTTAATACTTAACTGAGGCACTGAAGACGTCACCAAGGAGAAACCCGTCACGTCTCGCCGTACTAAGGTCTGCACCTCGGGTCCAAGACAGGGCGACAGTCAAGGCAGCGGACCACTGCAGCCGTCCGAATGGGAACCCTCGTGGAAGAGAACGTCGGGCCACTTTTGCGATATGCCAGGATCGATGAAGTGGGGCGCCTCCCTCTGGAATCTTCACACGAAGCTTCTCGAACTCTTCAGGCTTTTGGACCGGTACCGAATGACGTCGCTCCACGTTGGGCGCCAATTGGAGTTCTGGACTTTTATTAAGGTCCAGAGGTGTCAGGGACAACACCCGAAGACCCCTGAGTTCTACCTGTCTCTGTGCACAAATGAACAGAAACACGGGCTTCTCGATGGTGGCGTCAAAGACCAAAGGTTTATTACTGCAGGGACACAGAAGTCACAGAAACTACACACGGGCAGATTCTAGGAGCCTGTTCGATTTGCACTAAGTGGGTTGCTCCTTAAATACAAATTATTTAGCTGAGGGCAACATTCTCCACATACTAGTACGTTTCTTAGCCTTTATGTCCTAAACAATAAATATTTGGCGTACACAGGAATCGTCAACAATATCTGATGTCAAAACATTACGAATGAGAGGTTCCCACTGTTCGATCATAATCCCATGTCATCTTTTCATTCAAGAGCCGGACCGCCTCATTGTAAATTTCGTTACCTCCCCCTAATAAAGGCCCAGAAGGAAAGGAGCAGAGCCAGGTGCAGAAGATAGAAAAACAGGATAAGAGATGTTTGTGGGTCGTAAATGGGCAAGGCTACCAGCTTCGGCCGCCTAATCATGATCAGGCCAACGAACACGAGAACCAGTATAGCAGGACTGGCCACAGGCAGAGGAGGCAGCTTTTGCCGAGTCATGCGGCCACAGCGTTTCTGTCCTAAGGTGCACGTGTCACTGGCAAGGTGAATCGCCGGCTAAAGCTTACGTGTCCTTAAGTGCAATGAATTGATCAGAGGTCACTGTGTGTCCATTGACTGTGAGGGCAAGAATACAAGATGGATGCCATAATCTAAAATGGATGCCATCGGTGTATCGGAAATGTGGTTATTACAGGAGTGCTCTTGCTCGTAGCATAGCGAAAACACCAGGATATACTAAATGGATCATTTGCGGTTCACCGGTACCAAAATTATGAGTTTACGACGATGTCAAACACGGGTTCGAATCGTCACGGAACCTCAGGTCCGATGCAAACCCCTCATTGATGCAACTTTGTGAATTCACCATACGCCCCTGCGCATCCCGTACTTTCACTATAGGTGAATAACAAGTTAAACCTCGAATGAGTGTGGCAAGCATCCTGCTAGCTGTGTCCCCTTCCAAATGGAGATGCTTTCTATAATTGGAGCAAACACATTTATCCAACCTATCCAAGTGTCTTGCAGCTCCTGTTTAGACTTATTCCATTCAGGAAATCGAAGGGGTAGCTCAACTACCTCACGTTCCAGGGTACCAAGTTGCAGGGTACCAAGTTTCTACTCCAGCCCATCCAAGGACCTTGTCAGATGTTGTTTGACACCGTACTGACTTTCATACATTCACCACGCAGCAGCACGTTCATTGCGTCCCACTCCAAAGCTCTTGTGGTCACACTACCCCAGTTCCATGCAAAATGGTGATCAATGACTTTCGATGCCACTCCTTCAAATACCTGTTGGACAGCTCATCCACTCTCCTCCATAACGGCACACCAGGTGCCTCCTTATTCTTTCAGAAAGAGATTAGCAGTGGTGAATGGCCCGACAAATAGCACGCTAAATAAGTCACTTTTTCCGCAAATTGTAGCAAGGCTACCAATAGCAAACGGTAATCATTGCGGCTTTGCGTCCTAGTAGCAGGTGCATAGCATGATAACGTTCTAGTCTGTGGATAGCGCACCCTCCATGCAACATGCACTCCCAGCCCCCTGCTCCCCCTCAATTCCCGAGGAGTGCTCGCCATTCCAGGCTGAGTGGCTACCTTTGGGGGAAGACTGTCTAATGTGCCATTTGGCACACATCTCCAGCCAGAATTATTGCTGGACTCACATGCTCAATGGTTGCAGCAAGCACAGCCCCCAAAAAATCGGAATCATCCACTTTGAGATCGTACACATTCACCAAGCAAGCATCCAGTACCCCAGATTCTATCACATAGTGACCCTCTGGATCTAATTTCACCCCCTTCGCCAAAAAAAGGGACACCAGGCTCAATCCATATCAATGTCCGTCTGGCGTAGCTGGAGTATGATGTTGGAAAAAATAAAATCCCCACCACAGGATACAAGATTCCCATGTGTGGGCCTCCTGAAGGAAAGCCACCGAGACCCCATATCTACATAGATAGGAATATACCCTTTGTTGTTTGCTCGGTTGAGCCATTCCCCTGGCATTTCAGGCCACAAATTTCCATCCAGAAGTCATATAGAGTTAAAGCCAGTTGTGCCAACGTCCCATTCGCTCTCCACACTCCGCCCCACCCACCCATTTACAAACATGTACTGTGAACCATAGGCATCATGGTAGTGCCTGACTCCCTCAATCCCCAAAACGGACACATGAGCCCAAAACTGTGGGCAACTCCCCCACCCTCCCACAGGCTGTGAGCCCAAACTTTGAAGCCTAACCCAACACAGTGAACTCTCAGGTCCCACTGCCCCAACCCTCCCCCATAGGGGAAACTGCCTCAACTAAGTAAAATGCATAGTGCAGAGGACCTAGCATCCCAGCAGGCCGGGGCTCTAATCCCACCTAACAGGATCGTGACCCACTGGGACTTCCTGCCAGTACATCTACCATGTTGCTGTCAATGGCATGATATATAGTGAAAATAAAATGTAAAATATATATACTCATACCCCCACCCATAGTAAGGCAAGAGACCTTTCCCAGACCAGTGCACACCAGCTCAGATATGAATGCCGTGGATATATCTGGTCTGAATTGCATCAATACGTATACTCAATTAACTGGAAAATTCATAATATACGCATAATGTCCACACTATCACCCCCGCTCCTGATCTGAGGTATCACTCTGGCAGTCCCTAGCATCTCTATGCAATGTAAAGTAGTCACTGGTGTCAGGCACACAGTTCGAGTCTGTTAAAATTCCATCCTGGCATACTATAATCTTCCCAGTATGAAGGACGTCAGAGCGTGGAAAAAGGCAGGTGAGTGCCTGCAGGTTTTAGGTCTCCCAACGTTTAAGGCCACTCTCAGCTCTATTGCATTGCGGAGGTCCCTGTTGAGATGGTTCTCTTAGTGAATCAAGCCAGTCATTGGCCTCGCAGGGATTGACAAAGAAATACACTACCCCCCTGTGTTGTACCCAGAGTTTCACAGGAAACATGAGACTGTAGTGGAGATTTCTGTCGCGCAGCCGTTTCTTAATTGATAAACAGTCTGCAACTTACGAGTGTTATCCGGAAATACTGTGATATTCTGGATCCCGTCTCTAACTCTGAAATGAAACAAGTGTGTCAAAATGATGTGTGGTTGTGCGCCCAGCCTTGGCAGCGGAGCCAGCACTTGATGGGCCCATTCAATTTGGAAAGTGTTTTTGGCCTCAGGGTGTTTGTGATCCAATCCTCCAGGAAAAACTAGGTGGATTGCCCTTCTGCTTACTCAGGGAACCTCACAAAGCAAAGGTTGTTCCTCCTGAAATGCCCTTTAGATTCTTCAAGCCTCACATCTATGCGGGACGATAAAGACTGTAGTTCAGACACTGTCCTTTTCAGGATAGCCGCCTCATTTTGCAGCAACCGTACATTACCCTCTGCCTCGGAAACCCTCTCTGATATTTTGCGGAAGTCAGAGTGAAGCAAGCCCACTTCAAGTGCCACATTGTCGATTTTTGCAAGGGTGATCTCTCTTGAACTCTTTATCATTGCTAGGATCTCTGCCATCATGGGCGCTCCCTGAACCCCTGGGGGAGCCGGCTGTGCAGGACCCCCGGCTGCACCCTCCACCAGCAGGGGCTGGGCATAATTATTCATTTAATTAGTTTGGATTGGCTCTGATGGTTTGATTTTAGCCTTGTGGGATTTGTAAGTCTGTGACCCCAGTGCAAATGTCACCAACCAAGAAAATTGTCCCCATGGGACCCTGTTAGCCTCCCCGAGTCTGGCACCACAGAGGCTAAAGGCACTATGAATTAGTTGTTTTGGGGGTCCACATCATAGTCCCGTTTCACGATCCAGGAGCTTCACCACAGGGACTCACCCAACATCAACCATGCCTGTAGACCCGGGGCCTTCTATTCGGTAGCAGTGTGAGTTAATATTGTTCTCACCATTGGTTATTGCTTATTAGGCCGTAGTCAGGTGCCAGGCAGTGTTTCTCCATTCCCCCAGACCCCTGCGCTGGTGCCGCATGCACCTTCGAGCTTCCCGTGGCCAGTCCCAGTGACCCGCATGCACTCTACCTCAAGATCCAGAAAGCTCCCAGAGGCCACCCGGGTGCCCTGCAATTAGTTGGCTGGTCAAGCCCAGCACAGCGGAACCAGCAGTCGTAGCACTCCTTCCCACGCGGGCTGGCAGGCCCTCCGCTGCATTCCGACTCCGCCTTTTACTTTTCTGGGATTTAACCGATTCACAGCTCCACTGCCAGATGGAGGTCGATCCGGGCATTGTTGCGACCTTGAAGTAGTGTGCAGTGGCAGTGGCGGCAGCAATCAAGTATAGCAATAGAATTTTTCGTGTGTCGGCGTGAGCTCCGGGAAACAAGTCTAGGCAACCATCTTGCCTTGCCACGCCCCCATCATATGGTAGGGATGCTCTACGCCTAGGAAAACCAGCTAAGCCGATGCCAACTAGCAGACGAGGGATGGCACCTTCACCCCACTGTGGCTCAGTACATCTTTGACCTGTATAGCTTACACCATCTGAAACGTTTTGGCGCCGCCACCACTGAGAACATCAGTGTAACATTCACTGCGAGCTTGAGGTCCACGACTAACCCGCCTGCTTTGTGTTCTGAGAAAGATGTGGAAAGACCATGCTCAAATCATCTTGACAGCTCTATATTGATCCAGAAGAGTGTAGAACCCTTACTTGTTGATCATGACCATTTGCCCTCCGATTTTTTTGCTTCTTTGATAGAACGTTGGTTTTCTGCTTAGCAGTACCCCTGCGCACCAGTAGGTGGCGTCATGCGGCTCCGCGTCCGTCACTGGCATCGTATGCGCCGAAATGACATCACGGAAACTACTTATAATGTAATGTAATGTAATGTAAGGGACATTTCTACCGCGCGACTTTCACTCCAAGGAGTATCTTGGCGCTCACACAAGGGGCCACCGTAATATGTCGGTGGCGGAGCCCAATGATGTCTGCCGCTACTGCCTGGAGCATGACCATGACTCCCGGGTTTGTCGGGACTGCTGTGCCATGGCCCCAAAGGCCTTGCGGGAGCAGCGACGGAAGCTGCTGGAGGTCCGGCCCTCCTCTCTCTGTCGCTCCAGGTCTAGGGGCCGTTCGCGGGACCGTTCGCGGGTCCGGAGCTGTCCCTCCTCAGACTCTAAGTCTTACCCTTCAGATTCCGGTAAGCGGCGCCATAAAAAGAAGTTGAAGAAGCGCGTTCGCTCTCAGATGTCCCCCTGTCGCTCCCCGGAGGCGGACATGGGGGACAGGGGCTCTGCCCCTGCGGCTCCTCCGGAGCCTGGGAGTCCTGCGGCCTACCTGCTATACCCGGGTCCGTCAGCGATTCACGAACAGGTGCAAGAGTTCCTTGCTGCCTTGGACCGCCTTTACAGGCCCCAGGCTCCTGCTGGCGCGCCTTCGGGCCCAGCGGTCCCGTGTCCAGATCGTGTTGGCCCGGCGGCACCGCCTCTGGCGCCAGCTCTTGGCTCCTGCCCCTGGCTCCTCCACAGGCACCGCACTGGGTGCTCTTTATCCCGCCCCTACCCCGGTTCCCGGACCATTTTGTTCCTGCTTGGGATTCACGTTGGGATGCAGCTCCCACCGCCTTCTTGTTCATGCACCCCACGCCTGAGAGCCTGGTCATTCAGGGCTCGACATCACAGAGTGCCTTTCCCACTGCTCCACCGGATATGGACTCTAAAAGGCTGGACCAATATGGCAAGAGGTTGTTCTCCTCAGCCAGTTTGGCGTTGAGATCATTTAATACAGCCTGCTTATTGGGCCGTTACTCCCACGCAGTGTGGTATTCGGTGGCAGAGGTTCTGCCTCAGTGCTCTGAGGAGGTCCAGGCTGTCCTTTCCCAGCCGATGGTAAGTATGCGGTGAAGTTTGCCATCAGGTGTGGCTTGGATCCCGCTGATTTATTGGGCAGGGTGATTTCCACGACAGTGGCGCTGCGGAGCCACGCCTGGTTGCGCTCCACTGGGTTCTCACCCGATGTTCAGAGCCCACTCATGAACATGCCCTTCAATGGCTTGGCGACAAGGCGGACAATGCCCTAGAGCGCTTTAAAGACTCATGCACCACGGCCAAGTCTTTGGGTCTTTCCACGAAGGCCCCTGCCACCTCTGAGTTTTGTTCCTTTTGTGGCCAGGGTAGGAGCACCCAAGCACGCTCCTTCGCTAAGCCTGTGCAGAACCAGCCTCAGCGTGGCCGCGGTCGTGGCTTCCACAGGGGTGGGTCTGGTAATCAGCGAGCGGCTCAGTCTACCTCCACCCCTGCTACTTCCGCCTCCAAACCTTCCTAGTCCGAGCTTCAGGGAGCACCCCATGCCATTGGGTGGCAGTGTTCGCCACCACCTCCACCACTGGCACGAAGTTACATCAGACAAGTGGGTGCTACAGATAATCTGTCACGGTTACTCGCTCCCCTTTCTGTCCTCCCCTCCGGCCATGCTACCTCGGTACCACCGCATGTCGGGGGATCATTTGGCTCTTCTCCGTCAGGAAGTCACGGCCCTCTTGGGCAAGGGGGCCGTCAAGCGCGTTCCCGGTCAGAAAGTAGGGAGTGGTTGTTAGTCCCACTACTTCCTGGTCCCCAAGAAGGAAAAGGGGTGCCTACGCCCCATCTTGGACCTCCGGGACGTAAATCGCTTTTTCCGGAAGGAGAAGTTCAAGATGCTAACACTGGCTCAGGTCCAGGCTGCTCTGGACCCAGGAGACTGGATGGTGGTGTTGGACTTGCAGGGTGCCTATTTCCACATCCCCGTCCTGCAGGCCCACCGGCGCTACCTGCGGTTCACGGTAGGCCCAGGAGCATTTTCAGTTTGCCGTGCTCCCCTTCAGCCTTACCAGTGCCCCTGGGATGTTAACGAATGTGATGGCGGTGGTCGCAGCTCATCTGCGCAGGTCAGGGGTGTCAGTCTTCAACCTACCTCGACGACTGGCTGTTGAAGGCAAGCTCGCCCCTGGCGGTCATCACCCACCTCCAGACTACGGCCGACCTCCTGCTCTTGCTGGGGTTCTCCATCAATGTGCCGAAGTCGCACCTGAGTCCCTCTCAGAAGCTCCCCTTCATCGGAGTGGTTCTGGATTTGACACTGTTTCGGGTTTATCCTTCCAAGCAGTGAGTCCAGGATATTCAGGCTATGATTCCGCTCTTTCAGCCTCTATCCAGGATTTCAGTCAGGATGACCCTCCGTCTTCTGGGCCTGATGGCCTCCTGTATCCTGCTAGTGACGCATACTAGATGGCATATGCGCGCTCTGCAGTGGGACCTGAAGTTCCAGTGGGCACAGTATCAGGGTAACCTGTCGGATCACGTCCAGATCTCAGAGGGCGTCCATCCTGGGATGGGGAGGCCACATGGGAGAAGCTAAGATCAGAGGACTCTGGTCTCTGGCGGAGTCCCGACTCCATATCGACCTCCTGGAGCTGTGGATGATCCCGATTGCACTGAAGGTATTCCTTCCCTCTGTCCGGGGAAGTGTAGTGCAGGTGTTCACGGACAACACCATCGCCATGTGGTATTGCAACAAACAGGGCGGGTGGGGCCCTGGACCCTATGTCAGGAGGTTCTGCGCCTCTGGACATGGCTGGAACATCACGGCATTACCTTGGTGGTTCAACACCTGGCAGGTTCTCTGAACGCCAGGGCAGACTAACTCAGCCGCCAGTGCATGATGGATCACGAATGGCGTCTGAACTCCGACGTGGCGCAAGGTCTCTTTCAGCAGTGGGGAGAGCCTTGGTTAGATCTATCGCTACCGAAGAGAACGCGCAGTGTCATCAGTTCTGTGCGTTGGAATTGCCAAGGCGGCACTCGCTCAGAGACTCTTTTCGTCGCGAGTGGAGTTGCAGTCTATTGTACGCCTTTCCGCCTATACCACTTATGCCCAGAGTGCTGAAGAAGATCAGGAGCGACCGGGCCCAAGTCATTCTTGTGACTGGACTTAATGAGTATGGTATCCCGAGCTACTCAGTATAAGCATCGATCCCCCGATCCGTCTGCCTCTTCAGGAGGATCTTCTGTCGCAGCAGCAGTGGACGGTCCTCCACCCGAACCTGTCCACCTTCAACCTCCATGCATGGAGATTGAGTGGCGACAGTTGATACCTTTCGAACTTCCTTCCGAAGTCTGTGGTGTCACTCTGGCAGTCAGGCGTCCCTCCACTAAAACTGCATACGCCTACCGATGGAACAGGTTTGTGGCATGGTGCACAGCAAAAGCTGTCGACCCCCTTTTGGCTCCTCTTTCTGAGGTTCTTCTGTTTCTTCTGTCGTTGGCCCAGCAGGGCTCTGCTCTGGGCACTATCAAAGGTTATCTTTCTGCTGTTTCCGCCTTCCTGAGGCTTCCTGATCAGCCTTCTCTTTTTAACTCCCCAGTTGTTAACCGTTTCCTCAAAGGCATTATACACACGTTCCCTCCCGTGCCTTTCATAATGCCTCAGTGGGACTTGAATCTGATCTTGACTTTTCTGATGTGTGCTCCCTTTGAGCATATTCATAACTGTCCTTTGCGTCTTTTTACTCACAAGACTGCTTTCCTGGTTGCTATCACCTCTGCCAGAAGAGTGATTGAGCTTCAGGCTCTTTCTTCCAATCCTCCTTTCCTTTCTGTTGAACCGGACAAGGTGGTTTTAAGGACCCGTCCTTCTTTCTTGCCAAAAGATGTTACGCCCTTTAACATCGGGCAGACCATCACTTTTCCCACCTTCTTTCCGCCTCCTTCCAGGGAGGAGAAGAGGCTTCAGCAGCGTACACAACAATTCCGGGTGGATGATCAACTCTTTGTTGGTTACATGGGCGCCAAGAAAGGTCGGGCTGTGCACAAACCAACCATTTCCCGGTGGGTTGTTATGTGCATCAAAGCATGTTACTCCTTGGCCAAGAAGGAGACTCCTGTGGGGCTGCGTGCCCATTCGACCAGGGAGACTGCAGCCACTACTGCCTTGGGACGCTGTGTTCCCTTGCAGGACACTTGTCAGGCAGCTACGTGGGCCTCTCTGCACACGTTTACCAAGCACTACTGCCTTGACAGTCCGGTCCGGAGAGACAGCTTCTTTGGCTGTTCTGTGTTACGTAATTTTTTGGTGTCATCTTGTTTGCATACCCACCACTGGGGTTGGTATTGCTAGGGTATCTATTCTGAGGTAAGGAATCTATCACTAACGTGTCTCTTTCAGATGCCCAAGTTACTACTTGTATAACGATATATCTTAAGAGACATTAGTTAGTGATAGATTCCTTACCGGCCCACCCATCCTCCCCGTTCTGCGAGCCGATTACTTGGGGTTAAGGTCATCCCCTTTTAGGGCCCTAGTATGACACCAGTGACGGACGCGGAGCCTTATGACGCCACCTACCGGCGTGCAGGGTTACTGCTAAGCAGAAAACTTTCCGGATCCAGTCAGACGCCTGGGAAATATTCTAAGGTAAGAAATCTATCACTAACTAATGTCTCTTACAGATATATCGTTACACAGGTAGTAACTTGTGCTTTAAAAGGTTAGGCAATTCTGTCCATAGAATTCTATGGATGCTTTGATTTTAGCACAAAGTACCTTTGATGCATCAAAATCCAAGACGAAGAACAGCCGTAAAGGAGGAAAGTGTTGGAAAACTCAGTGATGCATCTGTTCTTGAGTCCCAGGGGAATGGAGGAGTCATTTCTGCTGCACGCAGCTGAAGTTTTGGGTCGATTCCTTACTGCAAGTAGAAGTGATGTGTTGATTTGCAGAGGTGACTCCTTTTAGTGGAGCGTTGCGTTGGAAACTTGGCGCACAGGTGCAATGCTTGAGAAAATCCAGGCGCGTCAAGGCTGCAACAAAACAGGCACTGCATCGATTTCCACTTCCGCGGACAGGTGATGCCTAGATTCCTTAAGTCGTACAGCAAGGCCAGCTTCGAAGTCGGAGCGAGGGTCTCTGATGTCGGAGACACAGTGCTCTGGATTCGGGCTGTGGCGGTTCTTCAGGCCGTAAACAGGCGCTGCATCGTTTTTTATTTCTGCCGCACCACGGCTGTGCGTTGGTTTTTCAACCACACGTCAAGCTTGTGGCGGGAAAAACAGCGCTGAAAGGGCGATGCAGGGATTTGCCAGTCTTGAAGCAGCAGAACTACCTCCAAGGGCCCAGAACTGGAATGGGCACCACTTGGCGGGTCAGAACTCCCAGCAGAGGAGCTAAGAGAAGCTGCAAATGAAGTCTTTGATGGCCCTTAGACTTCCAATAGGAGGCAAGCACACACAAAGCTGTGGAGAGCCATGGGAAAGCAGGATACAAGTTCCAACCCGGCAAAGCAACACAAGCAAAGGGACAGTACTACTCCTGACATCTCTTCGGCTCTTCTTCTTGGCAGAGTCCATACTCTAAAAGTATTCTAAAGATTTGGGGTTATAGGTCCAATACTTACACCCCTTTTGGCCTTTGACGTAAGCATACTTTAACCCCTCCCACGCTTGTGACGGAATGGTTCCGTCACTGCCCGCTCGCCGCGCCTGCGCGGCGCAGATTTCGTGCCTGCACGGGGTGTTCTATTGAGCGGGCGGGACCGTGACGGAATTGTTCCGTCACAAACACAGCTCACCCGAGGGGCTTGACGGAGCGGTTCCGTCACCAGCGCGGGATCGCCGATAGGCCACCCCCGCCCCTTAGCACTGCGGCGGAATAGCCGCCGCAGTGAAAGGGTTAAAGGAAAGTTTGTTGTCCACAAGATCCTGCCTTGCCATTCCTTGGCTACAGACACACTAGAGGGGGGCAGAGACAGCATTGCGAGAGGCCAGGCATAGCCCTATTCAGGTGTCAGTGACAACTCATCCCACCACTCTATCTCAGCCAATCAGCCTAGTGATGGGCCATCAGGCTATGCAGGTTACACCTCAGCTGTCCGTCTAAACAGACATTGATTCCACAGGCATGGACATAGAATGGTAAAGCAAGACAATGAAAATACAAAGTAGAAAATGTCACACTCCTACATTTGTTCAAAGTTAATTCACTGTGAATCTTCTAACTTCTTTAAAGTGTTGGATGAAGGTGGGTACTGCCCACTGATCTAAGGCGTGCAAATTACATCACAATGATTGGGTTATCCTAGAAAAGAACAATGTCCCCACTATTGCATTCCAATGTGAGTATTTAGTATCCGTATATAATATTTGTAAACTTCATCCAATTATTAATCACTCTGTCGTCATATTATTCAGATGTAGATCATCATTAATTCATTATGAAGAATTTCTGTACTTAGTGTTAGAACCTCACACTACAACTGAAAGATCAAATGCATTTAGTAGGAATCCCAATGCATTTCGGGACAAGCCCTACATCAGGGGAAAATATCCTTTCAGACTTGTCAGAGTCAAACCTCTTCTAGCTGTGGATACGCGCCCTAGTCAGCCATAAGGTTGTAACCTTGAACAGTCTGAATTGTCATCACAAGTGTGATCGTTAGTAGTTTTTTAGGTACTGTCGGCAGCGCTTGGGCAGTGGCAATGGGCTTGCAAGCTACGGTGGTCCCCTGACGAGGGCTCTGGCATTTGTCATGTTTTTTTTGTTGTTTTGTTTTTAACAAATTAAGCAACTGTGCAATGTACCATTTATAGTAAGAATGTGTTTCAGTAGATGTAGGGTTAGAATGTTTTTGAGTTCAGAAGTAAAGACTGTCGTCATAGGTGATTCCTAGAATGAGAGAATGTTCTGTAGTTTAGATGCAGCTCCGGAGAAATGCATTTTTCGACTACTTGCATTTAATCAGTCTATCTCTTCTGGGCAAATGCCTGCTGGTCCATCGTGCGCATTCATTGTCTAGCACAATTCTCCCACAATTACACAGCACAGAGACCTTTAAAGATGGAGCCCTATTTAGAGCTGTGTTCTCTTCCGGGTGCTTGCTAATGAGATTCTGTGCACGAGCTGCACGACTTCATTATGCAGCCGCCGCTCTAACTCAGTGACTGAAAATAAAAATATTTGCAATGCAATATGGTTTTGGAAAGAAGTGGCCGCCGTGTCCCTTCCCGGCTGCTTAAAAAGAGAAAGTGCACTCTGCGCGCTGAATGTACACAAAGCACATCAGGCCTGCAGTAAGAGAAACTCGATAAAGAAAATAGTGCTTATAAGACTAATTAACTCATACTGTTGAACAACCGAAGTAAAAGGGCCAGTCGCCATGGGAGGTTACAAATGAAGACAAGGCAGTACTAAGGAGGGACTAACACCCTATTTATGAATCGGAAGCCAGCAATTTATGAAGGACAAGGACACAAGCCAATGACAAATATGGGCAGAGAGTGGATGGGGCTTCTATTCCACACTCCACTACAAGTCTCACAGAGCAGCGCATGTGCGCTGACTCATGGCTCGACCTAAAAAGCAGATGTTTCCAGGACTGTTCGTGCATCGAAAAGTTCATAATGGTGATCCACACCTGAATACAAGTGAGGCCACTTCTACTAAGGCCCCCAGCCAAATCTGCATACATTAATGGGCCAGCCCAGCAAGAGACTGGGAAGGACACCTCTGCCGCGTTTGTAAAAGGTAAGTAATAGAGGCCCATCTGCCTCTTGAAAGGCCGCTCAGGCCCCCACTGGGCCTCTTGAGGCATCTTAGCAGCAGAGACACAGCCCAAATCAGTCACCGCACTTGCCAAAAAAGCGGCCACAGCTGCAACTCTGATACTGGCCCTTCGCCCTAGTGCCCACTTTACCAATCCGTCCCTGACCTTGGTTGGATTCCGGACTGCACTGCCTTTCGGCGCCAGCCGAGGGCTTCTGAGATGGTCTTTGGGCAATGGTGGTCATTATTTTACAAATTAAGCACTGCATTGTGGTATTCGATAACACCATCTGGTGCACTGGAGCAGTTGCTTTTAAAATCCTAAATCTGTGTGGCACCTTTAAACCTTTAGATATTCAAATGTTCGCTTGCAAATTTAAAATTTAAGCAACTTCTGTATTGAAAGTGCAGACGCAGAATTTCGAAGTGCAATTTTCTGACCCGGTGCCCATGTCCTTTGTCTGCTCTGGAATTAAGGTTTTCTTGTACTCCACTCTTTTTCGTACTTCTGCTATATGCTGTAACTTTTCCTCATGTGCATTTGGATGTTAACCTTCATGCCCCTACATTGCTTAATTTTCATTTGTTTCTCATGGTCTGTCATCATTTAATTGGGTGCTGGAAATCCACAAGATGTTGTACACAGGTGAACTGAGCAGGCTACAGTTCTTCAGTTGTCTTCCATTTTCTATGCCTAGGTACTTGTATAGAAACAAAGAACTCATCCGAACAAAAAGGGAGGAGATCAGAAGACTGAA
This sequence comes from Lissotriton vulgaris, assembly GCF_964263255.1. Classification (NCBI taxonomy): domain Eukaryota; kingdom Metazoa; phylum Chordata; class Amphibia; order Caudata; family Salamandridae; genus Lissotriton; species Lissotriton vulgaris. The sequence goes on along the minus strand of NC_141687.1, from coordinate 1,526,463,375 downwards.
GGGGAGAGTATCATTCCTGCAACAGAAACGGGAAAGGTATGGGCGTCTTGAGGCCGATATTTGCAGTTCAAGGTCTCACTCGCTTTGAGCCTCTTACTTTTATCTCTTGTTAATGCTGCTGATGTATTTGGTTGACATTTACTTTTGAATTCTACGCATGTCAGGGCCGACATTGAAAATGTATTTAATGCCAATTTCTATAGCCCACAGTGCCCCCTCTCAGTCACTGAATTAAGAAAAATTGTATTATAGCGATCTGTTTTTCACTATGAACGATCTTGGAATTTGGACAGCAGATATTGTTCAAAGTTCTTGGATTTTCGAAATTCATTTAAAACTGAAGTGTAAAATGTTGAGGCATTTTCAACAATGATAAATGTTGCAGTGCTAATAAAGCATTTTGGAAGAGAAACACATGGACCACCTGAATAGTAAGAAAGTCACAGAAACGACAGGCGTTTGTGTGGCATTAGGGAGTTTGGTGTAAGATTTTTCCGGCTTAGCTGAGCGATGATGAATGTTACATCACTACTAAAATTTCCAAGATCACCAAGATCTATTGTAATGTGGGGAGGATATCAAGAAAATATTCAGTGCATGGTAAAATAAAAAAGTCTACACAGTGGATTGAAGCTGGAATTTTGGATTAATAAAACGTGCAAATGTAAAACTTCCTTGATTACTTGATTATGAAAAAATTAGGAAATACCTGTTGAAAAAAAAGTAAAGCAGTATAAGTTAATTGTGTAGAAAGTATAGGGCCCCTTTAGCAGAATACTTTGTAAATGTGTCCTGTATTTAATCTTCACTTCTCAATATAGTTGGTTAATAACAAACCAAATGCATTTGCCTCGCCTTAGCTAAACTTCATAGCAAACCTATTTGGGCCAGAACAAAGAAAACTCTTATTTCTGAAGGATATTTTTAGCACAGACTCTTCACCTGGTACACCAGGAGAGCGTTCTGTTGCCTCCTTCAGGTCTCCATCTTCCCTCTGAACAGAATGGCTAGAGCCCTTAGACAGAGATCTATGGTTCCACTACTGTAAATTCTGTTGTTTACCAAAGCTTGTCCCAAACTTTTTTGGCATTGTGCAGGGATGCCTCCTCCAAAGACAGCAGGGTTCAAGCTACGCTGGGCTTGTAGCAAGCATATGTCGGCCACAAACGTGCATGACGTCTGTATTTGGTACTTTGTCTCCAAGCAAAACTATAAGTTCTGCAACATATGCCCCCTGATGCATCTAAAACCAATCACAGAGGCCAAACGTTTGGTAACTGAGGACAAAATACTAACTTGGTTCGCCTCTAAGTTATGGGGCCTCTCCCCGGCCCATTCTCCATATTTGGGCAAGCCCAAATCGAAGTCGAAGAACAAGTTGAAGAGAACACAAGAAAAGAAATATGCAAAGCCCTTTGAAGTCTAGGTGTTTGGGGAGAGGTCTCGTAGTCTGCGTTTGAGGAACAATACTCTGGCTATGTTTTCAGACTCAGTTAAATTCCGACTCTTGAGCGGCTGCATCAGAGTTCCCAAGTGCCATTGTCGAGACTTGCAAAAATGGCAGTCTTCAAAGAGGCCATGCTATTACTCTACAAAAATGTTCTTGATCCCTCTTGTGCGCTTTTGAACTAAACAGGTCTGCCGGTCCTTGAGTTGGACTACTTTTGGCAAACACTCTCCCCAGCACTGACTGACCCGAAATGAAGCCAGCCTACTCACCCTTCAGCGCAAGAGATTGATGGCACTGCAATGCTGCAGACTCTTTAGGTTCTTCCTCCATTGGCACAGCCCTTGGCTCCAGGGTCACCAGTATTGAATTTGATGCTGGTTTCAGATCTGGAACTGGATACAGCAAGCTCCTTCCCATTAATCTCAGACTTAGTTTGAGGAAGAGTTTCCCCAGGCCCCTGCTTCGTTAGCATTATTTTTTGAAGACAAAGCTCTTTATTGCTTAGATTCTGGTGCCCAAGGCCTTGCCATATTGCGCATAATGAAGATGACTGTGAAGAGACAGATCACTTGTTCCCTTTTCATTTCACTGAACCTGGCTTACATCTTGATATTAAAAAACCTCAATGTATATCCCATCGGAGACAGAATCAGTTTCTTTCTTGAGACCTTCAACAGACAAGTGTGCATCTTTTGCAGTGGTGGCACATAAGGATTGATTTACAACAGAGACTAAAAACTTTCCAACAACATTTTTGCAGCCTCCACCTTCAGAGCCATTGCTCTTGTTTAACAAAGCCATGAGTTAGTTTGTCATGGTGGTATGGCTTGAGTCTACCAATGAATTGTTTTCTTGTGGCTTGACACAGAGGTTCACCAGGTGATCGACAACATTCCTGTTGTCACATCCTACAACTGAGCGCATTATAGTTCTGGCTTCCACAATCAAAGTCAACACAAAGTCGTTTCTAATGTCATCCCAAACAAGAAATCAAAAGGAATGGCTGCTATGAGTAAGAAGATGTTTTCATTAGTCTGCCTAGTTCTTCGCTCCATGAATGCTGTTTGTATCCTGGTTCACCACACTCACTTCCTTTAGGACATCGGAAGTGAGGTTTTATTCACATTGCCTGAAAACGTATTAATCTCCTTCACGCTACAGTGCAGAATGGGCAGGTAATTGCAAAATATCTGTTATGGTCTGGCTTAGATAGAAAATGTTTTGTGGCTCGCACTATGGCACCATACTTCAGTGCTCTCTAACAGCTTTTCTGTGCATGCCCTGTTATGGGGCCAAACTGTTTAATTAGAAAGAAGACATGCCTCTTAAACACAGTAAGCATAGCAGAACTACTACTCGCTCCATGAGGTTACTTTTCCCAACTTGCCAATTCCATCTTCAGCATCAGAAGTTCAGAGGATACTCAAGAGGCCATGCCTGTCTCTAAGGGCTGCCCTCTCGACCTTTCTTCCTTTTTGTGGTGTTCTGGGCAGTGACAGGAGATTAATTCTGCAAAAGCAGCAGTAATTCAGCTCATTTTTGACCACCAGCAAGCCACTTTAGCTACCCTTCCAACAACCATTGCGGTCATTAGGGGCGAAATCCACATCTGTTTTCCCACTGGTGCTTGATTAAGGCAGATGAATGGGCCATTTAAGTTGTTCAGCAAGGTTATGTTCTTCCTTTTCTATACACCCTCTCTCACATTTCTGCTGCAACTGCTCGAGTGTCATAGAATCAAGCTGCTGTTTTCTCCATATAAGTGATGATGAAGGGAGCAACTGAAGTCATCATCAAGGGAAAGAGGTGATTGTGTTGCTATTTCAGAAACTTCCTGGTCCCAAGAAGGAGTGCGGTCTGAGACCAATTTTGGACCTCGGGGCATTGATCTCGTTCCTCTAAAAGCCAAAGTTAAAAATCACATTTTCTCATGTTTTGCTTGTCTTGGATCCCAGGGGGTTAGTAGTGTCCCCGGGCATGCCGGATGGGTACTGTCATGTACCGATTCAACAAGCTTATTGCAAGGACCTCTGCTTTGTGTGTGCTGATGTTCATTCATCGAGCCTTCGTACCGTTCTGCTCTGCCATTTATTTATCTCAATATTTTATTGAGGTGATCATGCCAGCTCCCTTGGAACAGTTCTCTTGTCCCGCTTGTCCGCAGTCTGCTGTCCGCCTACCTGCTTCAAATGTTTGGGCTCCTCTGCTAGTTTCTTGCTCTGTTTTGCCTTTTCTGCTCATTTTCCTCCCTCTATTTCTGATAGATACATCTGCCGTGTGGATTCCTCACCTTGTGAATATCCCCCTTGCGCCAGCAACATTCGGAAATTCTTTTCGTAGCCTCGCGCCGACGTGGATAGGACATCACAGAGATACGGCTCAGCTCGCGACTCCGCTGACGTCACCGACACCTATAATAGGCCCACGCCAGCGTGATGACATCAGTTCCCTTTTTTCTGCGTCGTCGACGCTAACGGTTATCGGGAATCTGTGTAGCCATCTGGTACCTTGTTGCCATTTTGTTGCATATTTCTGCTTCTTTGTATCCTGTCTCTTCGACGATGTCATCCAAGAAGACCGGCTTCAAGCCCTGCAGGGAGTGCGGTAAAATGATGTCTATTACCGACCCCCATGATGACTGCATCTGGAGTTTGAGTTTCAACCATGATGTGGAAGATTGTTCTTCGTGTCGTAGAGTAAAAGTTCCGTACCCACTTAGAACATTTCCAAGAGTATGAAAGTCTTCAGCAAAATTTAACGTGGGCTTGAGGGTAGGGAGTATACAATGGTAATCCGGGTGTAACACTGAAATCCAGTTGAGGTAGTCACTGTACTCAAATTAACCCTGAAACTGAGGTTTGGTAGAGTGAAAACGTTTTTTCCATTAAACATAAGGTTAGATACTGTTATGGCACGCTGTCTCCCTACCTTTGAAGTGCACCCCGATGTTATATGCAAATCCCAGCAGACCTGTCAAACCAGGTTTAACACTTCAGCAGGATTTGACACTTGGGGCCAGATGTAGGTGGCCGTTTCAGGCCATTTACTGACCGGTAACGGCCGATTTCGGCCGTTACCGATCGGTAAATGGGTAACAGGTATGTAGGGGGCATTATTTTACCAAACCGGTAAAATTACCGATTCGGTAAAATAGAAATTCGGTAACTTTACCGATTCTGAGGCACCCAGATGTAGGTGGGACTCTTCAGAGTCCCAGAGACCTTACCGAATCGGTATTTTACCATCAAATCCAATTTGATGGTAAAATACCGATTCCGGTGTGCATGCACATCTATGCCATGTGACAGGCAGACCTGCCTTTAGGGCATGTATGGCTGCCACATGGCACCCGAGCCTGTTTTGGGGGTGCCAGAGGGTGTCAAAGTTACACCCCCTGCACCCTTGTGAAAATCTGTATTTACAGATTCGGTAAATACCGAATCGGTAATGCCCATTCATTCCTATGGGCTTCAAAGCCCATAGGAATGCATGGGCATTACCGATTCAGTATTTACCGAATCTGTAAATACCGAATTCTTCCGAATCGGTATTCCAGCACATCTGGAATACCTACATATCCAACCCTTAGATTTACCGATTTTTTTAATTACCGAATCGGTAACATTCGGTAATTAAAAATCGGTAAATCTATTTCACCTATATCTGGCCCTTGAAGGTCAAAAAGGGGCCCACTGTGACATACCTTTGTGTGTGACAGGAGAGGCCTCTTTGAAGTTAACCTCTTCGCCGCTAATGACAAGGGTAACTCGTCATGGACTTTCCATTGATTTCAATGGAAAGTGAATGGCAGCAATAATATTGCCTTAGCAGTAAAGGGGTTAATCTAGTTTCCGGGCCCAACAACACTGGTCGTTGTTTCAAGGGAACAACACGACTTACCCACACCCAGGCCTTTGTTCCTCTGCTCTGGGAGTAGTTTTTAAACATCTTCAAATTCTAATTACTGGCTGGAAGAAGTGAGAGAGCAAATGCAAGCTTAGCCCCCGGGAACTGTAGGCAGGGAAAGTATAACTTTCTAAAGGTTGTTTTTCTTTAGTATTCATTAAAAAAATCAGCCTTCACCATTGAATGGGATTTTTAATAACTATTACAAGTAGCTGTTAAATTTAATTTTCTACCTAGTCCCATTCTCTAAAAACAAATTTAGGATATTTAATCAGTGTTCTGGTTTTCTACATAGGGCAGCTATGTCTGCCACAGTGAAAAATATCTTTTGGGCGCTAGTTACTGTAAGCCAGGTTAACATTAAATATCTACATGTCCTACTATTAAATACCATTTGCCCTGCCTTGCGAGCGGCTCCTGCCCCTCAAGGCGAGTCGGATTCAGGTGCTAGTGGACAACACAACCACAATGTGGTACTTAAGCAGAGCGACTTGGGGTTATGGTGATGGCTGAAACTTCACGGACTGTCACCTGTCTGGATCCTTCAGCAACAGAACAGGCAAACTAATCTTGCAAACCATGTGTGGTGTCTGCATTAGAAGTGGTATCTGCACAAGCTGTGGGGAGCCATTGATAAACCTCTTTGCTGTTTCCCAAAACACTCAATGTCTACCCTTCTGCAATCTAGAGTTTCCCACTTGTGGGTCTCTATTAGATGTGCTCTCTTTTATGAAATATGGGCCTCCTACACACGTTCCTGCCTCTGCTGCTGATCCCACGGTTCCTTAAAGTCAGGTGAGACCAAGCGCAACTGATATTGGCGATTCCAGATTGGGCTAGGAGAGCCTGGAATTCTGAAATACTGACTTTGAGCATCTGCCCTCGACTTTGGCATCTATTTCAAGAGGTTCTGCTGTCCACAATCTACAATTAATCTCAATACTTCAGTTGATGATGGATAAGCAGTCAGTTGTACAAGATGCAATGTATTAATTAGCATTATGTCAACATAGATAATCTTAAATCACATTTTCTTTTCAGTTTATATGGACGCAGACTGCCCCACCTACTGTTTTTTTTAAGGTCTGTAGGAAGGCGGAGTATCTTCATATAAATTTAGACACCAAAACAAAGTTAGGTGGGTAAGTATAACAGGAGTTAACGGTTTTAGAAACAAAATGAAATTGGTGAAAAACAGTACTGAATAACTATCATTGTGGTCAATGGAAAAAAGCATTAGTGACAATCGGTCACTTGCAGTTTGAGTTACGAGGATCCCAAGGAAGGTACTGCTGATGCGAGTCTCAGGACCAAGCCACGACAGTCAGTTTGATATTACCTGGCTCACGAAGCCCAGGTGCGGAGTTGTCCCTACTGTCCTTGGTGCTGAAGCGGGAGCCGTGAGGGATCTGATTTTAATGCTTACAAGTAGCTGTTGAGGAAATGGGTGCAAAAGGTTGACAACAAAGCCACTGCTAACACCGGATAACGTTTTTGTAGTGTTCCCTCGGGGTGCAGCATCGAGCGAAGGTAGTGGTTGTCGGACTGGCTACCAACAAGCCTTGGCAGCTGTAAGCTCAGCAGAAAGTTATTTCGACATCCGAAGGTAGTTGCTTAAAACTGTAGCCATGTGAAACTTACTGGAGGTCAGGATTAAGTTTCCGATAATGCACTGGATAATCTACTTTTGGGTGAACCCTCAGAGGGCCTGATGGCCAGTGCTTCTCTTTTTTTTTTTTAACATCTTTTAATTTTTAAAGCAGCTGTAAAAATACAGGTCATTGGATACATTGCAGAGTGCTGTACATTAGAATGGCATACAGCATCGTAGCATGGCAACAAATTGGCAATCAAGAGTACATGGCGACTGCGCATCCCCAGCACCCTGCCCCCAATGCAACAGGCATCCTCATTATATCTGCTTCATCACATCTACCCCTAGGTGTCCCCATGCTCACGGTAGGCACTCCAGTTGCCCCACACCTTTTTCAATTTTTTTTGCGGCAACCTCTGCTCTGGTACACCACTCTTTCGGCTTGCTGGCACTAGTCTATGTCTTTGTCCAATTCATAAATTCCAGGAGTGGTCTGTGTGGCCCACGAGCATGTCACATTCCTAAGCCACCAGGCCAGCAATTCTTTTGTTCTGGTACGTTCTTTTTACCTGCGGTTTGCAGGGTACTAGTGCCTCCCGTCCAGTGGAGTCTGGAGTTAACTTTGGCTATTAAAAGGGTCCCTTCAGGGAAGATTGACACAGGTGCACAGTATAATTCCTTTGTTTTGTGCAGATCCTGTTGCCCCATACACAGTTTTCTTATTTGACCTTTGTTGCAAGTCAAATCAGAACAGAGGTTCTGGTGTCAGGGGTAGCCCTTAAATCCTAGATTTAGGGGCGTTAGGGTTGTGGGTGCAAGTGGCCCAGCTGCTAATCCGACCCGGAGGTGACAACATCCAAGGCGTGGGTCACCTTTTCTACCCAGAACCCTGTACTCTACAGCAACCCCTGTATACCTAATTTTCCCTCATGCCTGGGTGCAGATGTGCCTGGGGGCAGGAGGAAAGCTGTTTCCTCCTTTGGGAGGCTGCCTAGTTGCACATCACATGTGGTGAAGGCTTTGAAGCTCAACGACTTGACTTGCCACTTCACTTGCCATCCTATCAGGGAGGGAGGTGTGACCTCCTTCCCGTCCAGGCCATTGTTTCTGACTCCTGTCAAGGAGTCAGATTTCTGTCTTGATGGCAGCAGCTGCTGGCTGGCAGCAAGAGCAGAGGAAAGGCTGGGGAAACCAGTTGGGCAACCTCTAAGGTAGCCACCTGGGAGCATGCCACATCGTCCTCAACAAAAGAATCATGTCAGGGGTTATGAGGAAAGTTTTTTGATACTAAACATTCAATATTTTGGCAGTACCATAATGGAACTGATGACCTCGAGTTTGCCCAGGTGTCAGCTGATGTTATCCTGTGGACCGCTTATCATTTATAGTACCCTTTAATAGAAAAGGCAATAAAAGGGACATACATATAAGCTTGCACTTATATGTATGTCCACACGTTTGATATAATTCACCCTGCCTCCTGGGCTCAGGAGGCATTCATTAGGGGTGACTGGCATATATTAAACAGTGCATTGTATTTGCCACACGTGGTGAGGGCAAATTCGAGTTCGAGCATTTTGCAGTGCTGCTGCAGTCTGCTGTGGTAGGCCTGCTGTCATCAGTTTACTTAGGTCACTCAGGTTGGCACAAACACTGCTTAAGACCCTGGTGACCACTTTAACACCCATTCTTTGAGTATCATTGGTACTGATAGAGCAAGGACTCGTAGAAAAGAGACTTGCTCGGAAGCAATCCTCTCATTTAACTTTTAGTAGTGTATTAATTAAGTATTGTGTAAAACTAATACGCACCACATTGAACATAAAAGACAGAGAAGCTTGCCTATGTGTTTACTAATAAGTAACTCGAGCGAAATTCTAAAATGGCTGCTAACGGGAAATCTTTATTGCGCATGCGTCAGCTGCATGCACCCAGTATGACGAGCTGTCGCTTGGAGGTAATTTCTTGCGCATGAGCAGACACTATTAAGATAGCGGCTTGGAAGCTCACATGCTTGGAATCTGCTTTGCTGAAATTAACACAAGCTATTTTACTAATGCTAATGCAGGGAATGCATTAATAAATGTGATGGGATTGGAGTAGAAATAGGTGGTATACAGTGAAACCAGTTATTTTTTTAATTAACATTTGCCTTTTTGACTCTTATATTAGTGCGTATTTTGGGCCTTTTATATGAGTCCAGAGTCTGTTAACCACCTGACCTCTGTGCATGCCTAGTGAAATTGAGCCGGAAGAGTGACAAGACTTTTGAACGCCATCCAAGGACACAAAAGATACATACCCTGGGAACAAGCATCGTAGACTCCTCAATGAATAGACATGCATGGGCATTTTTAACATTTGTTTGTAATAAGATGTGAATATGGGTGGGAATAAAAATGTTGAATGAAAATTAAGGGGTTGGATTTATGAAGAATAGACTGATAGACTAAGATGAAAAATAAGCATGGTCTGATGATCTTCCTTCCTTGCCTGTCCAATCAGAGTTAGTATTTTTTTAATGATATTGAAACATTAATGGGTGGTACATGACTATCGAAGAGTATAATTGAGGTAGTCTTAGTTAGTTCGATGGAGATTTGCTGAATGCTGCAGAGCTGGGGATGCTGTCGGAGTGACGAGAGATGCTGATGAAGAATCAAATGCAGAACCATCTATCCTAAATTAATTTACTTAGAAGATCGCTGAAGAATCTCAAGGAGGAAGAGAGTGTCAGAGAGGGGTGCTACGCAAGCGTCGGTGTTATAGAGGTCATCTATCCTGTCCTGATTCCTGTCCTGAAGTCTTTGTCGCCTGAACTTTCCCGAGGGACCCTGCCCACCTCCTTGGCCAGCGGGTTGGTTTTCACACCATCCTAGGTAATTATTATTTCTTTGTATGTGCAGATGTTCTTCTCTCTCTATCCTCTCCTTTCTGAGCATAAGTCATTGCAAGCTATAAAGTATGTGTTTGATGATTGATAAATTGAATCTTCCTTCCTACAAGTGACAGAGCCTGTACTGTACTTTGTAAGTGGTTCACATGAAATTAATTTAGATAAAGATTTAAAATATTTCCTGAGTTTGTGGTCATTATATAAATGTAAAAAGATTATTTTATGTCGATTACTGGCTGATGAGGGAGGGGGCGGCGAGCTGGGTGTCGGATGTGGAGGGATTGCCACGCACACTTTCTGATCAAGTCCGGTCTTTCTCATCCTCTGTGTACCACAAACTGTTCCAAGCTTCTTTACCTGGCTCTACCGGCCTGAAACGCTGCTGGATCCTCTCTATCTAGAGCCCATTCGTGAGGCCATCACACAATATTTTGTGCACAATAAAGGCTCGGTAGATAGCGCTGGTGTGCTCTGGGAAGGGTTCAAAGCTACTATTCAGGGCACCTGCATAGGTACATCATCTGGCATTTTAAAGGACCTGTGAGGCCAATTAACTATGGTGGAGGCTACTCTGACAAGGCTGGAGCTGGACTACGAGATTGCGCACTGTGAGATGACTCTGGCATCCATTAAGGACACTATACTCGAGCATGCGAAGCTAGTAGAGGAGGAGATGAGCTACATCTCTAAACGTGATGTTGCTCGCGCCTATGGGGAGGGTGGGAGGCCGGGCCATCATTTGGCCATTAAGATAAAAAAAAGTATGGGCCAGGATATCATCACTAAGATTACAGATGACACAGGTCGAGACCATTATAGTGCCCCCGACATTACAGACCAATTCCGGCAATCATATGCAAAATTGTATACCTCGCAAGGCGAGACAGATACTGTTGAACGTGATACTTACCTGTCCCAGGTAGCAATCGCATGGCTGTCGGATGGCCTGAAAGAATATCTCAGCCACCTGTTACAGCGGAAGATATCCTAACTGCATTAAACGCCCTTCCCAACAAGAAAGCGCTGGGTCCGGACGGGTTCCCCTGTGATTTTTTTCGAGACCTATGCAGAGGAACTCACCCCTTACCTGTTAGAAATATATGCTGAGGCTTATGATCTGGATGTGCTACCACTGTCTCTTTGCGAGGTGCTAATCATCACACTCCTTGAGAAGGATAAACCGCCCACTAGTTGTGATTCATACCGGCCGGTGTTGCTCATAAACACGGATGCAAAAATCCTGGTGAAGATTTTGGCCACTCAACTCCAGCCGCTCATGCAAAATCTGGTACTGCCAGATAAGTCTGGCTTCATTCCCGCGCGGTCCACCTCCCATAACTTACGTACACTGTTTGCTATGTTTCACACCATGGATCCCGAACTACCAGCGACGGCTGTCATGCTTGACGCTGCCAAGGCGTTTGACTCCATGGAGTGAGGTTATCTTTTTTTATGTGTTACAGCGGATGGGTTTTTCCCCACTCTTTGTTAATTGGGTGCGACTACTGTATACAGACCCCCATGGCGCGAGTCCGGGTGGAGGGCTACACTTCATACCCTATACAAATCACCAGAGGGACCCGACAGGGGTGCCCCCTTTCACTGCTTTTGTTTGGCCTGATGCTGGAACCGCTGGCTTGCCTAATTAGGCCGGTTATCATCTCTCTATATGAGGATAATATGCTGCTTTTCATCCGCGAGCCCGCATTTACCTGGCGCCGGTTCTGCTTGAATATTTTTGCTTTGCTTGGCTACATATTAATTGAACTAAATCTGTGGTGATGCCACTGACGATGTGTACACTGCCTCACAAACCTGAATTCCCCCTTGTATGGGCAGAAGAGTCGGTTAAATACTTAGGGGTGTGGGTCCATCGGGATCCAGATATAGTAATCCGAGAGAACTATGGAGCTGCTACTACGGTGTTGGAACAGCAGGTGGACAGATGGGTGAAACTCCCGCTTTCTTTTGCAGACCGCATTGCACTGAGAACAAGCATTGGCAGTTAATGTTGTTGCACTAAGGATATTGTGCTGCATAACTAAATACTTATGAGGCCCCAAAGGCGAGACCTATTGTCTATGCCAATGCTTGTCTTTGCCAGTCTTTTAGGCAATAACAAAATTAAAAGTTGAGTGTGATTAAAATCGGTTGTCTCCAGGTGAGTGTTTACTATGGAAACACATTAGAGAATATTTGAATTTGAGGCACCGTGAGATTTATTGGTAACAGAAATCCAAATTATAGATTTGGTATTGGTTGACTTTGGTTGTACAATATATAACATTTAAAGACTCTGTTGCTTTCGTGAACACTTAAGGAGTTACAGATTCGAAAATAAGAATGTTAGGCACAAAAACTTTCATAATCTGATCAGCTGTGCAGTGAAAAACTGGATTTTCCTGTGAAAATAACCTTAATTTTAAGATGGGACACGAGGTTCTTAGCATTTCAAGCCATATACTAAGGAATGGGGTTAAAGATTACCCATTTTGGCCAGATATACCCTTGTCGGTAGTGTCACATTTTTTCAGTCCTGAACCTGAATTTCAAACCTAGAGCATTAAGAGAATTGTATTAATTTGGTAGAATCTATATTTTATCATTAATATACCTAATACCAATGACTTGTAAGAGGAAAGCAGGAGGTGTGCTATGTAGATATGATGAGATTTGGCAATTCTGTCCATATTGCCTGCCAGAGCTGCAGACTTTTGAACTTGGGATTGAGGTTTGAGTCCTGGTTTCGGCTCAAAACCCTGTGATTGGACAAATCACATAATCTACCTGCTCCTTATGTGAGGCTACTGCCTGCCTGTTTCCTGCCTCACGGAGCCCACTTCTCCCACTTCAACAGCCAAAGAATCCCCCTCCGCCATACTGCTTCCCTGCGGTTCTTCTTCCTCGCTTGCGCACAGCAAGGATTCCAACCCGGGAATATTTTAGTACTGCTTCCACTGTCGATATGTGTGGATGACTGCCTCTGTTCCCCGAATGAGCCGCTCACTATGCAAAATAAACACAGCTGGCCAGCACTTGCCCACAGCTGTAGCTCATTATCCGCAGCGCAAGCGGGGCCTTGGGGCTTGAGGAGTGTGAGCCAAGTCCAGAGTTGGAGGAGCATACATAATCTACCTTTGCAAGTTCACGCTATATAAAAAATGCAACCCCCCCCCCAAAAACAAGGTATTGAGATGGCGTGCCCGCTGTGCTGTGGGTTACAGCTCGTCACTTTGTACACAGTGTTAGAGATTCATGTCAAAGTGTCATACCCCTCTTTAGCAACCTCCTGAGAAGTGTGCAGTGCTTTTGAGTATTGTTTGCACAATGGAGTGGTACGTACTGCACTTACCCCTGGTGATAAGGAAGTAGGTAGAAGACAACAACAAGCGCATATACAGCCATGGCGGAGGACATGCATAACCAAGACGTCTTCTTGAGCTTGATGTCGGGGCATTCCAGCAAGGCAAACGAAATTTGGTAAAACAACTCCATTACCACTCCATGCCAGAGACTCACAGAATCAGAAACTTGAAGGAGGCATTGGTGCCACCTACCAAACACACATGGCCTGGCCTGTGTCTGATAGAGACAAAAAAGAGACTACATTTCGCTGTGTGAGTGACACGGCCCTCTTAAAACTAAAAGATTTCTCATTTGTGGTCGTGGAGACACGTTTAATAATATAAAGCACAATGCAGCTTATTTTTCATTAAACTTTGTTTTTTTATGCTGCACGCCTGAGCGAGTCACTGCAGATATGAAGGCTCTGTTTGGTGTGCGGCGAAAGAGAAAGCAGCGTGTCAATTGCAAGACGCGGCGGGGGAGGGGCGGAGGAGAGTTCAGAGAGCAAGCGAGAGTCAGCTTGCTTCACAGAGGGAGACTTATATTCAATATATCGAGCACTGAAGATAGCGTTCAATGAGCAAGCGAGGACCGGAAACTGCTAATGGTGGGTGTTGGTTAAAGGTTAAGTTGGAAGTCTCAAGAAGTAAAGTAAACGAGTGGGAGGGGTGGGGGAGTGCATGCGCGCGTGCCAGCAAACACTTGAGTGGTGCATGCGCAGCAGTGCCAAAAGTTAAAGTAATCACACTGAAAGCGAACAGCTGTGCACCTTCACGCCCGCGTGAACCCAAGCTTTAGGCCAGCCGTGGGTAGCACTTTGAAATCCCACTTAACTAAAAGTCGAGCAAGCAGCGCATGCACTGCTCTAGGCTCAACCTAAAAATGGTAGTACTTTCTCAGTTTTTATATTTTTTCAGTAACATACTTATCCCACTCACCCAACATTTTTTTTAAACTGTATGCTCCCTGTTCTCCGACTGATCTGGGGTAGCCGGTAGGCTCAGGTGGGCTGGAGGGCTCTCACTCTCGACTACAAGCGCGGGGGCTTTAGTGTGTCCGATATTTATCTCTATTATCTTTGCGCACACGCACAATACCCACACTTTTGGGTCACGTCTCAGGATTTTTCCCCACATGTAGCAGTAGAACACTGGGACTTGCATCCCATCCAGTGAGCTCCATATTAACACATGAACATAGGACTACGGCCAGAGACGCAATTAACACTACTAACTCAACTCAGAGGTGGAAGTGGATGTTGGCGTTCCTGAGTAACTTGGCAAGTGGTTCCATGTAGATGTTAAAGAGCTGAGGGGAGAGCACTGATCCTTGAGGGACACCCTTGTTGACTTGCTGGGTATCGGAGGTGAAGTTCTTTTTAAATATGGGTTCCGGGACACTGACACTGCAAATGGTGTGGGGCCTTGGGGGCAGATTTTTGGCATCTAGCTTGGACGTGCTGGCAAGTGTTGGCATACTGGGCCGATGTGTTTGCCAAATTGTCTAAGATAATTGGGATCGACTTGCAGTGTTCCTCGCAGATATGCTTATTCGGCCTAGTCCCTTTCCTGAAGAGTGTCACGAGCAGACTGGCGAGGGTGGCAATGCTTATTGCAAAAAGACGAGTGGCGATGGTGTGGGATATCACGCAGAGTCCTTCAGCAGAGCAGTGGCTCAGGGACTTGGTATACTGCAGAGAAAATCTAGTGCTTTATGCGGAGGAGCTGCCATTGTCCTCCAGGCCAAAAAGACATCTGGGAGCCTCTATTGATATATTTGCGTTCTGTTGCACAGCCAGATGCCCCCGACAATGCATCCCTGTGAACATAATTATTTGTAATTACATGTACCGAATGTTATATGTAACTATACCGATGTGATTAGAATCTATCCCGTCTATGAATGCATTGCCGCCACAAGATGTTGATGGTTCTTTTTTATATAGTTGTACTCTTTGCGGCCTTTCTTGTACACAGTATTCGGCTTTATGAAAATCAATTAAAAAAAAGATTATTTTATGTAATTTCACCATCAGCTAGTTCAACTAATGGTCCATTGAGCAGAGGAAAACTTTCTGATCAGGGAAAAATTAGTTGAGAATAAGAAGTGACTAATCTTGAAATGGTAGAAAATCATAAACCTTTAATCCAGCGGTTATTGCCAGGCTGAGTGTGTGTGTAGGTGTGTTTTTGGGCCCAGGTAAGTATATGGTATTGGAGGACCTGTTGCTGGCGAGCCCCTGGATCAGTTTCGACTATTGATTGTTGATTTATGTTTAACAAAGGAGTTAAAACAGGGACTATTTTGTATATAAGTTGAGCGTCAGTGAAAGTAAAAGGGTTCACTGGTGAAACTTTGGTCTTGTATCACCTAGAAAGGGTAGCAGTGAAGGAGTAACAGGTTCTCTTGAGCTTGAACGAAGGGTAAACAGAGTTTTTTACTCAGTGTTAGGGGAGCAATTCTGAGTCTCCAGAATAAGTTGAATTCTTTTGTCACAAAAACGTATTTCTTTTACTCTTCTTTAACTGCATTCCGTTAGTAACAACGTTAAAACATTTGCTACTCTGCCTGTCCCACTAAACAAAAGAAAAGAGACTTGCTCAGAAGCAATCCTCTCATTTAACTTTTAATAGTGTATTAATTACGTATTGTTTAAAACTAATACACACCACATTGGACATAAAAGACAGAAGCTTGCCTGCGTGTTTACTAATAAGTAACTCAAGCAAAATTCTAAAATGGCTGCTAACGGGTAATCTTTATTGCGCATGCGTCAGCTGCAACTACGCAGTATGACGAGTTGTCGCTTGGAGGGAATTTCTTGCGCATGAGCAGACGCTATTAAGATGGCAGCTTGGAAGCTCACATGCTTGGCACCTGCTTTGCTGAAACACAAGCTATTTTACTAATGCTAATGCAGGAAAAGCATTAATAAATGAAATGGGATTAGAGTAGAAATAGGTAGTATACAGTGAAACCATTTATCTTTTTAAATTAACATTTGTCTTTTTCACTCTTTTGCTAGTACGTATTTTCGGCCTTTAGTATGAGTCCATAGTCTGTAAACCACCTGACCATGCCTAGTGAAATTGAGCCGGAATAGTGAAGAGACACTTGAACGCCATCTAGGACACAAAAGATACATACCCCGGAAACTAGCATCAAAGACTCTTGAAGGAATAGAAATGCATAGAAATTTTAACATTTGTTTCTAATAAGATGTGAATACGGGTGGGAATAAATTTTTTTTAATGAAAATGAAGAGGTTGGATTTATGAACATTAGACTGATGGACTAAGATGAAAAATAAGCATGTTGTGATGATCTTCCCTCCTTGCCTGTCCAATCAGTTAGTATTTTTTTTTACGATATTGAAACATTAATGGGTTGTGCATTAATATCGAAGAGTATAGTTGAGGTAGTCTTAGTTAGTTAGACATAGATTTGCTGATGCTGCAGAGCTTGGGATGCTATTGGAGTGACGAGAAATGCTGATGAAGAATCGAATGCAGAACCAGCTATCGTAAATTAAATTACTTAAAAGTTCGCGGAAGAATCTCGAGGAGGAAGAGTGTAAGAGAGGGGTGCTACGCAAGCATCGGTTTTAGAGGTCATCTATCCTGTCCTGAAGTCTTTGTCACCTGAACTTTCCCGGGGGACCCTTCCCAACTCCTTGGCCACGGGTTGGTTTTCACACCATCCTAGGTAATTGATATTTCTGTGTATGTTCAAATGTTCTTCTCTATCTACTCCTTTCTGAGCATAAGTCATTGCAATGTATAAAGTATGTGTTTGATGATTGATACATTGAATCTTTCTTCCTATGAGTTACTGAGACTGTACTGTACTTTGTAAGTGGTTCACATGAAATTAATTCAGATAAAGATTCAAAATATTTCCCGACTCTGTGGTCATTTTATAAATGTAAGAAGATTATTTTATGTAATTTTTACCATCAACTAGTTCAACTAATGGTCCATTGTTTAGAGGAAACAACTTTTTGATCAGTGAAAGATTATTTGAGAATAAGAAGTGACTAATCTTGAAATGGTAGAAAATCATAAACTTTGACTCCAGCGGTTATTGCCAGGTCATACCCAACTAATCTTCACGAATTAACACTCTTTCCTCTGGTTGATGGATAATTAGTTGAGTTAGTTGATGGTGATATTAACAACTATTTAACTAATCCTGGGTCCGCAGTGAAATAACCACAGACTTGGGGTAAGATTCATAAGCTTTATCTAAGATTTCAAGCATAAATTTGAACGTTCATTTACAGATTTACAGTGCAAGCACCATCATTCTTATCATGGAAGAAATTTTTTTTTTGTAAGAGCATTCATTATCACAAAATTGATTCAACAAATCATAAAGCAAAAGAATGGATAGATGTAGAGACAAAAGGCATATGGATAAAATATATTTACAAAGAAATGTGCACATTTGAGCCAAAATGATAATGATAAGGAAATACTGAAAACCACCCCTCTTTTCAAAGGACTGGTTCGGGTCCCCTGAATTAGGAACATGAGACAAAGACTATAGGACAAGATCAGGACAGGACAGACACTTACTAGTCTTCTCTATAAACCCGACGCACCAGGGCGCATCCCTCTTTTACACTCTCTCCCTCCTCTATGTTCTTCCGGAATCTTCTAATCTAATCAGGCTGTCATTTGAATCATGAATCTTCCCAGTCTGCGCTTCTCTTCTTTTCCTCTAGCAGCTCTCACCTCTCTCTCTCTCTCAGCATCAATGTCTACCTTGCTAACTTAAGTCACTCTAGTTATAGTCTTTATTTCTACATGTCCCACCCTCAAAAGTTGCAAATATTGATGAAATACTGAATATGATTGGACGGGGCCAGGGGAGTTTTCATCACACCATGCTAACATATTCATTTTTATTAATATTCTTATTGTCCTGCCAACCTTTCCCCTTAGCTCATTCTTTACTTTTAATTCTCATACATGCATTGTTGAAATATTTTTACATTTTATACCTACTCCATTGACAAGGGATTCTCCTCTCCATTGACAAGGGATTCTCCTCTCCGTTTACTCACGTCATCTTTCCTTGCTCTTTGGTAGTCATTCAGCTCTTGCTGTCATCGGGTCATATTGCGAATCCACTGAGCATGCGCGGCTCCCATTTCATCCAGCGCCATTTTCTCTTGTTCATGCACGATAGCGGGCCCAAATGTGCATTATCAATAAAAGAATCATAAACCGATGTTAATTTATCAAATATATAGTTCTCACTGTTCACCACCCACTTCTTCTCTATCCCATGTTGTAATTATTCTCTTGAGCAAAAGCATCAATAATAGCAGCTTTGCTTTCAGTTCAACCAAGCATATGTCGAGCATGTGGCTCCTCGAGACCACATATTAGCTATTCCTGCGCATGTGTGAGTTTTTCACTCTCAAGCGGGTTAGTCACATGTTTTTCTAAGTTATTCTGATTTGCACATGCGCAAAGCGTTTTTCCATTTTAAAGCGGCTTTTAGTTGCGTTGAATTTTATTCCATATTAATTAAGCATGCGTAACGCTTTTCCCCCATGTGTCAATGTCTGATGCGTATTAGTGAAGTTAATGACTTGCTCCGAGCAAGTTTCGTTTCTTGAATCCTTGCTCCATCAGTACTATTTAATTTGTAGCTTCAAGATGGATGTGCCAGATACAAATGTTTTCTAACCATAGGGACATATGCTGTGGTATGAAAATCTTGGCACCTCAGTAAGGTTGGAAGGACTGGAACTGAAAAATAGTAGACCATAATCAACAGGTATTTTGTAGCTTTTTACTCCGTGATAAGTGACTTGTAACTTCACTTGGTTTTGGAAGGAGCTGCTAACACATGTTTTGCCCCCTCTGTTGGTTTGCAGGCCTGTGGATTTTTCTAGACTATAAACATATGTGAAAACAAGTAGAAATTCTTTGAGGAACTGAGTGTAATCACCATAACAAACAACAAATGCCAGTTTACTAATAGCTCAATTGGATTATCCTCAGCAACAGCATGCCTCTCAGTCCTTTTGCGGTACAGGCATAGGATCAAGCCACCAGAGTCTATCCCTCTAGGGGCAGCATGCCACCCAAACCTCCCTCCTGCAGTTGCTGCAAAATCCTTTATATTGTCTTCAGGTGGCTCACAAACACCCGGTAGGAAGACCTAGCACTTTTTACCTCACTGGGTGGAGGAGTGTCACATTTGATCAATCGGTGCTTCAGATTATGTAACATGGTCACTCCCTGCACTTTTTGTCACATCCCCCGGATATGCCAACCATATCTCAGCACCACCCAGAAGACCCCTGTCCATACCCTGAGGAGAAGTTCAAGCACTCTTGGCCAGGGGTCTAGCCCCACCTGTATGGCAGTTAACACAGCCACAAATGTTATTTTAACCATAGGCATATTGTTTGCGGTATGACCATCTTGGCACAGCAGTAAGGTTAGAAGGGCTGGAAATGAACAATAATAGACAATAATCAACCGCTATTGTGTAGCTTTTTACTCCGCGATAGGTGACTTGTAATCTCGCTTGGTTTTGGAAGGAGCAGCTAACATATGTTTTGCCCCTTCTGTTGCCATGCAGGCCTGGGGCTTTTTCTAGGCTGTAACCATATGTGCATACAAGTCGAAATGGTTTGAGGAACTGAGTAATATCAACATAAACAATAATTGTCATTTTACTAACAGTTCGATTGGATTATCCTCGGCAGCAGCAGGCCTCTCAGTCCTTTTGCAGTAGAGGCAGGGGATCAAGCCTTTAGAGTCTAGGCCTCTAGGGGCAGCACGCTACCCAAACCTCCCTCCTGCAGCTGCCGTAAAACTCTTTTATATTGTCATCCGGCAGCTCACGCATACCCGATTTAGAAGTTCACCCTTGAATCGCTCTCCCCCTGCCAGCTTTGTTTCCTTGTTCCTATTCTCCGCTTAATCCCCCTCCCCCTTTCACATTACCCCCTTACCCTTCTATACGCCGTGAACCAACGGCTGTAACTTATAATTGATGTACCTAATGTAACAATGTGTAACTTGTAACCTATGTAACTCTCCTCATGTTAAGCGCTCTAATACCTCCGGGTCTAGCCAGCATTATATAAAACTCAAATAAATAAATAGCAGCAGAGACAACACCAACGTACCTCAACAACAGCATGCCTTGCAGTCATTGTGAGTTAGATACAGGTAATCAACCCAACAGCATTTGTCTCCCTGCAGCTACGTGATACACAGGATTCCAGCATCCGAGATCTGGACTTACTCTTACACCCATTATGTTCTGGTGCCAAAAAAAGGGCAGAGTCCTCCTTCCTAACCTCAGTCTGTTCCCTCTGAACTTTTTTCTCTGGAGGGACAAGTTCAGAATGCTCACCCTGGCACAAGTTCTGTCTGCCCTGGCTCCAAAAGACTGGGTGGTGGCGTTGGATCTGCAGTACACCTACTTCCATATCGCTGTCCAGCAATCTAGCAAATGTTATCTGCCGTTTCAGGTAGGCTTAGAGCACATTCTGTTCACTGTGCTCGCCTTTGGCCTTATCCTGTGCACTTCAGATGTTCACAAAGGTGGTTGCAGCCCATCTGCGGAAGTTGGGAATACCAACCTTTCCAAACATTGACAACTGGTTGCTAATGGCAGGCTTGCTTCAAACCACCTCCAGATGACAGCTGGCCTGCTGACATCTTTGGGCTTTTCCATCAATGTGCTGAAGTCACGCCTGGCTCCTTTACAATGGCTCCCAACTCATTGAAGCCATCCTGGAAATGGGGCTCTTCCAAGCCTATTCCTCACCTCAACGAGTACAGGAAATTAGAGTTATGATTCTGATGCTTCAGCTTTGACCTTGGTCTCAGTGAGAACTGCTGTGAGGCTTCTGGCCTCTTGGCCTCCTGCATCCTGCTTTTGAATCACTTCAGTTGGCACATGTGAGCTGTGTAGTGGAATCTGAAGTCTCAGTGGGCACAGCACCAGGGGTAACTTGTGAGATTACATCCAGTTGTTGGAGGAGTCTGCGAAAGAACTGTAGTTGTGGCTGTTCGCCCACAATAGGACTGCTGGCAGACCCCTCTCACTACCCCACCCAAAACCAACTATAATGATGAATGCATTGTTGCTGTGTTTGAGAGGTTGTCTGGGAGAGTTGGAAGTCCGTTGAATCTGGTCTTTGGGCGAGAGTTACCTTCACATCAGAGGTTCACCTGGGCAACACAATAATCATGTGGTATTGCAGTAAACTGGGCAGCATGGGTTTTTTGCCAGGAGGCACTTTGTCCCTAGAAGTTACTGGGCTCAGGGAATCTCAACGGTTACCTAGCACATGACAGGATCTTAAACGCCAGTTTGTCACATTCAGCTATGTTGCCTAGAAGATCATGAATGGCAGTTGCACTCCGCAGAGGCTCTCAACCCTGGGGTCCAGAAACACGTTTGGTGACGGCAGGCTGCCTACAGCCAGTCTGTGATCACACTAGGTTTGGTAGGTTTTCAGGGGGCACCTCTGAGGTGCCCTCTGGTTACATGGTTCAATACATCCCACTCTGGTATCAGTGTGAGTTTGTTGAAAGGAGTAGTTTGTTACCAAACACTCCTGGGTTCAGAAAAGCCATCATGGTGCTGGGGAACTAGAGTTTCCAGACCATGTACTCTATGGCTTCCCAGGCACTTGAAATATCCAAGAATGGCCTTAAATATTGTAGGGGCTCACGCAGATATGCTCACACCTGTGGTAAAGTGCACCATGCCTTAGGGATGGAAGGCCTGCTAGAAGGGTGACTTACCTATACCATAGGCAGTGCTACTTGGTATGGCACACAGGCTGTGTGCCATGTCGACTTTGTCATTTATGTCTGCTCCAGGCCAAGCATGCTGCAGTGGCAGTCTGCCTGGCCTAGGTAAGGGGGCCCTCTTCAGTCCCAAGGCCCTAGGTGCCCAAATACCATTTTCTAGGGACTTACATGGGGCCTGAAAGCCCAATTGTGGAACAGTTTTAGGGAAAGAACACTAGTACTGGGAACCTGGACAGCTGGGATGCAGTACTCTACAGTCAAAGTTAAATCAAAAGCTATGCGAAAACTAAGTGGGTACTGCAACAGAAATACATATTCTTACAAGAAGTAAAATTAAGCTTCCAGTTTCAGTATTGGACAAAAACTGCTAGTACAACTCGTTCTAGTCACCCCATCGTATGTTCTGCCTTAACTAGCAGAAAAAGCACAATCCATGCGAGACTTCAACTTAGATGAGGAGCTTTTACTCGAAACACAAATTAATAGACCTCCTGAGCCCTATGCTAAATGCATCTCAGCCTATGTTCTCTCACAGAGAGTTGTATCCTCCTTTCCCTGTTGTCCCTGAGACTGCCCTTACTAAATTTTATAAAGGATCTAAAACTTTGTGATTTGACTGAAGACCTTTGATCGTGTATCTGTGGTTAGGAAGCCTGTACACTGGTTACCTGTATGACAGAGGGTTAGCAATAAGGCTCTTTGTGTTATATGCAACCTTTTTACCAGCTTGGTAACACCTGACTGTTAACTGTACCTAATACCAATAAAATGTCATTGAAATCAGTCATTATTTTGTATGATTAAATAATTGTATATATTTACAAATTTGTATCCATCAATACATCGCAAAGATCTATATGGTGTGAAAGTGTTTGTGCTCGGTGCTCTGAAGAGTGTAACACTCGTGTAATGTAGAGAAATAGTTGTATATCACGAAGCTTTCTTAATAGACAACCCAAATAACAAGTTAAGATATGAATTTCATTTGGTTTGCCTAATTACTTGACAGTGTTTCAATTCTTATTTATGATGGGATCATCATCAGGACTTAAAATATATATGAGCCTGAGAAGACTTTGGCAGAAGGTTATAAAATCAGCACATACATGCAAAGTACACAAAATAAATTGCTGTTGGAGATCTGAATCAGTGGAGTGTTTTGGCTCGGTTGAAGTACTGGTCCGAAAAGGACAATGTGTAAGGGTAAAGTCTTGAACTTGAGGGAGAAGTAGATTGAAACCAACAGTGTGTGAAATGGCGTCTCTTTTCCACATCCTGACAGAGGGGGTCCACTGTGACCACACTCCTCTCAGCACTGCTGGTCGCTGCAGCTTTGTTTCGGTTCACGGTGCTTCTCCTTTTTTTAGCAGCCGGTTCAGCATTTTGCTGCTATTCACCCTGCTCTTCTCTCACTAATGCTTCAACCAAGCCTTAACACTCTACCCCATGTATTTCCTGATTTTGGTAAGTGCTCTCAAGGTCTTCTTGGGCTCATATACATTTGAAGTGCTAATGATGATCCTGCTATCACTAGGGATCAAAACGCCATGGACTAATTGTGCAAATCCAGTGAATTTGTATCTTAACTTGTTCTCTTGGTCATCTATTAAGAAAGCATTGTGATAAACACCTATTTCTGTATGTCACATGAGTGTGTCACCCTTGCGAGCACAGACACTTTTGCACTTCACTGTACATTGTGATTTATTGTTTGACGAACATTTGTGAATATGTACAATTATTGAATCATGAAAGAATGACTGATTTTCATGAAAGTTTTATTGGTATTGTGGACCATTGTTCTATTTTTTTTTAATTGACACCCCAGGTCCCTAGTGATCCTGTACTGAACATCTAGACTTAAAAAAATAAAAAAATATATATATATATATATTATTATTAGCAATTTCAACCATAAGTACAATACATTCTGCACAATGTGTACATCGCTTGCTATAATACACAGCTTTGGAATCTGCTTTTATACAAATGTGTGCTTCGAATCACCAATGGCGTCCCACTGGCATCACCCGATCATGTGCACTCCTAGCAGTAGTGTCTGTAATAGCCCATAGCATTTAATAAAAATTAACAGAAATTAAAAAACATCCAATAACCTCCCCCCCTTCTTTCCGATCCATACCATTTCAGTCTTTGTTTGTGACTACCATTAGATTAGCATAAGGCATTCCTTATTCAGGTGTTGGGGTGTGTCTATTCGTGCTCTGATTAGTCACCCTCATGCGTATCATCCCTATCTTGAGAATCTTGTGTGTGGGGATTCTGATCTTCCTGCAGCTCCGAAATCATAGATGCCCATGCTAACCTATCGTCCTCTGCTTTCTCGTCATGTCTTACAAGTCCTATCCGGACCAGCTCCACTGTTGCCCACTCACTTATATCCCCGTACCCAGTCAGAATGCTTCAGGGGTCTTGGTTGCATCCAGGCAATCACCAACTGTCTTTTGGATAACACTAGTCCCAGGTTTACAAATCGCCTGCTTATTTTTTTATTTTTAGGAGTTAGCAGTAGGCCCAGTAATACTGTTCTAATATCCTGCACGATAGTCCAGCCGAGGCTCTTCCCAATCTGCCTAATACTTCCTCCCATTAAAACTGCAATGTAGGGCAAGTCTAGAGCATATGAATGAATTTCGCCCCCTGAGCATGGCATCTAGGACAGCAGTTCTCCCGGGCAGAGGAATATTATGTGCAATGTACGCGGGTGAGATACACCTGGTGTATGACATTGTAATGAAGTAATTTAAAGCGTGCTTTCGTGCTAACTTTACCTTCCACCCCATGCAACTTCTGCTATTCTGCCTCCTTCAGGGGTGCGTCCAGTGCAGCATCCCAGTTCTGCTGAAAGCGCAGCAACTCATCCAGAAGATCCGCTCTTAAGGCTCTATATAAGAATATCACTCTTCCCCCCAGACCATTTCTAGCATAGTTTTAAGGATATTAGTAACTGGTGGCTCATCCGGGAAAGCCTGCCAGGCTCACGCCAACCCTCGATATTTTGGCATATTGCAAAAATTGGCCGGACCTAGATCAAATTTGGTTTGTGCCTTGTCTTGGGTCACGAAACAGCCATTACTTTATAGATCTCCCATCAGTAGACCGCCCCCCTCCCTCCAGGGACTAAACAACACAGAGTCCGCTATTGCTGCAAATGGACGAACTGCCCATAAAGGCATTTCTGGGGCATATGGGGCATGTCTGACTATCCTGCGTTACGCCTGCTCCCAGATAGTTGCCACATGTTGTACTATATAGGGATACCTATTAGGGACTAAAGAGCCCATCATCAATAATGCAGTCAATGAGACTCACCCATACGTTCCGGCCAGCAGATGTTTCTCCCAGTTATCGTTGTCATCAAACCAGTGAACCGCATATTGTAATTGAGATGCCATATAGTTCATGTCTAGCCGTGGAACTTTTAAGCCACCTCCCTCCCACTTCTTTTGTAATGTTACTAATCTGAATCTCCCTCACTTTTTCTCCCAAAAGAGTGTGCCAATGAGGTTGTCCAAGGTGATAAAACACTATCTCGGTATCACATAAAAAGAGTGTTGTAGGAGATACATACTCCTTGGGAGAATAGTCATTTTAACAATTGCTATTCGCCCCATAAGTGATAGGGGTAAATCAGCCCAGAAACGGACTGAGCCCCGTAGACCTACATGGACACTGCCCATATTGTCTGCATAAAAGGAGTCCGCAGAAGAAGCCAGGCGTATTCCTAGATATCGCTCCCCTTCAGCAGCCGACGGGAGGTCTACAGTTGGTCGTACTGCCGGTTGACAGGCGGCCGTCCCACCCAGTGGTATCACACTCTATTTACCACAGTTAATACCCAGCACCGAGCTGTCCCCAAATTTCCCGAGTTTACGTAGGAACACCAGGATGGATGTTCCAGTCTTGTAGTGTAGTTCCTATATTCCCAATAGGCTCTGCGCATTGGAATAACATAAACAATAGCTTAGACGTAGGACTGAGGTCGACTAAGTTTCTATTGAATATGTTAGACTTAATTGTGTGTGCCAGCTAGCTCAGAGGTCACTAGAAACTTTCTCGAGTAAACAAGAAGGTGTTTAGCTTTCCTGAATAGACAAGAAGGGATTAGCTTCTGGCAACCATATCACATGACAACTTTGTTCCCCCTGCAATAAGGAATATATCTCTAGAGTCGCGGAAACAATAGATAGCTATTTTACTCAGTTAATCGTGCATGCTTCGTTTCACCAGAAAATGCAGAGAAATAGAGAGACGGGCGTTTTCAATAAAAGGGTTATTTATTGAGCAGTCTTCTTTCTCATGCAAGAGAAGTTAATTGCCACAATTGCAATACTTGTCATAAAGTAAAGTGCGTACAGTAAAAGGAGTATTATGAAATAATACTATAAAAGCATTTATATGGTTTCTAAGCCATATGATACTTAAAATGGATAAAATACATACAATGATAAAATAATGACTAAACGTACTCAACTGTTGTTTCTAAGATACGCCTACCCCAGTGTACCTAACCTAAGCCTAGTACAGGGAAGGAGTAGATGAGTTACAGTTTTTGTCAAAAATCTGAATCAAGAATTCTCTGTGGGTCTAATCAGCTCCGTACCCTTAGGTATAGAATGAAGGAGGTCTTGTATCTCTCTCTCAGGACTCGATCTCCCAGAAACCCGCGAGGGTGACCGGAAAACACTGGAGCTGGATTTCTCGGCAGGAGAAAAGACAGCGTCTCTCACAGTGCGTCAGCAGGGGGGGTCGACTTCCTTCGTCACTTTCATCAGCAGGGCGTCGGGCAAGTGGATAGCCGATTCTGCTCCAAACCACCGTATCTTGCTTAAGGCAGATGCTGGTATATTTATACCTGGAAGGTGCCGAGTTTGACGAAAGGTTGGACATAAGACGTCACTAAGAACTGGCAGTTCTTTCAGGACTCTCAGGAGTTCTCGGACAAATCAAAACAGAAGCAGGGGAAATTCCCGGGCTGCTGGAAGCTTGGTTTGTTTAAGAACGCGTTGTACTTTCTAGGAGTCAGTGGGAGTAGCCTTACCGTATTTGGACTGCATTGGCTATGACTTAATATGAATGATTCTTATGCCTTTATAAGGATATGACTTATTATAACCACACAAGAGCATACATCTGGGATATCTAATTATGGTCCTAGATACATTCACAACACTCACTCCACGTATAATGTCCATCATTACTAAATACTAAGCAATACTAAACATATAACGATGCATGTGTTTTTCAGCCCACCCCAAAATACATAGTTTGGATTTGAAATGGTGTATACACGAAAAATGAGTATAATACTGTACGTTTTCAAGCAGTGGTATCATTCAGATAATGCATATTTTGTTCATTTAGAATGTTTGACTGAATGAATCACAAATTACATTTATGAAATGGCTCTTAATACAGAAGAGAAGGTCGAGACCATTTCATCACATATTTATACATGATTGTACATGTGCTAGATGCTAAGTCAAAATATTGTCTCTAGGTATTTTAAAAATAGAAATCTTGTTCTCTAAGAATAGTTC
The DNA here is from genome assembly GCF_964263255.1 of Lissotriton vulgaris. Classification (NCBI taxonomy): domain Eukaryota; kingdom Metazoa; phylum Chordata; class Amphibia; order Caudata; family Salamandridae; genus Lissotriton; species Lissotriton vulgaris. The sequence goes on along the minus strand of NC_141687.1, from coordinate 1,526,435,825 downwards.
TACTTTAACCAGAGTATCATGTGGCAAAAAAAAAAAAGGTAAATATTTTTGGAACTGGGGAAAAATAATTTCGCTTTCGGGAAGAAAAATAGTCCCAATGTTTTTCAGAAGTTCTGTTTATCAAAACTGAAGGCCGAATTCCAAGTTCAGGGAACACTGTGTGCTCGCTGTTTCAAATATTATTCCCGTTGTTAGGAGAGAGCATTACCTCAGATAGGCCGGCAAAACATTTGTCTACAACAGTAGGTGAAAGTTGGGCCAACTCCGAAAAAGTGGAAATAGTGCATATGTGCGATGCATTGCCATCATCGGTGTTTAGATCAGCAATGGTCACGGAAGGTTGTACCTGTGTGCCGCTTTCATCTTGTACCTTACCGCCAACTAATCGTAATGGTGAGGTCTCAACGAATGCCGTCATCAGAATGGGTAGCCGCTGGGGACAACACGCAGCATGAGCCGTTACCGAACCAAGCAAAGTATCAACATCCATCGGTACTGCTGATGGGAGTGTGAGACAGACTTCTAACAAGCATTCTTCTCCGCAAAGCAAGCATCTTAGAACAGGTAGGATGCAATCTTGCCCGATTGGTCTGAATGAAAGAAACCAGGTAGTATTCAGATCTCTTAGCCAAGCCAAGCCGAGGACTTTAGTGATCCGCTCTCGGTATTTTACTGCTAGCATCGTGTCTTCCATTGTAGCCTGAGTTTTGTCTGTGACTTGACTTGCCATATCGGAGCAGAAGGAACAAAAATAGGATTCCTGCTACGAGTCCCAAGATGAGAGGCAGGCCGTTGAACACAGTGCACAAAATTTGGGAAGATGCCAAGTACTGCTTCGGAAGGTGCTAGCAGCGCCAAAAAATAGTCTTAAATACATGTGCAATGCCGCTGGTATCAGACATGTTTAAGATTTGACTTAAAATTTCTACGAAATGTACGGGGCAATTTGTTGATAATAATGCATGGATCTCTGCTGCTGTCCTTGCAACTTGCAGATCATACGTTTCTTTAGACTAGGTTAAAGGCACATTTGTTTGTAAAAGAATAGACTTCATTCTTCTTAAAGTATCAATTCGAATAGAAGAGATATTCAAAGAAGGCCATATTGCCGCCTCCATGTCTGGTTTGCTGTTTGGATACAATACTTGCATACAACAAGTGACCATGGAAGTAACGCTCACGAGATAGGCTTTTCCTGGCACCATGCCACAACAGCTTTGGTCACTTATTATAACGTAGCTGCCGTTGGACAGCTGTCTGAAAAAAGGCTATGTGTGTAGCAGGGGTACCTTGCTGGTGACATGAAATGTTATTTGAAGAACCTTCGCAGGCTCCATGCAAGTTAATTCCTTGACACAGAAGTGTACCGCTTAGTGACTTTTTACAGTTGTTACCACTAAGAAATACTTCTTTCTTGCCCCCACTACAACATCTATGTGTATAATGTAAATTCCAGGTTTACTAGATGTATCCTTTACCCAACCTTTCATACAGGCCTGCTGGTATATACTTTTGGCAGTATTGTAACTGAAAAGTTGTTATTGGGATTGTAATGGTGCAATGTATCATCAATTCAATCACTGGTAGTTCTGACATTGTCAATGGCAATTTTTCTAGTTTTGCAATGCTCAGCACCGTATAGTCTGCACCTCTCTTTGCCAAAGAGATTTGTCTATTAGTAAGGTTATAAATAGAAAATAATAACGTTGTGTTGATTAGACGCCATGGCACGTTGCCTGAACGCAAATTTTATAACGTCCAGCCTAACTGTACAATAAAACGTAATTGGGACTGGCCATGTTGTAACATTAGCATGTCCTGTTCTATTATATCAATAGCAGAAGATACAATGCTGTCCAGTGAATACATTCTGGAGGATAGTCGTTAACCCATTGTCCACAACAGAAAGGGATTTTTCCAAATGAATACGATCAATTTCTCGTATTTTTTCTGCAGTTTCAATTTGTGTTATTTTCCAAGCTTCATTGTATGCTGCGTATATACCGGCGTATATGAAACGTTTTTGACGCTGTTTGCGAGGTCCCTTTAAGAAATCTCGCAAGTCAGCACCTTCTTTAAGTAAAGTCAAGTGTTGCTTCATTTCGGGTAGTGTGGATCTCTGTAGCCATTCGAGGCATACTTTTCCTACACTGTATGTTGTAACTATCCCTGGATGTTGTCTCTGGGAATATCTTGGGTCTGGCCTATTCTGTTTGAACCCCTGTATTTTGTTCAGGAATCTTATCTTGACAGTTATTAGTGTCTGTGGACCAGATCAACCGTTTGTTCCACTTAGGATTTGTTCTGTTTTATTTTAAAATATGGGACACGTCTAACCCCTCATCTGTAGTGTAGTGTTGTTTCTATCAGGCATAGGCTTCGGTATAGGCGAGTTGTTTAAATCTTTTATCTTGGCTAGGCCAAGACAGGTTGTTTGTTAAATGGGGTCATTCAGGAACATTATTTGTTCTGGGATCATGCAGGCTCTGAATAATGATTCTAAACCTTGTACCTGCCATTCTTTTGTACCCCAGATAGTTTTTGTCTCAATGTTGTTTTTCCAAAATTCAAAACCAAATTTAGACATTTTTTCATAAAAATGTTCAGAATAAATCAGTTTACTATTTGTCAACATGTTTTTCATTCCTGTCTTATTCATAATTTTAAAATAAAACGTTTCTGGATCAGTGACATTAAACCCTGAGAAGTTTGGGAATGTCTCATAAAATGTTTTCAAACTACCTTTTGGCGGAGTTGGACAATGTTCCCATTGATCACATTTCTAGGATTAGTAGATTTATGCAAATAATGATGCCCAAAATTATTCAAGCAATACATTTCTTCATAATTCGATGAACCCTGTAAATCATGTTCTGTAAATTTTGCTGACATTTCTAAATCTGACATCATATTATTAATATTTTCAAAGTCCAAATCATCAGAGAAAGTACTAGGTGATACAAAGTCACTTAAAGAAATCTTGAACTGATGTGGATATTTCAAGAGTTCAAGCGGGCCATAGATTTCGTAATCAGTATTTTCCCATGCTACACCACCAAGTATAGGAATGATGTTCACTGATGATAGTCCTCTTTTTTCAACGTGAGAGGTTCTGTGAGGTTTTAGAACCAAGTTCATGTTCTGACTTGCTGTGTCCATTGTACTGAATTTTCCATCAATCATTCTTCCCAAGCTTAATACTAAGATGAGCCAGAGCAGGAGGAAACGTACATCTAACACAATCCACAGTTCAATCCAGGGTGAAATCAGATATGTTTCTCCAAGTTGATGAAAGAGGTCTGTAATATTGTCTTTGAAAGTTTTGTTTGCTGGCTTGTCTCCATGTTCACTTGGATCATCGGAAAAGTCATCAAAATTGATAAAGTAGCCAGATGCAGTTCTGTCAATTGTTTGGATGACATCAGGATTGTTATTAATCTTTGTAGTTGCTTCTTCCTTTTTCATATTAGAATAGTCTGAGGCTACATCATTGTAGATCGGTGTTTCTTGACGAACTGTTGCAATTTGGGCTTCAAGAGGCACAAGTTCCATGGCTTTGTTGCATAGTCCTTTTTTATTCACTGCAGGTTTATCAAATGCGATTAGTGTCTCAGTTCAGTTCATACGTCTTTATTTCGAAATATTCCATCATAAAAAGACATTCATAAAACGCTCTACTCTAACTAATTACAGCATATACCCTACATAATAAAAAGCGTTAAAACTTAGTTAAAAAAGTTGATTTCTGAACACAATTCTCACCAAATGATGGATTAGACCTGACATACAGTCTAATTATATAAGATACATAAAACATGATTACATTTACAATTAGACGTACCAGGAGTATATTACAATTTAAAACAATCAATAGATCAACCAATACGTGTCAAGCGGGTGCCTTTGCTCTAATAATCCATGTCCAACCCAAATGTTTTGCTACAGCTATGGCCACAGGATCAGATGTATTTGTCCTCAGAAGCCATAGAGCCTCCACACCCACCCGTGTTCTCAGATTGTTACAGATTGATTTTAACCATTTTCTCCGGGGGGCTAGGTAAGCAGGGCACACAAAGAAAACATGGCCAAATGACTCTTTCTGATCCCTACACCAGGGACAAAACTCTTTGGACTGACCCCGCCATTTATTAGTAAAAGATCTCAATGGTAACGACCCGACCTTAAACTGGTGATATAGCTTCCTATCGCTACTCTTAGTAATAACATCCCAGTAATCCTCTAGTGAGGGGTCGAGCTTATAATCCAAAAACCTGCCAGTCAGAGAGGAATGGTCAGACTGGACGATAAGCTTGTTTCTTTGGGCCGCCCAATAGAGTGCCTTTAATTCCTTTTTGGAAGGAAAGGCATTATTACCAGGGGCCAACCACAGCTGACTAAGACCCATGTTATCCAATATAGATTTTACAATTCTGAACCAGAGAAGGTTACGTGATCCCACTATGGATCTAAGTTCTAAAACTTCATTAGCAAAGGGTGCAAGTTCCGGAGTTGACCATATTCTCCTCCACAAAGCAACAATCCTGAACCGGGCAGCTTCATCAATAGAATGACAGCCCAGGTCCAGTAACATTGGCTTTATGGGGGTAGATTGGGGGAGGCCAACCAAGTTACAAAGGAATTTGTTTTGTACTCTGACCAGTGAGGATAGATCCGAATAGCCCCAAAGGTCCACACCATACAAAATTGCGGAACTTATTTTAGCATTATATATTTTGAGTGCAGGACCAATCCTTTTTGTTAGTGAGGTTTTCTGTTCCTTGATAAGACACCCAGTCAGTTGGGCGAATTTCAAGGAAAGAACATCAAGCTGCGATTTCCATCTAAGCCTATTTTCTAAGACCACCCCTAAGTGAGTCCTCACTTGCACCTGCTCTAGCTCAATGCCGTTCATACTAATATGAACCACCAACGGCCTGTTATCCAGTATTAGGGGTGTCTTTCATAGATTCACATGCCTGAATCATTCCCCGTCGTCGAGACGGGAGCCTCCGGTACATAGAAAAGTAATGTCCTATAGACATACACATAGAAAATAGGCCTAAGGGCCTCACCTTAGTAGCCTATCCCTGTCCTTATGTAAAAAGGACCAAACTCTTAGAGCCAGCCAATCAGCTATGACCTCCCTCTAGAACCTTCCTGGCAGGAGCCTCAGTCCCTCAGATTTTCTACCGCACGTTGTGCTAGGGAGTCTCCAGCCTGAGTTCTCCTCAGGATCTCTTCAAAACCAACGACTTCACTAAAACTGATCTCTTCAGTCTACATCTCATCAAGACTTACTTCAATCCACTACTTTTGGCAGTAAGTGCTTCTTCCTACCACTTTCTACAATGTCTGAGTCCCAGAAGAAAGCCCTTTTCAGGGCCTGCACTTCGGAAGAAAAAGCTCCATGTGGAGGATAAGCATGCCTTGTGCGCCTTGATGCTCCTTGGAGCGGCTGCTGCGCGGACAAAATGCCATATTACATTACATTGTGCTTATATTGCCTTTATCCAGACCACGTCCCTAAAGACTGCAAAATATGTAGGTCTTTCCCCAACAAGACCTTGAGGGACAGAGAAGGTCGCCTGCTCATCTGGCTTGACAGGCTTAAGGAGAGAGACAATCTTGAATCTTCGGAGGGTAGCGTCTCAAAGATCTCAGAAGTCTCTCTAAAGAGGCCAAGGGTGACTTCCCCTGGCCCCTCAGACACTCCTCCTAGGAAGGCGCTAAAGAAGTCTTCAGAGGCAAGATCTATGACATCTTCAGTGTCTGCCAAAGATACCCAGACTTTTAAGAAGCCGGCTCAGTCATCTAGCAGGCATGCGCAAAGGATTACCACAGCGACGACGACTGTGTCGACGACGACAGCGTCGTCGGCTTCCCCAACGACGACGATAACTCCATCATCGTTGTCGGCAGGTAAACCTATTACGTCTATTATCCTGCTGAAACCGTCGTCGAAGTCGAAAACGAAGATTACACCGTCGACTACGGCGGCGTCGATGAAGAGCCCGCCGTCGACGACACCGTTGACGTCGACGAGAGTATCGACGACGAAGACACTAACGACGAAAGCGTCGACGACAAAGACGACGACGAAAACTTCGACGAGCCGTCGACGAGAAATGACGCGCCGACGAGAGCACCAAGGACTAGCGCACCGACGTCGAGGACATCGTCGACGATCAAAATACCGTCTACGGAAAAACTGTCGACGACGACTTTACCGTCGACGAAGACCCCGTCGACAGATGACTCGTTGTCGACACTGGCCTTTTCTGAGCCGTTGAAGAAATCCAAGCTCGTAGAGATGTCATCTCTAACACTGCCACCGTCGACGACTCCAGCGACGACAACAGAAGCTTCTGCAACAAGTTTTACGTCTGGCAAAATTGCCAAACAACAAATTACGCCGGAAACAACGTCTCCAAGTAAAGTGCAAACTCATTTGCCTACAGAAATCTTCCAGAGCGAAGAATCTGAGGAAGAGGACCTCCTGGATCCTGCAACTTCCATTTCAGACCTTAATGTCAAATGCCAGAGCACAGACGAGGAACAGGAGGACATAACTTACCAGGAACACTCGATCCACACCTGTGTGCGCATGGAGGTCACCCCGATGGTATGCCTACCGGTTTCTATTGTCAATGACCTGATATCTTATACAAGATTACAAGCAACGCTTCCCGGAAACACCGGCAACGGAAATTGGGAGTCAGACGCCTGCAGTAAATAATCCAGCGTCAGCCCCAAAACAGTCTCGACTTCTCCCTCAGGCCCACCAGGAGAGAATACAACCTCAGGTGGTAGTATCGTCAGACGACGATGATGATGATGATGAATTGGAAGAAGGAGAGGTTCAGGAAATCCACTCTGCCCATGATGAGGAGGATGAATATGTAGCATCTTCCCCAGCCTCACCCCAGCCACGCCAAGCAGATTCACCTCCTGTGGATATTGCTGGCTTCCATAAAATTGTGGAAAGGGCGGCAAAGCGATTCCATATGGTTATGGAATCAACTGAAACTGAATGCTTCTTACACGATTTCAAGGAGCAGACGCAGAAGTCAACGAAATCTATTCCCATAATAGAATTCTTGTGGGAGCAGGGCAAGAAACTAATGCTGACGCCCGCTTCTGTTCCTGCGGTTGTTCCACGCCTGGACAAAAAATATAAAGCCCCACTTACAGCGGCAACTTGCCTCAATGGACACCCGAAACGAGATTCGGTGGTTACACAGGCGGCCCAGAAAAACTCCCGCAACCCTTCCTCCGTCAGCACCTCCGGACAAAGAAGGCAGGAAGTTGGACACCATCGGGAAAAGATTTACGACAACATCGGCCATGACCATCAAAGTGGCCAATTCCATAGCTCTGTTGGGGCGCTATAATCGCCAGCTATGGGAAGACATAGTCCCCTATTTAACGGAACGGCCTGACACAGTTCAGGGTGAAGTCAAGGCACTGCTTACGGAGGGTCAAACCTCAGCAGCGGAAATAATTGATTGTGCCATTGATGCTGCCATGACCGGCTTTCGTCAACTTGCTGGAGCAGTAGTCCTACGCCGTCAAGGATGGCTTAAAGCAACGTCGTTCCGACAGGAGGTGCAATCAAAAGTGCTAGACATGCCCTTCGACGGCCAGCACCTGTTTGGGGACAAGATCGATGAAGCACTACAAACCATAAAGAAGGACACCGATACTGCCAGAGCAGTGGGTACCTTGCAGGCGCGGAACCAGTCCTTTCGAGGCAACAGATCCAGGGGACAATCCTCTTACAGAGGTTCCTATCAAAATAGGTCCTCGTATTCCTACCAAAACAAAAACCAATACCAACAGAAAAACCAACAGAGTCGTCAGTCTTCTTATGGAAGATCAAGCTTTAGGGGCAAAAACCAGAAGAGGGGCACTGGCGGCCGCCAGTGACCTATTACTCCAGCCAGTCCAGCCACCCTATCCCTCATTACAAATTGGAGGAAAATTGGCCCATTTCCTAACAAATTGGCAACTCATCACCACGGACAGGTGGGTTCTCCAAATAATAAGATTCGGCCATTCCCTGGAATTCACCACCATCCCTCCTACAACACCTCCCCGCAGACGGCCACACAAACATCTACGCCTGCTTCTCCAAGAAATTTCTGTGATGCTGAAAAAGGGGCTATCGAACGAGTTCCATCACCTCTGAAGGGAAAAGGCTTCTATTCCCACTTCTTTCTTGTACGCCAGAAGGAGAAAAAATGGAGGCCCATTCTGGACCTCCGAGCGCTCAATGCTTTCCTACGGAGCCAATCATTCAGGATGGTGACAATTCAAGAAATACTAGGCATGCTGGAAAAAGGAGATTTCATGACATCTTTGGATCTCCAAGTTGCCTACTACCATATCCCCATCCTCAAGTGTCACAGAAAATTCCTGAGGTTCGAAGTCGCAGGACAACATTACCAATTCAAGGTCCTACCGTTTGGCCTCAAGTCCGCGCCGCGGATTTTCACAAAGTGCCTCGCACCGGTGGCAGCTTTCCTGCGTCAAAAGGGTCACCAAGTCTTCCCCTACCTAGACGACTGGCTGGTGAAGGCACCCTCAGCTATCGGCGTGACCGAATCCTCCAACGCCTGCACCAATCTTTTTCAAAGGCTAGGATTAACTCTCAATCTCAAGAAATCCTGCATGATCCCTACAACGAACATTACCTTCCTCGGGGCGACCTTGGACACGGAGTGCGCAAGGGCCTTCCCCTCGATGGAAAGGACGAACAAGATAATATCTCTGGCCACGGTTGTGGCGTCAAGGAAGAACCTAAAAGTACGGACCTACAAGTCTCTCCTGGGCATGATGTCTTCCTGTATACTCCTCATCCCTCACTGCCGACTCAGGATGCGTCCATTTCAGGAGGCCCGCACGAACCAATGGACACAGAGTACAGGTTCTTTCGAGGACATTGTAAAAATAACACCAAAAATATCCAAGAATCTGGACTGGTGGAGGTGTCGCAAGAACCTATCTATGGGGCTGCCATTTCTACTTCCAGCAACGCCTCTGGTGATCACCACGGACGCCTCCCTGGAAGGATGGGGCGCTGTCCTCCTAGACCTTCGAATAAGCGGCAAGTGGACCACTCAGGAAAAACAGCTCCATATAAACGTTTTGGAGCTGAGGGCTGTATATCTGGCACTGCAAGCATTTTTACCACGCATCCAAAACTCCCAGGTGCTCGTCAAAACGGACAACACCACGACGATGCACTATCTCAACAAACAGGGAGGAACGCGTTCGCTCACTCTATCACGCGAATCGCAGAAGATCTGGAACTGGCTAGTACTACATGGAATCACGCTCAGGGCGTACTATGTACCAGGCAAGGACAATACCATTGCGGACGCCCTAAGCAGGCAAAGATCCCTCTCCCACGAGTGGGAACTGAACGAAAGCGCACTGACTCACATATTCTCACAATGGAGAGTACCAGGAATCGACCTATTTGCCACCAGGGGGAACGCCAAATGCCCAAACTACGCAAGCTGGCATCCCCAACAAGGGTCACTCGGAAATGCTTTTTCCATCAGTTGGTTCAGCGTGTTTGCGTACACTTTTCCTCCGTTTCCGATGATCCCAAGGGTCCTCAGGAAGATGAAGGCGGAACCTTGTACCCTGATCCTAATTGCCCCGTTCTGGCCGAGGCAGCACTGGTTCTCGGATCTTCTTCGCCTCTCCATCAGGACACCGATTCGTCTGCGACAGCACCCGAACTTGCTAACAATGTCCAACGGGCAAGTACAACACCCGAACCTGCCATCGCTCAGGTTATCGGCCTGGCTCCTGAGCACAGAGAGTTCTGTAGCCTAAATATCCCGCAGGAATGCAGAGACGTATTGGCAAAAGCGAGAGCAGACAGTACCAACAAAACCTATTCTCTCAAATGGAAAAGATTCTGCATTTGGTGTTCAGAGCAAGGCCTGCGTACGCTGCATATCACACCCGAACAGATATTGCCATATCTCCTGCATTTGGCACAGTCAGGACTGGCGCATGCATCCATTAAGGTTCACCTGGCGGCTATCTCGCGGTTCACCAGAACTTTCACAGGACCCTCTCTGTGGTCCAGTAGACTGGTAAAGCAGTTCCTAAAGGGACTTTATAGATCCTATAGATCCTATGAAGGTCCCTCCGACATGGCATCTCAACCTAGTCCTCAACTAACTCATGAGGCATCAATTTGAGCCCATTCATCGAGCATCCATCAAGTACATCTCGTGGAAAACGGCTCTCTTACTCGCTCTAACATCTGCCAGGAGAGTGAGCGAGCTACAGGCTCTGTCCATCTAGGAACCATTCATGCAGTTCAAGCAGGACAGGGTGGTGCTGAGACCAAATCCTAAATTCATACCGAAAGTGCCTTCAGACTTTCATCTCAATGAACCGATAGTCCTTCGGTCTTTCTTTGCGAATCCTTCCACCGCAGCAGAAAGAACACTACATTCTTTGGATCTCAAGAGGTGTCTAAAGTTCTACATGGACAAGACTAAGACTTTCAGAAAATCATCACAACTATTTGTGGCCTACAGCAGACCGAGAATGGGTCTGCCGCTCACAAAACAGAGCATCTCAAGGCGGATCTCCTCAGCGATAGCATTCTGCCAGGACAAGGCCGGACGGCCTTTGAGTGATCATGTTACTGCACATTCCACCAGGACAATGTCCACATCGGCAGCACTGTTTGCTGGAGTGCCAATTTTGGACATATGCAGAGCGGCGACCTGGAAATCGCCACACACTTTCTCCAGGCACTACTGCCTGGATATCGAACTTCAGAAGGATGCAGCAGTGGGCCAGGCGGTGCTTCGCCATCTCTTCCAGTGAGGTGAGCACTCCAACATCCCGCCATCCGGGTATGCACATTCTTTGTATTTATGATATTCTGCTTTATGCTATCATTCCAATGTTATATGATAATATGTGTATTGTCTAACATGCCTGTAAGGCAACATTACATCAGAAATGTGCATAACGTATTGCTAACTACTTTGATTCAGGCATGTGAATCTATGAAAGACACCCCTAATACTGGATAAGAAATGCGTTACTTACCTGTAACAGCAGTTATCCAGTATTGGTGTCTTTCATAGATTCACATGCAACCCTCCCGCCTCCCCTGGAAGGACTCTCATCTCTCTCTAACTAATTACGCATGCCTAGCTGAGTGCGTACGAAAATCTGAGGGACTGAGGCTCCTGCCAGGAAGGTTCTAGAGGGAGGTCATAGCTGATTGGCTGGCTCTAAGAGTTTGGTCCTTTTTACATAAGGACAGGGATAGGCTACTAATGTGAGGCCCTTAGGCCTATTTTCTATGTGTATGTCTATAGGACATTACTTTTCTATGTACCGGAGGCTCCCATCTCGACGACGGGGAATGATTCAGGCATGTGAATCTATGAAAGACACCAATACTCGATAACTGCTGTTACAGGTAAGTAACGCATTTCTTTTTAGTTAGCACCATAAATTTGGTTTTACCCTCATTAACCTGGAGATCGTTGTGCTTGCAAAATTCCTCAAACTTATTTAATGCAGTTTGGAGCCCCTTTTGAGTTTTTAGATAGGATAAGGGTGTCATCTGCAAAGATGAGGAGTGGGAACTTAGTGCCACCTAAGGCGGGGGCATCTGTCGGTGTATCCGCAATATACTGCACGACCCTGTTGATAAATAATAAAAACAGAGTTGGTGCAAGTACACACCCCTGGCGGACACCATGAGTAACAGGAAATCTCTCTGTAACCTGCACCTGCTTGCCCCATCTAACCTGCCCAAAGTTTGCCTCGTGCAGTCTTATTACTAAGTCCAAAAGATCTCGCGGCATACCCATGATTCCTAAAGCATCCCATAACTTAGCTCTTGGCACAAGATCGAAAGCAGAATTTAAGTCTACAAACGCTGCATAAATAGTTCCTCCACCCAGGGTCACCACCTTCCAATAGATGAGAATAAATCTAAACAGCTGGTCGATCTGCTGGCACAGGATCTAAAACCAGCCTGCATGGAGGATAAAATGTTCTCAAGATCCATCCAAACCTGAATTTTAGCCAACACCATCCTAGCTATGATTTTCTGAATTGCGTCAATTAAGCTAATGGGGCGATAGTTCCCCGGGGCCGAATGGTCCCCCTTTTTAAATATAGGTAATATTTCGGCCCCCTGCCAAGAGTCTGGGATCGGAGCCCCATTCGCGATGGCATTGGCTAGTATGGTGATGTACGGCACCCAATTCGACGAATCATATTTAAATAAGTCTGCCGGAATACAGTTCATACCTGGAGCCTTTCCAGCTTGTATCGGACCCAGTACAGTCTCTGCATCTTTATTCATAAACACTAGGGGAGTGCACGGCGTCCAGGTCAATGGGGCACACACAGTGGAGACGCAAACAGTTTCTATTTCAGGTCCCCTAAACTGGGACTTAAAATAATCAACCCAGTCATCTGCAGATACATGATTCGCTGGGACTTGCGATTCTAGGGTATTTCCCCTTTTAACGATCTGCCAAAACTTGGTCAGATTTCTAGACCTGCTTGCCTCATATAGGTCCTGCCAGTATTGGTCATCCCATTCTCTCTTGGCCACCCTTTGGGTCTTTTTATACTCTAAACTTGCCAACCTGATATCTGCAATATCGCTGGATTTTAAGGCTTTAACCAAGGAACTATGTGCCTGTCTGCATGATTTATTATACCATTTATTTCCTGATTTAGGAGCCGAAATTTTCCCGGGCTTAAAGCTTTTAGAAAAAAGAGCTTTCAGAGTACTGAAAAGCTGCTCATGGAGTGCACTTATATGCGCCAGATGGTCCAGGGGGTCAACCAATACCTCAATGGCATGCAGGGTTGATTAAACTTCATGTAAGATCCTGTCCAAAACGACGGGATCTTCCACTACCCTACTTCACCGAACCCTACGCCTGTCATTTGGATGGCCTCTGCCGTGACACTCATTGACTCTAGTACACTCTGGGCTGCTTTCAAGTTTTAAACTGAGCACCAACGGATTATGATCACTCTCGGGACGGGCGGACACAAACATATCCTCCAATAGCGACCAATACTCCGCTTTAATTAAGATATAATCGATTTGGCTCGTTCTAATACCATTATCGAATGTAACCCTACCTATTTTATCAGAATGTGATCGTCCATTGACTGCTCTCAGCCCCCACTCAAGGCACAGTCCCAGCCAATGTAGTGCTGCCTCGGTCCCTTTTTTAATTGGTTTTAATTCACGGGGAGGGACATTCCATAGCATGTCTACTTCTGCATAGAAGTCCTCTCCTTCCCCTAATAGGGGCTCAAAAGTACAGTTGAGGTCCCCAGCCACAACTACAAACTTGTCCCGCCCCAGGGAGTTGAGAAAGAAATCTAGCTCATTAATAATCACAGGACTCTGCCCACCAGGAAGGCCACGGGCATAGACATTAATGATAAAAATCTCCCAATGGTTAGGCCTGGTAAGCTTTATCCCAAGAATATCTGGGTTATATACTGTCACTTCTGGAGGCCTGTATCTAAGAGACTGCCTTACTCAAATAGTCAAACCACCTGACGCTCTACCCATTCTGGCCCTGGTTGCAGGTTTATAGAAATTGAGATACCCTAGGCGGTGGATAGGGTCAGGGGCCCAACTTTCTTGAAATATTAAGATGTCATGGTTATCCACAAAATTGGCCCACTCTCCTATAACTAATTTGCTTTTCAGCCTTGCAATATTCCACGAAACTATTTTGAGAAGAGCATCCTGTGTGGTTAACTCATTAGTCTCTCAGTTTGAACCTCTTGGATTGTAGCAATGTTTGGTCTTCTGCTACTTCTTGGGAGTCCACTGGGCCTACTACTTATTATTGTCCACATGGTTGTGGTTTTACCAGGTCGATTGATACAACTCGGTTCTCCTTTTTGCCAGCAAGGGGTGGTAGTACTACTGATCTTGTTCCGCTGATAGCTAAGACAGGTACTGCTTTTCTGTAAGAAGGCCCAAATTCCTTCTTCACCGCGATCTTTTCTCTGACCAGATCCCCAATCTTTGGAATCCAGACAGGTCTTGCTGGGACAGGTGGTATATCTTCAGTGGCCTTTGGCTTTAGTTTTGTGTTACTTAGACTTCTTCTTGTTTCATTCAAGTCCTGTAAAACAGCCAAACTATCTTTGATATCAAAAGCTTTTTGTTCAACCACTGAAGTCTGACAATCAAGGTCTTCGATTATCATTCTTGTACCAAACAAAAGTTCATACGGAGTGATTCCACCCAGAGAATTTCTTGGCAGTTTGTTAAGACTACGTTGGACACTTATTAGATGTTTGACCCACCCATCACCCGAACCTAATACCCTCGCTGTTATAGATTGCTTTATGTCACGTTTTTTTCTCCCCACTACTGCATTTCCCTCAGGATGGAATGGACTTGAGTACCGCAATGCAATGCCCATGCTGGTCATGGCCTCCTTGTAAGCTCGAGAGCTAAACGCAGGACCCTGGTCAGAATGCAGCATGTCAATTGCATATGTGCCGATAAAGACTCGCAAATCTTTTATAACCATTCTGGCGTCAGCCGAGCGCTGGGGCCACATCCAAATGAATCTCGTCTTAATATTTATGGGATTGCATTTGTCTGGTCGGACGCCTGCGTATAGATCGTATAATGCTGTCTAACAGAGGTGTCTGGGCTGGTATTACTGTGCTAGAGTCAGATATCTGGTCCGGTTCATACCTGCGATCTCTTTTGCAGTCTTGACACTCCATTGCAAAGTTATAAACTTGCACGCTCCTTCCCGGCCACCAGTATCGTGATTGCAATTCTATTAGAGATTTTAGGATCTATTGGTGCCTTAGACCCAATCCTATGTGGGCTTCTTGAATCAAGAAGACTCACTGGTTCGTGTTTGGAATTACTCTATCCCCCACTCCAAGGATTTGAGCAAACGGAACGGAGTTCACAGCAATTATGTATGTATTTCCGAGTGGATAATTCAGAGGTAACGCAGCATAATTGCCTTCCATGGAGGCTTTTTCTGCAAGCAGCGTTTCACCATCTATGTTGTTTTTTAGAGCGCTTTTTTGTAGCTACGGAAGCCGAGTGACCAGCTGCCGCTGTGGCTTTTTTAGCCAAATGAATTCCCTACAACATGATCGCCATCACGTTGACGACTCTGCGTATGTATCTCGTGAGTCTTTTGTAGTTCTTTCTGCAAAAGAACTACTTGTTCCCAAAGTTTTTTATGTTTTATTGTGCCACCTCTTTCCTCTTTGTAACCATTTTTAATCCAGGTCTGCATGGAATTATTATAAGATGCGACGCAATAAAGCGAGTCGCACACTATTAGTGTGTGGAATTCACGATCTGCATTTTCAAGCGCCATCTTCAAAGTTCGTAGTTCAGCCCGCTGAGCTGTACAGTTTCCAATTGATTCAGTTTTAGTGACCATTTGTCTGAAGTTACCTAAGCGCCAGCGACCTTTAAAAATCGCACACGCTGAATTGTAAACCTTTTTATCCACAAATTAGTGTTGTGCAAATCTATCTGCGTATATTACACAGGTGAACTGTTCCAGAGGCAGAATTTCGATCGACAGAGGACATTCTTTTTCGTATTCTAGATGTTCTAGATTTTTCATGTTAGGATCAAATTCGTATACAACGTCTGGTGCAGCAAGAGAATTAACCCATTGTATCCATCTCGGATGTAATGCTTTAGCATTTGGAATGCTTGCTCTTGTTACTGCTTCTAAAGCAGGTACTGGTGTAACGATTATTATACGTTTACCTTGTGCGAGGGCTCTTTCTTTTGCTACAGCAGTTTGTACCGCAGTTAGAATTTTCTCAGTATAACTGAATTTAATTTCAGCTTGTGTGTACAAGTGTGATTTGTAAGCTATTGGTACTGTTTCTCCCTCATTGGAGGTCAGGTATGTAAATCCGCATCTTCCTGGGATGACTCGGATTACAAGGTTGCGTTCGTTTGCAGTTTTGTTTTAGTTAACATGTCTGTAATGATCGTAAAATTTCTGTGTGTTTTTGAGTCCAATTAATTGGTTTGAAATCAGGTTTTATTAATTCGTAGAGCGGTTTAACCCTCTCTGCATAAGTTAGAATGTAAGTTCTTCCGGAGTTCAGGAAACCTAGAATTGATTGTAAGTTTTTCAGCGTTTTTGGAGCTTGGAGTACTGCACACTTCTCTAAGAAGTTGTCTGCTAGGCTTTTGCCTTCACTTGATAATTCATATCCTAAAAATAGGACTGTCTGGTGTGCAAATCGTGACTTTTTATAGTTAAATTTGTACCTTTCAGATGCGAACCCAAGTATGATGGTGTTCACTCTTTTCAAGTGGGTCTCCAGGTCATTGTCTGTAAGATAGATGTCATTGACCTAGGATAATGCCTCATCATGCATTTGTAATAACTCTGTTACCCTGGGTGAAAATAATCCTGGGCTGTTCTTGAATCCCTGTGGGAGACGACAAAATTGCTTTTGGGCCCCCATGCTGGAGAAAGCGGTCAAATACCTGCTTTCTGGTGCAATTTTTGACAGAAAAAAACATTTGAAATATCTCTTGTCGTTTTATATTTTTTGCGCACGATATTATTCATTAGTGCTGCACTGTGAGTTTTGTATTGCAAATGTTTTGTAACAAGAGTTTAGGTGTCTGTAGTCCGAAACTAGACGATATGAAACATCTGGCTTGGAGTCAGGAAACAAAGGATTGTTCATTTGTGAGGTACATGTTTCAATCACCCCCTGATATTCTAGTATGATCTGTCACAGTCCTCCACATGTGGTGCAATCCCCATTGGCAGGCAGATTGTCAGAATTCTGTGTTTTTCGTGAGGGGTAGTATCAGGAAATACTGCCTCTATCTGAGTAATTTTTTGAGCTAACCAGAACGGAATTTTTTCCAGTTTTGCGGGTATTTTACCAATGACTGATTGAATAGTCTGTGGTGTCATTTTCTTTGTATTCCCCTGGTGAGTGGTGTGCTGTGAAATTTGTATCGCTGGTTGGACTGTTCAAGTACGCATGACATATTGTACCAATTGTCTATGTATTTTAATTAATTCTTGTAGTTGAACTAAACGTTCTCTGTCTGACATTTCTTCAATGTTAGGATGTGGTGTATAGCTGGCCAGAACCGGCCATGTGGCTCCTGGTCTACCTAGTGGACCGAGCCTGGTAATGTGATTTTGATGTTTTAGGGCGCCATTAAACCAGAGCTCATGCTCCTGGTAAGTTATTGGAATTTCAATTTCCTCGAAAGGAGTGTATTCCGCTGGAGGTTCCCCTACCTTGTAGTAGTGGAACTCGTGTGTTACAGCATTTGCTGCTGGAAAATTTATCCATGAATAGAATACCTCTGTATGCCGATACTCGTGTGCCTCGACAACAAATATTACTGTACCACCTCTTGATGATACTCTGTTTTCTATATGTTTAATAGTTAAGGTTTTCCTTACATTTACCGGGATGAGTATTGCATCCGGTTGATTTTGTTGGAGACTTGTGTCTTTCGTCAAAAGTTGAGCTGCTAGTGTAACTCTCTCCATTCCGTCGTCACTTTGTCATTTTGCTGACAGAAAGTTTGCAGAGCAAGTTTCAAGGAAACAAAGATTAGGTGCACAATATTTTGGAACACTGTATATTGTAACGTTGACTAAACCAAAAACTAATACATAGGAATCTCTTCCTACTAAGTTTTGGCTGATATTAACCTTTTACCCACTCCAGAGGTCTATTGGAGTTTTTACGGGAAAAGGGGTCTGTGTGAAAAGCACGACTGAGTTACTCGAGTATCTAGCGTTAAATTATCGCCTTACCAAACGTTGGGCGCCATGTAGTGTAGTTCCTATATTCCCAATAGGCTCTGCGCATTGGAATAACATAAACGATAGCTTAGACGTAGGACTGAGGTCGACTAGGTCTCTATTGAATATGTTAGACTTAATTGTGTGTGCTAGCTAGCTCAGAGGTCACTAGAAACTTTCTCGAGTAAACAAGAAGGCGTTTAGCTTTCTCAATAGACAAGAAGGGATTAGCTTCTGACAACCATATCACATGACAACTTTGTTCCCCCTGCAATAAGGATAGCTATTTTACTCAGTCAATCGTGCATGCTTCGTTTCACCAGAAATGCAGAGAAATAGAGAGACGGGCTTTTTCAATAAAAGGATTATTTATTGAGCAGTCTTCTTTCTCATGCAAGAGAAATTAACTGCCACAATTGCAATACTTGTCGTAAAGTGCGTACAGTAAAAGGAGTATTATGAAATAATACTGTAAAAGCATTTATATGGTTTCTATGCCATATGATACTTAAAATGGATAAAATACATACAATGATAAAATAATGACTAAACGTACTCAACTGGTGTTTCTAAGATACGCCTACCCCAGTGTACCTAACCTAAGCCTAGTACAGGGAAGGAGTAGATGAGTTACAGTTTTTGCCAAGAATCTGAATCCAGAATTCTCTGTGGGTCTAATCAGCTCCGTACCTTAGGTATTGAATGAAGGAGGTCTTGTATCTCTCTCTCAGGACTCGATCTCCCAGAAACCCGCGAGGGTGACCGGAAAACACTGGAGCTGGATTTCTCTGCAGGAGAAAAGACAGCGTCTCTCTCACTGCGTCAGTAGGGAGGGTCGGCTTCCTTCGGCACTCGCATCAGCAGGGCGTCGATAGCCGATTCTGCTCCAAACCACCGTGTCTTGCTTAAGGCAAATGCTGGTATATTTATACCTGGAAGGTGCAGAGTTTGACGTAAGGCTGGACATAAGACGTCACTAAGAATTGGCAGTTCTTTCAGGACTCTCAGGAGTTCTAGGACAAATCAAAACAGAAGCAGGGGAAATTCCTGGGCTGCTGGAGGCTTGGTTTGTTTAAGAATGCGTTGTACTTTCTAGGAGTCTATTAGAGTAGCCTTGCCGTATTTGGACTGCATTGGCTATGACTTAATATGGATATGATTCTTATGCCTTTATAAGGATATGATTTATTATAACCACACAAGGGCATAAATCGGAAATATCTAATTAGGGTCCTAGATACATTCACAGCAGTCTGACGCAGACACAACAGCGTATTGTCTGCATATAATGAAATTACATGGTTAATTAATTAATTAATTGCAGGTTTATATAGCGCTAGGATCGACTCCCGGAGGAGTATCTCCGCGCTTCGACCGCTGCGAAACCCTTCCTGGCTTCCCTGAGAGATGGTCCCTTAGTGGGTATCTCCAGGGTGAGACCAGGCATCCCCGGCGGTCTGGTGGGGCCGTTAGTGAAGATGAGGCAAGCTAATGCCCAGAGTTGCCGAGTGTGATCGCTGATCAGAGTGGGCACCGAGGCGAGAGAATTATCGAGTCCGCTGACCCTGGTCCAGAAACCTGCCACGTCGGGAATCGAACCCTGGTCCCGGGCCGTCCTCTGCTCTCGGGTCTGCCGCCTCTAACCAGTGAGCCACACTACTTCACATTTGTTATGTTATTGTATCCCCCAAGGGTCCATGACTGCCTGTATTCGGACCGCCAATGGTACCAAGGCTATCGTGAAAAGTAGGGGCGAAAGTGGGCACCCCCTGCCTTGTTCGTCTGCCTAGTTTTATCTGTCTTGACACGGTCCTGCCCATTCCCACTCTGGCCGTTGGAGCTGCATAAAGGAATTGTGCCCATTTAAGGTACCGCTCTCCAACTCCCATGCCCCTCAAGACCTGCCACATGTAAGGCCACTCCAGAGTCAAATGCTTGCTCAATATCAAGGAATACCACCACAGTATCTGAGTCCGCTAAGCAGGAGAATGCAAGACATGTACCAGCCATTGTAAATTATAGGTAATATTCTGTCCAGGGATGAACCCCGCCTGGTCTGTGTGAATCAAACATTTCATATAGGGGAGGAGGTGGTTAGCCATAATACCACTCAGTATCTTGGCATGTATATTCAACAAGGAGATAGGCCTATAGGAGCTTGCCATATAAGGGCCTTTGTCTTTTTTGGGGAATCATAGCCACTAGTGCTTTACTCATAGTGGGCGGGCAGAAGCCATTCTACAACATCTCAATTTAGACTACAAGTAGTCTATACACTAAGAGCGGCGCAAAACTCTTATAAAACTCTGCCGGGAGTCCATCCGACCCCCGACTGTTCGCCGGTTTAAGGCGCCCGATAAGCCTAAGAATTTCATCCTTGGTGATTGGAGAGCCCAGCGCCTCCTGCTTGTCTTTGGTGACGGTGGACAGTTGTACCGTATCTAAATAATCTGTCAGTTGGCTCAATCCCAGGTCTACCCGGTTAGTATAGACGACATCTAGACTTTTATATTCCACTTCACGTTGTTGCTAAATACCCCTCTTATAATATAAACCCAGAATGGGGAGATTTGTGCTTAGTTTTTCAGGCAAAAACTTTTCAACATCATCCCTTTATAATTACAGTTGGTCGATTCACCTTTAAAATGGAGATCATTATCTGTTTATTCTTTGGTCAAATTTTCCTTAGTTCAGTGGTGTCATTAATTCTGTATTAATCAAGTGAGTATTTAATTGCTCTTCTAGTGCCAAGATGCTATTCAGAGTAAACCTAATGCTCTTCAGATCAAGAAGTGGCTAGCTTTCGCTGACTAGAAGTTGTGTTTTAATAAGATTCTTGGTAGAAAATAAGATAGTCCATTGGATTGTGCTTTCATTATGGACCGCTGCAAAATATTGAAAACTCTATTTCTATATGAAGGGGTTAGATTGTACAGCTCACATTAAGTTCTTAAATACTCATGTTCAGAAAAGAAGTCCCAATTTTACTTGTTTCTTGATTGCCAAATGTATTCAGGGAGTGAGAAAAGATTTCAGATAGTCTCAGATTCATTCATGTAGCGAGAACAGTATTTGAGACAGTCTTAGAACACATAGACTAGGACTTCGAACTTCATAAGTTTAATTAGATGATAATAGGACCAGGCAATACAATACCTTAAATACTCAGAGTATTGTTAACACATACTAATATATTGCATGTTTTAAAAGGACATGTCTAGTCTTGTATCACTAACTGTATGCACAGAAGAAGATTATGTGAATAAAACAAATCTGTTCTCTAATCAACTATAACAAAATACATTATCTCGAGAGGAGTGACATTAAAAGCCAGGACTTGGAAAGACTCTCCCCTTCCCAATCCTGTATGTAAGGAAAAATATAGGACTGGGTAGGAGTAACTAATAGTTGTCTTGCAGGAGCAAGAGTGTGAGTGGAAAGCGGAGCAGAGCAGAGCAAGAGCGGCAGCACAGCAGCAGCAGGGGCAGCACAGCGGTAGTGGTATTTGGCAGGATCAGTTCGGATCAGTGAAACCACAACACCTGTAGCCGCAACTGTAGTCTGCAAACTCGCGACCCAGAGGCCGCAGGAGGCTTGCTCTGGCACCGCGGGAGAGCTCTGGCGCCATGGAGCCTAGGCGCTAGCAGTTGATTGAGCCCCAGTGAGGTGTATGGAACTTGAGGCAGTGTTTTGTCACGTCACCGTCAGCAGGGGAGGTGAGTGAGTGAGTTCTGCTCGTATTCAGAGAGCTGGTGCTGCCGGTTAGTGCCTGAAGCTCGGCTTGTGCTTGGCTTGCCACCCCAGCTGCCACCTCTTGTCCACCTTGTCTCACTTCACCTGTGCAGCTGTGTTTGCAAGGAGAAATATCGTTACGTTAGCAATCAAGACCTCGGCTGCTGTTCTAGTTCTGTTCTGCTCTAGTTCTAGTCCAGGATTTTCTACGCTCCTTGAAAGCCTGTTGAGAGCCCGTTTCGAGGGCTGCAGACGCCGGCGGATAGTGATTGTATCTGGAATCTGACGAGCTGCTGAGCTAAGTTTCGTACTTAAGTCTACCTCAGCCCACCACTACACGCCACGCCGCTGCCTGGTCGACGTCTACAGGGGAACATTTTTATACTTCAAGAGCATTTCAGCAGTTGAGGTGGTGGTAGTGGGTGAGAGGCGTAAGTCTCTATCCTATGCGCAAGATGACTTCAAGAAAATTACTCTCCGGTCGCGTACTTACCTCATCTCCTAGCTGTATAAGGAAATTGAGGAGATCATATGGTGGAACTAAAAATTTACAACATCTTTGCTATAAATCTCAATCTCAATCTACTATCACAGGTTTCTTTCGTAAAGCTCCCTTGACTGTTCCTGCGGAGGCAATATTGGGACAAGGTAGCATGCATTCCAAGTTTGCCTCAGTAACATCGCCCCTCCTGTCTACAGGGGAAGCTCAGGGAAACCCTTATGGTTCCACGGGGAGTCTGAAAATGTTATAAGAAGGGGCAAGGGGCCAAATAAGATCAGGCACGGAAGATGAACCAATTAGCTCTTTACCGGATGTATCTTCAAGGACAAACTTGGTTCCTGGTCCTTGTGAAACGATTCAATCCAATGGTTCCAACAGTCACAACATAGCCTATACACCCCTTCGAATACATCAAAAACGGAGTTTCCTGCTGTTGGTATACCTGTTGCTTCGGACGCGGATCTGCACGCAGTCATGGGTTCGGATCATCCTCTTAACCATCAGAATCAGGAATCCACTTCATTGAGCAGAAAATAAATCATCCAGTAAAATCGAGGGTACATATGTTGCTACTATGGAGGGGAACATCGGCAAGGGACTCTGTGTAGAGGGTGTGCTTGGGGGTGTTGTAGGAACTAGGGAGGATGCCGGGAAGGATATTGTTGCAATGGTGGAAAAGGCTTCTTTTAGTGGAGAACCAAATTTAATGGAAGACTTTACACTCCCAGACATTGACACTGATGTTCAAACAAGGGAGTGGGGAGCCATCAACATATACCCTGCGAAGAACTCTGTAAAGAGCGGGTATCCAATGAGCATTCCGAAGGAGAAGAACATTTGCACCGTATACACCCCCCTCAGGCGCCTCTCAATGCCCCTATTATATTGTAGTACAAGTCCCCTGAATGGTAACTCTGTGGAGTCCGTCTACGATGCTCATGATGTTCATGATGCATTTTTGCCTTGTTCACAACCAAAGTTGGATAACGAGAGGGATGGTGTGCCTTCGGAATTCTTTGTATGCATTGAAAGACTCTTAAGTTCTATTTTGTCTTTATTGGAGAAATCTGTTTTTAGTTCAGATCATATGCTGGAAATGATCTCCGTAATGCTGTTTGAAATACAAAAAGTAAATAAATTTGGCACCATTATTCCGCCCTCCATTATACCAGCATGATTGGATGAACAAATTGATGTTAGTCCTCCTTTATTGGCGCCCTGTGTAGAGCACAGAGACGTGTCTGTTCAAGCAGGTACACCTCTCTTCTCATTGTCCCCAATAGAATCTTCCTGCAACCTTGAAAATGAACAGCTAGGTATAAGCTTACTCTTTGAGTAAGCTGCAGTGGGCCCTCTTCTGGGACATGTCCCACTAAAACTTTACCCTTTATTTATCAAGGGGAAAAGGGGGGCCGGTGAAGCCATCAAGGAAGCAGAGAATATTGAGGGTTATGTTGGGCAAAAAGGCGTGGGAGGGACAGAGGGGGAGATCCAAAATCCATCTGCCCCTCAGGCCCAACCTCCAAACCCCCTGGTGGACTTGGGAACGAAAGTAAGGAAGAGGGGAGGGCTTGTGACAAACTGCATAGGGGAATACCGGAAGAAGAAACAAAAAAGGAGAAGACTATTACCTAAACGAAAAATTTCAAAGTTACACTTCCCACAGATCCCAGATAGTCAGAGTGTTGCTCAGACTGCAACGGAGGAGGGTGGTTGTCAACTATTTATTGGGGAAGGTGCACCCAGGAACCCAGTTGTAGTACTTCCGCCTCCTAATGAGAGAGTTGTGACTACCGGAGCAGTAGCGGCATCATCAAGTTTTCCGCTGGAGCCCCCTTTAGTACCTCATCCTCTTCCGCCTAGTGAGGGGGATGATCCCTTGGGGAGGAGAAATATATCGGGAGGTGGAGACCCTATACTTCAAACATGGTCCAGAGTTCGGATGGTTGAACCAGATGGTAAACTAGAGGTGGGGTCTCTCACACAGATGGAGTCCAACGCGAAGGTACAGGTGGTTAACAACGGTGATAAGGTGCCTCAATGTATTCCCCAAAGAGATGCGGTAAAGAAAGTCAATACGGTGCAGATTACTTCACCGCCCATAGTGGATTTCATCTGGCTATTTGAGTCTGAATCTGATCCGATAAATAGAGGACTCCTTCTCAAAATCTTTTCTGAAATAGAGGCATTGAAGTTGTTAGAAAGTAGGGATATTCTAAATGTGAATATTATCCAGCACGAGAAGGTTTCCTTTTCTAGAGTCACCTTCTGTTCCTTGTTAGTGGCCAACTTAGCTTTACAGAACGGCAAGCACTTTTCAAAAGGAGGGTTTGATATAACTTCTGTAGCAAACTTTGAAGATCATTCTACTAGGTGTAGTACAATCCTACGCCCTCAAGATCTGAGGCCGGCTAATCCCGTGGTGTTGAACGCCATGGGCCCCGACTTCGAGTTTCCTATGGGCAGCGCTAAAAATAATATGGTCTCATTAAATAAAAAGGGCTGTTCAATAAACTTGGTGTCTGATTCTGTAGTTGTGCGTCATCCCCCTAATAAAGAAGATGACTTAGCCCAGTGGAGTTGGGTAGCAATAACCCTGAATACCAACTGTCCAGAGGTAGAAATAAGTGCTCCTCTGAGGTAGCCGGGGGGGGGGCTACTTCTGTCCTGGAACATGGCTGGTCTGGGGCACGATGAAGAAAAATTTAATTATTTAAAATCTTTAAACCCTCTGATTATATGCCTACAAGAGACTTGGGCGTGCAAAGATCTTGATTGTAATGGGTTTTTTACTTTCTCATGTTACGCTAAGCATTCTGAAAGGGGACACGCTAGTGGGGGGATCGCTATTTTGCTTAAGAACAGTATTTGGAATCGGAACGTTTTTATCATCCATCTAATCTCTGGCATGCCTGGGAGAGTTCGATAGACCCTCCTTCTTCCTGGTGGCAAATCTCTATATCCCCCAGGGAAAAATTATGACCATCTGTTGAGTTCACTTTTTTTATATATCAATGAGATAGCCACCATGGAAGAATGCCCTCTAGTGATATTGGTGGGAGATTTAAATGCAAAAAATTCTAATTCGTCGCAGGTAATATATGCTAACCCAGATAAGGAAGAAATTTTGCACATTCCCGAGTCCTTTTTACTGGATAAAATAAAAACGGACAAGCGGGGACTCCTCCTGCTCGATAGATTTGATGCGCAGAATTGGTCATCCTAAATGGGAGGATGCCAGCTGATAAAACAGCTCTATTTACCTTTGTCTTCTCGTACACAAAGCCTATTGGACTGTGTAGCCATTTCGTATCAAATGTTTGGGGCCTGTGAAAATCTAGAGGTTATTCCATCAGTATGGAGTGATCCCAGTGTAATTTGCTTGACTTTGGCCTTTAACCTATCTGCACTAAATCAAGGGCACTTGTGCCAGGGCACAACTGTTTTTAATAAATCTAATGGTCGTTCATTTTGGACACATAAAAATATCGTTGAGGTAGGCACGATATTGAAAAAAACTTTTCCAGAACAGCATGGTAGCCTTTCCGTTAATATTATGCAATTTTTTGAGGCACAAATGAGGGAGATAAAAAATGTAAGCTCAGTACCCTCTGGCCGACGTAGAATAAATCAGGTTCCCTCTACCCTGAAGGCTTTAAATTACAAAATCAACAATTTAGTTCGGAAGCAATATAAACAATTTTCTATAGGTGTGCAACGGGATATTAATCGCCTAAAGCGAGTCAGAGGCTGTTATAAATTAAGAGTAAAGAGGGATGAGATGGATGCAAAATGGATAGGGTTGAGAGAAGCAGCGAGAGCTAAAGATACAAAAAAGTATTGGCACCTGATCGCAGAGTATTGTGATTCTAGATAGAGGGCACTCCCCATTCCGATCTCAGAAAGTGAGAGGGTGGATTGCATTTCACTACTATATAAATCTAATTGCTCAGTGCCTTTTCAGATGCCTGTAATAGAGGAGGCTGTCTGTGTCGATTATGGTCCCCCGTCAAGGGCTGAAGTGATGGGCTATATAAAGAACGCCAGAAATTCCGGTGCACAAGGACCGGATGGTATACCAATTATGCTAATTAAAAAGCATCCAGCTGCATAAGGAGCCCTCCTGGTGCCACTATTTAACTACTGCTTTCGATCGATTAGTATTCCCTCATCTTGGAAGGGGTACATTTTAGTCCCGCTGTATAAAAAGGGCTCAAAAAGGTCACCTACTAGCTTTAGACAGATCACGCTGCTGGACGCTGTAGGCAAATTATTCGAAAAAAGCATACTTCAGCATGTGCAGCAATGTGCCCAAGACCAGAACATCTTACCGCCAGAACAGGCAGGTTTTAGACATGTATAGTTTTCATGTGACATGTTTTTATGACACATCTGATCTCACTATACACCATCACTTTCCGAACACTATCGGGCCATGAACACATACCCACGGCATTTTTAACCCAGAGTGCACCATCTTGTCACAGTGACCACACGCGATCGAGTTAATAATGGACACAGAGTAGCGTGAATAGAAAACAAGCGCGTTCACTTAGAGCGTACATAGCAACCGTAGAACAAGCGTAGAGGAGGCATAGAAAGCAGCGTGTCCCGCCCAGCGCGTAAACAACCGGTACGTATACACCCCGTGACCGGCACTACCAGACTCTCACAGTTGCAGCTAGAGCGTCGCACGCCAACAGCAAGAACATTAAGATCGAACAAAGATTTACACACGGTAAGAGATAGCCAGAACCCCGTAAATGAGAAGAGAGTCAACCAGCCATCGTATAGACAATTTGTTACAAACAACTCCCGTTTATCGTTACAGCTCCTCGACCATTGCAGAGAGAAAAGGGTTCAGGTCAGTGTTGTAGGTAATCGAACACCCGCACACAAAGCCTCAAATCACGCACAAATTCACAAAAGCGAAGGGATATAAGGTGACACACCGATACACCGGTTATTGCATGCACTATGTGCCTATGGAACGTGATTTATGAGATTGTTATTGTAATGAAATTTGCTTTGATTATATTGGGTGCACAATAAGTGAAAAGACGTATATATTTTTTTCAGACAAAAAGTCCCCTGAGGAAGAGCTGTGTAGCTCGAAATGCATCGGGCAGCATAAAAATTGATGTATTATACTGATAATTTGGAACAATGAAAATATTATGAGAAACAATAATTTCATGAGAATTAAAATGAAATTAACAAATCTAAGTTTATTCGACAACTACAATTGAGTAAACATTTTTTTCCACCACACGTATGAAAGTTACAAGAGTGCGGATGTGAATGTGAATCTTGATGTTCAAGAAACACGTGTTGGTATCCATATTTAACCCTGTGGCTCAGAAAGGGAATTCACATTCAGCACCAACCACATTTCTAAACCTTATCCCTACCAATTACAACAACTTAAGAAACTCGAGTGCGGAGTCATCCTTCCAATTGATTTGAGTTCATACAATCTGAGCAAACGGACTCCTCGCACCGCCAAAATGCAATTTGACGAAATTGCACACACTACTGCACAAAGAGCAGAAACACTCACTTTTAACGAAGATGATATCAGTAGGATATACTCATTGATAGAGGAATCTGAAGAAATACGTCCAGGTACCGAATCCAAGGAAGCAAATAATAAACAGTTACTGTACATGTCAAAAAAGATCATCAACCAAAAATTACACGCGAGCACATTAATAAAATACCACAAATCGCAACGAATACCGCGTGGATTAAGGATATCACTCAAATCAACCCTATGTAAAAACAATGCAAGGTTCACTGAAAGATGGTACGCAATACTAAACAAGTGCTCACTAGACCTCATATTGTTAATTGTGGAAGAACTAGCAAAGGTACTAGAGGATCTGACGAAAGAAATCAATCTCTTAAAAGACGACCTAAATAAAATGGTGACCAAAGAGGAATGGGATCAGATATTAATGGAAACTAACAAAAAAATAGAAGAATACACCAAAGAGATAAATGATCGTAAGCTCAGGAAATTCAAGAGGGACACCACAGATTATCGTTTAGGAGAAGTATACACATGGGCAGACATCTATGCCAGAAGGAGACAGCAAAGACCAAACAATGACAAATCCTCAGAAGAAACATCTTCCGATGACTCAACAAAGACGTGAACCTTTTAACAATAGAAGAGTACGAACTGCCCCTGAAAGGGGCAGACAAACAAACATCACGGAAAAAATTACACCCAG
Source organism: Lissotriton vulgaris (assembly GCF_964263255.1). Taxonomy (NCBI): domain Eukaryota; kingdom Metazoa; phylum Chordata; class Amphibia; order Caudata; family Salamandridae; genus Lissotriton; species Lissotriton vulgaris. Next base: position 1,526,407,518 of record NC_141687.1, on the reverse strand, counting down.
CACATCGGGAACATCTACTAGTTTGGTTGCATCTGACCAAGTACCTTTTTTAGAGAGAGGCCCTGCACCTCAAACAGAACCCGGCGGGGGAAAAAGACCAACAGTCACATAAACAGTGGCACAAAACACCAGGAGCCAGAAACCTTAGTTATCAACATATCTAAGTACAATATGACTGTCAATGAGATAAAAACTCTACAAAAAGGATCATCATATGTACCCACGTACCATTCGAACTTACTGGAAACTAAAGTTTGCCTGTACAAATTCCTCAGATCACTAAGGTTACGCCATTTCTTTTCAAACGTCATTGAGACACCGACACCAACACAAGTTAACGTACTAATGGGCTTAAGACCTAAAAGTAAATTCACCCCTCCGGTGAGTCACAAAGTACTGGATGCGTATGAAAAAGTGGTGACAAAAGAAATAGAGGATATCTTCAAGAAACCTAGATCGAAACAGACCAACCTAACTCAAAAAGACAAACAAACTCTACAAAACTTAGCTAACCATCAACAAATAACAATTCGACAAGCGGATAAAGGTGGTGCTCTCATCATAATGGACACAGACTATTATGAAGAACAAATAGACATGCATGTTCAAGATCAAGATACATACATGAGGATGGATACAGATCCTATCAAGGAATTTGAAAAAGTCTTATCTAACATCATTGAAAATGCAATAGTAAAAGGTGTGATAGGCCAAAAAAAAGATTACCTCCTGAAAGTAAACCCTTCAACACCGTACATTTACATGATACCAAAAATCCATAAACACCCTACAAAACCGCCATTACGACCCATTGTGACTACAGTAGGATCCATACATGAACCAATGGGGAAGTTCATCGACAGACATCTACAGAACATTGTTCAAAAATCTACCACATACATTAAGGACACCACCCACTTTTTAAATATTCTGGAAGAACACAAAGTCAATTTCACCAAGGAGATGATTATGGCCACTGTAGATGTGAACTCTCTGTATACCTCCATACCACACAACCTGGGCTTGATCGCCGCTGAAAGTTTTCTGGTGAATGAAGAAAAAAGTGAGGATTTAAAGGTATTCATAATGGAACTCATCCACTTCACCCTATTCCACAGTTATTTTGTATGGAAAGAGAAGCTTTATGTTCAATCTTCTGGAACTTCGATGGGTAATTGTGCGGCGCCGACGTACGCCAACACATTCATGCACAGATTTGAATTGGACCGCATATTGAATCAAGAGGTATGGCAAAGCAATTTAATCCTTTACAAGCGGTATATCGATGATATATTTGTATTATGGAAGGGAACAACACACACCCTACAAACCGCATTACAGCATCTCAACTACATTAATGAGAGAATCCAATTCACTTTTACCATTAACAAAGACGAAATATCATTTCTGGATGTAGCTATATCAAACCATGAAGGAGAGTTAACCACCAGCGTATTTACAAAAACCACAGACAGAAATAATCTATAGCATTACAAAAGTTTCCATGAACCTTCATTAAAAAAGCATTTACCGTTTTCACAACTGGTCAGGATTAAGAGAATAGCTTCAACTCAAGAATTGTACAGCAAACACAAACAAGAAACTTTACTCAAGTTTAAAAACAGAGGATATCCCGAGTCCATTTTGGATGCAGCTGCAGAAAGAGCAGACAAACTACAAAGACAACATCTGTTATCCACCCATGTAAAACCGGAGGAACAAAGAACTGTATTTGTTTCAAAATTTTCAACCAGAAGTTTCTCAATCAAAAAGGCAATTACAAAACACTGGCCACTATTGGCACTTGAGGAAGATTTTAAAGGGTCATTCATCGGACCCCAATATTCGCATATGAGAGAACCAAAAATCTAAAGGAAATAATCAAAAAACCCAAACAAAAAGAAACAGAGACATACAAAGGAACAATACCATGCCATAATTGTGGAAACTGTTCAGCAATCATAAAGGGGAATGTAATTAATCATCCCACCAAAGGAACACCGGTTAAACTAAAAGTATCAGGTACTTGCGACAGCAGTAATGTTGTGTACATGTTGAGATGTCCCTGCGGATTGTCATACGTGGGGAAGACCCAGAGGAGAATTAAAACCAGACTGGTTGAGCACAAAAGTAACATCAGGTTAAGAAACCAGAAATCCACTGTGGCCACACATTTCAATGAAGCAAACCACAACCCGTCTCAACTAAAATTCTGCATCCTAGAAACAGTCGCAAATTTGCCTGGAAGGGACAATGACAACCATTTATTGAGAAGAGAGACATTTTGGATCAATTTCTTATGTACTTTACACCCGAAAGGGTTAAATGAACAAATTTAACTTATTTGCTTTTTGTAACAATGACCTAAGTTATTTCTTGAAAAATTCTTTTTACACGCATTAATTGTGTCGAGCACGACACATCAGATCTACTTTTGACATGTATAGTTTTCATGTGACATGTTTTTATGACACATCTGATCTCACTATACACCATCACGTTCCGAACACTATCGGGCCATGAACACATACCCACGGCATTTTTAACCCAGAGTGCACCATCTTGTCACAGTGACCACACGCGATCGAGTTAATAATGGACACAGTGTAGCGCGAATAGAAAACAAGCGCGCTCACTTAGAGCGTACATAGCAACCGTACAACAAGCGTAGAGGAGGCATAGAAAGCAGCGTGTCCCGCCCAGCTTGAAACAACCGGTACGTATACATCCCGTGACCGGCACTACCAGAGACTCGCAGTCGCAGCTAGAGCGTCGCACGCCAACAGCAAGAACATTAAGCTCGAACAAAGATTTACACACGGTAAGAGATGGCCAGAACCCCGTAAATGAGAAGAGAGTCCACCAGCCATCGTATAGACAATTTGTTATAAACAACTCCCATTTATCGTTACAGCTCCTCGACCATTGCAGAGAGAAAAGGGTTCAGGTCAGTGTTATAGGTAATCGAACACCCGCACACAAAGCCACAAATCACGCACAAATTCAAAAAAGCGAAGGGATATAAGGTGACACACCGGTTATTGCATGCACTATGTGCCTATGGAACGTGATTTATGAGATTATGTTATTGTGATGAAATTTGCTTTGATTATATTGGGTACACAATAAGTGAAAAGACGTATATATTTTTTTCAGACAAAAAGTCCCCTGAGGAAGAGCTGTGTAGCTCGAAATGCATCGGGCAGCATGAAAATTGATATATTATACTGATAATTTGGAACAATGAAAATATTATGAGAAACAATAATTTCATGAGAATTAAAATGAAATTAACAAATCAAAGTTTATTCGACAACTACAATTGAGTAAACATTTTTTTTCCACCACGAGTATGAAAGTTACAAGAGTGCGGATGTGAATGTAAATCTTGATGTTCAAGAAACACGTGTTGGTATCCATATTTAACCCTGTGGCTCAGAAAGGCAATTCACATTCAGCACCAACCATATTTCTATACCTTATCCCTACCAATTACAACAACTTAAGAAACTCGAGTGCGGAGTCATCCTTCCAATTGATTTGAGGTTTTAGAAAGAACCACGGAACGCTGGATAACATCGCGGTCGTCCAGACTAGTGTGGAGTAATATGTTTTCTCAAAAAACATGTCGGTCTATGCAGCTTTTATTGATTTCTCCATGGCGTTCAACAAAGTGGATCGTCCGACGCTGTGGAGAAAGCTTTCTCATCTTGGTATGCCATGCCATCTCCTGGGCCTCATAATAGAATTACACACAGACAATTGGTGTCAAGTTATGGTGGGTCGCAGGGGCTTTCCTGTAGGATTAATACACATAACGGTCTCAAGCAGGGTTGCCTGTTGGCCACTCTTTTGTTTTCTCTTTATATTTTTGACCTCCCCGAGAAATTAAACTCAGTGAAGGGGTATGCCCCTAAAATTGGTACAATGTCCATTGGCTCCCTACTATATGCAGATGATGTTGCAATGTTTGATTTAACTCCCATTGGTTTGCAGTGTCGTCTGGATGTTTTGACTAAATATGCGGAGGACCATTGTTTGAAAATCAATAGTGCTTAAAGCAAACTTGTAGTCTTTCGCAAGAAAGGTGTTCCAATAAAGAAAGGGTATAAGTGGCTGTTGTTGCAGGGAGAACTTGAATTGGTCAATACGTATCTGTATCTGCGGAAGGTTTTCTCAAAAAACGGCCGTGACTCAGAGCACATCAAAACATGTGTTGGCAAGGCCGCCTCCCAGGCCGGAGCTCTAAATAGATGTTATAAGACCTGTGGGAGACGTCATTTTAATCATGTTCTGACAGTATTTAAGGTTAAAATCCCCCCGACATTAACTTATGCTGCAGAAGTTTTGGATAGAAATTACTGGCTCTCTTTTGATAAGGCCGAAGGCCGGTTTTTCCGTCAAATTTGTAATTTAAATTCCTTTGCTGCCCCACATGTTCTTCGTCTGGAATTCCATTTAGTTTCTTCTTATACTTCGTCTTCGGCAGCGGTTCTGAGGTGGGGGAACTCTCTTTTTTGGGGGGGATGAGGGCACCTTAAGGGCCGCCTTGAAGTTGGAAATTTTGGCAAAATTAAAAGATAAATCAGCTTTTTTTAGATCATGCGCCAATGCAAACCATTTATTTGGGCATAATTTAAACTGTGATTTACCCATGCCAAAGCCTGTATTGAAGTTATTTCTAAAGAAGTCAATACACACGATTAGTACGGCAAGAGATATAGCTTTAAGTACTCTTAAAGCCCGTATCTGGGGTATCTGTGCGAGTGCGATGCGGAGCCGACCCCAGCCCTATCTTTCATGGAATATCCCACACGGAATCAGAAGGCTAATACTACTTTTAAGAACTAACTTGTTGCCCCTGAGAGAACGAACGGGCATTTGGGAAAATACTCCTAGAGAGGAGAGAATCTGTGAAATCTGTTCCCTAATACAGGATCTCAATCATGTGTTATCTGTGTGCCCTGAACTTCTAAGGGTAAGACAAATGTTTTTGAGACCCTTATTCATTAAATGTAATATTCGTTCTGCTCCAAATGAAATGATTTGTTATAGAATATTTAAAAAAAAAATTAAAACATTCCTGGTTATTTATTAGAATTGTATTTGGTATAAAGTAGGTCTTTTTTATTGAATTGGTGTATTTTTGTGGACCTCCGTTGGAGTTCTGTAACAAATAAACTAATTGACTTGACTAATAGTTACTGTTGCACTGTTACTTAAATTATTGATCACTGTCCAAGCATGCAACATCTTTATATTTCAGTATTTCTAATTGTTCCATACTTTTTGAGAGGTTACATCAAACGGAACCCTTGGGACTTTTCTGCGCTTGCTTCTGAAACCACAATGTGGTAATTCTTTTAGCTGTTTTGACAGAAACGCATTTAGGATGAACAATGCTAGTTATCAAATATTTTTCTGTCCATGCTTGTTAGCATTGGTTTGTGTTTGAGATGTGATGCTCAATGAAGAGCTTCTTCCTGTCTGTTTCTGTTCTTGCACACTTTAAGAGTGTCTCTTTAGCTGACAGCACAGTGACCTCATAAACATTGCTTTGATCTGCAAAAAAGGTAGTTATAAAATGTAATGAAGCACTACTACATTTTATAGCAGTGTTTACTTGTTCTCCTTGAAAATAACTGCCTTTGGATGGTTTCGCCAGATGGAATTTTTGGCTTAACTTGTTTTTTTCCCTTTTACTGAATGAAGATTGCAATGTGACAAAAAGTTTACAGTTTTTTATGATATTTCCTGGTGATCCTGATGCACCTCCGTCTGTACTCGTCTAATGTGCATAGGCTGAACATGAGATGATCAATCACCCTTCAATGCCCATAAATACATTCTTATTATCAAGATTCACTATTCTCATTCTTCTTCCAGCCAATCAATTACGCATCGATGGCAAAAGATGGAAATGTAATTTCTGACGGCCCCTGTTATAATAATCCAATTTTTCTCAGCATTTTCAGAATATTTGTTGCCATTAATAAGTCTGAAACTTTGAATTGTTTCATCCCTTAGGTACTTGAATTTTGGTTCTGGTCCAATTCGATACCCTTTGCCCGATGTGCTGCAGTATGCCCTTGAATTTGCTCGTACCCCATTGACCGTGATATGTAGTGGTCAAAGCTCCCAATCCACTGCAACACCTTCCACAGAGGAGCCACTTCCCCCTGTTACAATCAGTGAAATACATGGGTAAATAAATAAAATAAACTTTTTGTTTGTTTTAATTTTAAATGAAAGTTGATTTAGTTATGAGATGTATTTGTTGAATCTTCTATTGTGTGTGCAATCACAGGAGTGAGACAATTGTACTTTTTCTGTTCGTGAGAAAGAGGGCGAGCAGAATTTGGAACCTATTTCTGCGTCAGTGTTTGAAACTTATAAAAATATTATTTCATATTCTAGTACTCTTAACTTTACTGGTTAATATTAGTCTCCTGACATGTGGTCCATTTTATACTATTGGAACTTTTCGTGAACTCTAGATTTTGAAAACCATAAACATTCTGAAATTGCCGGCTTGACTCCTAGTATGGGGGTAGATGTTCATTATTTTGTCCTTATTATCCCTAATAATTTCTCTCTGGTTTAGTGATTTGAACTTGGCCGTTTTTTCACACAGGTTACAATGGAAATATATTTAATTCTCAAGATCTGATAGAGACTGCTAGCCATAGATTCATTAACATGGAATTATCCCCAGGCTTGAGACTGTATCCAGAATTTTTTTGCCACAGCATATCTGCGCGCAGGGGGGCGGTACCAAGTGACTTCGCCCTGACGTCGTCCGCGGCGTGACATCAGCAAGGTCACATAAGCCCCACCCCGGCGCGTTAACGTCTGTTTTTTCTCTTTTCTGCATGCAACGCGGATCCGGATTGTGTCTTGATCTGTTTTCAGGCTTTCTTTTTTCACGCTTTCGCTTGATGAACAGTGTGCGAATGCCTTTGGGCTTCAAGACGTGTACATTCTGTGCACGTCCGAGGTCGGCGACGGACCCTCACCTGATTTGTATGTGGTGTTTGGGCGAGCACCATGCCTTGATGGACTGTGACGCCCTTCAGCACCTCAAACCTAAGTCACGGCGAGAGCGCCGGATGAAATTGCTGCTGTTCAGTTTGTTCAGGTCGGTGTCGTCTCAGCGTCCATCCCCTACCTCGGAAGCCAGGAGCCGCCGATTCCAGCTGCGACATTGCCCCTCGCCACGGTTCCAGGGTCGTCGCTCACCGACTGGTAGGTCCTGCAGTTTGTCTCCGAGGCCCTGTCCTCCTTCGGCATAGGGCGCGGGCTCCCTTCAGGACGTGCGCCCTCGCCGGTCACCACCCTACCCGCATTTTCCTGGCGTTGGGGCGACTAGGGTCCAAATGATAGCCTACGCTGCGGCTTTGCAGGCTTCTTTGGTCCCGCCTCCACCTCCTGAGACGTCTGTGGATCCTTTGCCTCGTGCGGGGCTTCCGCCGAGATGCTGCCGGTTTCTGACCAGGCGCAGAAGGTTTCGGCTTAAGGTCGTAGGAGGGTGGTGTTGCCGAGGTGTAGTTCTTCGGGGCTCCCCTTGTCGGCACCTGGTGCCCCTGCCTTGCCGCAAATCCTGTGCTCCCTGTGATGTCACAGGAGGTCGCCGCTTTGGCGCCGAAGGCCTTTCTCCCCGGTGGTGCCGCGGGTGGAGGCCGGGACCTGGGGTGCTTTTACGAATCCCTCTCGGCCCTCTGTGCGGTCGGCTGCCCCCTGTGAAGTTGGACCAGCGCCTTTTCAGCGCCGTTCCCTTAGTGAACCGGCTCTGACCCCGCCCTTTTCTCCCAGGGAGCACGTGGTGGTGGAGGTTGACTCTGCGCCGCAACTGTCACCTCCGGCGCCGATTGGCGTTGAGCCGGCTCCTTTGGCAGACTCCACTGTTCTGTGCTGGCGTCGGGTCCTTGACTCGTTTCCGGAGAGTCCCTCCTCTTCGGAGGTTGATCATCTTCTGGTCTCTTTCTCTCCGGAGACAGGACGCAGCGTTGTTCCTTTGTCACCGGCGTCTTCTAGGAAGGGCTCGTCACTGTCCCCGCAGCCTCAATCCTCAGACCCTCTTTTCCGCAACTCGCGGTTGGACCCTCCACTGGCTTCCCCACGTTCCCCGGGAGTCCCTCAGGTCCCCCACTCATCCGTGGATCCACCACCATTCAGGGGCTGGCCTCTTCCTCCTCAAACTGGACTTTAAGACGGACAGCTCAGTTTTCAGCCGTCCCACACCGAGGAGTTGCTCTCCCCCCCGTGGAGCCCTACAGAGGCCGGTACTGCCTTTGTTCGGGCTATTTCTATGGCCGCAGGCATTTTGCGGATGAGTGAACCCGTCGCCCACTATCCTCCAGATAATCTCTTAGAAGTTCTCCACCAGGGCTCTGGTGGCCATTTCCTTTCTTTTGAAGCGTCGCTCCACAATTCTCTTCTGGGGGCTTGTGGGCATCCTGCCACGGGTGATCCGGTGCCTCAGTCGCTCCTGCATCACCCCTGTCCTGCTCCGCACGACGCAGTCTGCCTTTAATTCCACCCTTCTACCAAGGGCTCTCTTCTGCGGACTGCTTTTCCGTGCTTGCCCGTGGTGTTGTTTTCTCCAACTCTAAAGACCCGTTGGTGGCGTGACATCTTTGCTTCTTCCAGTGCTGCTTTGCAGGCGCTCAACACTTTGTGTCTTGGCTAGAGCTACCTCCAGTCTGTGGGATTCTGTGGAGTCCCTTCTTTCTCATGTCTCCCATGAGGGTGCCATGTGTTGGATGGTCGGGAGTTGGCCGTGTTTATTCTCCACGCAGCCTTGGATGTTGCTGATGCTCTCGGCTGTGCTATGGCCAGGTCTGTGGCTCTCCGTCGCCGTGCTTAGCTGCGGGATGCTGTCTCTCCTGAGAATATTAGGGAGCGTTTGGTTGACCTTCCCTTTGATGGGGTCCTTTTGTTTAATAAAAGAACAAGTACTAGCAATGGGTCAAGAATAACTAAAGCTATCTGAGAAACTGTGTATACCTATCGGGATACAATCTATGAATCCAAGGTATTCGTGGTGAAAAATTGTGTTCCCATCAGATACCCGTCCTGTACCGCCCTACATCATTTGGGATCTTTCACCCGAAGGAAGTGGAAGCATGTCCACTGTGGATTAGGTAGATTGTAGCCTAATCGTCTAGAAGGATACAGGGATGTGTTGGAAAAGAAAGTGGTATCAGGGGGTAAAATGACTAGCAGTGCAAATTATTGAAAGTGCTATGTGCAACAAATAAGTGAATGAGTTAATATTGGGTTGCAGGAATGGAAAATGAATTTTAATAGGATCCTACCCACACCCAAGGTTAAAAAACAGTGCAAAGTAGTGTAACAAATAACTACTTAGATGTGATCCAGGTCGACATGTTTCTGCAGTGTGATAGGGTCAAGAGATCCCTTTCTGCTTCTTCAGGACCTTAACAAAATATGCTACTGCTGATATGTGTATTGTAGTGATTTAAAATCATATCACCTGAAAACGCCCATAGAGATGATCAAGATGGTCATAGAATCATATTGGACGAACAAACACACAAAGAAATACACAGTTAGTGACGATAGCTTGTGAAGAGAGACCGATATCTCTTGAAAAATACATAATGCCAATTAATATTGGTCAGTGGTTGCTTGATAGTCAACCTGAGTCAGTCAAATCAACATTAAATAAGAAAAAGAATAACGCTGTATTCACTCACCCACTGTATGGGGAATAAACTCTCCACCTCACCCGGCTACAGCTCAGGTAGAAATGGAGCACCGCTCTATTGAAAAGAAAAGCGAAGAAAACACTATAGAAAGAGGAAGAGCTAAAAGAGCTTGGGCTAGACACACCCTGTCATCAAAGGGTCAATCATTTGTAGAATTTCATTCTGCAACCTTCGTAAGCGCCTGCCTTACGCGGCTTCTAAAAGTAAGGAAGGCGGCTTTTATCGGATGTTTTATGCTAACATAGAATGTCATAACGTTGCATTTACCTACGTTCTGCTGGTATTTTAAAGTACATGCTATGAGCAAGTCGGCAGTGAAAGAAGTTTGAGCAGCAAAAACTCATGCAAAAAGCGGAACCCAGACCGCTTGTGTATCTAGCGTCCAACTGGAGTGATGTCTAGTTGGGAAGTGCTTTAAAAACCACATCGATACAAGCAGAAAATGCTGCCACCACGTACAAGCAAGTTAAGTTGTTAAGTTAACAAAGGGTTTAGTACCCGCCCAATGTGCGCTGCCAACTCGCATAAGCCCGGTAAGTTTGTCCCGCCCCCTCTCCGTGCGCTTACCTTTCCGTCGGTACTCCTGACATCCGTCTAGGCTGTCATATGGGAGGTACCTGGACGGACAGGAAGCGGACATTTAAACTCTCCTACACGGGCTGCGGTAAAGATCACGTGACCGCATGTGTTTCGCGCTCTAATCCCACAGGGCTGCTGGGGATTGTAGTTTGTCTACCTGGTAGATATCGCCACAAGGATAAAAATAAAAGAAACACTGGGATAGTTTGTCAACCGTGAGTCTTTCTTATTTTGACCGATCATTTATGAACTGGCACATACTATATTTAATAATATTATGAGATTCATAAATGCCAACGATCGAACAGCTGTGGTATAGCTCATATAATTATACGTATTTTGCGCTGCAATTACGTGGGGCTGCTGGGAATTGTAGTCGATCGATGTCTTAAAAAGCACTTTATTGATCTATGTCTATTGTGACAATTTTCTTTACAGAAAAGATCAACACTTTCTCCAAAACTTCATCGAAATAATATTGTAAAAAATGCGACAAAACCCTTCAATAAACCACGAGCTATAGTGTAATCGCCAGGAGCTTAGCGGTTGTGTAAGGCTGCTGAGAAAAGTGGTCTATGTATATATTATTATACATGCCACAATGACTAGAATGAAAGGCACTTTAGAGGGATATGTTATTGTGGCAGATTAATTCTTTCAAAAACTAGATGCTAGAGACATTTGCAGTGAAATGTTTAGCGTATCCCAACAGTCGCTCACTGTCATTGAAGGTAGTCAGAAAAGCTGAGTCACAATAACTATTATGGTGCACGACATGAGGACACCCAATCACCGGAGGTTTAGAACGACATCCACGGGATGTCTTCATTCAGACCCGTTTTGTCAGTCTGTAATTTAAACACCCACCTTTGTTCTCTTCTATGTAGGAAGGTGCTTATATCAGAGATTTGTTTGGGTATCACTGGTTGTTCTAACACTGTCCAGTGTAGATCGGTTGGAGAATGGTGGGCTGTTAAAAAATGCTTTGTCAGTCTCGTAGCCTGCTTGTTACAACGTATTGAGCTCTTATGCTCTGATATCCTTGTCTTTATTTTCCTGGTGGTCATGCCCACATACCTTTTGTCACAGGGGCAACTGATTAAATAAATTAGGTTCGAACTGTTACAATTCGTGAACCTACGTTGTTCCCATGGTCGTTCTGTACCAATGTTGATCTTAGTAGATTTACAGGTTTGGGGGCATGCTGCACACTGTCCACACGGATGATGTCTGGTAACTGCGGGCATCTCCCACAGGGTGCCTGTAGTTCTTGGAATTCCCATTTTCGGTCTTGTATGGACCAGTTTGTCCTTCAGGTTTTGTCCCCTTTTGAACGCAAAAAGGGGGGCAGGCGTTTGTCCTTCCCAGTGTTTAGGATACCCCAGTGTTTTTTAATGATTTTAGAGATTTGATTGGACACAGTTTCTCAGATAGCTTTAGTTATTCTTGACCCATTGCTACTACTTGTTCTTTTATTGTACGTAGGGATCGTAGCAATGCTAGATCAATAAATATTTCTTTTAAACACCCTTTTCATTGTATTACGTGTCCTTTTGTTTAACACATTTGGACTCTGCCGTTCAATTTCTCCTTGCGGGGCTCCATTACACTCCCCCTCCGTAGGCTGGCTTGTTAGTCCTCTGGGGCTTGATGGGAGGCGTTCCCCCACCTGCTTCCTGGAATCTGGTGTTTTGAGTGGCCGTTGTCGGTTTTGTGTGCTTGATGTACCTTAGGGGTTCCGTGATTGGCTCCTCTCTTCTGTTGGCTGCTGGTCCCGCCCTTTTGGCATGTGTGCATTTTTTGTTGGCTGCTTGATAAGCCAGATGTGGTTCTATCCGCATGTTCTTATGTTCTTGTCCTCTGATGCGGGATTCTTTCCCTAAGAGTGGTTCCCATGTTTTCTTTTGAGACCTGTCATACCCTAAGTGGGGTACTGGTAGCTATTGTATAGCTCTGTCCTGCGCTGGATGGGTGTGGGCTCTCTCTTGCATGCTCCTTGCCTTTCCTAGCATTGCTGCATTCCGCTGGTGCGGTTTCTTTAATCCTTGCCTGGGCGTAGCTTGCGCTGCTCCAGGTCCTGTCATCCTGGGTATCCGCTGCATTGCTAGCCTGGCTTTGGCATGCTGTCTGCGGCGTTGTGCCGTGGTGTCTCCACCCTTTTGTCCAGTGTTTTGGCTTGGTCCTCTGTCTGGTGTTCCAGGGGGGTTACTTTCCTATGTTCTGGTTGACGGCTTGGCCCGCCTGTTGTTTCCGGTTGGTCCCACTTCTTTTCGTGGGTCGGTTTCTGTCTGGCACAGTCTCCCTTTAGGGGGTCATTCTGTATTTAACTGGCCTTTGCCTTTGTTTTGGATTTGACCTAGTTGGGGTGTTCGGCTCGTGCTGCTTGCCAGTTCATGGCTACGCCTGCATGCTCCTTTCTGGTCCACGATCGGGAACCTTGGTGTGTGCCCTTGTACTCCTACCTCTTGTCCTGCTGTAGCCTTGTAAGAATGTCTTTCTTCTCAAGCCTGCCTTTTCTTGACTGTGGAGTCGTTTCTGCCTTGTCCGTTGACTCAAGGCTGTGGCAGGTGCAACGGTTCCCTTCACTGTGTGACTGTGTGTTTTCCGGTGGAGGGCTTTGCCTCCATTTCTACCCCTTCTCCTTGGAGTCTTGGGGTGATTCTTTCTTCCTCGGTACTCATCTGCGGTTGTGTGTCCCTTCGGGGCTTTCTGGCGGATGTCTTGGTAACTTGGCTGGGCTTGGGTTGTTCTGGCCTCCCTTCGCCCCATCCTTGCTCCTTCTGCTTGGTGATGGCTGGGCCGCCCTTCTTGTAACCGTTACACATCGTATTGTATATTGGATTTATATAGCGCTTATCACCCAGGGGTCTCTAAGCGCTTGCCTTGGGAACCCGTCCTGGCTTTTCCCTGTGAGATAGCCCCTACAGGGCATCCCCAAGGTGAAAGCCAGGCATCCCGCCGCGGGGGGCTGTTGTGGAGATTAAGCAAGCTTAATGCCCAGAGTTGCAGAGTGTGAACCCATGAATAGGTCGGGCACCGAAACGAGAATTATCGAGTCTGTGGACATTTGAGCTCAAGACCCTGCCGCGTCGGGAATTGAACCCTGGTCCCGGGTCCGACCTCTGCTTCAGAGTCTGCCTGCTCTAACCAGTGAGCCACACTTCTCCACACATCCCCTGCTGGGGCCCTGTGTTCTTCCTACTGGGACGCTCTCTCACAGACCGTCCTCCCTTCTGGGTATGGCTAGGGTATCTATTCTACGTTAAGGAATCTGCGGCTAGTAGTCTCTATCAGATGTATTAGTTGCTTACCTTCGGTAATGATGTATCTGGTAGAGATGATTCTAGCCGCAGATTCCTTCATAACCCGCCCTTCCTCCCCGTTCTGTGAGGACCTTTAACTTGGTCTTCGGCACTTGCCCACCTCCGGGTGGTTTTTGTCTTCTGCAAGTGTCTTCTTTCACTTCCTCGCTAGTGGGATGCTTCGCTTGTTGGTTGATCCACTCCTTATCCAGTATTGGGGTATCTTTCATAGATGCACATGCCTGAATCATTCCCCGTCGTCGAGGCGGGAGTCCCACGGTAATAATATATACAATAGCAGTGCCGTAGAAAATTATTTGTAGTAGGCTGAAAAGACTATAGGCCCAACTAGGCCCAAAACTTAGCAGCCTATCTACCTCCTTTTTAAAAAAAAATATTTTTATTTGATTTTACAACAAAACGACAATACAACAGATAACACCGACCCCGCCCCTCCCTCCCCGGTCGAGCAGTTCAGAAAAGCAAGAAATTGGTCAATTGAAAATCATTGGAAGCTATACAAAACAATACTGAAAAGGAAAATTTACAAGTTAAGTTGATGCATTAACATTCAATTTCGTGAGATTGCAAAGTTGAGTTGCAGTTTAAGCAAATCATACTGGTTACTACTGTATATATCATTGCATTTTAGACCATTCTATTAAGAGAGACCAGATTTTTTGTCCTTTAATCTGACTCTTCCTGCCTTTTTTTTTGTATATCGCCATCTCTAAATTAAAAATTGCTAACAATCTTGCAAACCATTGTTGATATGATGGGGCGGTAGGATCTAGCCAAGCCGAGGCTATACATATTCTTATTACGGCCATCGAGATAAAAATCAATTCGTGACCAGCTTTATGGTTAGCAGGGTTTGTAACACCCAGAACTACGGTTTCATCTAATAGATTAATCGTTATTCTGAGGATCAAAGTCCGAAAACGTGCAATATTTGTTTTAAGAGGACTTAAAATGGGACAGGCAGAAAAAATATGTATACAGTCCGCATTTTGTAAATTGCATCGAAAACATGTACCTCTCCCACTACCCCGTTTGGATATTTTGTCCGGGGTATAATACATAAAAAAACATATTTTATAGAATTGGGTTTGAAGTTTAGTAGACATGAGGATCGTTTGAGATAACCCATATGAGTGTTCAAATTCCTCAGAGGAGATTGAGATTTTACTTTGCCACTTCTGGGTGATTTTTTGAATATCATCCGTAAGATATCTCAGTAATAGAGAATATATCTCCCCGATCTTGAATTTTTTCTGTGAGTGGCTTAAAATATCGGCTATGTCTATTTTACGCATGATACCCTCTCCCATTGTATGTCTTGACAAAAAGTCTCTAATCTGAAGATACTTAAAGAAGTCTTTCCATTCCAGATGAAACTTATCCCTCAAGGTTCCAAAGGAGTGTAGCCCCTCTGAGGAGAAAAAACATCCCAGATGAGTGATCCCAACCGCATTCCACCTATTAATACAGCTATCCTTGAAGATTTCCGGTAGGGAGGGATTGTTTTGGGTTGGTGTATAATAGGATAAACGACCTAAACCTACCATCTTCCTCACAGATTTCCATACCTTAAACGCTCCTATAAGCGTTACCCTGTCTACCTCCTAATGTAAAAAGGACTGAAAAGTAGTCCCAACCAATCAGCTGACAGCACCCTCTAGAGCCTTCCTAACAGAGGCAGTTCTCCTCAGATTTTCACCGCATGTCGTGTGGAAGGGAGTCTCCCTGAGTGCCTACTCAGTTTTTTCAACCTTTTTCTTCAAAATGTCTGAGAAGAAAGCTCTTTTCAAGGCCTGCAGGACCTGTGATCAGAAGAGGGTCCATGTAGATGATCAGCACAAAGACTGCATCTACTGCCTACATCCCTCTCATCTTGTGAAGGATTGTAGGATTTGCCGCACCTTCCCTGCCAAAACATCAGGGACAGGGAGGCAAGGGTTCTACTTTGGCTCAAATCATCTTCCACAGATGATGAGGACAAGGCTTCAACATGCAGCAAAAGAGCCAGATCAAGAGACAGTTCTTCTCCTGAGAGGACAAAACATCACAAATCCTCTCATGGAGTGTCTGAACCCTCAAAGAGGTTGTCCTCTCCTCCTATGGAATCCCCAGCTTCTCCAGGATCTTCATCAAAAACTGTGAGTAAAGCCCAGACTAAGACTGTCTCTCTGGTGTCTTCTCACACAGTCTCTGTGACTTCTGCCATTTCAGGCTCTGCGGTGACGGTATCGACATCTGCCATTACCGCACCTATTGTTTCAGCTAAGATTTCCTCTAAGAAATCTTCAGGGACTAAGGACGAAAAATCATCGTCGACGATACCTTCATCGACTAAGTCATCGACGATAAAAGTCCAGTCGACGACAAAATCATCGTCGACGAAGAGCCCGTCGACGACAAAGGGCCCGACGACGAAGAGCCGTCGACGACGACCCCGTCGACTATAGCCCCTGTCGACTATAGCCCCGTCGACTATAGCCCCGTCGGCAAGGACCCCGTCGACGACGGCCCCGTCGACGAAGAGTCCATCCACAGTACCACCATCGTTAACGACCCCATCGATGACCACATCGACGACGAGCTCGTCGACAGCGCTTCTGCCAATAAGCCAGCCGCCTTCAGCGCAGCTTTCTAAGACGCCTAAATCTTCAAGGAGATCAGCTATTACCAAAACTCCGCAAACAAGACCCTGGCCTGTTCCATCTCAGGTGTCTCATGTCTTACCTGTGGCCTTTACACACTTTCAGCTCAAGACCTATCATAGGCAGGGCTACTCTAATATTTCCCCACTGCTGCCATCGCGATCTTAGAGTTTTATGTGGAAGAAGAGGATTCTGAGGAGGATGACGGAGATAATGAAGGTCCCTTTGGGATTGCTCGCCATCCATCCGAATTACGCATAAAATGCCAGGATGAGGAGGACGAAGAGGATATGCAACAGCATTACTACGAAGAGGAATTGGTTACACCTTTCTATAGGCAACCATATAGACCTCCACGATCGGAGGAGACTAGTCATCTACCTCCTTCTTTGATACAGGATTTGCAAGCCATGTTGGCGGTATTCACCTGTTACAACGCATTTTTTACAACGCAGTACTGTTACAACGCAGTTTTTACAACGCAGGTACTGTTACAACGCATACTTTTACAACTTATACTGTTACAACGCAGGTACTGTTACAACGCAGGTACTTTTACAACGCATATATATATGTATATGTATTTTATTTTATATGTTATTTTTTTAAATTATTTTAAATTATATTAGATTGTAGTAATATTAACATATTAAAATTAAATTTTAATAATTAATTATTAATAATTAATAAATGAATAATTGTTAAATTATGTATTATTCAAAAGAAAAGTATAGGATACATTGTAGTTATATTAATATTTTTAAATTTATTAGTAATAATTAATTAATGATAAATATTTTTTAAAGTAAAGTAATTTATTAATTTAGAAGTATTTTTGTAAAAAGATAAAAAAAATAAAAATTGATACATAAAAATATCTTTTTATATAGTATTTAATTTAATAGTTGATTTGAGGAATCTGTTTAATGAATTTTTTGGATAGTTATAATTTATATATTTATTGTAATTTAATATTGTTTATAATATTGTTTAATAGAATATATACATATATATATATATATATGTGTATTATAGTAACTAATATTTAGGGTACTAAAAATTAAAATTATTAGAATATATTTATTTCTTATTTGTATTTTTAATTGTTTTAGTTTTTGTATATTATTATTATTTTAATTGAAGTATTAATTAGTATGTATATTTTAATAATTAAAAAAGGAAACTAATATATTAGAAATATATATATATAATATTAATTTTGAATTATTTTGAATTTTAGAAATTATTATATATTTTTAAATGTTATTTATTTTTTATTTATGTTTTTAAAAATATTTTGGTCATAGATTATTTTCTATTATTTTTTTATTAAATTAAAAAAATTGTTTTCTACAGGTATAATTTATTAAGTATATTGTTTTTAAAAAAAATTAATTTTTAATTGATTTTGTTGGTGATATACTTATATTTAAGTTTCCGTTCCCACGCTTTACTATTGTTTTCTATGGATACATTTGTCCTTCATTTATTTCCTTGACACAACTAGTTATGTACAGCGGCTCGGAATAAAAGGAAAGGAAACGAAAGGAAAGAGGAGGAAAAAAGCGGAACTGAAAGAAGAAAACAGGTATAGAAAGGAAGTATATATTTTACATTATATTTTAAAAGTTAAGATATACAGATTTAATTAAATAAAAACGTTGAGATCTGTTTTTGTAAATATAAATAACTTTTTATTACATACAAAAAATATTAAAACATTCAACACTTTTTAATACATTTTATGTATATTTTTCTACATTTTTATATATACATGTAATCATATTTAAAAATATTATTTGTTTATAAATTGCAATATATTACAATGTACAGTAGTCCTTTCTTTATTGTTGCAGTTTATTCTGACGTTTTCACGTAAACGCGTGCGTCGTCGGCCATTTTGTGGGTATCCGGAGCTGGAAGCAGGAGGAAGCAGCAGGACGCTGATCTACGTCCAGGTAGGAAAACAATTTAATACTAACTAATAAAGTTAAATAATAGATATGCATTTATTGTAAGGATAAGTTAAGTAGAGGTTGCTCGAAATAAAAAAAAACTTAAAAAAACAACATGTCGCTACTCGTTTTAATAGAATATGCCGATGTTGGGTCGGATGGGCGTGGGGAAGATCGGTAAATATAATTAAAGTAAGAATTAGTTGTTTTTTAGTAAAAAAACCTGAAAAGGGGTTTTGAAATGTATAACAAATATTTTATAATGTATTTATGTATGCAAATTATTAAAATGCATTTTCGAGTGATTTAACAGTTTGTAAATATTGAGTTTTAGAATGTTAGTTGCTATGTGGTTAAAATATGATATGAATGTGAATAAAGATATTTCCAATGTTATTCTGGTGCTTTTTCGAAAAAAATTTGTATTTTAAGAAGATTATGATGTAGGGTTTATTTCCGATTTACTGGTTGTCTGATTGTTTATATTGGTTACATTTCAGTTGTTTAATATTCATTTCGGAAATATTATTGCTTTGTTTATTCTATGATAATTAGAAAGTTAAAATTTAGGAGCCTTTGTATATTGTGGTATAGTAGTTTGAAAGGCATAACTGATGTATATTGATTTGAATTGAAAAAATTCGAAGTCTGTCTTTTTTGTATTGGGAGGAGTAGAGAATATATAAATGTTAAAAAATAACATGAAAATTTAAAAATAATTTTTCTATGTTTGGAGAAATGTTGTAGGAATTATCAATTGAAGAGGAAATATGGAAATATCAATATATCGAATACATTTATATTTTAACCATTAATTTTATGTTGTGGTTTTCAAAGAAGACTTTATGATAAATTTGAAAATGCATTTTATTTTTTTTTGCAATGTACTTTTTTACTATTCAAAAATGCAGGACCAAAATTTATTTCTTTGGGAAAATATTGCTTCAGTTATTGTTTCTAAAGTCTTATGTGATTCAAAAATTAAAAAATAATATCTCATGTAAGGGATTTATTTATAAAAAAATGTTTATAAAAAAAGAGGAAATATGACCCAACATATAATATTAAAAATGTGTTTGGAAAAAAGTTTTGACGAATTAGAATTAGAAAAATATTTAAATTTTGGTAGAAGCAGGAAAGTAATGTAAATTATAGATTAAAAAGAAAGGATGTTAGCTAGATTCTCAAGGTAATCTAAAGCCACACACAACGAAAATTGTTGTAGTAGAGCCAATAGTCGTTCAGACATATCCTTAGTTCTTTGGGTAATCCGTGAGTTTAGACTACCAGTGAGAGTTTGAGAAAGTCTCATTTCTTGGAAACTTTGCTCCTTCTTCAAAGTTTCCAGAAATGAATAGAAATTAGGGTGGGGTTTGCCGATTAAATGGTTGAAGGAGTTATGCCATCCCTCAATGGCATTATTTGTTTTTGCCTCTCCCTCTAGGCAACTCGAGTAACAGTTCCACCACTCCACATGGAAACGTGGCTTCCTCCTGCGACCCGATCTGCCTAGGTGTCCAATCCATGTGTCTTCCATATAATTTAAAATGGGTGCCAATTTATCTTCGTTAGTTAAATAATACTCTGATTCTGTAATTGCAGTGTAGTACTCGTCTACACTTTCGGGAGGGACAAAACAAAGAGCAGTTAATTTTTTTAATTCGACTTGTAGTTTGCTGTCCTCTGAGTATTCAGTAACTAAGGATGTTTTTTGTAATTTACGCCAGAATGCCTGGGAAAAATGGAAAAAACACCCTTGAATTTGGGTATCCGTGTACAGTTTGGTGATCACATTGATCATACTCAATTCAAAATCGATAATAATTTTCCTAGGACTTTGGTTTGTTTTAGATTTAATCACAGTTAATAATTCTGTGTAAGTTGCTGAAGTCTTATCAGGCAGCAAACTATATACTAGGGGTATTACACTGTTATTAATTTTACCATGAATAGTATAAATTTGGGTGAATGGATGGGGCGTGCTTTTAAACGTCCCATCCATCATCCAAATTTCACTTGATTCAAGTTTAACAAGGTTGCGTGGGGTACTAAAAATTAAGATGCGCTTAAGAGGGTTTTCGTTGTCATGCAGGAGGAAAGGTTCATTAGAAAAAGTAATAGTAAGTTCAGGAGGAATAATAATATCAGAAAAGGTATGAGGTGTGTTTGTTTGTGTATTACTTGCCTGCTTTTGTCTTTGTATAATTCTGCGCAAATTATGTACGTTAGGGATATTGCTAGCAATATGAGTAGGGACATGTTGTGCAACCTGTCTTAAAATTGATCCAGTGGATTCATTGGAGGTGCTTGCAATAGCCTTCATCTCATTCACAGTTTCTCTGACATCAACTTCCATTGCAGAGGCAGAGTGGTTATGGTCAGTTGTTCTTACAATAATATCATTGACCGTAACTGCTCTGCCGCTGCAACGAGTTGTATGGTATTGCACGCATCTCCAATGAATCCGTGGATTACTTAACCTATCCTTACAATAAATGTATCCTTGATGTGCTAGTAACTGTTTCCCTTTCCTGGACGGAATATACTTAGCAGTTTGTTGTTGTGAAGACATTTTCTGGAAAGAAAAAAAGATTGTTTTAGTATTTGAATTATAGAAATGGAAAGCATAAAATTTGTATGTATTTTTCTTTTTATAAAACTCTCAATTCTGCACTTTTCTTAATGTAGCACTTTTTTGAGTTGAATTAGTAATTTACACCTCTAGACTATCCAGCACTTTCCCTACTGTAGCACTTGCCTGGAGTTGGAATAGTCATTTACACCTCTATACT
Source organism: Lissotriton vulgaris (assembly GCF_964263255.1). Taxonomy (NCBI): domain Eukaryota; kingdom Metazoa; phylum Chordata; class Amphibia; order Caudata; family Salamandridae; genus Lissotriton; species Lissotriton vulgaris. The sequence goes on along the minus strand of NC_141687.1, from coordinate 1,526,386,496 downwards.
ATCCAGCACTTTCCCTACTGTTGCACTTACCAGGAGTTTGAATAGTAATTTACACCTTTAGACTAACCAGCACTTTCCCTACTGTAGCACTTACCAGGAGTCGGAATAGTAATTTAAACCTCTACACTATCCAGCACTTCTACTGTAGCACTTACCAGGAGTTGGAAAAGTAATTTACACCTTTAGACTAACCAGCACTTTCCCTACTGTAGCACTAGCCTGGCGTTGGAATAGTAATTTAAACTTCTAGACTATCCAGCACTTTCCTTACTGAAGCACTTACCAGGAGTTGGGATAGTAATTTACACCTCTAGACTATCCAGCACTTTCCCTACTGTAGCACTTGCTAGGAGTTGGAATACTTATTTACACCTCTATACTATCCAGCACTTTCCCTACTGTTGCACTTGCTTGGAGTTGGAATAGTAATTTACACCTCTAGACTATCCAGCACTTTCCCTACTGTTGCACTTACCAGGAGTTGGAATAGTAATTTAAACCTCTATACTATCCAGCACTTTCCCTACTGTAGCACTTGCTTGGAGTTGGAATAGTAATTTACACCTCTAGACTATCCAGCACTTTCCCTACTGTTGCACTTACCAGGAGTTGGAATAGTAATTTAAACCTCTAGGCTATCCAGCACTTTCCCTACTGTAGCACTTGCCAGGAGTTGGAATAGTAATTTACACCTCTAGACTATCCAGCACTTTCCTTACTGTTGCACTTACCTGGAGTTGGAATACTCATTTACACCTCTAGACTATCCAGCACTTTCCCTACTGTTGCACTTGCTTGGAGTTGGAATAGTAATTTACACCTCTAGACTATCCAGCACTTTCTCTACTGTAGCACTTGCCAGGAGTTGGAATAGTAATTTACACCTCTACACTATCCAGCACTTTTAATATTTTTGCACTTACCAGGAGTTTATATAGTTATTTACACTTATACATTTTAGAAACCTTTTTGCAAAAATACCATGTGTTATTTATTACTGCATATGCATGTATTAAAAATGTTTGTGGAAAAATGTTTTTAACTTACTCTTTGTGCTTTGGATCTTTACTTTGATTAAAGATGTCTTGGTTTTTTGGTGTTTGTTGTCTTGGAGGTTGGTCAAGTTTTGGTTTGGATGGAGATCTAAAAGAAAGAAAAGTTTGTTTAAAAATGTGTAACAAATACTTTTGGAGAAGACTTATTTCTAAGTTTTTTTCACAGGCATGAGGTATTATATTGAAGTTCACTTTTGCACTTTCCCTACTGTAGCACTTGTCAGGAGTTGGAATAGTAATTTACACCTCTAGACTATCCAGCACTTTCCCTACTGTTGCATTTGCTTGGAGTTGGAATAGTAATTTACACCTCTAGACTATCCAGCACTTTCCCTACTGTAGCACTAGCCTGGAGTTGGAATAGTAATTTACACCTCTACACTATCCTGCACTTTTCTTACTGAAGCACTTACCATGAGTTAGGATAGTAATTTAAACCTCTAGACTATCCAGCACTTTCCCTACTGTAGCAGTTGCCAGGAGTTGGAATAGTAATTTACACTTCTAGACTATCCAGCACTTTCCCTACTGTAGCACTAGCCTGGAGTTGGAATAGTAATTTACATTTCTAGACTATCCAGCACTTTCCCTACTGTAGCACTTACCAGGAGTTGGAATAGTAATTTACACCTCTAGCCTATCCAGCACTTTCCCTACTGTAGCACTTGCTTGGAGTTGGAATAGTAATTTACACCTGTAGACTATCCAGCACTTTCCTTACTGTAGCACTTGCCAGGAGTTGGAATAGTAATTTACACCTCTACACTATCCAGCACTTTTAATATTGTTGCACTTACCAGGAGTTTATATAGTTATTTATACTTATACATTTTAGAAACCTTTTTGCAAAAATACTATGTGTTATTTATTACTGCATATGCATGTATTAAAAATGTATGTGGAAAAGTGTTTTTAACTTACTCTTTGTGCTTTGGATCTTTACTTTGATTAAAGATGTCTTGGTTTTTTGGTGTTTGTTGTCCTGGAGGTTGGTCAAGTTTTGGTTTGGATGGAGATCTAAAAGAAAGAAAAGTTTGTTTAAAAATGTGTAACAAATACTTTTGGAGAAGACTTATTTCTAAGTTTTTTTCACAGGCATGAGGTATTATATTGAAGTTCACTTTTGCACTTTCCCTACTGTAGCAATTGCCAGGAGTTGGAATAGTAATTTACACCTCTAGACTATCCAGCACTTTCCCTACTGTTGCACTTACCTGGAGTTGGAATACTCATTTACACCTCTATACTATCCAGCACTTTCCCTACTGTTGCACTTGCTTGGAGTTGGAATAGTAATTTACACCTCTAGACTATCCAGCACTTTCCCTACTGTAGCACTTGCCAGGAGTTGGAATAGTAATTTACACCTCTACACTATCCAGCACTTTTAATATTGTTGTACTTACCAGGAGTTTATATAGTTATTTACACTTATATATTTTAGAAACCTTTTTGCAAAAATATCATGTGTTATTTATTACTGCATATGCATGTATTAAAAATGTATGTGGAAAAGTGTTTTTAACTTACTCTTTGTGCTTTGGATCTTTACTTTGATTAAAGATGTCTTGGTTTTTTGGTGTTTGTTGTCCTGGAGGTTGGTCAAGTTTTGGTTTGGATGGAGATCTAAAAGAAAGAAAAGTTTGTTTAAAAATGTGTAACAAATACTTTTGGAGAAGACTTATTTCTAAGTTTTTTTCACAGGCATGAGGTATTATATTGATGTTCACTTTTGCACTTTCCCTACTGTAGCACTTGCCAGGAGTTGGAATAGTAATTTACACCTCTAGACTATCCAGCACTTTCCCTACTGTTGCATTTGCTTGGAGTTGGAATAGTAATTTACACCTCTAGACTATCCAGCACTTTCCCTACTGTAGCACTAGCCTGGAGTTGGAATAGTAATTTACACCTCTACACTATCCTGCACTTTTCTTACTGAAGCACTTACCATGAGTTAGGATAGTAATTTAAACCTCTAGACTATCCAGCACTTTCCCTACTGTAGCAGTTGCCAGGAGTTGGAATAGTAATTTACACTTCTAGACTATCCAGCACTTTCCCTACTGTAGCACTAGCCTGGAGTTGGAATAGTAATTTACATTTCTAGACTATCCAGCACTTTCCCTACTGTAGCACTTACCAGGAGTTGGAATAGTAATTTACACCTCTAGCCTATCCAGCACTTTCCCTACTGTAGCACTTGCTTGGAGTTGGAATAGTAATTTACACCTGTAGACTATCCAGCACTTTCCTTACTGTAGCACTTGCCAGGAGTTGGAATAGTAATTTACACCTCTACACTATCCAGCACTTTTAATATTGTTGCACTTACCAGGAGTTTATATAGTTATTTACACTTATACATTTTAGAAACCTTTTTGCAAAAATACCATGTGTTATTTATTACTGCATATGCATGTATTAAAAATGTTTGTGGAAAAATGTTTTTAACTTACTCTTTGTGCTTTTGATCTTTACTTTGATTAAAGATGTCTTGGTTTTTTGGTGTTTGTTGTCCTGGAGGTTGGTCAAGTTTTGGTTTGGATGGAGATCTAAAAGAAAGAAAAGTTTGTTTAAAAATGTGTAACAAATACTTTTGGAGAAGACTTATTTCTAAGTTTTTTTCACAGGCATGAGGTATTATATTGAAGTTCACTTTTGCACTTTCCCTACTGTAGCAATTGCCAGGAGTTGGAATAGTAATTTACACCTCTAGACTATCCAGCACTTTCCCTACTGTTGCACTTACCTGGAGTTGGAATACTCATTTACACCTCTATACTATCCAGCACTTTCCCTACTGTTGCACTTGCTTGGAGTTGGAATAGTAATTTACACCTCTAGACTATCCAGCACTTTCCCTACTGTAGCACTTGCCAGGAGTTGGAATAGTAATTTACACCTCTACACTATCCAGCACTTTTAATATTGTTGTACTTACCAGGAGTTTATATAGTTATTTACACTTATATATTTTAGAAACCTTTTTGCAAAAATATCATGTGTTATTTATTACTGCATATGCATGTATTAAAAATGTATGTGGAAAAGTGTTTTTAACTTACTCTTTGTGCTTTGGATCTTTACTTTGATTAAAGATGTCTTGGTTTTTTGGTGTTTGTTGTCCTGGAGGTTGGTCAAGTTTTGGTTTGGATGGAGATCTAAAAGAAAGAAAAGTTTGTTTAAAAATGTGTAACAAATACTTTTGGAGAAGACTTATTTCTAAGTTTTTTTCACAGGCATGAGGTATTATATTGATGTTCACTTTTGCACTTTCCCTACTGTAGCACTTGCCAGGAGTTGGAATAGTAATTTACACCTCTAGACTATCCAGCACTTTCCCTACTGTAGCACTTGCCAGGAGTTGGAATAGTAATTTACACCTCTACACTATCCAGCACTTTTCCTACTGTTGCACTTGCCAGCAGTTGGAATAGTAATTTACACCTCTAGACTATCCAGCACTTTCCATACTGTTGCACTTGCTTGGAGTTGAAATAGTAATTTACACCTCTAGACTATCCAGCACTTTTTCTACTGTAGCACTTGCCAGGAGTTGGAATAGTAATTTACACCTCTACACTATCCAGCACTTTCTCTACTGTTGCACTTGCCAGGAGTTGGAATAGTAATTTACACCTCTAGACTATTCAGCACTTTCCCTACTGTAGCACTAGCCAGGAGTTGGAATAGTAATTTACACCTCTAGACTATCCAGCACTTTCCCTACTGTTGCACTTACCTGGAGTTGGAATACTCATTTACACCTCTAGACTATCCAGCACTTTCCCTACTGTTGTACTTACCAGAAATTGAAATAGTAATTTACATTTCTAGACTATTCAGGATTTTATCTACTGTAGCATTTGGTAGGAGTTGGTATAGTCATTTACACCTGTAGACTATCCAGCACTTTCTATACTGTAGCACTTACCAGGAGTTGCAATATTAATTTACACTTGTACATTTCACAAAATTTTAATTATATATAACATGTGTTATTTATTATTGCTTATGCATGTCTTACGTATGAATTTTGAAATGTATATTTCACTTACTGGTATTGTTTGGGTTCTTTATTCTGAAAAAATTTGTTCTGGTTTTCTTGTGTAGGTTGTCGTGGAGGTTGGTCAAGTTTTGGTTTCAATGGAGACCTAAAACAAAGAAAAGTATGTTTGAAAATGTGTGACTTGTAATTTTAGAGGAGAATGATTTTAATTTTTTTTTTCACAGGCATGAGACATCTTATTTAACTTTACTTTACTATGTTCTCTTCACTTTATGTATACATCTATTTTTCATACTGAAGCAATGTTCAATAGTTTTTTTTATTTGGTGCAAGATGGTAAAGTTTTCGAGACTTTTATACAGTTTGAAATTATTCGTTTTATTTATTATTTATTAACAATTTATATATACATTGCGCAATTTTTTTTAAACTTACTTTTCGATTTGGTATTTTGAATAGTCGAAATGTGTCCTTTCCCTGGCTGTTCGTTTCTTTTTCTTACTTGGATTGGTCTACTATTCTGAAAGATTTTTAAAAAAAACATCATTTTAGTTTAACCTGCTTAAAGTGATGTATGTTTTCCCTTTCAATAGTAGTGTTTAGTTTCATTTAAAATATTTAATTTACCTTTTAATGCGGAGTTGTAATTTTTTATCTGTCCGTTTTTTTATGAGGAAATTATTTATATGTAGTATGTCTGTGAGGGAAAAAATTTTATACAGTTTACTCCTACTGCGGCGTTTTACATTTTTAAAAAAAGAAACTAATTTTTAGACAATTAATGATTTACCTTATGTTTTCTTGCGAAAACGGGTCGCTTTCATAAAACAATGAAATGTACACGGATTTCGTGTGAAACCGTTTTGAATCGATTTCTAAAAGAAATATAATACATTATAAATTTATTAATACTCCTGTATTATATTTGAAGCACGACTGGTTTTTTAGATTATTAATTTAAACATTTATGTATAATGTTATTTAGGACGTATTTACATAATATCGCATTAATCTCTATTCATTTGTAAAAAAAGCAGACATATATTTTTGAAACATTGCCATTTAAAAACATATAGTTAAAATTAAAATAGTAGCTTTTTTATTAACATGGCTTTTTTTTATGGGGTTATCGTTTTCCGTACATATTACTTACTTGTAAATAGTCCGTAGTCGTAGTATTATATAGTTTTGTTTTATCGATAGGATGATAGGGTCAAAAGTTTATAGAGTGCAATCTTACGTCTGCTCTCTCGGGTAGTTGAGAATCAACTAATTTCAAAATGGTTCCTCACTACTATTTATAAGTTTGGTGTAGTATCGCAAAAATAATCTTAGAAATACGCGGTGGAAATCGCATTAAATTTTACATTTATTTTTCTGAGAACATATAATTTAAAAATTCATTTCATTAACTTTATATTCCGTAATCTTTGCCGTTTTGGCATCCATTTTGGTTAATATGTTGTGGTTTGAAAACATTGAAATAAGAGTAGGACTCATTAGTATGATACTTAAGCAAAATGGCGTCCATGGAAACATTATATATGTTTCTTTTATACGAATATTGACATATTATGTAAAACAATATGTATCAATATATTTTTGAATCGTACTAAGTTAGTAGGTATATTGTTTTCATTTTTAGTTACTTAAATAGTTTGGAAAGTACTGTTTTATCAAAATTAATACTCGAGTATTTATTTAATAAATAAATAAATTGAATTCGCGTTAATATGGCAGTTTTTCATGCCGTCTTTTAATACACTTACCCACCCAAAACCCCTATTTTCCCTGCATCCCGTTGCCAGATTTTATTTTACAACAAAATAAAAAAATATATATTTATTGGTGAATTTTTTTAGAAGGGTGAGTGCGAATTTATAAAATAATAATGAAAAATAATACTCGAGTAATAATTTAATAAATAAATAAATGAAATTCGCGTTAATATGGCAGTTTTTAATGCCGTTTTTAATACACTTACCCACCCAAAACCCCTATTTTCCCTGCATCCCGTTGCCAGATTTTATTTTACAAGAAAATAAAAAAATATATATTTATTGGTGAATTTTTTTATAGGGTGAGTATGATTTTAGTAAAATAAATGAAAATTAATACTCGAGTAATAATTTAATAAATAAATAAATGAAATTCGCGTTAATATGGCAGTTTTTAATGCCGTTTTTAATACACTTACCCACCCAAAACCCCTATTTTCCCTGCATCCCGTGCCAGGTTTTATTTTACATTGTAATTTTTTAACATATAAATGCGTTGTAATGGTACACGTTGTGAATTGTTGCGTTGTAATGGTACTTTTCCTATTAAAGTACTATTTTGCGTTCTAATAGTACTCGTTGTAATAACATGCGTTGTAATAGTCTTTGCGTTGTAAAAACCGCGTTGTAACGGTATGCGTTGTAATAGTATGCGTTGTAACATCATATATCCGAAGGTCTAAAGATTATGAAGACACCCGCTTCTATCCCTGCAGTCCTTGCCTCATCTCCACAACGGCCCCCCACATTCGCCGGGGATGCCTGGTTTCACCTTGGAGATACCCAGTAGGGACCATCTCACAGGGATAACCAGGACGGGTTCCCCAGCGGTCTACAGCGCCATGGCAGCAGTGCGCTTTACAAGACCACATACATACATACATACATTACATAGAGAAAAAGTACAGGGCTCCACCAGAAACTCCATCTTGTTTGGTGGAGCACCCTCGTCTGCACTCTGTGATATCTCAAGCCGCTCAACAGAGGTCCAAGAATCCGTCCACTCCAATCTCAACGCCAACGGATAAAGAAGGCAGAAGATTAGACTTAACAGGCAACAAGTTTTCCATCAACGCTGTATCCTCTATCAAGGCAGCAAATTCTCTATCGATTCTTGCCCGTTATGACCGACTGATGTGGTCGGAGCTGTCTGAATACCTGGACTTGATACCGGAGGACCGTCAACAAGAGGTACGTAAGATACTGCTTGAAGGAGAAAGAGCAGCTTCTGAAATAATAGATAGTGCCCTGGACATTGCAGATACTAATTTCCGTCAGTTAGCGGGCGCTGCGGTGCTCAGACACCAAGGTTGGCTTAGAGCAACATCCTTCAGACCTGAGGTTCAAACAAAAATCCTCGATATGGCTTACGACGGGGACTCGCTCTTTGGTAAGCACATAGATGACGCCTTGCTTTCCATCAAAACTGATACGGATACCGCAAAATCGCTTGGTACTCTACAGTACAAGAGAGGTTCTTTTAGAGGAGCAAGAGGTCGTGGCTTTTCTTCTAGAGGAAGTTACCATAACCAACAGAACCGGCAATACCAATCACAGTACAAGCAACCGTATTACCAGTCATCATATCGACAGACTACCTCAAATAATTTCTCTTGTCAAGGAGGAAGACGAAGAGCAAACAATCAAGGACGAGACTCAAACAACGTCAATGAATTTTGCCGAAAGCCAGTCCAACATCATTTCCTCCCTGTGGGCGAAGATCTCAGCATTTTACCATCATTGGCGGAACATCACATTGGACCGGTGGGTCCTAGAATTAGTGGGAAAAGGGCACACTCTGGAATTCCTAAAGAAACTGCCTACAACTCCGCCCAAGGGTCCCCCTCCCCCTCGTCTTTACTTACTGTTCAAGGATGCCTTAAACATGTTTGACAAGAATGCGATAGAGAAGGTTCCAATCTCGCAGAAGGGAAAAAGATTTTACTCTTGCTTCTTCCTGATAAAAAAGAAATCGGAAGAGTGGCTCCCGATTTAGGATTTGCGCAGGTTCAACAAATTGTTGAAGAAACAGAGTTTTCGCATGGTGACATAAGCAGATGTGCTCAATTGTCTCAACGAAGGTGATTTTATGGCTTCTCTGGACTTGGAAGACACCTACTTCCATATCCCTATACACCCCAAACATCGCAAATACCTCCGATTCACAGTGGCTGGCGTCCACTTTCAATTCAAGGTGCTTCCATTCGGGCTAAAGTCGGCACCAAGAATATTTACAAAATGCTTGGCCCCAGTTTCTGCAGCGTTGAGGTCCCAGGGAATACAGGTCTTCCCGTACCTCGACGATTGGTTGCTCAAAGGACCATCGAAACAGATCACAAGACAAGCGGTCAAAAGCGCCCTGTGTCTATTCTCAAGTCTGGGCCTCACTCTAACTGCGAAAAAGTCACAAGTACAGCCACTACAGGTATTAACCTTTTTGGGAGCCTCTCTGGACACTCGAAAGTGCAAAGCATTCTTGTCTCAGGAGCGTCAGGACAGACTTCAAAGACTGGCAAAGCAGATCTCAGCAAAAAAGTCACTTTCTGTCCGGTCGAATGCGTCTCTCCTAGGGATGTGCTCTTCAGCAATCAACCTAGTTCTCTTTGCAAGTCTCAGGATTAGGCCGCTGCAGGAGGGACTACCATTTCAAATACACAAGGGAACCCAAGGAAGCAATAAGCTAGGGACCTTAGGGAATTGCGTTTTTTCACAGGACAGTGGTCCCTAGACAATTAGATTATTTGCAAAATAAATATAGACTAAATAGCAACTATATTCATTGTCCAGCCGGACAGTATTTAATTTCTGATAAAAGGAGTACAAAGATAATATGGTGTGATACAAGCAGGACACCAGTCGATGCCCAACTAACACACTCAGAAAAAAGACAAACAAGAAATTACATTCAATTCAGGTAGTCTGTGTATCACAATTCACAATCAGACAATACAAATAACACACTATTGCTTGCAAACATTAGCATAATACATATGCATATAGTGTGACAAGGTCGACGGCGTTTCGAACCCTATAATAATTCAGAGTTCATCTTCAGGACAAACAATACATGCCTTCTTTATGAAAAGTTCATAAATAACTTTTGGTACAGCCCATACTGCGGGGCTAGTATAGAATGCCCGATGCCAGTAGTAGATACAGTGGCAGTCCGCCGGATAGATAGCCGGGCAACAAACAACCGTAATAGGTGCAGTTAGGCAGAAAAGAGGAAACGGGTCGTCAATGCGGTCGGCGTTCGGGTGGAAAATACACACCATTGCACTCTTCTCCTCATTGCTCCTCACTGGCCGAGGCAGTACTGGTTCCAAGAACTGCTCCTGTTATCTCGACAACCTCCAATTTGTCTCAAACCAACTCTTTCCATGCTGTCAAGGGAAGGAGGTCAGATTCTACACCCGGATCCTCAATCACTGCACTTGCACGCATGGCTCCTGACTTCTTAGAGTTTAAAGATCTCCAAATCTCTGAAGACTGTAGAGCAATTCTGTCTCAATCCCGTGCTCAGAGTACTATCAGAACGTACCGTTTCAAATGGAAACGCTTTTGTTGCTGGTATGAAGCAAATAATATTCATCCTCTTCAAGCTCCACCTGAGGATATTCTACCTTACTTACTTTCTCTAGCCAAGGCGGGTCTGGTATTCTCTTCTGTTAGGTACATTTTGACGCCATATCCCGATTCAGAAAAAGTGCGAACAAGCCTTCACTATGTTCATCTTCACTGATAAAACAATTTCTGAAAGGATTGTTTTGAGCCTTTCCTCCAATTTGACTTCCGTCTCCCGAATGGGACCTCAATATTGTCTTGTCCCAATTAATGAGGAGACCGTTCGAGCCTATCCATAAGGCTGAACTGAAATTCTTAACCTGGAAGGTTGCTATTTTGTTGTTGTTGTACTACTTTATTCAATATTTACGTATCATAAAAGTACAAACAATACAAACATAAAAACACATATTAAAACTCTACTATTCAATGCATTTCATACCATGATCTAAAAAGACAAAAATCTGAATATTTACATTTAAAACAAAGGGTTCATAGTACATTAGCAGGAATCCGTATATACAACAGTTTTACAGCTCATCCTTTCTCTTGTCTTAAGCCAACAATCTGGCATGATGAACCACGCACTGGCTAAATATTTAGTGACCCCGCATACAACTAGCATAGATGTAACATCTGACAGGAGCATACGCAAGGCGATTCTGGTCTCTCTCACACCCAGTTCTCTGCATACCATTTTGTTCTAGGTCTTTTATAAGCCCTACAAGCGAATAGAAAGTGTGGAAGTGATTCGCTTGTACATGGGCATCCTGGGCAGCTGGGAGAATGGGCATGTGCCCCCCTTCCTTTCCATCCCTCAGTAAAGGTTTTTAGGGGTAGGATCCCGTATCTCATTTTCAGGAAGAGAGACCTGTCCCTAAGGTTTTGAATAAAATCTAGGAAGGGCTCAAGTTTTTTACTGGGTTTGAATTCCATGAAGGCAGTTAATGCCCCCCACCTAGCATGTTTTAATTCCTCCTCCTGGACCCATTCCCAATATATTTTTTTGATGATATCCTTGTTGGGAGGGGACTGGGTGATCCAGAATTCTCCCAAACCTAGCTTCAAAACCAGCTGCTTAAGTTTGGTCAACCACGGTATCTTGTTCGCACTGTTCAGTGTGATCAGCTCGTCCAAGACCAACGCATAATTTGCCAATTCTGGCGTCCTTCGTAGGCGTGCCCAGAATAGCAAAGGGCGAAGGCGCAGCACATCAGCGATGGAATGTTTACCCATATCTAAAAATAAATTTTTTAGGGGGGTGGAGAGGGGGGAGAGCAACCAGGTCCCTCACAAACTTGTTCTCTGCACTTACCAGGTCAGTGGTGTTCTCACCTCCCCACAGCTCTGAACCATAGACAGCAGAGGCAACAGCCTTGCCCTCGTATGCTACCAGTGCTGGGGCTACAGGTCTGCTAGTGGATATGCGCTGGTTTCTTAGGATCGCTCCTGAGGCTCTTTTGAGGTTTAGGAGCATCTTGACCACATGGGCGTCCCATTTCATTTGGTTGTTGATCCGAACGCCCAGGTAGTCAAACTCCTCCACAACCTCAAGTGGATGCCCATTTAGTGTTATGTGCACTTTCCTTGCCTTCTTTTGAGCTGACAACACCATCAGTTTCGTTTTAGATGTGTTGACGGCGAGCCCCCTCATCGCAAAACAGGGTAAATCTATCCAGTAGCTTCTGCAATCCAGAGGGGATTTTAGACAGGAGGAGGGTGTCATCTGCAAAGAGTAGGGTTTGTGTTTTCTCCCCCGCCAGGACTGGGGCATCCGCAGGGTCCTCCCTCAAATGGTCCACCTCCCCATTAATAAAGAGGGAGAACAGTGTCGGAGCCATCACACAGCCCTGGGGGACCCCTCTGCACAGGCACCCTCCCTGTTAATTGCCCTTGGTCCCCCATCTGATCCTGGCATAATTTCCCTGGTGCATCCTTACAATCAGCTCCAAAAGGTAAGTGGGAAACCCCATGTCAACAAGCACCTTCTACAGCTTTTCTCGTGGAACTAGGTCAAATGCCGTTTTTAGGTCAATGAAAGCCAGGTATAGGCTGCCCTTGGCAACAGACACAGTCTTCCAATATACAGCACAAAACCTAAAGACCTGGTCAATTGTTCCCATGTTCTGTCTAAAACCAGCTTGAAAATGGGAGAGTATTCTACCTTCCTCAGCCCAGGTTCCTATTCTTGTGACAATGACCCTGCCAACTACTTTCTGAATTACATCGATTAGACTTATTGGTCTATAGTTGGCAGGGTCCTCCTTGTTGCCCTTCTTGAATATGGTCACTACCTCCGCGCCCTTCCACGACTCCGGGATAGGATGTCCCTGGAGTAACATATTCATTGAAGTCTGACATTAAGTCGGGTGCATACAGGAGTAGGTCGACGGGTAGCCCATCTGGGTCAGCTGCTTTGCCCGGGGAGATGTTTAAGAAGGCCTCTTGTACTTCCCTAGCGTTTAGAGGTTCAGATATACCAGGGGGCTCTACTGTAAGGGTATTTATTGGCGCTGTGCCTTGCCCTAAGGGTACTGCCTCACAATACAATTTTGCGAAATGCAAGTACCATTGGTCTTCAGTGATATGAATTGACATAGGTCCTGCACCTCCTTTCTCATAACTATTTATTAGATTCCAAAACATAGTGGAATCTTTCAAGCAGGCCGCTTTTTTAAGTTCTTGCCAGTAGTCTTCCTCCCACTCTTTTTTAGCCAGTTTAAAGGTTCTCTGGTAGTCTTTTTGGGCTTCTCTTACAGCTAGTGGGTCTTTCTTCCTAATTGCAAATGCAATCGCCTTCCTCTTAGCCCTGCAAAATGGAGTGTACCACGGGGTTCCCTTCTTACCGAGATTACTCTTGGGGAGACCTTTCTTCGCACCCATCATAAAGAAGGCCCCGATCTTCTCTATTACATTTTTATAGGGGTCAGCTCGTTTACAGCCTGGAACAATTGTCTTCATGGTCTCAGAGGCCGCTAGTTCAATTGTTCCTGCTTGTACTAACTCCTTGAAGCTAGAGTGTGTATGTTCATTACACCAGACTTTATTCCATTTTAGCTTTCGATTACAGTGCGTGACGGTTACTTATTTAGAGAGCATTGGTGGGCCAGTCCTTGATACCGCTTTGTTTAGCCCTTTAATTTTCATACAAAGCGGATTGTGGTCACTATCCTGCGTTTCCAAAACCTCCATATCAATTAGATTCCCCCAGGAACTAATGTCGAGCATGATATGATCGATGCGCGACGGGCAAGATAGTCTGTTATAAGTCATCGCCCCATTGGGGTCTGAGGGTGTCCTCCCATTTAGAGCACGTAATTTGTGTTCTAGCGTGAAGGCATTCAGTTGTATGGCTCTAGCAGACCATTTCTTAATGGGGGCCAGGTTTAGTGGAGGGATGGAATGTCTTATATCCTCCTCGCTGGCTCCCGCCAGATCTTCTTCAGCTAGGGTTTCATATGTACAGTTCATGTCTCCACCTATAATGACAGTGGCCAGGGGATGAATGCTTGCTAAAGCTGTCTCCAGAACTGCTGTTGTTGGGGAGATGTAACCACCCGGGGTGCCCCTGGCATATACACAGAACAGTTCTACTGGTATTGCTACATGTGGGTCTTTAAGGGAGAGATGTAGTATATCATCTAACGGTAGCCTATGTACCCTTATGGCCCAATTTAGGGCCACACTGATCCATAAGTGGAGGCCGCCAGAAGGTCGGCCTCTCCCTACCGTCGTTGCTGGTATAAAGTAGGTAGCGTAGCCATTTTTGTGAAGAGGGATCATGCTCCATGTTTCTTGGAACAAGCAAATCTCAAACCTATCAATAAGATTGTTCCATAAGATTAGTGGAGTGGTGTGGCTCACTGGTTAGAGGCGGCAGACCCGGAAGCAGAGGACGGCCCGGGACCAGGGTTCAATTCCCGACGCGGCATGGTCGTAAACCAGGGTCAGCGGACTCGATAATTCTCGCCTCGGTGCCTACTCTAACCAGGGATCACACTCTGCAACTCTGGGCATTAGCTTGCCTTATCTCCACAACGGCCCCCCACAAACGCCGGGGATGCCTGGTTTCACCTTGAAGATACCCAGGAGGGAACATCTCACAGGGAAAGCCAGGACGGGTTCCCCAGCGGTCTATAGCACCAGGACGCCTCCGGGTAGCAGTGCACTTTACAAAGCACACACATTTACATTTACATTCGGAGGTATTCCGTTTTTTAGTGAGGCCCGCTATGTTCCAAGAGATGAGATTAATTGTACTTGTGTTCTCATCGGTACTTTTGATGGGAGCTTGGGGCTCTAGGTTCTCCTCCAGTAAACATAACTCAATTAACTCTGTGTCCCTACACTTTCTACCCATGCCCGGAGCAGCTTCATTTAGGACCTCGTCCCCTGCTACAAGGCCGTTCACATTGATCTTGTATTCCTGCTAAATAGCTCCTAGTTGGTGGATATATGGTATGTTGTGATATTGCATACTATACCCTAGTCAGTCGTTGATGTTAAGGTTTGAGTCATTGCTAATGCTGGCTTTGGACCATAAAGGAGACTGCCTAATTTGTATGTTTGAATCTGCAGGGGGTGGGATCTATATTCAAGGGTTACTAAGCTTTCTGCTAATGCCATGTTATCCAATTGTATTTCGATACAATCAGTTGTTGAACTAAACAGGGACAGTCTTGAAACTTTAATCACGTCCTCCCTAATCACTGATCTGCACCCTCTTACATGGGGCAGCCAGTGAATGGCTTTATTGCATACGGAATCTCTACTTTCATGGACATTAGGTTTTAACCTCGGTACCCCTGTCATATAAATAATGGTGTTCCTGCGTTTATATAATGACATGCTCTGGCCGTTGATGGCTTTAGAAACTCTCGTAGCTAGATCATGTCGCCCCCTTGGATCTCCTTCTTTTTTTCTCATCACCAGGTGGTCCTTGGCTCCGTTTGGCAAGCCCTGCTGCCTTGCAGCCTCTAGATAGGTGGTAGGTTTATTCATATGGCGTCCCGAGGCTGACCTAATGTTCTCATTTAGAGGGGCTCGTTTTGCCGCAGCACCTTCTGTTGGCTTAGAGCCCATTGAAGGGGCTACTTGCTTGGTAGTACATTTTGTCGGGTTAAGCCTCCCCCTGATGACTGGGGGATTTGAGCGCCCAACAGCCCTGTTACTTCGCGGCAGCCAACGGATTTTGTTATTTCTGGATCAACGTTTTTTAGAGTTACCTCTGGAGATAGTGGCTGGCTGGTTCTTTCATCGTCCTTACCCCCCTGTTTGGTTAAGTCCAACAACATCTTCTTATTTAGAGCTAGTTCTGCTCCCAAGGACCCCAATTTCTTTAGGCTGCATCCTTTAAAGTTCTGGCAACTCAGGCAGTCGATAGTGCCCCCCCCAAAGTTTGTTTCCTTGGGCTAGTGGTTTGTTGTATCACTTCGCTCAACTCTCTAGATTCCCCTTCAAGTACAGCAAAACTATTGGTACATACAACCCCCTCTTCTCCCACCATCCTCTCCCCACCCAGATTGAGTCCCTCAATGGTTTCCGGCGGGCTCTCCCCTGTTCGTAGATTATCACGACCCTGAGGTGTTTGGGCGAAAGGGGATGAAGGTGTTTGAAGGGGGGGTGAATTTCCGCCACGGGGCTTTTGGGCAGTGATTTCTTTAGAAAAATACCAGGAATTACTTCATTCTTTTTCAGGGTCGCGCCATGAGTTAAACCATCTAAGCAGCCAAACTCTTCTGTGTTCGGTGCCCCCTTCAATATCCTCTCGCACTCCTCTACCAGTAATTCAATACTGTAGAGTACACAGTTTGTTGCAGCGTGCTGGGCTTTAGATTTTTTTGCCTTTTTCCCCTTTTTTTGGATAGCAGTGTCATTGCCCCCCCTCAGTTGTTTTCCATTTGCCCATTTCTTAGAATAGTACCTTGACACTTCCGTAGTGTTCTGCACTCAGATAATAATGTTACTACAGACAGTACCTTGGTAAAACTCGAGCTCTTCACTATGGGTACACCAGTTGTCAGGGGGGGGGGCGGGGGGGGGCCAGCCCTGTCTGTCCCAGACTGTCCCGCCCTTGTCCCGGGCTTAGCCCGGCGCTGCCCGCGCGCCATCCCGCGATGTGAAAGGAGCAGCTGCCTCTTGTGCGCTCCCGGGCGCCAAATCAGCTGATAGGCGGCGTCCGCAAGGAATGCTGGATGGTGTAGTTCAGCTCAGCTCTCCCCGCTCGGCAGCCGCGATGACCAGAGGGGGAGAGCAGTGATGACAGCGGGACCGGGAGGGAAGGTGTGCACTTGCGGTGTTTTCCCCCGAGGTTGCTGAGCGCTCCCGCTCTGCCGGAGGAGCAGCTGCCTCTTGTGCCCCTCCGGGCACAAAATCAGCTGGTAGGCGGCGTCAGCAAGGAATGCTGGATGGTGTAGTTCAGCTCAGCTCTCCCCGCTCAGCAGCCGCGATGACCAGAGCGGCAGCGGGGGGAGAGCAGTAATGACAGCGGGACCGGGAGGGAAGATGTGCACTTGCGGTGTTTGCCCCCAAGTTTGCCGAGAGCTCCCACAGCCAATGGCTATTTTACTAGCTCTCACTTCAGCCCGGAGGGTTAGTGAAATTCAGGCGTTCACCATTTCAGAACCTTTCTTACATTTCTCAAAGGATTATGTCACATTGAGAACCAATCCGAAATTCATACCAAAGGTACCGTCTCAGTTTCATTTAAACCAGCCGGTAAAGTTGAAGACCTTTTTCCTGGATCCTGTCACACCGGCTGAGAAGGCCCTCCACTCTCTTGATGTCAAACGATGTCTAAAGTTTTACATTCAACAAACTAAGGACATAAGAAAATCTAACCAGCTATTTGTTGCTTACGGACCGGTCGCGCTAGGACAAGCTGTAACTAAAGCAACCATAGCTAGATGGTTATCCTCCGTGATACAATTCTGTCATGAAAAGTTTAATAGACCTTTAGTCAGAAAAGTCAGAGCGCAATTCACTAGAATGATGTTGGCGTCGACCGCTTTATTTGCTGGAGTCACTCTGGAGAACATTTGCCGAGCTGCTAACTGGAAGAGTGTCCATACTTTTACAAGACACTACTGTTTGCAGTCAGCATTACATGATGATACATCAGTTGGAGAGGCGGTGCTGCAGCGTCTTCTTCATTAAGGTTAGACTTTTCAAAGTCTCTTACATTATATGGATGTTATGTAAAGATGTATGGTTACTATAATGCTCTGTTTATCAAATGTCTTTATTATGAATGATAGTATAAGAAGGTTCTTCTGCATGTGTTTATTCTTACATTTTAGTGCTCTATAACCTTCCGGTTGTGTGGGGGATATGTACAATTACGGTTTCTCCCACCTTCCGCTAACGACAGATAGGACTTTACTGCTTGCTATTCTGATTCAGGCATGTGAATCTATGAAAGATACCCCAATACTGGATAAGAAAACAAGTTACTTACCTGTAACTACAGTTATCCAGTATTGTTATCTTTCATAGATTCACATGCACCCACCCTCCTCCCCGGCAGGGCAGTTCTTTATTAGGGATACATACTTCTCACTTGTGCTGGGAACATCTGAGGAGAACTGCCTCTGTTGGGAAGGTTCTAGAGGGTGCTGTCAGCTGATTGGTTGGGAATACTTGTCAGTCCTTTTTACATAATGAGGTAGATAGGCTGCTAAGTTTTGGGCCTAGTTGGGCCTATAGTCTTTTCAGCCTATTACAAATAATTTTCTAAGGCACTGCAATTATATATATTGTTACCGTGGGACTCCTGCCTCGACGACGGGGAATGATTCAGGCATGTGAATCTATGAAAGATACCAATACTGGATAACTGTAGTTACAGGAAAGTAACTTGTTTTCTTCCTTTCTGTTGACTGGTTGGTGATTTACTGGATATTTTTGTGTCCCTACAGCCTGGTATCCCAGTGTGGGACCTACTCAGGCCCTTCTTCTGTTTCATTGCTTGAGCTTTCTGACTCCTCTGCAGTCCTCTGAGTTGGGATCTCTTGGCCGTGCCTCGGTCCTTAGTTCTGTACAGGGTATACCTTCTCCTTGCTGGTGTTGTCTTGGGGTAAATTGTCAGTACTCTTTTGTCCTGGACTTCTTGTCCTTCCCTGCTTATGGACTGTGGTTGCAGGCCTCTGCGTCTGCTGTTACATTTTTCACATGCTTTCTGCCCTAGGGAGGCTGTCCGTTTTGCTTGCAAGTTGGCTGGGCAGTCGCTGTGCTCTGCTTTTTCCTTCTATGACTTTTGGTGCTATGGTGTTTGGCACTCCTTCGGATGGTGTTGTTCCTCACCATTCGTCCCTTCCCTTCCCTTTCGGTTCTGAATTTTTTCGCACACTGTTCCTATATTTTCACAATTTTTGTTTCTGATCGCTCCACGTCGTGGCGCGGAAAAGTTCTCAGAAGAAAACCGACATTGGCGCCCTGGGGTGGGGATCATGTGACCTTGCTGACGTCACGCCTGTGGGTGACATCAGGGCGCAGTCATGTGGTACCGCCCCCCGGTGCGCAGAGATGCTGTGGCAAACATTTTCCGGATCCAGTCTCATGCCTGGGGATAATTGTACTTTAAGGAATCTGTGGCTAGAATTGTCTCTACTAGAAACATAGTTACCGAAGGTAAGTAACTCGTAAGTCAGTCTGAGAAACCACTTTGTGTTTTCCCATTAGCATTTCTCTAATCCCATTCAGTTGTAATGTGTGGTGCCAAAATAAATTGAAATCAGTTGAATGGAAGGCAAATTTTTTTCCCCACTAATTTTGCCAAAAAGTATGTCACACCAAATGACAAGTTTTTCCCCCACAAAGAGCACCGTCTCAAAAACAAACAATAGGGATTTAAGCAAAAAATAAGTAGAAATGCAATGTAATAAGGAACCCATTCAGGTGGAATATGCCTCTTCACTCCGCATACCATTATCCCACATGCTGTCACAACGCGGTCATAACTACTGCGTTGTGACAACGCATACCATTATTCCGCAAGTCGTTACAACGACTTGCGGAGGGGGGGGCCCTGGATGTTGGAATATTAAAATTTACTATGCGGACTTTAGGGAAGGTGTTGGATTTAAAATTTGTAACGACTTGCGGAGTAACGGTATGCGCTGTCACTACGCGGTCGTTATAACGACCGTGTTGTGACAGTATGTGGGGTCACAGATGTGGGGTGGAGGTGCTTTACCATTTAGGTATTGTTATATCGGTATAACTACACTGTGGTGGGGTCACAGCGAGATATTGACTGAGGAGCTGAGCAGCACAAGAAAAGACAAAAAAACATTCTTCTAACTTTGCCTTTTGTTAACTATGATGGGACCATCATTTAAAATAGTGTAACAATTCTCTCAGGGTGCGTTGTAGTAATGGTTGAAACTAGTTTGACGTACGTCCAGCACTGATTTGACGAACTCATTTAAATCTAAAAAAAAGTGGGTGGAGGGAGCAATTTAATTGTGTATTTATTATGCCCAAAAATTAATGATGAGTTTTGATAGAAATTTCTTACGAGCTCTGCTGTGTGACTGGACAAACAGAGATGCAAGTAGAAAGTTTGTATTTTTCCTCCATTTGTTACTGACTGGTGGACAGTTTCTGCTTTTTCGATACCTTTGTGTTGCCTTCAGTAACAGCACAACATATCCTATCCCTCTTACGTGCACTTCCATCGCACACTTCAGCTTTTGTCAGTGATCCTAAATTATTTAAGTAAAGCCTCACTATGTAGTGGTATCAAAAGAATTTTCAGCAAGTTTGAAGATTTCCAAGGCTAAATACTTTTCTTTAGTGAGGTTGCGGTTTTTAAAAGTAGTGTATGAACTATCCAGAAATTGTTTTAAGGCATATCCACGCCCAGTTGGGCTCTGCTCTTCAACTGGAATCCTTGCAAAAAAATATAGGATGTCGTTTGAGCACCTACATGTTATGCCCTTGACATACAAAGTAGAAGTGTACAGCAAAATAAATGTGGCTCACTAAGGGATTTGTTTTGAATCAATTGTTGTATTGGAAGCCGACGTGCACATTTATGACTACGGTGAAAAGGTGAAATTGCTGTAGCTCAACCTAACTTACATCCAGAAATCACAATTTACTGCGTTACAGATTGTTATAATCATTTTCCTGAGGAAAGCAACAGGGCCTATATAATGTGATGTTTCTCATTGCATAGTTTTAAACCATGTATTCTAGTTCTTATTAAATACCTTTGTTTGTAGGTTCTATGCATAAAAAGCAGAATGGTATGAACTCAATACGCAGAGACTTCTGGGTTAGAATACTATTTATCACCATTTTTGGGATGTTCGTTTTAAGGCCCACTCGAGTCTTCACTTTTTGTGAATGAATCATGGCAACTCCTTAAACTCAACAATGATAATTAGTGGCTTATTGCATTCTGAATATATGCAAAGTATATATTTGGCATTGCTTCTTCACACTGAGTATAGCATACAGATAGGAAATAAGAACTAGTGCATAAGGTCTGGTTATAGTTCTCAATATGGAAGCGTCCTTACACTCAATTTAATCTCTCCTTACCTTGGTTTAACAATTGCAGCATTTACATTTTTTTTATAAACTATAAACACTGCAAGAACATATCACTAAAAGTCCAAAGGCATGTAGGGTAAAAATGTTAAAATTCATTCCGTGCCATTCATGTAGGAGTAGCAGGGTCGGATGGGGCAGAAAATGTGTGACATGGCACCAAAATAAAAGTAGACCCTCCTTAGCAAATTGCATAGCTAAAAAAGTGGCACATATTTGCAATTGGGCCACTTTGAATTTGTAAAAACACTCTATACAGTTGTTTTCTTAGATATGGCAGATTACATGCATTTGTGGTTGCTGCAGGCAATGTTTTTGGTAATATTAGGGAAACCAACAGTAAAAACAGGCCTACAAACAGCGAAATATAAGCCCACACATAGACATTTTAAACCGGCCCTTCAGGCACTGTCAGATTGCCCTATGGGCCTGCGCGATCCTGAGTATAAGCTTCGTAGTAGAGACACCTCAACACCTAGATAACATGTTATTTGTTTACAATTATTTGATTACACCGCTGTGGAAAATGTGCTCTGAAATAAACCAGTTGATAGTCAATTAATAATGGAGTATTTCAGAATGGACAGCATCAAGCGTGCAAAGTATATTCTGTTGCACACTATTTCAAGAATGCATCAGAAATGAACACCTGTTTTGGTTTAGTCCTTCAGAAGCATCGCAAAGCCGGAACACTGAGGATCACTTTTTACCTCCTGTGAATCCCTCTACAGCAAGCGTTTCGCCTCCGCATCATCCCCCACACCACCCACATGGCTTCCACAGGACAGCTCTTGAGGCATCTGCACATCCTGCTCCTCGAAAGGTCACAGTAGAAGAGCTCCAGAATGTTGAAGCCTGCCTGAAGCGGTGGAGGGCAGAGGTGGAACAAGACATAGAAGGTCAGATTGCTGCAAATGGACTGCATACTCCCTCATAATGCCCACACTCTTGACCGTGCATGACAATCCTTCCATCCTGTTGTAAATACATTCCCTCATCATTAAGGTTTTGTAAACACTTTCTTTCCCGTTGTGTTATGTGTGTTTGTGCTGCATATCTAACATATTTTCTTGTTCACAGATCTAAAAAATTGTATTGCTGAAACTAACCAATCCATTGATCAGATATACACCGATCCAGAACTTTCCCAGGTAGGAAACTTGTGAAATTTGCAATAAATATGACACTGCCTTTCAACCAATCATAATGTGTTTGGAGAGATTACCCACTAATCAGTATGTACAGTAGAATAGTACCGGATGAGCCTTCATTGTATAGGGAAGTGAAGGAAGGTGTCTGGGAAGCACTCAATATAAACCTTGAATGGCATGATCTCAGTATTCCTTCAGCCTCGTAAATATCCCTATCTTTGCAGATGAGAATATGGAAATGAGACTGGGAAGCCTATTGCAAACCATACATTAAAATCTTATTACTGCTTCTACCAAGTAAATCTCCCCTTCTCAATATAGTGCGAATGTCGTTTTTAGTGTATACAGAAACAAATAAAATCAGTGTAAGAAACACCAGATGTAAATGTACTACTTGAATGTCATTATGATAATTTCGTATTTCTTAACTGTGAATAGTATTCCACTGACAAGGAGTTGCACAAAAAAGCAGTTAAACCTCAAAATACCAAACTTCACATTGCACCAACTGTGGAAACAGGGTAAACATCACATCAGCTGTGCTGTAACTGGGAAAGAAATACCCTCACAACTCATCCGTTTTGTTCCTGAGATACATAGGTAGACAATTAAAAACAGTGTATAATTTGAATGTATGCATTTCCTTAAATGTTGTTCACATCACTGGCCAAACTGTCTGGAGTTCTTTCGGGATAGGAATGTTCCCAGCATGGCATACAGTCTTCCCATGTGCATTGCATGCCCAACCGCTGCCAACAGTGAACCCAGAAAGCTGGCCCAAGATGACAAGCACTTGGAAGAATGCTTGTAGTGTGCTACAAGCTTTTTACAGATTGCATGAACCATAGTTACATAGTCCTGGGGGTTCCCTTTAGGAAACCCCAGACCTGCTTACAGGCACACGATTACAAGATTGAGGTGACCTATGTTGGAGGTGACCATGCTTTCTGAGACATTGGAAGTGAATTGCTGGCATTCCATAGACTCGAAGGACCGAACCAAGCCACTGAAGTGGGGAAACAGGAAACCTACTCTAGAAATGTCATTAGTCCTTTTTGGCACAGTGTCCTGCTGATTAGTTTTCTGAAACTGACATTTGATGAATGGTATGTTTGAAGTGTGGACTGCAGATCCTGTGTACGAAGGATCCTTTAAAAGGGGCAAACCTTTTGTCTCTCTTCCTGATCACTGTCACGTTTGACTGTTGATAGCCTGTCCATACTGCTGACACATGTTTGTGCCTCTGTTGTGGGTGCGCCAACCAGGAGGCAACCCTGCTGTGAAGAGCATCACTCAAGACAAAGGCTGAGTTTGGAAGACTGTTAGACCTGTCAGCCCTAGGGTGGTCTTTCCCTTTATTTTTTGCCCTTGCCTCATTTTTCACACCTACTTTTTGTTGGCTTTAGGACTCTGGGCACCCTCCCATTGCTAAACAATGCCAGGGTGCAGGTGCTCTCTTCCCCCAACATGGCTGCCACTGACCTCTGCTACTGCAGCGTGGTCTGTATAGGTGCACTCTAGTAGTCAGGAGCTGGCTGGAACCCTTAAACAATGTTGCCATACCAGCCTGCCAGCCTGCCCATAGCTAGAATGAGGGAAGCTCCTGGAACCTTCCAGAATAGGGGAGGCACCAACTGCCACTGCCAACTGACACTATATAAGGAAAAGGAGGGAAACCTTCTAGTCAGTTGGGGCATCACTGACCTGGGGAACCCACACAGGAGTTTAGGCGGGAGGGCCTAGTGAGCAACCTATGCTACTGGGAGTGACAGGATTTAGGTGCTGCCTCTTGAGCTGGGTGAGGTGTCCCAAGCTAGCCCCCTGACCTGGCCCAGTGGTAGGGAACCCCAGGGTCCATCTGCAGTGACTGAGGAAAATTCTTCAAGCCTTCAACTCAGAACCCCCCATCTCTCAACAACTTCAAGTAATCAGCAACTAAGGGCGCAGAACCATCCAAGCGCCAAAAAGTCTACTTCTCCTTTACCAGAGACTGCTGGGGTGATCGACCAGGTACTGGACTTGTGCTGCCCTGCGCATCCCCTGCTTTCAACTGGGCTCACCTTGCCCTACCTGCCTCCCCCTGACTGAACTGTTCTGCTGTCCTGGTTAAACTGTGTGGAAAGCGCTATATTCTGCTTCCCCTGTCCAGCGCTGTATTTAAGACTGCCTGCCCTGAGCTAACTGTGCCCCCGTGGTTCAAGCTCTGTGATCCTGAGGGGCTTCTCGCCTCAAGAAGCATCCTGCCCTGTGAGGCACCGCAGTTGCTCCACGCGCTCACCTGCTTCGGTGTAAAGCGCTGTGACTAGCCCCCGAGGCGCCTGAGGGGACCGCGTCACTATCCCGGCATCGGCGCTGCCTTCGCGACACCTCCGAGGTGCCTCCGGCCTGTCCTGTGGCCGCCTGCCTTTGCGCGGTGTCCAGCGCTGAGATTACCCCCCTCGGCGGGCCCCCGTACGCCAGGAGACGGCCGCCGCCTTGAGTGAGGCCCGAAGTCCGTGCGCACCCCACGTGAGGGCCGCGCTACCATTGGTTCTGGCTGGCGCACCCTCGAGTCGAAGCACGCCCGGCCCCTGCCTCGTCCCCAGTACCGGTGCCCTGAAGCTGAGCCTGCACCGCGCTGGGATGAGGGCAGCCACGAGAGGGTTGGAACCCCCTCTCCTCCGCTGAACCCGACGCAAGGGCCCTGGAGGGCCGAAGAAGTGAGGTAACCCCCTGGGGAGGAGGGCGGTAGGCCGGGAGAGGCCCGAGGTCGCCCCTCCCCCGGGGTGCTCTGAGACTGGGCCCTGTTGGCCCCTTTCCGACTACAACTATGTCTCAAGAGACCGTATCTACAAGCTTGAAGTGTTTAGCGTGCACTGTATTTACAAGCCTGAAGTGTTTAGCGTGCACCGTATTTACAAGCCTGAAGTGTTTAGTGTGCACCTTATTTACAAGCCTTAAGTGTTTAGCGTGCACCGTATTTACAAGCCTGAAGTGTTTAGCGTGCACTGTATTTACAAGCCGGAAGTGTTTAGCGTGCACTGTATTTACAAGCCTGAAGTGTTTAGCGTGCACCGTATTTACAAGCCTGAAGTGTTTAGTGTGCACCTTATTTACAAGCCTTAAGTGTTTAGCGTGCACCGTATTTACAAGCCTGAAATGTTTAGCGTGCACCGTATTTACAAGCCTGAAATGCTATAAGAGCACTGTATCCACCAGCCTGATTTGCTCCTTGTGCACCATATGTACGAGCCGGAAATGAGAGGGAGATTCACTTGACTGTACTGAATTTTCTTGCAGAGGTGGGCTTCCATAGTATTCTGATGATCTGATCCAGGTCGCAAGCCGACCGGTATTTACAAGAAGAAAGGCTTGTCACAAATAAGTAAAGGTTGTGTTCTCCCCGAGAGGGAACGAAACCCCGCATGACGGCGAAACTGCGAGAGGTAATGTTTAATTTGGGGGCTGCGGATGTGTGGCGCCAGGGTCACCCCTCACAGAAGCTGTACACCTGTTACACTCCAACGCACAACACCCATAGCAGGTTAGATAGGATCCTTGCTGCAAACATTGATGCGTCGTTTTCATTAACGATCACACATCTGGCCCGATTCCTGTCCGACCACTCTCCAGTGTTGTGCGCCATGCAGGAGATTGACCGGCCTTGCCGCCCCCGCACTTGGCGGATGCCTATGGACCTTTTACAGGACCAAGTGGGAAGGGATCATGTACAGACGGCCCTAACAAACTATATTGATCTGAACTGGGAAGGGGGCGAAATACCCCTATCGACGAAATGGGACGCTTTGAAAGCGGTGATACGGGGGGAATGTATGGGCCTCACCTATGGGGTCAGGCAACAGCTGACTCGCGAGCTGAAGGAAGCAGAAGATACCCTGCTGATTAGGCAGGCCTCACCGGACCCTGGGGAACCAGAATTGGCGTCGGAGCGCGAGGCCCGGGAACGCATACACAATATACTTACTCGCCTCGATAAGTTTACTCTGGGTCAATTCAGACAGCGTCTTCACCGGGAGGGGGACAAGTCCGGCCGACTGTTGGCCTGGATTTTGAGGAAAGAGACAGCCCCAGCACGGATAGTAGCCCTGAGGGGCTCTGATGGGGCTCTGGTGCATTCGGAACCGGATATTCTCCAGGTCCTTCGGACCCACTTGCAGCAAGTGTATACGGCGGATCCCCTGGTCACGGACGCCTCATATCAGCCTTACCTCCAGGGACTGACTCTTCAGGCCCTCTCGAGAGAAGAGGCAGAGGAGTTGGATGGGGCATTGACGCTTCACGAAGTGCGGGTGGCAATGGCTGGTCTCCCAAGGGCTAAGTCCCCGGGTAGAGATGGGTTCCCTTCCGAATTCTACCACACGTTCGGGGACATACTCGGCCCCCTCCTCCTCCAGGTCTTCCTTAAGGCGCTGGAGGACGGTTCCCTCCCGCCTTCAATGTATCAGGGTGAGATATGCATGCTCCTGAAGCCGGGTGGCGACGAGTGTGATCCCGCGGCCTTCCGCCCTATAACGATGATTAACACGGACGTGAAGATCCTGAAAAAACTGTTGGCCACTCGCCTGGCACCACTCATGGCCCAGTTGGTACACCAGGACCAGTGTGGGTTCATCCCTGGCAGCAACACCGCAATGAATCTACGGCGGTTGAACCATATCCTACATGACGTGCGCGGCGGAGAGAATCCCCAGGTCCTGGTCTCGATAGACTTAGCCAAAGCGTTTGACACTGTTAGTTGGGGGTACCTGTTGGAGGTGCTTCGACGGGTAGGCCTAGGGCCCGTATTTTGCAGATGGATCCAGATACTGTATCAAGCACCTCGAGCCAGGGTTAAACTTGGGGCTGCACGCTCGGAGGATTGGGCGCTGGGGAGGGGCACTCGACAGGGGTGCCCCCTCTCACCGCTCCTGTTTGCCCTGGCGATTGAGCCATTGGCTGTTGAGGTCCGGACCACGATGTCCCAATGGGGGATCAAAGTGGGGAACACTGTGCACACGGTTTCCTTGTATGCAGACGATGCCCTGTTTTATTTAACTTCTCCGCGGGAATCGCTGCCAGTCTTGCTACAGCTGCTGGACCGTTTTGGGTCAGCCTCGGGCCTGCGCATTAACGCAGGAAAGTCCCTGATCTTCCCCCTGGCGGGATATGATGCGGACATGCGTGGGGACTTGCCTAACCTGGGACTGCGGTGGGAACTGGAGGCCTTCCGCTATTTGGGGATCCAGGTGGCACCGTCAGATGAACAGTTACTGGCCCGGAATGCGGATCGGGTGATTAAATCCCTGCAGCAGTCGGTGTCCTTTTGGAACACACTGCCTCTCTCCCTGATGGGGCGCCTGGCGGTGGCCAAAATGGTAATGTTACCGAGCGTGCTATACACCTTGCAAAACTCTTTGTGCCCGCTTCCCCAGCGAATATTTCGTACCCTTAACACACTCCTCATGTCCTTACTCTGGGCGGGCAAGCGAAGTAGAGTTGCCCTGCACACAATTGTCCGGAGCTGGGAGGAAGGGGGACTGGAGGCGCCTAGATTTGACCTATATTACTATGCGGCCCAACTATTGCCGGCTGCCAGGTGGTTCGCAGATTCAGACAACTGGGAACTGCAGCTCCTGGCGGGTAGAGCGGATGAGAGAACGGTACAACTGGCTCTGATGCACGGGAGAGGAGCGGATGGGGCACTGCCATACATAGTGCGACACACAGCGGCAATCTGGCAGCGCTTTGTGGAAAAAATCTTACGTAGAGCCCCATTCCACAGGGAGCTGCCAGTATGGATCCTGGCCCCAGTGATGGCCATGGAGGAACACATGCCTTTCCGAGAGTGGAGAGCAGGCGGTTGCGAGCTACTGGCAGACCTTTACCAAGATGATACGTTTTTGACCATCGAGCGGGCAACGGAGACCTTCGGACTCAGTGGAGGCCAATACCTGCAATATAGGGGCCTTCACGACATGGCGCGGGACACCTGGCCGCAATTCCCTGAGGCACCCCCGACGTCCCATACCCTCAATATTATCCTCTCCTGTGGTAGGGGCAGGAGATTGATAACCTTATTGTATTCGGCTATGCGACGGGACTCCACCCGCCGATCCCCCCAGCCTGGATGGCATGGGAAGCTGACCTGGGGCTTGCTTTGGAACCGGGGCAGCGCAAACGCATAGGCGCCCTTACCCGGAAGGTGTCGTGTAACGCAAGGTGTAAATTGATTCATTTCAATTTTATGCACCGCACATATGTGACACCGGTCACCCTGAGGCGTATTTCCCCGGAAAAAAGGGACGATTGTCCCAGATGTGGTGCGGCGGGAGCGGCCTTCCTCCATCTGGCATGGGACTGCCCGTTGGTCAAAGCATTCTGGCGGTCAGTGGTGGAGCGCATTCGTACGGTTACCGATCTCCGGATGGAGTTGACTCCCCTTCATTGCTTGTTGGCCTTGGTCCCTAAACCCAGGAAGCGTAACCTGTCATACAAGATGATACAACTGCTATTGGTGTTGGCGAGGAGAAGGGTAGCGATTACATGGATGGGACAGAGGGCCCCAGAGGTGTCGCAGTGGCTTAGAGATGTGGGGGAATGGTCCCTAGCAGAGGAAACATTCATGCAGCATGTGCGTAGGGATGAGAAGCTGCAAGAAGACTTACTTGCGTGGAGAATGATGCGTGTGGAGGGAGCGACTGCTGAGGATTCGGAGGGCACGAGTGCGGAGTTGTTCACCCCTGAGGGTACAGGGTCCGAAAATGAGGGTGGAGGGGAGGGGGAAGGAGAGTGCTGAATTGGTGTGGGGCCTAGCCTGCCACGCACATATATGTTCAATCGTGGTGGTGTTGAGTTTCAATCCCGGAAGGTTTTCCTTCATATTTTTGTTACACGTTGCTGTCTCATCTGCCCCTGGGAGTGCCATACTGAGGTGAACGAACTGTATACACATTGTTTTTTTCCTACTCTATGCCAGTTTTGGGGGGGGGGGGGTCTATCGGGGAGTTGGGAGGTAACCTACATAAAAGCAACACAAAAAGCGGATCAGATTATCCTGCTGCACAGATGGATTGCCATGTTCTCCTTTGTTCTGACACGCTACCACCTACCGCCGCCCGGCCTTCGGGGTGTGGGCTGATGGGCGATATGATACTCAACTGTAGATTTGAAGATTATGGTAATTGCAAATGGTACTGTCGGCATATTTGTTTTGTATATGAGATGATTCTGCAACAAAAATAAAGTTTTCAAAAAAAAAAGGTTGTGTTCTTTGGAGTTCCTTGTTGGACTGATAAGTACTTGCCGATATGTTGTATTACCTGTAAGGAAAAGCGTCCATGAGAGGTTCTGATGTGATATTTAAATGCATTACCATAGTCGCTTCTTGTAGGATCCCCAGGTTAATACAGTTACCCCGTTGCCTGTCAGAGAGTTTGATATGATAGGCGGGGTCAGTTAGTGTTTCACTGCTAGATGATCTGGTTATTAATCTAATGAAATGTTCACCCATTTATAGGAAATGTAACCGGAACGTGTTTTATGAAATATCTCAATGCAATGCTGACAAATTAATATTGCATCGCTCTATTTGAAAGCTTATATAAAAGATCTTGATTCTTTCAAATACAACTTCTGGTGTGGTCTCCATTATTGCGCCACTGTGTCTTACATTGGATGTGTGCGTTAAGTAGCTGCTTTACACACAAGCCCCTGGCTGCCTTGCTGCTCGCGCCATGCTACCCCCTTGAGGGCTGGTAACCCCAGGTCTCACTAAGACTATCTGAGAAGGGAACTGGAAAAGGAAATTGACCCAAACCAGATCTGAAATGACAGATTGACCATACACATACTCTGTCTGCCATTAACGCATAAGAGAACGGGTGTCACAAATTTTACTTGAGTTCCAAATTCTCTCTTACCAAGGAGAGAGGATGCTCCACAGAGTATCCTGAGGACTACTTTGCAACCGGAGCTAATGTCTTCCTAATAATCAGCTTTTAAGAGGTGAATAGATATCACCTGCTGTCTGATCTGGTGGAAGAACTTCCTGTCTTAACCTAGAAATCTGATGATTTCATCCTGAGCGAGAGGGAAGGAGCAAAAGGATTTTGAAGCTGTGGTCCACCCACCAGAGACTCACAGCTAGCATGACAGGTGCTCAAGCCTGGCAGCTCCTCACTGACATATTTGAGGAAACCACAGCACTTCAGAAGCATGCTTGAGTGGCTCCCGCTGTCATCCCAGCTGTGGCCAATGCCAGAGTCTGCCCAAATGGCTTGCCTGAATGAAGAAGAGATTATCGTTGGCATGACTGTGGCACAGCAGATCTGAGACCCAGCAGTCCTTGATTCTGAAGAAGAATCCCGCAAACTTGTGGTGCCCACCCTAGTGTACCCAGCTGACCGCATGAGAGGCTAGCATGGTATGGATCCAGCTTATGCTTCATGGACTGCTCCACTCCGAAAGCAAACCTGGTGCCTCCAGGCACTCTGTGCCTGAGCCCTGATTAGTGTTCATGGTGCTGGAGTCCAGAGTTCCCGATTGAACTTATTCATCCTTTTCTCCCTTTTCTCCAAAGCACCTCAAAGCCATGAAGTTGGTTCTAGAGTGCTGCACCTGGAACAAGGACTGGGGCTGTGTCATGTCCCTAGGAGGCCCAGGGGGTCCACCATTAAGAATCAACCAGATCAGAGGATATGGACCCACTGCTGCCTTTTGGACAAGTTGTAAGCTATTGAAAAAAGGTTCTTGAACTGCCAAACAAATGCAGAAATCGTAGTCAAGCTGTGACTGGATAATGACATTTACAACAGTCACATGTACCAAGAGGGCTCATAAATGTGAGTTTTCTGTTACGTGTCTTTGAAAAAAGTTTGTTTCTGCAGAGGCCTGAGCTTTCAGTGTTAACTTAGAGACCAAGATCAACCCCGGTTTGCGCACTGTTTTGGCTGGAATGGATTTGGTACACTTGGTTTCGGGTCAGGCCTATAACTCCATAGTGTGATCTGTGGAGATTTCTAAATGACCTTACTTGTGAAAGCATTTAACGTTAGCAAGCTCATAGAGCATGTTGCCAACCAGGAAGCAAGCATAGTAGATTGATCCTTATTTCCACCTCTTTGGATAGAACAAACATCAATTTCTTGTCGTCCTCATACATGTTGGATCTAATGCTCATTGCACAGAGAAGGATTGACAACTGTAGGAAGCAGGGTCTGTATATACTATAGCAAAATGAGGTACAGTGTTCCAGTGGAACCCCAAAGGTACGCATGGGTTAAAGTAGATAGCACCTTACTCTCCATTTGTGGTAAAGTGGGCGAGCAGTAAGGCTTTATCAGAGGGTAGTGTTAAGCATTTGTTGTACACACTCGGGCAGCAAATGATGCCACACACTTAACCCCTTGCGCGCTGGCCGAATTTATGAGCTGGGCAGGGTTCGATGGCCCCCGCCCATCGTTGGCACACGCCCACCGTGACGCGTGACGGCTGGGGCCGTCCACAGCACGCAAGGGGTTAAAGACTGAACTCTGACCAGTTTGTTTGTACACAAATACTTTTTAGTTTTTTTTATTTCTAGAGCCAAGGCATGCCTAGTGCTGGTAAGTGAAGTAATACTTTGAAAATGAATAGTCAGTGATTTACAGTTGAATGCAGGTTCAAATGCTGTTGGTTGATTTACAGGTAAGGCAACAGTTCGAAATTACTTTTCAGTTACGTTACAGATTACTGTGCAGATTAATTTTGCTAATCAGTGTGATACGCCTAGATATCGCACTGTGACATTTCCTAGACAAAAGGTAAGTATTTCACATTTAGTATATTTGCAGTTTTCAAAGTTTTCATACAAACCAACTCCACACTTGAAACAATTTTCAAGAAAAGCAGGCAATGCAATCCTATGGGAGAAAATGGAGGTATCGGTTTACACAGGGAAGTAGTTATTAGTGGGAGGTGGCATTATGGGGTTAGAACCAGTGTTCCCCCAGGGTTGAGGATGCACTCTCAAAACACCCTCAGCGGCACTATGGCGGGCGGGAGCTGAGTGCTGAGGCCCAATGTTATCCAGTGGGGGATAGGCGGCCCTCGGTTGGTGGCTGCTCACAAACAAAGCTCCTGGACTTAAGCTCAGGGCAAGTAAGGATCCAGTTTAGTGCATAAGGTGCACCCACAGCGACAAAGGTGGGGGCTGGGTGCTGTTTTGGCGTCGGGTGCCCTGTTTTCAATGGGAGTTGTCAGTTTCGGATTATGGGTGCAGGCTGGTCCAGGAAGACTTCCGGGAAAAATCAACAGCTGTGCAGGTAAGTTGGAGGTCTCTGGGATGTAGGTGCACCTTTGGTACTCTTCTCCAGGGCGGCTGAAGGCAAGGGTGCCTTTTGAGGTTGGATTTCACCTTACCGTGCCACCTCGTGGTTGGGGGGTGGGGGACTCTGTGCAGAGGCTGCAGGCGACGTCGGCGAGTACTGGAGGGGACTCCAGACAGTGGACTGGGACTCTGTAGCGATGTGGGACCTTGCTGGGACCAGTGAGCAACCCACTGGCATCGGTTGCAGTGGTGGTTACAGGCGTCTGGTTTCTTTGTCCTCAGCAGGCTCTGAGTCTTTGTTTGTTATTCTTTTGAACAGAGCACTGTTCACAGAAGATCCGCTCTTTGTTGAAGGCAGTCAGTCCTCCCAGGGTTTTTGGAGGTCGCTGGCTGCACGACAAGGTGATATTTGGCGCAGGATGTCTGGAAACTGCAGACATGCCCGTAGGGCTGTGGCTAAGTCAGTTCTTCTTTGCAGTCTCCATCTGCTGGATGTATTCTTTCATCTTTCTTCCGTTTAGGTTGCGAGAATCTGTCTTCTTGGTTCAGGGCTGCCCCCTAAATACTGTATTTAGGGGGCGTTTTAGGGGTCTCGAGGTCAGTAGCCAATAGGCTACTGATCTTATGGTGACTACACCCTTGGCGTGATCTCTCCACGTGGGGGAGTGGGCTCAATCCCTAATGCATCTGCAAGATGCTGGGCACTGAGGAGTGGGCTTCACCGCGCCTCCCCCACCGGAGAAGTGGGGTTGGCAGAGGTGGGCACACCTTCTGAGCTGTGCTAATTTTTCCTGCCTGTCTTCCCATCGAAAAGGAGGGGAGACAGGAAGGAGGCCCGCTCCTGATAGCAGGAGAGGCTGGGGGTCGGGTTACAAAGGCGGCAAGGTCTTTCAAGCTCCCCTGTCACAGTTGCTCTTCCTGGCCTGGGGGAGGTGTGACTACCTCTGCCCAGGAAAGGCTTTGTTTCTGGGCTCAGGGAGCAAAATCTCCCACCCCAGGGGTCCAGAAACATGTCTTGTGTGGCAGGCTGGTGTGTACCAGTCAGGGAACCCACCAGAGGCTGGGCGTTTTTCAAGGGGCATCTCTAAGATGCCCTCTGACTGCAATTTTAATTAAATCCCACACTGGCTGTTTTGTTATGTTTCGTCTTATGGGGCGGCGGGGCATGATTGGGATGCCTGTGTGGGTGGGGGGACTGAAAGAGGGTTTTTTCATATGTATTGTTATGTGGTACAGAGTGCAATCTGACAAGCAGAACGACAATCTGCCAAGCAGAACGATTTATACAGACAGCATGCAACATTACAGTGTGATATGATGATTGAACCTAATGTGAATGGTAGCTGAGTTAGGCAAACTTATATGGATAACGTGGAACGTCGGGGGCCTCAATAGTCTAAAGAAAACTAGACAGGTGCTTGCCTACTTGGATAGGCATAATGTACAAGCGGCGTTTCTGCAAGAGACCCACCTGACTAAACAGACAGCCGAGAAGGTAGCCACGAAGTGGGCTGATTTTAGGTGGGCCTCCAGTTATTCCTCCTATGCAAGAGGTGTCATGATATTGATAAAGAAAGGCTGCCCCTTCCAGGCGACTCATGTGGATATCGATGATGATGGCAGGTATCTCATTGTGCAAGGGTCAATGGGTGACATGTCACTGACTCTGATTAATTTGTACCATCCTAATATCGATGACCCTTGTTTTTATGAGGAGGTATGGAATAAGATCTATCATTTGCCGCTAGCTCCGATTGTCTGTGGAGGGGATCTCAATGTGGTCCTAGATCTTAATGGATCGTCAATCTAGGGTGGATCCGGTATTTAAGAAGGCTTTGCAGGTGGTTAGGGATGGTATGCAAGCACTGTCTCTCATTGATGTTTGGAGGCTGAGGCATCCATGGGAGAGGGAGGGTATGTACCATTTCTATGCACAACACTCATGGTCTAGGCTGGACTATTGGTTAGTTACAGACTAAGTTAATTCACTGATCACTAATGCCCATCACCTGCCCAGACCACGATCAGATCCCTCCCCAGTTCTCATTCAAACGCTTATCCCTGCTTATATACCGCCTCTGTTTCAGGGGAGGCTGCAAGCCACGGCACTGCTAGATCAGGTATTCCGGGAAGGGTGCGCAACGCTATTGCCAACGTTTTTGAAGAAAATATTGGCTCAGTTGATAGTTTGGGTATGAGGTGGGAAGCGTTCAAAGTTACTATTCGAGAGGTATGTATAGGATTGCAGGCTTGAGTTCTGAAATCGATAAAGGGCTCTATGGAGTGCTTGGAACAAGACTAGCTAGTTCTTGAGCGTGAATATGACGCAATGCTGGATCCTCAGATTCTGGCCTCCATCAGATCGAAAGTTACGCAATACAATTACCTTGCAGACTCAGAAATAAAGCACGTATTGCGTCGCTGGGCAGCTAGATACTATGGCGAGGGTGGACGTCCTGGCAGAGCATTAGCGGAGAAGATCAAGGGGCCCGGGGCAAAACACAGAATGATACAATCCATTGTGGATGGGGACGATAGACTCTGTGATATTGAGGGTATCCATGCTACCTTTGTGCAATATTATACGAACATGTATCAAGTTAGACAAACCGCGGGGGAAGAGGGGATTGCTCAATATCTCGAAGACATAGCCTTGGTGTGGCTTTCCAAGGGGCAGCAGAAATTGTTAATGCATCCTATCACGATTGGAGAAATGTAAGATGCGATTAAAGCTTTGCCAAATGGGAAAGCTGCTGGCACGGATGGACTCCCTGTGGAGCTATATAAGGAGTATGCGGAGTTGCTGGTGCCACACCTCCATGCCATGTTTGACGATGCTTATGAGCAACAACTGTTGCCGGGCACCCTTTTGGAGGCTTTGATTGTCACTTTATTGAAGCCAGGCAAGGAGTCTGACAAATGTGAGTCATATCGCCCCTTATCCCTAATGAATACGGATATCAAAATACTGGCAAAGGTCCTGCCACAAGGTTGCAGCTGTTGTTGCCCGTCATGGTCTTGCCGGATCAGTCGGGTTTTGTCCCATCGCGCTCCACGGCCCACAACTTACGTACGCTCTTTGCTGTCCTGCATCTTCTAGAGCCCACTCTGCCAGCTGTGGCGGTCCTCTTGGACGCCGCTAAAGCTTTTGATTCTATCTCCTAGCGGTATACGATAGCGGTACTACATCGTATGGGTGTCCCCTATATCTACACCAATTGGATTAAGTTACTCTATGAACAACCCTTGGCTAGATTGAGGGTGAATGGTAGGAAGTCTGAATCCTTCCCAATTAGGCGTGGGACGCAGCAGGGATTCAGCTGTCGCCTATACTTTTTGCTATTGTACTGGAGCCATTGGCTTGTATATTGCGGCAGCGGCATGCCAAGGCTACGTTGCGCTTTCACCAGAGACCATTAGCGGTGTCTATGTACGCTGACGATATGGTTTTATATGTGCGGGAGTCAGCAGTTTACTTGGACCAGCTCATCAAGGAATACCTGAGATTTGAATGGTATTCCGGTTTAGGTATCAACTGGGATAAGTCTGTAGTGTTTTCTCTGACACCGGCCACACAGCGATTTGCGCTCAAATTCCTGTTAGTGTGGAGTGACGAGCCTGTTAAATATTTGGGTGTGTGGATTCATAGAGATCCACAATGTGTTGCCAGTGAAAACTACGGTACGGCGATTACTCAGTTAGAGGAGCAAGTCGCTCGCTGGATACACCTACCTCTAACTTTTTTGGACCGCGTTGCTTTGCTTAAAATGGTAATCCTGCCCACATTTTTGTACTACTTTAATACTATACCCATAGTGCTGAAGTCTCATTTCTTTAATACGCTTCACGGATTGTTGATAAGGGGGAGAAGCCACGTATTAGTTGGGATGTCCTCACGCGCCCTTATGAGAGAGGTGGCTTTAAGGTACCTGACATGCATCTGTATTATTTGTGTGCACATGCACCTTATGCCTTTTTTTTGGCAAAGTGCACCTCCCTGTACGCCGCATGTCGCGGTTGAAGCTGGGGCAGTGAGGCCGGTACCATTGCAAGCGATGATTGTTAACAATGCGTCAGTCTTTGAGAAAGGCGAAATAGACACGGTATAGTGTACAGCGCGGGCCTGGAGGGAGCTTGGGAGGCGTGCTGGGAGATTGCCGTTATATGCACCATCCATGCCCCTGCTGCATCATGACGGGATCTCAGTGACTAGGGAACCCGGCGCTCTCGCAGTATTACATGAGGCTGGGATACGCAATATGGGGGATGTTTATGATGCTGGTCAGTTTATCAGTATACAGTCGTTGATGGGGGGAATACTAAGCCCGCGATGGCGACATTCATTTAAAGTCATTTACGAGCTGCGATTAGGGCATTATACCCTGGATTTCCTGCTGAGCCTCCTGACCTGACAGCGTTACAATTACTGTATTCCTCACCCCTTCAAACTAAATTGGTTACCAGACTATAAAATGCTTCACAAGCCGATGAGACAAATGTTGCTTTAGGGTCTATGTGTAGATGGAATGCTGTGTTACCACAACTGCTCAGACGATGACTGGGAATCCTGCTGTAAGCTGACAGGTCTCTATGCGTCCAATGGCAATCTGCGATTAATACATTATAAGTATCTACATCAAATGTATTATACGCATTTGCAGCGACATAAGTATGGGCTTAGGACATCGTCCTGTTGCAGATGCTGCGGATTGGAGGAAGCTGATTTCTGTCATCTTGCATGGAATTGTCCAAAGGTATCGGACTTTTGGGTCAAAGTTATAGAGGCTCTGGGGGAGATGGTTGGTGAGCCTGTACCCTGTGATATGACGGTCTGTATGTTAGGAAATGTGTTGAAGCTCAAGGCCCCAAATCGGAAGCTGGTTGCGATGGCCCTGTTACTGGCACAACGCAGAGTGTCCATTCATTGGGATGGTAGACCATCGCCCCAACTGACGCAGTGGTTGAAAGATGTTGCCTATAGTCGTGACCAATTGGTATGCTATGGGGAGGAATTGCCGCAGGCCTCCAGACCTCGGGATTTTTGGGGACCGTTCAATGAGTATGTACTGGCTCTTCCAATGACTAATATCCTTGTTTACTGCCTTCTCAAATGTGGTTAATGTAATTATCCTCCTACTGTATGAACTTGAGGTATACCTGTTTGTCGTATTGTGGTCATGCATTGCTGCTATGTATTCTGTACAATGTGCTCCTAAATGAAATTTGCCTGTTATTTTTTACCTGAAAATTTTATAAATAAAACTTTTTAAAAAAAAATCCCACACTGGCATCACTGTGGGTTTAATGTGCTGAGATGTTTGATACCAAACTTCCCCGTTTTCAGTAAAGCCATTATGGTGCTGTGGAGTTGATAATGACAAACACCCGGCACCATATACTATTAATGGAATTACTGCACTTACAATGTCTAAGAATTGGTCTAGGCACTGTAGGGGTACAGGGCTCGTGCCCCTGTACCCTCACCACTGGTATAGTACACCCTGCTAGTGGGGTGGCTGACCTATGCCAGGGCAGTGGGTTGTTGGCATGGCACACATGGATGATGACACTTCACTTTGTTCTGCACCAAAACATACAGCCTGCAAATGGCTGTGTGTGTAAAGGTACTGGGCCTCTAAGGGTGGCACAAGAAGTACTGCAGCCCTTAGAGGCCTTCCCTTGCCACAGTGCCCTTGGTACCTTTTACAAGGGACTGAATTATGGCCAGAGAGGTTCCAATTTGGGGTACAAGGTACAGCTCTGGGAAAGAACAAAGACCCTGGGAACCTGATTGGCAGGGACCCAGGGCACATGAAGTCAAGTTGCATCAGTAGTCTGGCACCAAGTGGGGGGGGTTACTGCAACAGAAACCCAGCTTCCTACAATAAAGCATGTATGTCAAAATAGAACCCTGGGGAACAACCTGGCTGGAAAGGCACAGTCATGAGTGAAAGATGGTAGCGCTACCAAACAAATGTCTCAGAGGTAAGCTCCGCATACTCCAGGAAAAAACTCTTGAAAATCGATGTCACAGAGTTTCTCACGCAGGAAATGGCTGCCAGTCGTGTGGAATGCTACCAACAAATACTAGAGTGGCAAACCAACTTGATCCACGTTCCTATTGAAGGTCATCCAGGTTTAAAGGACACTAGCTTCTGCATAGCAGCATGGTCTAAATTCTGCTTGGATGGCATCAAGAAGCCCCCTACTACATGCAGTTAACCAATGACCACACATACCATAACAGTGAAGTTGGCCATTAGTTATTAGAGGAATCTGGGTACAGAGATTGCTTTTTGAGATAGGGTTGACCACTACGCTTTTCCAT
This sequence comes from Lissotriton vulgaris, assembly GCF_964263255.1. Taxonomy (NCBI): domain Eukaryota; kingdom Metazoa; phylum Chordata; class Amphibia; order Caudata; family Salamandridae; genus Lissotriton; species Lissotriton vulgaris. The sequence continues at coordinate 1,526,347,766 of NC_141687.1, read as the reverse complement.
TTGTCAAATACAACCCGAGGTTTAAGGGAACCTTGCTGTTTTGCACACATCCAGTCCTGAAAATCACTCTCACCAGAATTATTGAGATATCTAGGTTTTGCTATGAGTTAATAGAAAAACTGGGATTACAGCACCATGATCTTTGCTAGTGAATCAATTTGGTAGATTGGCAACATTTTTGTAAATATTAAAAAATGTTGACTGTGCGGGCAGAGATTTTATCCTTATACATGTGAAAAGAGGTGTCTATATGTTAAGTTGAAGTGGCTAGACTGCAATAATGTCTGACCTGATGATTTACAATAAAGAAGATGAAACTTAAATATGTCTTCATCTATACTTTTTCTTCTTGAATTTACACCATCCTGTGGTGTGAGGCTGCTGGCTGGGCTCCCTCTGCTTGAGCTCACATTAATGCGATGCATAGTTTAGTAAGTGTTTTATCCCCTCTTTAAATGCTTACTTTGGTAATGTGATTAGTCGAATTCCCTAATAAAGACAGACATATACTTAAAAATGGGAACTAAATGAAAGTGTTACAGCACAAAAGGTGTAATATTATGTTGAGCCACCTAAACATCTCCTCCTATACAGATCAAGAGTAATTCATTTGAAAGATGAACTAACCTCTTGGAGATTAAAATAAATATCTATACGAAATATCGAAAACTGTGCAAGCAGGTGATAGAGCCATAAAATGGCCATATATAGAGATTATGGCTGAATTCAGTTTTATTCTTGAAGAGAATATCCTCTCAATAGATGGAACTGGTGACTATGTGTTACTTATTTATGGATCTAAAAAGTAATCATGGAGTTTAATTATCCTTCCCATTAAAAAAATTAATGTAAAAAGCGCCCCAGTAAAAAGATACAATCTTGCAAGAAAACGAAATTCTTTAAGACACATATTTATTGCTTAGCAAATTGCTCAGTGACCAATACTGCCATTAGTGAGGCCTCAATTTACTGCACTTACAAGACGTGGCCTTCTAGACTGATACTGTGGGATAATGTTGGCTGTTCTGAGAGGGTTTTAAAAAATGAAGATTTTATATTTTGCGTTTTTATGAACTGTGTTTTCTGTGTAGTTTGGCTGTGCTACAAAATACCCTTCAAAACTAATTGAAATGGTTCATCTTGTATAGCTATTGAAAAGTTTAATTTTTATCCAGGGAGAATATCCTTAAACATGGACAAACAATGGAGTGGATAGATTGTGATTTTGACGGAGTTGTACCAAAATAATATTGTGGTGGTGGCTTTTGCAATTATTTTAAGAATTTCTTCCCCAAAATATTTTGCGGCAAATTTTTTTCCAGCAAGCTTTTTTTTCAGGTGAACTCTACTTTGAATAAAATGTTGGGTTTTTTCCTGTTTTCCTTTTCTTAAATGCAATTTTTGATAGATTGTTTTTCTTTTTGCCACCTGAATTTTGTGAGGTTGGCAAATTTTTATTTAAAAACCATATGTTCAAATTTATGACGGCAGATCAAGAAGTCCTGTTTTGATAGTTTTACTTTTTGCTCTCTAATAAGGTTTAAGCTTTTAAGCTCACGTTAATTTAACATTTAAACTATTTGTTTTTTTTAGTGTTGTATCACTCAGTCTATATTTGTATAACAAATGTATAGGATTGTGTTTAGTAAATTTGTAATGAAAATCGGAATGAAAGTACTTAAAAATGATTAACCAGTCATAGGTTTTCTGGCGCTCTGCTGCTTCCTTGTCTTTTGTCTTGTACTTGGTGAATTTATTCTGAAGTTCACTGTTTTTTGCAAGGCAAAATTGTGCAAGTAATTTCTGAAGGTGGTTGTAACAGAAAAATCAGATCCAGATTGTGGAACCAAAATCAGCCCTGGAATAAATTCTCAAACAATTTGAGGGCAGTGGGTGGGCCTGCAGACGACAACAGTTGAGAGCACTGAAGACGGTGTGAGCGCCCCAAAGTAAAAACACATTGGGTGCATTGAGGGATAAGTAAGTATTTCAAGACTACAAGTAAAAGAAAATGAGTGGCAAAGAACCACTTTGCAGGAGAGAATTCTGCACGGTCGAGTTTTGTGTTTGTATAGTTAAAAGGAAGTTATAGGTGTGCACAGAAAATGTTCAGTGGCAGAACTGTAACTGTTGTGTGTTGTGCCTTCCATCGTGAGTTTTTCTGGCTGAATGTTTTCTTTCTTTTAGCACTTGTAGTTTTGCTTTTAAGAGTTGTAGTATTGTGGGCCTTTATAAAGTGAAAATATAGCTCCAGGCGCCTGTGGATCACCGTACATAATAGCAGGATACATAGCCACCACACAAAGATAGAGAGACACGTAGATATGTTTACAGTGAAAATCTAAGGCAAAAATGCCTTGCAATACGGATGAATAAGGGAAAGGAAAAAACAAGATGGCCTTGATTTTGCACATTAAAGCAAGCTAGGGCCCTGCCTTAGAGCGTGCATGTTCGTACTTTTTTGTTTTATAACTGCTGATTCACAAAAAGCGGTCAATAAGAAATCCAAGGCAAGTAGTGGAGGATGAAAGGCAGGAGGGAAACCATCTGTATTCCTACTGTTATAACTCACCGGCTTGGTTCTTCCTTCACTTATTCGAACAGGTTCTATCCTTCTGGTTTTGAATCTCAGATGCTGCACAAAGATCTGGGGTTGAATGATGTCCATGTATGAATTTAGGCAAGACCCCTGGAATTTTGTAATTCTGCTGCAGCTGCAGTGTTTGCCGTATAATTATTGATTTGCCACACAACCATAATCTACTGCATAATTAGTATATTTTTACCAAAAAAAATGTTTTTATCTCAAACGAATCAAAAGTTGTTAAAGATGTGGTGGCATATGTTGCAGTGGAGTGAAAACCTGTTTGCATAGGGTGACTGGTCACCTTTCAGCAGCTTATTGCTGAACTTGGGTGTTAAAGTGGTACTAATAAGATGAACCCTTTGATAAGATCGTGTTAACATGGGTGAAATGAAAAATTAATGAAGTAGGACTACGACAAAATCAGCTGCATCATTCTTCATAATTTTGTCATTCCTGCTGCATAATTTTGTCCTCCTACCACATAAATCCAGCGGCCCTGAAGTTAGGCTAATGATGTTGCTAGCCTACAGCACACTGACATTGGAAGTAGGTAACAATGTAAGTAGGCACGGAAAAATATATGCATGGAGAGTTGTATTGGCTAAAACCTCAACACTGGCATGTATCCATTTAGAAGTGATAGTGATAGGAGCATGGGACAGCGGCAGCGGCGGCAATAAAAACAATGGCATGATTAGATCTAAAAGGGCCTGTTTTCGTTTCTACACAACATTGTTCTCTTTCACTCTCTCAGCAAGTTTTGTTTAATAGACAAAACGTTACTAGTCGATCTAATGAGATTTCCTGCTGATGACACATATTATTCACTATATTCGCTAATATTTTACTAGCGCTGCATTTATCAAGTACATTGTAAAATGTAGTAAATGCAAGCAGTATCTTAAGTGTTTTCATTTTTACTTTGTACAAATGCATTGAGTGTCTGTTTTCCTTTAGCAGGTGAGTTCAGTAGTTTGATTCTCATTTTTTATGGAATTATATCCCATGAATGAAGTTGTAAAAAGTATGACTTTTTTTGTTTTGTCGGAGGACATGTTGAGAGCATGTCTTTCTTGCAGCAGACCACATAAAACTGTTACTCTTTTGTTTTCTTTCTCATCACCAATGTCCCCAGGTTCCATATCGCCTGCATGCTGTCCTAGTCCACGAAGGCCAGGCTAACGCAGGGCACTACTGGGCTTATGTTTACAGCCACACTAACCGGACCTGGCTAAAGTACAATGATATTTCCGTGACTGAGTCGAGTTGGGAAGAGTTGGCACGTGACTCCTTTGGGGGACTGAAGAACGCCAGTGCTTACTGCCTGATTTATGTCAATGACCAAATGCCTCACAATAGTGCAGGTAAATGCTTAGTTCGCATTACATGGATAAAGCCTCAAGATATCTGAAAATCTCATGTGGTTCAAGTAGTTGGATGACAGAATTTATAACTTTTAGTGTGTATTTAAGTAAAATGCAAATGACCAATTTTCCGCTGTTTTGTTGTTGTCTAGTCTAACCCAACTATTTACCATAGAGGGCATGTGCAAAAAAAAGTACTTCAGATTTTATTTTGTTGGTTTCAAGGACTTTTACTGAAGCTTTATGAGGGCTTTTTAATTTGAATTTGCATTTGCTGTTCACTGGCATGGATGCATTTCCCCCAAACATTATTAAAATAGAAAAACTTTATATAAGAGTTTATATTGGATTAGTTACTTGCTAAGAAGGGGCTAACTTACAGTTGTCATTTTTAGGTCTCGGCCTGACGTAAGCAGTGCATGCACTGCTCTCGTCATACGAGGCTTCTTGGAATCGATATGATTCCAGAAGCCCTGTCCCATCTCAGCCTTTATTTTTTATTCGTGTGCGTTGTTTGGTGTCACAAATTATGCCAAAGGCAGTGCAGTTATTGCACTGAAGGCATGTCAATCGCTGCTTGTTGCCACCCTGTCTCCTTTTATCCACGCCCAGCGGGATTGGATCTCTCACTTGCGGCTTGATACTGTCTCCTTCATTTGCTGGGATGCACTCTTGCTTTTTCTTTGTTAGCGTGGACCGCAGCTTGAGCACTTAAGTCTCTCCCCGCTGCACACTGGCGACAGCTTGATCACGTTAGTCTCTCTTGGGAGTCTCCTTACCCAAGGGTGGGAGTGGTAGGGGGGGCTATAGACCCCGGATCTCCGGGGCAAAGGTCATGACGAAACACAAACGTCCCAGCCGTAATACATGAGGCCTCCACCTCCCATCGATTTAGTGTTAATTATGCTATTTCTGCTAAAAAAAATTGACGCCAGAATGGTAGGGAGTCAGAAAATTACAGCTCTATTGCCCGAACCTCATTTAGAAGGTCTGGACCTCTCCTTTAAAAGTCCTCACCCCCTGCCTATTGGGGAAACGCAGTGCCCACATGCCACCATAGCCCAGGGTGGCAGAAACTCTGTGCAGACCACTCAAGATTGCACGTGCCCTGGGGGTACCGCCCCTGCGGTGCGAGGGGGGACATCACATGCCATTTGATATATGATTTAAGTCCTAAGAATTCAAGGCAGCCCCCCCCTCCCCCCCCCCCTGCTCAATATCAGGAAGGACATCACCCCCATGGACAGGAAGCAACCCTCCCCTGCCCATATACAGGAAGGGAGTGGACTCAACATGTACAAGTGGTGGTCAGGGAATCCTTTCCTTCTGTGACCAGGTCACAAAGCCACACCCCAATCACCACAACTGCATATGTTAAAGATCACTTTATTGTAAACCAAGTGTATGTGCACTCCGCCTTCACTTGCTAAGGGCAGCGGTCTTAGAAAAGAAGAGCAAATGAATCTAAATTACTCCTCCCGGGGGATCGCAAACGGACAATTGTGTGATAGGAGACTGTTATTGTTCGTAGAGCCCCCCCCCCCCCCCCATCCTTTCCTCCACGTGGTCTATATATGTCCTAAGTGAGGTCCCGCCCCTCTCGGACAGGAGGACTGGTTGCAGTCACCGCCTGTGTCTTACCCGGATGTTTGTTTGTTTTTGTAAAGCGCTTAGCTGCCCATGGGCTTCCTAGCTCTGGATGAAAGGGCGGGCAGTTGGGGGTTAGTGAGAAAAGCCACGCCTGGAGCTTGTCCCTAAAGTGCTCCTCCCTGAACAGTCACTGCTCCCGGGCATAGCTGTGACCTCCCCCTCACCTTCCCCCCTCCATAGGCTGAGTTTGAAGGGGTTCCAATCCTTTCAAGTGGTTATTCAGGGAGGGGGGGGGGTGGAGGGGGTGGGGGGGGGTCTCTAAAACGTTAGCTGCAGAGATAGTCATTTCCTGAACAAGCACAGGCTGAAAGACTCCCTCCCCTGAACAGGCGCTCAGAGAGGTTATCAGACTAGAGATTGTGTGAAGAAAGCACCTCCTCCACTCCGACACCCCAGGGGCAAGAGGTGCCCTCCCCCCACTCTATCATTACTCCGAGTTCACTTGAGACTCTCCTGGAGTGTGCTCTCAGTGGGACCCTTGGCACCTCCTTGAACCCTCTCGGTGGATCCTGCAATTTAAGAAAATTTTATTTTTATGTCATGCCAAACTAAACCAAATCAGAACTGGGAGTCCCAGAATGCAAAGCGCTGTTGGCTCAAAAATGCCATGGAGGTGGAAGACGTGACACAGGATATTCAGCCGCTTTCCAGGCATGTGCACATAAGACCCTCACGCCCCAAATACCAACGGGATCCTAACCAGTATTATTTAGCATTAAGTTTTAGGTCACAAAAAAAGATAACTGTTGGAATTCCTGAAGGATGGCAGGACTGAGAGGATAGATAAAGATGCTGTTTATTGACCATCCACTCTCTTCACTGGAGAGCACACCAACATTCCACAGGGAGCTTCAGGGGTGGGAGAAACCAACTAGGGCGGAAAGGTAGGGGTGGACAGAATATACCAACAGGACTGATTGCAACACGTCTCCCTTCCTTTTAATGTGGACCAAAGGAAAACAAGGGAAAGGGACACCTGTGGTGGCAAATGGTCGGCTGGAGAAAACCTGCCAGAAGAACAACAGCCGCAGTTAACACAGCAAGATATATTACGTATGTACATTTACAATATTGTCAAAACTTGGACATATACTCCATAAGTCCAAAGAAAGACTTGAGTTCCTCTTTGTTCCTCGGATTGGGAGCTACTTTTACAGCTCGGATCAAGCTGCTCTTAGGTCTAAATCCATCTTCTGAGATCGAGTGTCCCAGGTATTCGACCTGCTGTACTTTTGTCTTACACTTTTCTTTCTTTACTGTTAGGCCAGCATCCATGAGTCTTTTAAAAACTTGTCTTAATACACCGTCGTGCTCTTCGGAATTCTGGCCATAGACCAAGATATCGTCTTGGAAACACATGGTCCTTTCTTCACCTTCCAAGATCTTCTGCATTGCTTTTTGACAAATAGCCGCAGCTGACGCAAGGCCAAAAGGCATCCTTTTAAACATAAATGCTCCGAAAGGTGTAATGAACACCGTGAGTGGTCTTGAATCCGGATGAAGCGCAATCTGGTGGTATGCCATAGATAGATCTATCACACTGAAATACTTTGCCGGGCCCATTGTGCTAAGCATTTCATTGATTATTGGCAAAGGATGTCTTTCCACCCAGATACAGTCATTGAGACTGCGCAAGCCAACACAGAGGTGGATCCCTTCTCCATTCGACTTGGCCGCGATAACTATTGGAGCCAACCACTCTGAACAGTCTATGGGTTGAATTATATCCAAGGCAGCTCATTTTCAAGGGGCTCTTTTAGTTTGAGAGACACTGTACGCAAACTGTGCACCACAGGTTTTGCATTGTATTTTAGCTTGATTTTATGTTGGAAATTGTGCAAACATCCTAGTTCCTCTTTGAATAGCTGTTTGAATTCTTCACAAATATTATCCCCCTTATGGAACTTCTCTGTGAGCAGGACTTGTTCGTCAATATTGGGGTCTAAGATGATTCCCAGCTCTTTCTGGTGTACCCATCCTAAAAGATTGGAACCCGATTTTACTACATATACCGTTCCATAAGTTTTTCTGTCCTTGAACTGCAGCTGCACATTTTTCATACCCAAAAGGGGAATGGTTTCCTTGTTGTACCCTGTAGGAGAAATATCTAGTGTTTTAAGCTCACTAATCTTATTGTTGCCCAGGGAAACATAACAGTCTTTGTTGAGTAGTGTGAACGGGGAATAGGAATCGGAAAACATTTCTACACATTCTTCATCAATTAATACTTCACATTTAGGATAAATAGAATTTACTGTGTCACTGACATCTTTTACTTGCAATATAAACTTTTTAACAAATGTGTGTGATACTGTATTTTAAAAAAAAAACTAAAAACCTCACCTGCCACTCGCCCAGTGTACCTCCAGCGCAACAGACCTTCGCGCTGAGAGGGGAAACTTTTCACGGCTGACTCCATTGCCTGGAAACACTGCGGCCACGCCCACCACCCCCCTTCAGTCTATAAAAAATGTGCTTCACCCGGAAGCGCAGCGGACGAGCGCAGCGGGAGCGCCTAAGGCAAGCCCGTCTGCGCCCTTCCGCGACCAGACTGCGCCCAGCGCCAGCCATGCTGCTGGTTTATCCCCTTTCACAAATAAGATAGTCTGGACAAGTGCGGAATTATTGGCACTGAATACAGTCAAACTCTGTCATGCGTCCAGGCTAGACCTGACCCAATCGGTTCTCCCACCCTAAACAAACATTCTAAAACAACAAGACAACCAACGGCCACCAGTTCCCCAACGATCCCGTTTAAGGCAGCTCTACTGAACTGTAGATCCCTCCCCAAACATGCGGATAATAAAAACCTACTAATAATGGACTCTGACTGGGATGCCCTATTTCTCACAGAAACCTGGCTAAACTTCGACAATATGGCCTCTATTCCTCTTGCGATACCACCGGGTTTCAAACTAAGCCTCTCAAATAGAGAGGAAGACAGAAGAGGCGGTGGAGTGGCCATTATCTTCAAAGATAAATTTATACTGACATCCTCTGCTCCCACCACTATCCCTGGTATAGAGGGGCTACACTTCTGCCTACAAATTAACCCGCAACTATCCCTAGCCGGCCTGCTCATCTTTAGACCCCCGGACTGCCCCTCGACACGCACCAGCGAACTTTGGGATCTAATAATCCAAAGCTCCCTAGCCCACCCTCACTATATGGTTCTCGGTGACTTCAATGTCCACGCCGGCAGGCCTGATGGCCTCCAGACTAGTCAACTTATCTCAACGCTACAAGCCGCTAACCTAACGCAAATTATCTCAGAACCCATGCACAGAGCCGGCCATATATTGGATCTAATTTTCTCCAACGTTTTGGACTCTACTACCCTTCCTCCCTTTCCCCTGGTATGGACGGATCATTTTTTAATTCCCTTCTCCATCCCCCTTCCGTCCTATTCCCAGAAAACAGGCAAACGTTCCTACATATGTAGAATTTGGGCTAAATTATCTGCTAACACCTTATGTCCTGCTCTTGCAGCTGCCCCCCCCCCCCGCCCACCACTGACATTGGATGTGAACTCCGATGCAGTGCTGCTAAACCGCTGGATAGGAAACACAGTGGAATCCATCGCTCCTGCCAAAACTGCCACATCTCGCAGAGAATCCCCTACTGCCCCCTGGTTCTCCGCAGAGTTGATGGAGAAAAAAAGCTATTGCAAAAAGCTGGAGTGCCTTTGGAGGACAAACGATTGTGAAGCAGCAAAAAAATGCTACAAAAAAGCCCTACGAGGTTTACATCAATCTGTAAAAAAAAGCCAAAAAATTATTCCTTGTGACCTCCATCCAACAAGCTGAACAATCTAGCAAAGAAGTTTTCAAGATTGTTCAATCCTTTTTTAAACCAAGAGCCATTGACACTGAGATTACCCCTTCAGAGAGACTATGCGAAGACATCTCTGACTTTTTCGACAAAAAAATTATCCAGGTCTGAGACCTTTTCAAACCCCACGCCCACTGTAATGGCGAACTCAGAAATAAAAGTTTCACCCCCTCCTCCCTTGGCCCAATTCCATCACATCTCCCGTGAAGAGGCCATGAGTGAGTTAAATAAATGTAAATCTGGATGCCCAGACAACCCCTGTCCGCCAAAACTCTGGAAAATGATGTCGACAGCTATTGTTGAACCTCTTCTTCATATTTGGAACACATCCATTGAAACTGGCATGTTCCCTGACTGCTGGAAACATGCCACCCTCCTCCCTTTAAAAAAAAAGCCAAATGGTGCTCCTGATGACCAGACCAACCTGCGCCCTATTTCCCTGCTAGCAGCACCCGGAAAAATGCTCGAGATGCTGATTCAGCGTCAATTGAACAGTTTCATAGAGAAAAACGGAATCCTACATGAAACACAGTCAGGTTTCAGGACCAGTTTCAGCACCGAGACGGCCCTTATTGAGGTTGCTGAGTCGATTAGATGGTCTTTAGACGCAGGAGCATCAGCTATGCTGGTGCTCCTGGATCTATCGGCCGCATTTGACTCAGTGGACCATGGAAGATTGATGTTGAGGCTAAGAGACACAGGTCTTGAGGGTAAAGCACTGAACTGGCTTCAATCCTACTTAACGGGTCGCTCCTAGAAAGTTGCACTAGGCACCTTTTCCTCCAAACCAAAACGTCTCTGGTGTGGTGTCCCCCAGGGGTCTGCGCTCAGCCCGTTACTTTTTAATGTCTACTTGGCCCCACTTTTTACCTTGATCGCCAAATGGGGGGTCAAGGCAATCTCTTTTGCCGATGATACTCAATTAGTCTTCCCCTTTCATGAAGTATCTGAGGTTGCTTTTAGCAAAATTAAGGGCTGCCTTCAAGATATAGCCAACTGGATGAATACTAACAAACTTAAGTTGAATGCATCCAAAACGGAAGTATTATTCTTTGGAAAAAATACGTGTCCTTCTCCAGACCTATGGTGGCCCTCTGAAATGGGACCAGCCCCAGTCCCTGGAACCAATGCGAAGAACCTGGGAGTAAGATGGGATGTTAACCTCTCTTTCTCCTCGCATGTTCAGCAGGTCTCCACATGTTGCCTTCACAAACTCAGGAACCTTCGCAAATTTCTGTCTCTCCTACCGGCTGAGTGCCGTAAAACGGTAGTCCACGCTACAGTTACCTCTAGACTAGACTACTCGAACGGCCTCTACATTGGTCTGCCCAAATATCTGGTGCAGCGCCTGCAGACCGTGCAGAATGCGGCTGCGAGACTCATAAAATCGATTCCTTTTAAACATCATGTCTCTCCGCACCTGCGCGAACTGCACTGGCTCCCAGTGGCGAGCAGAATTCATTTCAAAGCTCTTATTCTGGCGTTTAGAGCACTAAAAGTCACATGCCCTAACTATTTAAAACTTAGACTCACCCGCTACCATCAGGAAAGACATTTACGCTCAAACTCCCTGCTTCAGCTAACCATACCAAGAGTTAGGAAGGCCAGACTTGAGGGCAGATTCTTCTCTGCCGGCACGGCAAAACTCTGGAACGCCCTGCCTCTGGATATTCAATCCACCTCGACAGAAGCAAGTTTTAAGAAACTCCTAAAGACCTAGCTTTTTATGCAAAAAACCTAAGCATTTCACCTAGTTTCTGTCTTAAGCTGAAATCTCTCTACTAGCGCCAGGACACCTCCTTGTGAGGTAGCTGTTCGCGCTTTACAAGCATCAGTATATATATCCATTTTTTGCTCAATACATTTCACCTCTTTACTTGTGGCCTTCTCTGTCTTCCTATCCTGATCTCTTGTGTGTAGTTCACCATCCCGACACACCCTCGCAAAATGCCCCCTCCTATTGCATTTTTTACAAGTGACATATCTGGCAGGGCATTGGAAAAAGGTAGCAAAGTGGTTGTTGCTGCCACACCGGTAACACTTAGGACCGCTCTCTCTGTAATCTACTCTGGTGTTTGCATTCTCCTTAAACTTCATCTTATACACATCACTTTTGTCCTCTACATCATTAATGGTTGCCACAACCTCCCCGTCAGGTTTCATTTCCTTCATGCACCTTGCTGTGTGTTCCACTGACTTCGCTATTTCCATAGCTTCCCTTAGTCCTGGATAGCCAATAATTTCTCTTGGATGCGCAGATTATTCGTGCAACTCACAAGTTGGTCTCTTATTAATGAATCTGTGAGGTTGCCAAACTCACATAGTTGAGTAAGGCCCCACAAAGCTGCAATATAATTCTGCACTGACTCTTGTTTGCCCTGACTCCTTTTAAAAAACTTGTGGCGTTCTAGAACTACATTGACTCTATCTCCAAAGTGTTTTTCTAGTTTCCCCATGGTTTGCTCATACACATCTACTTCTCCAACTGCATTCCCCTCCTGTTCTGGCACTGGTAATGATTGATATACCTTGCGCCTTTGCACACCCAAATTATGGAGTAACATGTGCTGTTTCCTTACTGAATTGAACCTTTGACCCCCAATAGCTATGATATAAGATTCAAACAGTTTCACCCATTCCTTCCAACTTATCTCTGGTTCCCCAATATCATTCAGAAAGGGCGGGTTGATTCATGCTAGCTGCTGCCATATTTACTTGGAGGGTGTGGGTGTACTAGATGGACTATGGTAAAGTATACTAGGGGTTAATGAGGTGTTGACCTAGTAGTCAAAATACAAAACAGCCTAGAAAGTGAAATACCTTTTCTTAAATTCCGCATTTACCCCAGTAGGCCCCAAAATCTCTAACAAGACTATTGTAATATGTTAGGAACGCCACAGAGTCAAGTGTTCAGGTTGGAGATGAAAGGATGCTGGGATACGATTAATCTCGGACCATGGAGCCAAACTGACAGTAAATTAGCTCACCGCCTTCCCAACAGGCTATCAAACATCAATAACCATATATCCTCCTCAACTTCACCTTGCAAGTCCTTAAGTTGCCGATTTACTTTATCTTAATTTCAACTATGCCGTCTGACAGGAACTGGCGGCCCTTTGCTCCTGATGCGCTGGCCGATTTGACAATTGCCAGATACAGCTCAATTTCCCCCGAGGCAGTCTGATAGGGACTGATGGCCCTTAACACCTGATGCGCCGGCAGGATTCTCCAGTTACAGGAAACAGCTCGCCGGCCCCCACAGCTGACTGACGAAGCTTCTATGCAGGCGCCTCAGCACGGTGACACTGTGGCAGAAACTGACTGAATTTCAGACTCCAGACGCAGAGCGTTCGTCCTTTGTGTCCTGACACTGACACGGGTCCCGCTTCCCAGGCTGCCGTCGACCTCAGCAAGCCTCACAGTCTCCGCACCTCAGTCGAACGAGGACTATCCTCTAACAGCGACAGGTACGTAGCAACTGCGTATCTCCTCTGCTTGTTATCGTTTGTTCAATCGTTCTAGTCCGCTCATACAGATTTTTCAAATCCACTCTTCGCTCACACTCTGCGAGAGTCCGACTTCCTACACCCTGTGAAACAGATTCCACTGGATAGACTGTCCATCTGCGGACACGCTGCAATTCAGGCTGGGACCCAGACACCTATACTCTTTCTTCTTTCAATCCGCTACACCGTTTTCAGCATACAAGGTCTCACCCCACACTGCTTTACAAGACTCGGATTGGCATCACATTGACCTTATAATACGCTGGCACATCCTCATAGAATAGTTTTTTTTTTTCGACAACGCTTGATGATATCTTTAGTTTCTACTACTATTCCTTCCTGTCGTGTAGAGAGAGCACACAAAGGGGAAATGGTCAATACTGCCCCCTGCGCAGTTCCGTCGCCAGTGTTGGAATTCCTGAAGGATGACAGGACTCAGATGATAGATAAAGATGCTGTTTATTGACCATCCACTTTCTTCACTGGAGAGCACACCAACATTCCACAGGGAGCATCAGGGTGGGATAAACCAACTAGGGCGGAAAGGTAGGGGTGGACAGAATATACCAACAGGACTGATTGCAACAATAACCATCCAGCGCTATTACCCACAACTTCCTGCCACCTGTAGTCAAGAATTCACACACGTCTGTAGACTGCTCTCTTTCATGTGCAGCACTCACTAAGGGTTCCTTGTTTGAACAAGCATTAAAAATGCAATATGTCTTGCCTTCTATTAAGTTAACGCCATTTGCTTTGCTATACAATACCATTAGCAAAGCACATGACTTTAACTTAATCAAAGGCGAGACCTATTGCATTTTCAATGCTTGTTAAATACTGTGTAGTTTTAAGTATGCACATATTTAGGGTATTGGTCTGCTACATTGTGCTGATTTTGCACTGAGATGGTTTTCTATCTGGCCATGGTTTGTGGCTTTTTGACCTCAGCTGCTTAGAATAGGGGATGGTCGGATGTAATTGGAACACCATTTTTTTGCAAAAAAATACACACCTCTTAATTTTCCCTGCAATTGGCACACAACCCTTGACCACATTTTCTATTTTGTTCTGATACATATTTTTTTATGTATACTTTCTTTTTTATTCTTTGGATCAGCTTAACATGAATGAAAATGTATAGAAACTCAACTTTCTAGAATTTTGAATTAAACAAAGCTTTATTCCCTTGTTCAAGCAATGGCCTGTTGCCCAGGCACTTTTACATATTGTATTAATTATGTTCCAGAAGCAACAGAAACAAATCACAGGTGGGCCAACCTCTGTGGTCTGCCTTCAGGACTGAAACGTTATGTGCAAGAAGACAATCAGAGGTTTGAACAGGAAGTGGAAGAGTGGGAAGAGGAGCAGACCCGCAAGATTCCTCAGATTGCACCAGCCACTGCCTCTGAGTCCGAGGAATTCTCTTCAGCTCCAAGTGAAGGTTGTTAAATTTTTGTTTAGTCTAATTTCAGTGGATTAGATACCAGTGAATTTTTATTCTATCCAATTAGTAGTTTTCTGTCAATTGTAACTTCCCAATTGTAACTTCCCTTTCCATAGGTGAAATTGACCATTGGAAACTTAGTAGAGTATCTGAGTTCAGAGGTTATAGGTCTCTGTATTGAACAGAATGATACATTGACACTATTAAGTAATTTTTCGTGGTCAACATGTCTGGTTGTGGCCAGTCACATTTTAAGTAATGAAGCAGTTTACACTTGAAAAGATTGCCATCATTACATTTAATTGTGTCTTTCGATAATAACAAATAGGTACAATTAGTTTTGGAGAGCAAGAAATAACTGACTTTTCTGAATGGGGGTTAGGGTATCCAATTCTTTCACAGCATCTCTGCCAATTACTTGTTTTCTTGATGTATACTTCTAACTACAGAATCCTTTAATTTAGAATATCCCCAGGTGGCAGACTGGTTCTGTAGGATTTGAAATAACATTATTCATGCGTGACAATAGGTGGAATCATGTGGCTCTGCGCTGGTTTAATTCTGTCCCGGAAGTGACAAATGGAGCTTCATATAAGCGCTACCTCTGCACACTGATGCCATTTCCTTTCTGTACCTCTGTACGCGGATCCCCAACTTTGTTCTCATTTGTTGATGAGTTTTCTCTTAAATTCTAAATGTTTCCAGTGTGCAAGGAAACCTAAGTCCCCCCGGAACACAAAGCAATGCTATATGTCACAGAATACCCAGTAAAGTTACTGAATTCCTACTCCTGTTTGAGGTTGAGTGCGCAGACCTATTCCTGTTCTTGGGGATGTTCCAGCGGCAAGTCCTCATCGCAGTCCAAGTTTTCCGCTAAGTAGAAAAGGCAGCACAGGAACGCTAAGCAGGGTTCCTCTCTGTTTCATCACTCTGTCTGAGTAAGTGTTCCTCTCAGCCCAGGTCTGCCGCTGAGGACTAGATCGCAAAATTTAACCTATTGCACCCCACGTTTGAGGCCATCGGCGACATTGCAACAGATTGAGGTCTTTATAGGAACCATGTTGCAAATCTTTACTACTTATCCAGCTTTTTCTGGTGCACCTTCAGGCCCAGAGTTGCTACAAAAGCCTTCAGGGGGACACTGCCAGCAAGTACAACCTCTGCACTGTCTGGGCCTCATGGACCTGTCTTGGGTTCCGCTCCGACCTCAGGACCAAACCAGCACTAAAATCTACAGTGCTTTCTTCAGTGTCAACACCAGCCCCAAATCCACTAGCAGTGGACGAAGGCCTTGTCCCAATATTCTTATCTAACTTTGAGCAAAATATATCTCATCTCTGGACATAGTCGCCCCCCAAATCCGTACCAACACACCCGGCCCCTGATCATTCAGACTCCGACAGAACCATGCTGCTACCTCGTAGCTGCATCCCCGTGCTCCCAAGAACATTTTGATTTTGACACTGATCATAGTGAAACAGCTTTTGGAAAAGACAGTGGAAATGATGAATGTGTCCCACTACATTCTGATGAGGACAATCGATATATGCACTTACAGGAGGTCAGTGTGTTGAACACTTCGCCGGACTCTAGATAAGCCACTTGATGGGTCTTGTCTGTTTGGCGAAAAGGCAGAATCAGATTTGGAATGCTTTAAAGAAAATCAGGTCATGGCTCGTTCCTTAGGCCCTTCTACTCTGGCAAGGCAGCACCCTTGGCAATTTTTCCCCTTTTGAGAGTACTCTAGCGGTTTGGCATACTGTAATGCCAAGACCCTCCATCACAGGCACCCCAGTCTTTTTGAGGTCGGGGGCCAGGATATTGGAAACTCTGTCCCGGCCAACAGTGTCGGCAAACGTCCTAGTCCCTTGCCCCTGCGTCATCAGCCTCCAAGCCGCTTTAGTTTGCACTTAGTTGCACATGGCCATCCTGTGGGAGACCAAATAAAACATTTCCTCCAAGGGTAGCAAAGTATAACATCCAATAGGCGGATCCTTCATATCGTCGACATCAGAGCACCTTTCAGAGTGGCACCTGTCCATACTGCATCAAGAGGTGCAGGCTCTTTTGGCCAAAGGAGCAAATGAGAGGGTTCCGTTGAGAGTGGCTGCTACTGCCTCTATTTCTTCGTGCCGGAGGAGATTGGAGACATTCGGCCTATTTTAGATCTCTGCTCTCTTGAATTCCTTCTTGCAAAAGGACATATTCTAGATGCTCACATTAGCCCAGGTTTTGTCTGCTGTGGGTCCAGGCTTACTTTCATTTTCCCACCGTGCAATACCACAGACCCTACTTACAGTTCCAGGTACACCAGGAACATTTTTATTTTGCTGTGTTCCCCTTCAGCCTCACTAGTGTCTGTCTGGTTGTCATAAAAGCAATGGTGGTGATTGCAGCTCATAATCTGAGGTTGAGGAATTCAGTTTTCACTACTTTGACAACTACCTGTTAAAAGTGGTTTTGCCACAGTCAGCTGTTGACCACCGTTGTACCATGGCAAACTTTCAAACTTAATCATCGTTCACTATGAATGTGACAAAGTCTCATTGATTCCTCATAAAGTCTTCCTTCCATCTGGGCCATACTGCATATTGTGCTGTTCCAGGCCTTAACTGTGTCACAACGCGCCCAGGACATTTCGGCTGTGATCTAGATGTTTCAGTCTCTGCGAGAGTGGCTCTAGGACTTCTTGACCTCCTGCATCTTGATCATTGGCCATGCCAGGTGCAGATTAGGGCTCTGCAGTAGAACCTAAAGCCTGAGTTGGCCCAGCACAAGGGGAACGGGTCGTACTCCAACCAGCTGTCGGATAAGACTACAGAAGTCCTGCAGTGATAGCTGCTCGACTCGACCGCAGTTAAACTGGTGGCATAATTCTCACCCTGCCCAATCAGAGCTGACTGTGTTGATAGCTACATCTGATAGAGAGTATTAGTTGTAGATTCCTTACCTTAGAATTTCCTCCAGGTATCAGTCTGGATCTGGAGATTTTTCAACAGCAGTACCCGTTCACCTTGGGTAGGTGGCATCGATTGGCTACGCATCCGTCGCCGGTGCAAGGGATGATGTTGCGGGACTAATATAGTCACCGCCCATGCACGTTGGCGCCCTTTTTTTTCTGCACCAGCCTAAGCGCACATCTGAAAAGAGCTACCCCTTAGCCATTTTTTACTTTTTATCGACCTCTTTTTCGAGTTTTGGACTCGTGCTGCGTCAAGGATTTCCCAGGGTAGGACCGGCATCAAGCCCTGTAGCTCCTGTTACGTGACGGATCAGCACCTGATGTGCCTCTGGTGCCTGTAGTGCAATCTCACCCTGATGTCGTGCTCCGAGTGCTGGGCCATGAACCCGAAAGATTTGCGGTATCTGTCCCGAAAGATGTTGGAGACCTGGCACTCATCTCAGTGTCGCTCCTGTTCTCGTTCGAGAGGACGGTCCGGTGAACGTCCGTGAGCTCACACTCCTTGTCGCATTCTAAGTCGCCGAAGAAGTGGAAGAAGCACAGGCATTCTTCAACTTCACCCTGTTGGTCAACTGACGTGGCGCGGGACTCTGAGCATCATTGCTCGAAAGCTCTGTTCCCGGAGCCTCCTTCTGAGAGGACTTCATGCCTCCCCACTTTTCCAGGAGCCAGGCATATTCGGCCAAAAGTCAAAAGTTGTATGAGGCCCTCTACCTCATTTTTGGGCAACACGGCTCCGCTGGTGCATCTTTGGACCCGCAAAGTTGGTTCTGGGCACTAGGCCTTCGATGCCAGCAGCTTTGGCCCCTACTCCCGAGGGCATCCGTGGATCCGTTTTCAGATCCGGACTGACGCGGCCGATCTTACTCTACCTTCCCCCGACTTCTGCCCCAGCGATGACGTTCCTGACTTAGTGCGCCCCCGGTCAGCATTGACCCTAGTCTCATCCCCGACATGGACACGGAGCCATACTGACTTCGCTCTGCATTGATTAAGACGCCCTGTGTTCATCCCTGGTGTGGATTAGTGCCAGTATGTGGAGAAGAGGACTGGGAGGGGCAGCTGGACCCTTTATCTGACCAGCTTGAAGAATCTGTGGCCTGGCGGACAGACCTGGGAGAGACCATTGGTTTGGAAACCTCCCCTGGCACTGGCTTGCTTTCTCCCCCTACCATGGCTGCGGAGGAGGGAGCTTCCTACGTCATGGTGGTGATAAGGGTGGCTGAGGTCCTTGGTCTCGAGCTCCCTTTGTTGGCTGTCAGGACTAACCTCCTGACTGAGGTTCTTAAGCCTGCAGCTACCACTTAAGAACCTCTTTTGTCCTTCAATGAAGCCCTCACTGAGCTCCAAGCCTAGCGCAGGTGCGCCTGTGGATAGTACAACTGCCTGTCGCCACTTTCCTGCTCTGGGTGACCCAACGTTCCTCACGCAACATCCCTCCCCTGAGAGCTTGGTTGTCCAAGACTCCTCTTAAAAGGGTGCATTCCCTTTCCAAGCAGACCCTCCTCCGGGGTTGGTATTGCAGGGGTATCTATTGTAAGGTAAGGAATCTACAACTAATAGGTTACTTACCTTCAGTAACGATGTATCTGGTAGAGACATGTATTAGTTGTAGATTCCTTACCGCCCCACCCATCCTCCCTGCTCTGCGAACTGATTTGTAGGGATAGGGACTCGCCTAAAGGGCCATAGTTTTGACGCACCAGTGGTCAATATCTTTCATAGCTTTGCGCTTCTTGTGCTGAAAGTTGTCTTAAGAACGGATGTCAGCGCATGGGCGGCATCTATATAGGATCTGCGACGTCATCCTGATGCCGGCGATGGACTTGGAGCCGACCGACGCCACCTACCGACGCACAGGGGTACTGCTGTTGAAAAATCTCCAGATTCAGACTGACGTCTTGGGGAAATTCTTCCTAAGGAATCTACAACTAATATATGTCTTTACCAAATACCTCATTACTGAAGGTAACTAACTTTTTAATTGCTGCTGAATTGGGATGATCACCTAGGAGAGGTAGAGTTCAGAGTGTACCGGTAGCAAACCTTTGGAGTTACTGGCCATTGCCTGGTGCTGTAAAAGGCTTGTTTGGTCAATCAAGTGGTGACCTCAATTTGGCCTTCACTTTCTTCATGTGCACTCCATCTGAGTCTTCTGTGTCCCTTGACTCTGCAGGTTAGAATTATGTTTAGGGTTATGTTATCATTGACTTAGGGTTAGGGATGGGAAAATGTTTAGGGTTGCAGTTGTGTTTGATTTAATATTAAAGTTTGAGTCTAAGATAGTGTTGAGGCCACTGTTTTCATTACCTGTTTAAAGTTGCAGTCCACTTCAGAGATGGTTTTAAGGACAGGTTAGAGTTTTAACTTGAAGAGGATCAGTGATTACTTTGACTTAAATATTAGGCCTTGTGTTCACTTTGATAAAATGTATTTTGCTGAATTTTCAAGAGTATTTTTTTCTGGATAGTTTTCAGCTAAATATGCTTTAATACTTTTGGTTTCTTGTCTGAAACTTGAATTCATTATTTCCTTTAAAATACTCTTATTTTCTAATATTTTTTCTATGGCAGACTGGTTACAAATGTTTGAGGAATGGGATGGCTGGATACTAATCCACACACGTCATCAGTAACTGGTGCAGAGATATTGATAAGTGGTTCAGAGTAAAGGCCTATGTTGGAGACTTGCTAAAAAGAATTACTTAAAAGGTTTAATATGTTAACTGGGTTGAGGCACACGTTTCTACGTATTCCAATATCCATAACATTACGCTGCACATCCATGCTTTTTGGGCTATATTGTACACTGAATCTAAACCTAATACTTTACGTTTTGTCCACAGAATCATCTTTCACCCCATGTCATCAAGAGCGATCCCTATCTTCTGATCATGCCACCTTCGCCAAGGAGCAAACAGCCCAGGCAATTGCAAATGCGGCCGAATCGTTTGAGAAGAATGGTGTGCAAGCAGCATTAGAGGAGGTAAAATGCGGGTTTTGAACTTTTGTGCATTGTCTCTTTTTATGTCTTCACCCTTCCCTATTTTATACTGCACTATGCTTTCTCATAGCCTGTTGCAATGTTAATTGAACAGACATTGAAGACATTGTTCCTTAGCAAAACGTTTCATTTAAATGAACCTCCGAAATTTCCTTTATTGCTTGTTGTCTGTGCAGAAGCAGCATTGAAGGGAATAATTACTGGGCTAAGAGCATCTAGATGTGTTGGGCGGTGAATCGAACATTAGCATTGTGCTTAAACTATGAGAAAAGAAAATGCTAGCAGATGTGTCATTGCAGTTTCAGACTTCTACTGGCATTTGAGTTGAAAAGGCTGAATGCTTGTAAGTGAAGCTGAGCACCTTTTATGTGTCATATCAACACTTTTGTGAATATGGCACCACATTGTACTTTTCAAAAAACTGATATTTAGCATAAAAAATGAAAATGTTACAACATTTTTGAACTACTGCTTGCTTGATAAGTGTAACAATTTCTTTTGTGTCCTTGTATATACACACCATCTTTTTACATTATGAAAATCAGCCCAGCTCTAACACTAACATATTGTGTTTGTATGTAACTGCTGGGTCACCTACGCTCAGCTGCTACAAATGCCTAGTCTTGTATGTATTCAACTCCCCTAAAAGAAAGAGCTCCCGTAGGCTTCTACATAGTTTTCTAGTCCAGTTATGTCAAAAAATAACGATTGGGCTAAAGAAAGATACACCTGGAAGTGTATAGAATACTAACTTACTAACCACTTCAAAGCATTCTTAACCAAACGTCTAAGCAAATGCTGATTAACGAAAAAATGGGTGATAGAAATTCCACAAAAGAGGGTTAGGAGCCTCCAAAGATGTGACTTATATAGTAAGCAGGAAAAAACTGAGTGCAAACAGTTGGTTGAGGGATTTCAAATCTATCTAACAGAATCAATGAGCTCCCTTTCATCCATTGTTTGGCTTCTGTAGATAGTTGTAGTCAATACTACTGTATTATTTGAACAGCTGAGTTTGGAACGGTTCTTTGAATTGCAGGTGTTTTTGCTATTCCTTCAGATGTCTTGATAAGAATTCGGAGGTTTAGGCCTGGTACTTAGCTGATACTTAGAGGTTCCAGTCTCTGTTGAATGGGAGCTTCACCATGAATACGAACAGAATGAAGATTTGTTTTTTGGACATCAATCTAACAGCAAGTGATGGTACACTGATTAGCTCCCAGTATACTAAACCCACTGACAGGAACAGCCTGTTAAGGTTTTACAGTACACACCCACATGCCCTCAGGGAGAATCCTCCGGTTGGCCAATTTTTACGAATACGGAGAATTTGTTCTGACCTCCAAGATTATAAAAAAGAGGCACGTATCCTCACAGATAAACTGAAACAACAAGAGTACCCTGTTATCTTTATTGAAAAAGCAAAGAAGAGAGCACGCAATACCCCGAGAGAGGCCCTACTTGAAACCCATGAGAAGACACAGCCAGAATAAATAATGTGTTACAACGTATAAATCTTCTTCTAATGATGTGAAAAAAAATAATTACCAAGAAATGGCCTATACTCACATCTAATAAACTCATTTATGAAAAACCTATGTTCTCATTCAGTAGAAATAAAAGCTTGAAAGACACATTGGTCCACACAGACACATATAAACCTAAAGATAGCAACCAATTTACATTGTGGAACAACCCCTCAGTCACGGGACATTATCCTTGTGGAACATGTGTGGTATACCAATTCACTGAACACACTAAAAGCCTTGATTTAGGCCTGCACTCACCATGGGAACAAAGGTCCCACACAAATTGCAATTCGGATTCAGTGATCTACCTTATCAAGTGCCCATGCGACCTGACCTATGTGGGCATGACAAGCCGAAAGGTCAAAATCTGTATCAGCGAGCATAGGAGCACAATCAGACGTGCTATAACATCAACTAAACTTACAGCACACTATAAAGACAAAAAACATAAAGACACAGATGTAAGATGGACAGTGATAGAAAAAGTAAAAGGCATCGGCAACCTGCAGAAGAAACTCCTGGACAGAGAGCAATGCTGGGTGTACGGTTTAAAGACTCATGAGAGTGGCTTGAATGACTCCATTCCTTTCTAGTCAACTAAACAAATTAGAGAAATCTGACCTCCTTTAATTGATATATTGAGGAATAAAGTCACTTTTAGAGCATTGTTAGAATGAATAATAACAGAAAAGTTTCATCATCCAATACTGCTTACAACTGCTCACATGGATTGAAGGAGAATATAGTAGCGGGGAAGGCGTGGTCTGCTTATACTAAACATCTGACTAATGGGAATAGACGCATAACCTATCTAATTTTAGTCAGGTTTCTAATTCCCTTGAGGAACTACAGATCCCCTGATTCCATTTCCAGTCTTCGCAGTCTTACATTAATATAGCCCTAAATTATCCGACTTTGATCTTTGCTATACAATGAGGCCAATGCTGCGTGGCTGCAAGATCTAACATGAATGGTGCAGCGGTACACAAATACATACTGCCATAGCGGGACACAGAACTAGAATATCACGCTAGAAACCACAAATCCAAAGCATATTACCCACGTATCGCGTTGGATACACGATGACGCTGCAGCGTCATTTGCGGCTGCCAGAATGTGGGCTTATTGCTTTCTACCGGTAACTCTTCCTGCGCTACCTTTCAATATTTAAACACCGATCCCCGGAGGCTCTACGCACAAACTGAGGACCGGTACCAATTAGGTATGAGAAGCGGGTTGAGATCTTGAATCGAAGTAAGTACTATGCGATGCGCACAGACACATTTGGTTGGTCCAATTGAAGAGGCAAGTAGTAGGATCGACTTCCTCCATATCTATAGTACTGAGGTGTCTACTTGTTCTCCTCTTCTAATTTTTCCAAAAAAAAAACTTACTTGACCACAGTGATTGCTCCAGGACCACCCACAGTATCCTACCGGTCCTGTGTGAAGCGCTAAGCCTCCCCAAGAAGGGTGAGGAATTGAATGAATGACTAAGAATACATGGAATAGATGTGGGGATCTTGAATATATGTCGAGTCATTATCACTTTTATTGTGCACAGTTAGAAGGATAAATGTGGTTAGCTGTTCGAAGAGACTGGCACATGGTGTAGGCACTCTGGAATGTATACATACTAACGCGGAGATAGTTTTAGCATGCGAATAAAATCGCCACTATACTATAACCTGTCACATAGAATTAGTTTGTTACAGATAAAGTGATGAGTGGCACAAAAGGGGATGAGACTGTTGGCATGGACTTGCACATGAATATGGCATGCAAATATGTCTGATCTCTAGCACCCACCTAAATGGTAAAAAGCACAACAGTAATACTGAAATGATGCTATTTTAATGTTGTGTGTTGTCTGTCTTTGTACTTTGTTTATGTTCACAGATGAAGGATCACACATAACGGATATGTTATCTGTTACATGCACACGAGGCGCAGATACTTGCCCCTCACTTCATTGATAGGATAGGGACTCCCATCCTTGTAGTTCCCAGGGGGGTATCCTTTGCCCTGAAGAAAGTCCAGGACCTACACGGCCTACCCAGGACTGAAACATGTCGGCACTAGGGTCTTAGGACCATAACACTCCTACGGACACGTTTTTCAGATTTTTTAATAACCTAGACATACCCAAGAATAAAGAGAAACCAGGGGTATGCCTGAGGTCTTTTAATCTTTAAATCCCCCTGGTCTTCATTTATCCAAAGAGCTCCTAACACTGGTTGAGCCCACCCCGACGTTTAGGCGTCGGGGTGACCCAATGATGAAGCATGACACCACTAGGGTGTGTGAGGGTAATTAAACAAAGAGTGTTTTACTTCCGCCTATTCAGGTTGAGTTAGGTGCAACCTTTCACTAGAGAGTCCCCCCCCCTTTTTGTACAGTTAGATAATCGGTTCCACTGACCACGCGCTGGTTCATTGGGGTATTTTTTGTGGTTAAAATTCTGCTTAGGGAGGGCATACTCCGACTGAGAAACCTCACGACCCTTCAGGTAGGGGGGAGATTTCCCCACCTTTTTTTTTGTACATACACGAATGGGAGGAGAGACCATTGCCTGATCCGGGTTTCCTGAATGGTGCTCTGCAATGTCCCGTCATCTGCATGTATATTGGTCTCTTGCTTCACAGAGCAATGGACACTTAACATTATTTATTTACAGTCAAAGATGGGCTCCTTTGTAAAGTTCTCTTCAACGGAGCTTTATTTCTATTTTGTAGCATTGTAGATACTCATTAACAGATATATCAGAAGCCTACAGCAATGCTAGCACAGCATATAAGGAAAGGAAAACTTGCTCATAAACTCAGTGGACTACTTTTAAAAGCTGCTTTCAAGTGGTGTCATGATTTGTTAAGATTGTCACGTCTCCTTGAAGCTAGCCAATAGGTTTTTGGCAGGCCAATATATATTAAGTTGCAGTCATTACAGTGTGTCCTGGCTAGAGACCTGGTGAGCTCTCATCTGTGCTTGGTTTTGGACACAGAAGACACTCAGTTTTTTTAGGTCTGATGTTAGCAAATACCTTTTTTTATATTATTAAAATGATTGTTTAATATAATTACGTATACCCTCTTCAACCATTGGTCTGGTATTGCCTTTCAACTTTTTCTTCTGCTCACTAGAATATGAAGCAACGGGTCGGCTCACTTCAGCCATCCGCTAACTGCCCTGTGAATTATAGCATTCTGCCCTTTCACTAGGTGGAAATCCTTGGACATAGTAGGTTCGAACTGTTCCAGGGTCTACAATGGCAATGTGTGCTTTTAGCCAATTTGTTTTAGTTTAATGATGGCTTTGCAGCTACCCCAACGATAACTTTTCACAAAAACCATGAAAAAAGAAAAGTAGCATTGACAAAGCCAGAATGCTGGCAGCTAACACCTGGCGCATTTGCTTTGCCAGTGCTTGTCATTGTCTTGTTCTCTCTATCACCAGGTATTTGTTACTGTGTAGCGATCTCAGAGGCAACGGTCCCCCCATATGAGTCCAGTGACAACATTTTGAACAATTGCTCCTCCCCTCATATTGTTTTTCGAATTTTAATTGTCATGGGCTTTTGTCCCCGATTACAAGACAGAGCGTATACTAAATATATTATTTGCAGTCGGCAACACTTTTTAATCGCCTCACTGACCTCTCTAGAATTGAATAATTATCATGAGGTGCAGTATAATATAAAATCTACAAGGGTAGTCATGGGGTTGACAGTACTTCTCCAAGTGGTGACAATTATGAACTGGACAGCATTTGAAGTGAGATTGTAATTTCTATATTAGAAAAGCATACCTCGAGTACCTAAGACTTGTATGAGAGTCATGAACTTGTAATCAGATACATCAAAAAAGTATAGTTCAAAATTAGAAAACGGATCAATTAACAGGACACTCCTCAACACATTCAGATAAGGCCCATGCAACTACAAATGAATGTGGTGATTCCACCTCCCTCAGAGAAGAAAGTGTATTTTATGTCTTCATTGAAGGGTAAACTTCAGTTCTTCACCAAAAAATACAGAATATCAGACTTTTCTATACAAATAAAGAAGAGGTCACAGAAAATCTGTGTCCTGCTGAATCTCTGAAAATACATTTTACAGAATTCCAGAACGGGAAACACACCCAACCAGCTAAATGTATCATTTATTTCTGAAAGTGTGCTAGCACTGTTGTTTTAAGCAGCAGTCCTAATGTTTCAAGACCAGTCTTTGTTTAGTATTGCATTAGCTGCAATTCGCCGATCAAAAATAGAACTCTTTGAAAAATGTAACCAATCTACTGCATATATACGTTGCAGCAACCAAGTTCTTCAACACATACCCAGTCACCTGACCAGTAGTGGTATGTTCCACATCTGATGGCTGATTTTTGTCCCTCTAACTGCTTTGTTTCCCTTTTTTTTATTTTCTATTCCTAGTTGTAGACAATATTTACAATCCGTTTTGATAAATTGAGAATGTATGCATAGCATAATCTTAAAGAGTGGCCTCCTTTCTATGTGGGTTTAAAGGGTTTGAGAGTTCAGGGTCCATCACAATTCTGTGACACACATTTACTGTGAGTCCATTATAGCTAAAAAAAAAAAATGTAGTGTATGAGGAAGACAGAAATGTACATGGCATTCTTCTACCTTGAGTAGGAACGTGCTCCCTGATGTGTTCCTTCATGCTGTTTTACGAGAGAATAATTTTACTGAGGCAGTTTCTTTTAAAACCAGTGTGTTTTAAGAATAAGCTGCTCTGTTTTCTGCCTGTATTTCAAGTACACTTGATAGCTCATACTGCAGTGGTGTAGGTTAGACAGAATCCAATTTTGTATGTTATTAGACATGCAGGGTGACTTAGTTATTTTCTTAGATGATGAGGCATCTGGTTTTTGAATATATCAATGAAATACCAGCCAATGTAATAGAAATATGCATCAAAGATAAATTACGTTTTGAGTGTATGTCGTCTTCTGTTCCACCCAAAGGCGTTAGCAAAAAAATAGGATTGTTACGAGGAGTAATTGTGGCATTTTATAGTGCTTTAAGAACGAAGATGTTGTTTTGTGTGGAGCTACAAATATTGCTGTGAATAATTACATTATTGTTTTCTATAGGGTAAATGTTTACATGCTTAACTATAAACGCACTATAAACCCCAGCGACCCCTATTTCTAATAATTAAAAAAAATTATTTAAGCCTAGCTTTTATTCAAAGATCTGTTGCTTGAACGTCTAGAAATGAGAAATTTTTAAAAGCCTGCAGATATGTTGTAAATTTTCTATTTTCTGTGTGGATTGGGTTGTAAACATATTTTGTGAGTTGATAAAGATCTGTGTAGTATTTCTATTTTTAATGACATTGCTTGTGTCCCACAACCGCACTCGTGGAAAGGCTATAGATGTTTCAGTGAGCACTGAACGCTCATGTGCAGGTTTTTGACCACCGAGCCTCATTTAAACATTCTACGTTAACTACTGCAAACCACTTCAAAGCAATATAATGACTTAATGTGTTCAGGCTCCGTAATGTGGCTGGGTTCTTGAATATTGCATATCTTTATTTGCTGCGAGCTCCGTACATGGAAATATATGGAGCGGAAGGCAGCCTGGTGTTGGGCCTGTTGGTATGCTATGACAATAGCTAAGTTTAAATTAACAGTATTTCATGGGCAGATAAGTCTTGAAGCTGACTATTGGTTTATATTGTGGGACTTAGTTTGTTATTGCATTAATTTACTGTTGTGTCCAGTGTCTTATGCTTATTTAATTAAAAATGATAAAGTGTAAAACAGAACCCAAATGATAACGTTACTACAGCACCTGTTAACAAAGCTTTACTTTTGCATACTAAAGTTCTGTAAACTCTGCAAACCTATAGGATTGGTGTCATATGGCCAATGTGTAAAATGGCAGTAATCTGCTTGAATCAGTTTTGCTGTTTTTCTTCATTCGTCTGCTAAGTGACTATATTCTCATTAGGTAGTAAGAAGTCCATGACACTAGGGTGATTTCTTGTTTGTCCAAAATAAACTCAAAGGGATACCAGAATCTTTACCTATTCCGATTGAGTGCAGGCATTGAGCGTTATTGCACTTTTTCACATTCGCATTATAAACCAAAACAAGAATGTTGGTGGAGTGGTGTGAACATTATGCATTGCCACACTCTTATCTGTTTACCAGCCTTTTCTTCCTTCAAAGACTTTATCCACCTTCTTCCTCTTTCTTCTAATTGTTGTTCCTTTGTGCCGCTGCAGCCACCCGAGGCAGATCCCAAGGAGGCTGGGCAGCCTGAATGCAAGCATGCAGTTCAGTCTGGAATGGAGCACAAGTCTAGCAGCTCACATGGAGACCCTCAGCCCAGCTCCCAGGTCTCTGAGGTGGATATTCCCAGTGTGGGAAAGATTCTGGTTAGATCTGATGCCGATGGATATAATGAGGAGGTACATCACCAAGCTTAGGACTCTTTTTTTTCTATTCTTGTTGACTGTAAGAGGAATATGTTGCTTTGGTGAACAAACATGGCACTCCTAACACTTCCCAATGGAAATGGTGCAAGTAGCACTTTACGTGCAAGTGGAGGGAGGAGCTTCACTCTTGGAAATTGTTTCGCATCCTGTTTGTAGATGCCATTTGCTGCTGTCTTTCTATGTTGTAATCTGAGTCTTGTGGTTTGTCACCACGTTTCGTACATGGAATTGTAATGCCCAGTTATATTAGGTCTCCCGTTTTATAACATTGACATATTTTACCAGCGTTTCTGTATAAGCTGTAGGTTTTTGTGTAGATCAAACGCAGGGCTGTGTAAAACCCTATCTATATGCTATATTCCAAATTGTGGTGGAATTAGGGTGCAATCTCTTATTCAAAGGTTTAACTATAAAGGTGGTTGTTAGACACACTGCTGAAATTCATTATTGCAAATGATGTTTGGGTTTTCCCATGGTATTACTGTGATCTACATTTTTCTCTGCCCATGCTCAATGGCCTTCTGGAATCTCCTTAATTGCTCTGAAGGTATGTGGCCTTTGATATGCGACATAGCTACTGGTGTTTTCTACAGCTGTCTGGGCCACACAGTTCCTGACTGTTAGTTGAGTATCTTTATTCTGTTAGTGACAGAGTAGATACCTGAGCAACAGTTGAAAATAATGTTGAGCCACATTTTATTTTTCTTCTCTAATAGCCTGCTATTTCATTACGTTTTGCTTCTTATTAGCACCTGTGGGTGTGAGTTGGATAACAGCCATGAGAATGTGCCCAGTATTGGTTATAAAAGTTCAGGGACCCATTAATATGAAGAATATTTTACCATTAACTAGAAGTGTTCATAGTAAGCGTTTTAACAATGCTACCTTCAGAATAGGGACAATCGGATATCAGTGCTTTAGCAATGGTTTCAACTATTTTATAAGCCTTGTATTTATTTAGTTGGACAGGGCAGCTTGTTCTGTCATGACGTACAAATGTCATGCTGTTTGGAGGCAGAAGACCAAAGTCTGCACCTCTTTTTTTACTTAGCTGATATGAATTGAGGCAGTATGCATAATATCTAAATTATTGTCAAAAGCATCTCCCCATTATAAGGTGTAGTGCATTAAAAGATCTTTTGGAAGTTTTGGGTATCCGAACGTATGCCCCCTTTTTCTCTCCATGTTACCTTTTTTTGTTTTTACTTCCTTTAAATGGTCAAAAGCACTGAAATTACTAACGTGATGATTGCAATTTAATATCATTCATCCTGTTTTCAACGGTCTTTGAAACAGCGTCTTCTTTGTTTTTGTTTCTTTGTGTTCCTTTCTTCTCTCTTTCCTCACTGCAGCTTTTTTCTGCCTTTTCTCTCCCTTTGTTTCTGTATTCCTTTGTGGTAGGTGATGCTAAGTCCAGCTATGCAGGGTGTGATCCTCTCTATTGTCAAGGCCCGACATACCTTTGATCGAGATGGGCCGGAAGCAGGGCTGGTGAAGGTATCTAATTTTATGTTTAACAATATTTATATATTTAAAATCTCTATCATTTGCACCTTTATTGAACTCTTCTGGTGCTTTGGCCAGACTAATTGTATAGAGTCTTAATATTTTCAGACTGATTGACGGTGTTAATATTCTGTCAGTGCTATAGGTGTTGAAGTAAAACTAGTTGGTACCTAAAATAGGATTGTCAATTGGACACATAGAACTCAACAATGTTTCCAGTAAAGTACGGCATGAACACTTGTTTCATATCAAAAAAGGGCCACTGGGCTCATCATTTGGAGAACAAGCGATTGCGACTACTGATGTTATGATGTCACAAGACAATTGAAAAGTTTGACTTTTTGTTGTAAGGCAAAGGAGAATTGTCACTGAGTTTTGGATGGAGGAGGAAATAATGGTCACTGATGCAATGTTGGATATGGGTGCAGTGTTCATCATGGAAATCAAAAGATATCAGTGGAGGGGGGACATTGCTATCTCTGTACAAATATTTCAGGAAGAGCTTGAAGTGGTCAGTAATGACATTAAAGAATTGGAAAGTGTGTTTTGAAGGCACAAATTGGTATAGGATTTCAAGTATTTGAGCGTGGTTCCTTGGTTCTCAGTTTTTTGACTGCAACAAAAATAATTGAAAAGTGGCAATAAATTGAGAGATTAGTAGCCAAAAGCATAAATCAATACCTGCCTGTTTGGTTAGCTACCCAAAAAGCCGAAAGAATTCCTCAACTCCACACCCAAACGTGCCGTTCTAATTGACCCTTAATCTCACTATCTTGTATTTAAACTTGAAAACCTTTTTCTTTAAAGTTTCACTTTCCCTCCTGCAGTTCACTCCCATGCTATCTGTTAATAAGGGTGAGTGAGGACATAAACAATTACATCGAAACATTTACATGCCCTTCTTAATTCTAAGACACCTTTTGATGGCTTTAACTCACTAAATGCGGAGCCGTTCTTGTTGTCACTATGTCTTATCTTCACCTTCTAGAAGAGTCGTCACCTGTACAACTGTCTTTATAAGCATGAATTATGTTTAACTCTTCCTAGATTTCTTGTTTTATTTTTCGTTTCTCAAGT
This sequence comes from Lissotriton vulgaris, assembly GCF_964263255.1. Taxonomy (NCBI): domain Eukaryota; kingdom Metazoa; phylum Chordata; class Amphibia; order Caudata; family Salamandridae; genus Lissotriton; species Lissotriton vulgaris. The sequence continues at coordinate 1,526,316,836 of NC_141687.1, read as the reverse complement.
AGTTTTTGCCTTCCGGGGCGCTGCTACCTTTTTTTATTTATTTTTTTATTTATAGTTTCACAGCAGCAAGATTACACACAACCATATACAATAAATAACAATGGGCAGATGAAATCATACACATATACACATAAATACATTAATGAATGAATCACCCCTCAACATAATCACGAAAGGCACCCCAGATGCTTTTACCAATCTGGCGTTTCTTAAAGCCTTTAACGGGAAAAAGTCCCCATTGTAGCTTACATAGATGATACATTTTTGCCCTCCATAGCTCAAATACTGGGCGATATTTCTGAACCCACTCACTAGCTATACATAGGTGAGCAACGGTCATAGAGAAAAAAAGCAACTGTCGATGTAGATATAATGTATTCGAACTGTTACTTTCAGGCAGCTTCCCTATTAACATCATGGCAGGTGTAATTGTCAAGCAAAAATTCATAACCGAGGACAAAAACTTTTCTATGTCTGCTAGGATTCTACACAGTTTATCACAACTAAAAAAAATATGTATACTCTCCGCACTATCATCCCCACAACGGAAACCCTTTCCATCAAACCCAAAAAATTGAACTTTTAGATTCGCTGACATTAATGTTTCCTTGGATAGTGCAATACGTTTCTCCACCGCGATGTCTCTTTCTCCTATCTCCCTAGACCATTTAATCTTATATTTATCCAGATCATCTGGTCTTCCAGGTAAAAGTAACTGATATACACCTCCAATTTTAGATTGTCGTCTGACCATCTCTATAAGTGAATGAGATATCGTATTTAGGTTAGACCGAAAAAAAAACCCTAATCTGTAAAAATTTGAAAAACTGCCCTTTAGGTACACCATATTGCAAAACTAACTCATCAAAAGATTTACATACCCCATCAACAGAGTAAAAATCCCCTAAGTTCCTAATACCTCTTTTCCTCCAGGCTAAAACTATCTTATCCCCAAATATATCGGGTAAAATCTTCAGTGCGTGCAGGGGTGTATAATATGAAATGTTCCCCAATATAGTTGGCATATGTAATCGTTTCCACACTGTGTAGGCACTATTCGGGACTTTAAATAGCGTTCGTTTGAAATAGCTACCATCCACTTCAGTAAATAAACACTGTTTAGCAATGGGCCCCATAAGGATTTCAAAAATTGTCGGTGTGATAGCTCTATTAACAGCGCCTTCCCCAGTGATTAACACTCACATTTTGTAACAAAAAACATGTAAAAAAAAGTATAACGCAAAATCCGGAACCGCTAAGCCCCCTCTCTCGATAGGTAGCGTCATAAATCGCATCGCGTGTCTAGGCCTACCCGGTTACCTTCAAAAGTATTGAACGAAATAAATAAAGAGCCTTGGGTAAAACTTTCATTTTAATATTATAGCGTCCTATCAGTGTGAAATATAATCGCCCCCACCTATAACATTTAACGTTGCGAATCAGTACGTTCCAATTTCCTTCCATCACTTCAGACATAGAGGATCGAATTTGAATACCCAAGTATGTCACCTCTTTAACTACTCGCTCATCTGTCCAAATAATATTATCCAAGCATAAAATTTGCGTTTTTGACACATTTAGCTTATACCCAGTAATCGATCCAAATTCTATAGCTAGCCGCTTGATCTCCTCTATCACAAGAGAGGGGTCCACAGTAGTCACTGCTATGTCCTCTGCGTAGGCAACAACAGAAAATTGATAATCATAGACCGCGAATGGGCGAATATGAGCATTATGGGATAGTTGTTCTATAAAAGAATTTATATAAAGGGCAAATAATAAGGGAGAACAGGGACAGCTTTGACGAGTGCCCCGTGTTCTAGATACCGCTTCTGATAACAAACCCGTAGCGGAAGTTTTAGCAGAAGGGGTTTCATACAAAGCATTAAGACTATAATGAATTTATCTACAAAACCGCTTCGACCCAACAATTGCCACAAATAACCCCATTCAACACGATCAAACGCTTTCTCAGCATCCAATACTATCGGCGCTAAATCCCTCTTTTCTGTACCAGCGATATCAAATAGTGTTACAACTTTATTAACATGCTCACTGGTACCATGTTGAGGGATGAAACCATGTTGGTTTAGAGAGACCAGAGAAGTAATAGCTGTGGATAACCGATTAGCTAAAATTTTGGAATACATTTTATTATCACAGTTTAATAAGGAGATGATCCCACCAACTCCGGAGGTTTGCCCTTTTTGCAGAACACCGCAATCGTGGCTTCTGACCAAGATTAAGTGGTTGCCCCAACTGTGCCAATCGAAACACTTACAACATCTTTTTACTGCCCTTTCTAATTCCATCATAGAAGTCGGGGTATCTAATTGCTATGCTATTAAATGATCTAATTGCACCAGTCCCTCCCACAGAAATGCACTTTCATCCCCAATCAACCCTCCCTGGTGACTATATAGAGTAGAATAAAACTCCTAGATTTCTTGTGATTTACCTTCTTTGAAACAGGGCCTTTGGTTTTCTGTTTTTCATTAAGCCGGAAAAGTGGCCCTCCTTTCGATCCAGTGGATGCATGGAGTCAAACTCTCATGCGGCTACACACCTATTAACTCTGACTACCTACGAATCCCCTCCTCCTCTCCCTGGCTTCTACCTGCATTGTATTTAGTGGTTGATGAGAGAAATGGGTGGACCAAAGTCATCCTCTCTAGTTTGTAAAAAAGAAATAATGTAAGTGTAAACATTGTAGTCTCTCATTAGTCCCCCCCACACCCTATCCAGAAAATAATGCCCAGTTATCCAGTATTGGGGTATCTTTCATAGATTCACATGCCTGAATCATTCCCCGTCGTCGAGGCGGGAGTCCCACGGTAGTAATATATATAATAGCAGTGCCTTAGAAAATTATTTGCAGTAGGCTGAAAAGACTATAGGCCCAACTAGGCCAAAACTTAGCAGCCTATCTACCTTATTATGTAAAAAGGACTGAAAAGTAGTCCCAACCAATCAGCTGACGGCACCCTCTAGAACCTTCCCTACAGAAGCAGTTCTCAAATTTTCACCGCACGTTGTGTGGAAGGGAGTCTCCCTGAGTGCCTACTCAGTTTTTTCAACCTTTTTCTTCAAAATGTCTGAGAAGAAAGCTCTTTTCAAGGCCTGCAGGACTTGTGATAAGAAGAGGGTCCATGTAGATGATCAGCACAAAGACTGCGTCTACTGTCTACATCCCTCTCATGTTGTGAAGGATTGTAGGATTTGCCGCACCTTCCCTGCCAAAACCATCAGGGACATGGAGGCAAGGGTTCTACTTTGGCTCAAATCATCTTCCACAGATGAGGACAAGGCTCCACGTCCAGCAAAAGAGCCAGATCAAGAGACAGTTTTTCTCCTGAGAGGAAAAAACATCACAAATCCTCTCATGGAGTGTCTGAACCCTCAACTGTTTCATAGGTCGCTCCCGGAGATCATTGCTAAAAGAACTCTATCCGTGGCTAACTACACAGTCTTAGGAGATCTGAATCTCCATTTCAACTCCCCCTCAGATAATATTGCCAAGGAGCTAATAGATGACCTAGGAGCTCTGCAGCTGTCCCAGCTGGTCACAGCTCCAACCCATGAGAAGGGCAATCTGCTTGATCCAATTTTCAGCAGCTGCAGCGAGTTGACTGTCGACCTTCCTATACCCCTCCCATGGTCAGATCATTTTCTGATACCGTTTTCCTGGGCAACCCACAAGGTCCCTCAGTTACCCCCCCGGACAACACTCAGGAGAAATTGGTCAAAACTCCAGTTGGATTCCTGGATGCATAGCCTGGATGCTACCCATCCACCTCCCTGCTCAGACCCCAGTGTAGCAAACGGAAACTATGTTAGCTGGATCACTAACTCACTAGACACGATCCTCCCTCTCCAGAGATCCTCATCTAAGAGAATGCAGAGATCAGCGCCCTGGTTTTCTGACTTTTTAAGAGAACTAAAACGTTGCTGCAGGCAACGAGAGAGAGCCTGGCGTATGGACTTTCTCCCGGAAAAAAAGGTCGCCTATAAAGAGGCGATAAAAACTTACAGAGATGGGATCAGGACGGCGAAAGCAACATTCTACTCTGATAAAATCCTAGAGGCCAAATCAAAGCCCAAGGAAATTTTTCAGATAATAAAACACTGCTCAAATGTCACCACCGCCCCCCCTCCGAACAAAACCGTAGATCAATGCAACGAGCTTGCGGACTTTTTCCACAACAAAGTCCTGAAAATATACTCCACCTTTCAAACAGGAGCCACAGTTCAAGAGATAGCCGACCCACCCTCTCCTAGAATCCTCCCTCCCCCTGTCCAGTCAACCCTCGAGCACTTCCTTCCCTTGGACCTCAACACCCTCGGTAAAATGGCACGGCAAGTCAAATCGGGTTCCCCACGCGACCCAGCCCCACCAGAAGTTCTGATGCAAGCACACGAAGCCACCCTGCCTGTTATCTTGGAACTCCTTAACACATCTATAACCTCATGTGTCGTTCCTACAGCATGGAAACAAGCCATGGTGCGGGCGCTGCTAAAAAAAACCGAACCTGAACCCCGACGATCATTCCAACTATCGCCCCATCTCTTTCCTCCCTTGGGCTGGCAAGGTGTTGGAAAAATATATAAACGTCCAACTGGTCCAATTCATTGAATATCACTCCCTACTGGATACCTCCCAGACAGGTTTCAGGCCGAAACATGGGACCGAAACTGCCTTATTAGCGGTCGCCGGGGAATCTCGAAGGGTTCTGGATCATGGAGGATCAGTGGCAGTGATCCTCCTTGATCTAAGCGCCGCCTTCGATACGGTCAGCTATGCCACCTTGCTGAACCGTCTCCGGGACATCGGAGTCTCTGGCGACGCTCTAAGGTGGTTCGGCTCCTTCCTGTCCGACAGATCTTTTCAGATCTTCGATGGCGACACAATATCATCCAGCAAGCCTCTCAGCTGTGGAGTACCACAGGGCTCCTCTTTGAGCCCTGTGTTATTCAATGTCTACATGAAACCACTGGCTGGAATCGTCGAACCGTACGGCATAAAAATTGTGTCGTACGCCGACGACACTCAGTTAGTGGTATCATTGGCTCAAGAGAACATCAGTCACCCCCAAGGAGGCCTGCTGAGCTGCCTAGAGGACATTAAGGAGTGGATGACCAGCTCCTCCCTCAAACTAAATGGAGACATAACAGAGCTCATGCTTCTAGGCCCAGCCTCGCCAATACATTTTATCTCCTTGTGGTCCCAAGCTCTGGGCACTCCCCCCACCCCCAAGGAAAGTGTCAAGAGCCTAGGAGTGTGGCTGGACAGTAAGCTGTCATTTTCCACCCAGGCTACCAAGCTATCCGCCACCTGCTTTGGCATCCTCAAAACTCTAAGGAAGGTCCTCCCACTTCTGCCTCTAGAAGCCAAGAAAGTGGCAGTCCAAGGCCTCATCCAGTCCCGCCTTGATTCAAACAATGCTCTATATGCGGGGGCTCCCGAGATGACTCTCCGGAAACTCCAGGTAGTGCAAAACTGCGCAGCACGCACCCTGTTACAGATTCCACGAGCCCAGTCAGCCAGACCTGCATTGAAAAGTCTTCACTGGCTGCCAGTAAAACACAGAGTGTCATTCAAGGCGTTGTGCATTGCACACCGGGCATTTTGGAAAACAGGACCCGCAATTAACAGCAACCTTGTCATTCCCTACTACCCAAATAGGAATCTCCGCTCCTCTGAGGCTTTCCTGGCAGTGGTTCCTAGAGTGAAGAGAGCCAGATCCGGGGGTAGGCTGTTCTCATTGAACACCGCTAAACTCTGGAACACCCTCCCCCTCTCACTCCGCTCCAACCCGGATCTGCTGTCATTCCGTAAAAAACTGAAGACTTTACTATTTACCCAGGCCTCCGAGCTCTAATGTGTCACGTCGCTTGTCCCTTCGATTCTTACCTCAGCGCTTGGACGCCCCTGGGCAGCAATCGCGCTCACTAAATCTATTTACATTCCATTGTCCTCTCCTCCTATGGAATCACCAGCTTCTCCAGGATCTTCATCAAAAACTGTGAGTAAAGCCCAGACTAAGACTCTCTCTCTGGTGTCTTCTCACACAGTCTCTGTGACTTCTGCCATTTCAAGCTCTGCGGTGACTGTATCTACATCTGCCATTACCTCACCTATTGTTTCAGCTAAGATATCCTCTAAGAAATCTTCAGGGACTAAGGACGGAAAATCATAGTAGACCATTCCATCGACGACGATACCTTAGTCGACGAAGTCATCGACGATAAAAGTACAGTCGACGGCGAATCATTGGTGATGAAGAGCCCGTCGACGACGAAGAGCCAGACGATGAAGAGCCCGTCGACGACGACTGTGTCGACGACAGCCACGTCAACGGACCCGTTGACGAAGAACCCGTCGACTAAGAACCCGTCGACGAAGAGTCCGTCGACGACGGCCCGGTCGACGACGGCCCGGTCGACGACGGCCCGGTCGACAACGACCCCGTCGTCGAAGAGTCCATCCACAGTACCATAGTCGACGACGACCCCCATCAATGACCCCATCGTTGATGAGCTCGTCGACGGCGCTTCTGCCAATAAGCCAGCCGCCTTCAGCGCAGCTTGTTAAGACGCCTAAATCTTCAAGAAGTTCAGCTATTACCAAGACTCTGCCAACAAGACCCTGGCCTGTTCCATCTCAGGTGTCTCATGTCTCACCTGTGGCCTATACACACTTTCAGCTCAAGACTTATCATAGGCAGGACTTCTCTAATATTTCCCCACTGTTGCCATCGCAGATCTTAGAGTCTTATGTGGAAGAGGAAGATTCTGAGGAGGATGACGGAGATAATGAAGGTCCCTTTGGGATTGCTCGCCATCCATCCGAATTACACATCAAATGCCAGGATGAGGAGGACGAAGAGGATATGCAAGAGCATTACTACCAAGAGGAATTGGTTACACCTTTCTATAGGCAACCATATAGACCTCCACAATCGGAGGAGACTAGTCATCTACCTCCTTCTTTGTTACAGGATTTGCAGGCCATGTTGGCAGACTATCGCCAGAGGTTCCCACCGACACCGTCCACGGAAGAAGTACCTCCGGTACCAGCGGACGTACATGCACCTCCTCCACCGCAGCCTCCAGTGTCACCAAGACACGCTGAAGAACCCGTGCCACAAGGGGATACCTCCTCTTCAGATGAAGATGGAAGAGAGGAAGGTGAGCTGCCTCAAGACATCACGCCTACGGATCCATGGGATGAATACGTAATACCCATGCCTTCACCTCCTTTGCCACAGCCCTCTGATTCTCCGCCGGAGGACATTGGAGGCTTTAATAACATCATGCAAAGGGCTGCTACAAGGTTTGAACTGCCAGTTACCATTGAGCAGTAGGACTGTTTCCTACATGATTTTAAAGAAGGGTATAGAAGGGTCACATGGGCCATACCCATTATAGACTTTATTTGGCAAGAAGGTCTGAAGATTATGAAGACACCCGCTTCTATCCCTGCAGTCCTTCTTCGTATAGAGAAAAAGTATAGGGCTCCACCAGAAACTCCATCTTGTTTGGCGGGTCACCCTCGCCCGGACTCTGTGATATCTCAAGCCGCTCAACAGAGGTCCAAGAATCCGTCCACTCCAATCTCAACGCCGCTGGATAAAGAAGGCAGAAGATTAGACTTAATAGGCAAGAAGTTTTCCATCAACGCTGCATCCTCTATCAAGGCAGCAAATTCTCTTGCGATTCTTGCCCTTTATGACCGACAGATCTGGTCGGAGCTGTCTGAATACCTAGAGTTGATACCGGAGGACCGTCAACAAGAGGCACGTAAGATACTGCTTGAAGGAGAAAGAGCAGCTTCTGAAATAATAGATTGTGCCCTGGACATTGCAAATACTAATTTCCGTCAGCGGGCACTGCGGTGCTCAGACGCCAAGGTTGGCTTAGAGCAACATCCTTCAGACCTGAGGTTCAAACAAAAATCCTCGATATGGCTTACAACGGGGACTCGCTCTTCGGTAAGCACATAGATGACGCCTTGCTTGCCATCAAAACTGATACGGATACCGCAAAATCGCTTGGTACTCTACAGTACAAGAGAGGTTCTTTTAGAGGAGAAAGAGGTCGTGGCTTTTCTTCTAGAGGAAGTTACCATAACCAACTGAACCGGCAATACCAATCACAGTACAAGCAACTGTATTACCAGTTATCATATCGTCAGTCTACCTCCAATAATTTCTCTCATCAGGGAGGAAGACGAAGAGCAAACAATCAAGCACGAGACTCAAACAAGCGTCAATGAGTTTTGCCGGACGCCAGTCCAACATCCTTTCCTCCCTGTGGGCGCGAAGATCTCAGCATTTTACCATCATTGGCGGACCATCACATCGGACCGGTGGGTCCTAGAATTAGTCGAAAAAGGGCACACAATGGAATTCCTAAGGAAACCGCCTACAACTACGCCCAAGGGTCCCCCTCCCCCCTCGTCTTCACTTACTGTTCAAGGAGGCCTTAAACATGTTTCGCAAGAATGCGATAGAGAAGGTTCCAATCTTGCAGAAGGGAAGAGGATTTTACTCTCTCTTCTTCCTCATAAAGAAGAAATCAGGATAGTGGCGCCCGATTTTGGATCTGCGCAGGCTCAAGAAATTCTTGAAGAAACAGAGTTTTCGCATGGTGACATTGGCAGATGTTCTCAATTGTCTCAACAAAGGCGATTTTATGGCTTCTCTGGACTTGGAAGACGCCTACTTCCATATCCCCATACACCCCAAACATCGCAAATACCTCCGATTCACAGTGGCTGGCGTCCACTTTCAATTCAAGGTGCTTCCATTCGGGCTGAAGTTGGCACCAAGAATATTTACAAAAAGCTTGGCCCCAGTCTCTGCAGCGTTGAGGTCCCAGGGAATACAGGTCTTCCCGTACCTCGACGATTGGTTGCTCAAAGGACCATCGAAACTGATCACAAGACAAGCGGTCAAAAGTGCCCTGTGTCTATTAAGTCTGGGCCTCACTCTAAATGCAAAAAAGTCACGATTACAGCCACTACAGATATTAACCTTTCTGGGAGCCTCTCTGGACACTCGAAAGTGCAAAGCATTCCTGTCTCAGGAGCATCAGGACAGACTTCAAAGACTGGCAAAGCAGATCTCAGCAAAAAAGTCACGTTCTGCCCGGTCGTATGCATCTCTCCTAGGGATGTGCTCTTCAACAATCAACCTAGTTCCCTTTGCAAGACTCAGGATGAGGCCGCTGCAGGAGGGACTACAACAACAATGGCAATAACTAGGAGGATCTTTCAATGATCGCATAAAGGTGACACCCAAAATGAGACAAGCTCTCCAGTGGTGGTCGAAAGAAAGCAATCCGTCTCCGGACCTCACATTTCTTCAGGCTATCCCGGAATTCGTTCTGACTACAGATGCATCAATGGAGGGATGGGGAGGTCATCTTCAGGACCTCCAGATTCAAGGCTGATGGTCTCATCAGTATCGGCAGATGCACATCAACAGTCTCGAATTAAGAGCCATTTTCCTTTCTCTGCAAGCGTTCTTTCCAAGAATTGCAAATATCATCAGTATTGGTGCGTATGGACAATACCACCAGCATGTTTTACATAAACAAGCAAGAAGGAACAGGATCTCTATCCCTATCGCAGGAAGCTCAAGAGATGTGGGAGTGGATTATACAGCACGGCATAACACTCAGAGCGGAGCATGTGAAGGGGGTTCACAACTCCTTAGCCGACAACCTCAGCAGATCCTTTCAGGCTGCCACGAATGGGAGCTAGAACAGGAGCAGGTGAACAGACTCTTTCAAAGTTGGGGCACACCAACTCTGGATCTGTTTGCGACAAGACAAAACAACAAATGCCTGTTCTACGCCAGCAGATTTCCACAACGGGGGTCAAGAGGGAATGCCCTGTCCATGAGATGGTCAGGAATCTATGCGTATGCTTTTCCCCCCGATACCGTTGATACCAAGGATTCTGCAGAAGATGAAGAGGGAACATTGCACTCTTCTCCTCATTTCTCCTCGCTGGCCGAGACAGTACTGGTTCCAAGAACTGCTCATGTTATCTCGACAACCTCCTATTCGTCTCAAACCGACTCTTTCCATGCTGTCAAGGGAAGAGGGTCAGATTCTGCACCCGGATCCTCAATCGCTGCACTTGCACGCATGGCTCCTGACTTCTTAGAGTTTAAAGATCTCCAAATCTCTGAAGACTGTAGAGCAATTCTTTCTCATGCCCGTGCTCAGAGTACTATCAGAACGTACCGTTTCAAATGGAAACGCTTTTGTTGCTGGTGCGAAGCAAATAATATTCATCCTCTTCAAGCTCCTCCTGAGGATATTCTACCTTACTTACTTTCTCTAGCCAAGGCGGGTCTGGTATTATCTTCTGTTAAGGTACATCTTGCCGCCATATCTCGATTCAGAAGAAGTGCGAACAAGCCTTCACTGTGTTCATCTTCACTGATAAAACAATTTCTTAAAGGATTGTTTCGAGCCTTTCCTCCAATTCGACTTCCGCCTCCCGAATGGGACCTCAATATTGTCTTGTCCCAATTAATGAGGAGACCGTTCGAGCCTATCCAGAAGGCTGAACTGAAATTCTTAACCTGGAAAGTGGCGATTTTACTAGCTCTCACTTCAGCCCGGAGGGTTAGTGAAATTCACGCGTTCACCATTTCAGAACCTTTCTTACATTTCTCAAAGGATTATGTGACATTGAGAACTAATAAGAAATTCATACCAAAGGTACCGTCTCATTTTCATTTAAACCAGTCGGTAAAGTTGAAAACCTTTTTCCCGGAACCTGTCACACCGGCTGAGAAGGCCCTCCACTCTCTTGATGTCAAACGATGTCTAAAGTTTTACCTTCAACAAACTAAGGACATAAGAAAAATCTTACCAGCTATTTGTTGCTTATGGACAGGTCACACTAGGACAAGCTGTAACTAAAGCAACCATAGCTAGATGGTTATCCTCAGTTATACAATTCTGTCATGAAAAGGCTAATAGACCTTTAGTCAGAAAAGTCAGAGTGCATTCCTCTAGAATGAAGTCGGCATCGACAGCTTTATTTGCTGGAGTCACGCTGGAGAACATTTGTCGAGCTGCTACATGGAAGACTGTCCATACTTTTACAAGACACTACTGTTTACAGTCGGCATTACATGATGATACAGCAGTTGGAGAGGCGGTGCTGCAGCATCTTCTTCATTAAGGTTAGACTTTTCAAAGTCTCTTACATTATATGGATGTTATGTAAAGATGTATGGTTTACTATAATGCTCTGTTTATCAAATGTTGTCTTTATTATGAATGATAGTATGAGAAGGATCTTCTGCATGTGTGTATACTTACATTTTAGTGCACTATAACCTTCCAGTTGTGTGGGGGATATGTACAATTATGGTTTGTCTCCCACCTTCCGCTAACGGCAGATATGACTTTACTGCTTGCTATTCTGATTCCGGCATGTGAATCTATGAAAAATATCCCAATACTTGATAGGAAAACAAGTTACTTACCTGTAACTACAGTTATCCAGTATTGGTATTTTTCATAGATTCACATGCACCCACCCTCCTCCCCGGCAGGGCAGTTCTTTATTAGGGATACATACTTCTCACTTGTGCTGGGAAAATCTGAGGAGAACTGCCTCTGTAGGGAAGGTTCTAGAGGGTGCTGTCAGCTGATTGGTTGGGACTACTTTTCAGTCCTTTTTACATAATGAGGTAGATAGGCTGCTAAGTTTTGGGCCTATAGTCTTTTCAGCCTATTACAAATAATTTTCTAAGGCACTGCTACTGTATATATTATTACCGTGGGACTCCCGCTTCGACGACGGGGAATGATTCAGGCATGTGAATCTATGAAAGATACCAATACTGGATAACTGTAGTTACAGGTAAGTAACTTGTTTTCTTATATCTCTTTTTGTTGGTGTCCATCCAGCCATTGACTACTGATTGATACTTCAAACTACAGATTCTTCAATTTGTGAATATCACCAGGAGCTTGGATGAATCTGTAGGTTTTTCTCAACAATTCCCAATGTGCTGCCAAGTGATGTCATATGTCTCTGCATCAACACCATCCCAACCCAGAACTGACACCAGATCCTCATCTATCCGCAACCTCTGAGCACTGACATCAGTTCCCTTTATTTCTACACCTTCCAACATGTATCCATAGCTTGCACCTTCGTTTTTCGTCTTTTGACATAACTTATTTTTGTCAAGAATTAATACAGTGTGCAAGGGACATGTCTCCCCCTAAAACTACAGGTTTGAAACCTTGCAAGGACTGCCATAAGCAGACATCGGCGACAAGCTCAACCAGGGTATGATACTATTTTCTAGGTTCCTCACAATTCTCAGTCATGTGACAACTGTGCCAAGATGAATCCAAAGGCCATCTGAGACCCTGCGGCCAAGCTGTACGTAGCTGAACACCATTAAAAATGTGTAAGGGAAGTCCAAGTCCTCGAAGTCGATGACTTTGATGCGTTCTTGAGCAAATCTCTTCCCACTCCAAATCATCAGGTAAGTCAAAGTCCAAGAAAAAAAACATCTGTCTAAATGTGACTTCCCTTCTTCCCGCATCTCGCATTAAGAGAAGTCACATGGATGTCATGGTGTCTCCCAATCTAGGTCTCAGTTCCCAATGCAGAGCTGATCTCTCAGCTCATCCCGATCCAACTCTAATTTCCTGGTCTTTTGCTGATGCCGCAGCAGGTTGCAGAGTTCAAGAAGGCCATGCTGCTTATTTTCGGCATCCTGCCAGCTCCCTTTGGTGCGCCTATGAGCCCCAAGGATCCGAGAAGCCTCCACTCTGTCTGAGCAGCTCATTCCCCAATGCTGACTGTGCTTGATGACCCTGCTGCGGGGCCTGCCATGACCCCAGGGCCGACACCTGTCCTGACTTTTCACCCCTTGCCGAGATCCTTGCCTATTCTCCAATGCTGGAGGAAGAAACAATTGCCCTTTGGGACTCTGAAGCGAATCCACCTCGACCAAAGACGTCCCACCTCGACCTCAGGCACAACCCATGTAGCCCTATTCGGAATCTGATGGGACATTGCCGCTGCCAACACGTTTTTCATAACCAGAACCCCATGATGGTAATGACGGGATGATGATTGCCCAACCATTCTCTTTAAGCTTCAGTCTCTGAACTTGTTCCTCAAAAATGACAAGTTCAAGATGCTTACCTTGTCATAAGTTCTGTGTGTATGTGTCATGAGAGAGGGACTCAGGGCGCATAAAGATCCAGCATACATGCTTCAAATAACTAATCATTGTCAATAGGGTATGTAGAACCTAATAAGTGAAGTCTGTCTGCTCAGGTCCTTTAAGAACCGCAGAGTCTGCAAAACAAATGCCCCCACATGCCTAGCTAGGAGTCATGCTTCATCATTGGGCTTTTGCTCCCCGTCGGGCCTGTGCTGCAATGCCCGATGGGCACCCTCAATAGGGACTCTTTAACAGAGATCTGTCTTTGCAGCCTGTGTGTGCAGTCTTAAAACTGCCATTTCAGTCTGGCAAAATAAAATGTGATTACATTTGTTAACGGAGCAGGGTAAACCCCACTTGTTATTTTTGTTAAAATAAAATGTTTGCCAGGCCTAAACCTTCCTTTTTAATACTTAGTTGCCCCTAAGGTTGACTTAAGAGACTCATAGGGCAGAGTTCTTGGTATTTAAAAAGGTGCTTAAGTTTTACATGCCCTGGCAGTGAAAAACTCCTAAAGTCGTTTTTCACTGTAGCAAGGGTATGTACCGCTCAGACTACACTGGTTTACCTTATTATACTAAAGTTCAATTTGGGAGCAGATCGAGAAATACTTCTACCACTCACTTGCATTATAATTTAAAATACTCTTTAACAGTAAAGTTAGATATTAAGGTATTATTCCGAAAATGCCACTTTCAGAAACTTTTCATTCTCCTGCCAGAAAAAGAATGTCTCTTTCTGTCTGTGTCTGGGGTTACCCTACTAATGGATGGTTCTCCTGTAGTGTGATGTGTATTCTTTCCAGACAGAGAACAAAAACACCTTGGGTGTGGGGTATGCTGGTCCTCTCCTGAACAGGATGGCCGGGGTGAGAGGGGTGCGCTCAACATTTCTGGGGTATATGTCCTGCACCTTCCCAACTTCTAAAGCTGCTTGACCTGTGACTGGCAAATTAAGCTCACACCAGAGACTGCCTGGCCTTTGTTACCCTAGATAGTTTGGAGCCAAACACAATAAAAGGAGCAGAACTGACTGGAACTAGTTTAGTAATAGACAAAGAGAGGGGCCACCATACAAAGGCTGGCATTGAGTATAAAAGTGCTATCCTCCAAACCTCACACCACAACACTCCTGGAACCAGGATTCCCAGAAGTGACTCAAACTGTCAGTTGGTTAACCTCCTGTATGAGCTACAGAGGTAGAACACTACTCCAGAGGCCTGCCCTGCTACTGACCACCACCAACTGGACCTAGTCCCTGCTGCTAACATCTTTTGGAGTGAGCCCTGATTAACCAAAAATTGCCTCACCAGAAACTGGACTCTCAGCTGGCATCAAAGTGTACTGCTCTTACTTCCAAACTTAAAACGTAACTACAGGTGAAAATCCATAGGTTTTTGGTTCCTTGCAATCGCGAACGGACATTTCGCACCAACAATGACTGCTGTGTCTCCCACCAATGCAAAGTTCAGACGTTGACCTGCTCTTCACATCAGCAACCACCGCCAGTTTCTCTTGCCACAGCAATGTTCCGATGACATGCAACAGTGACCTCCCATTTCTCCCTCCAAAGCGAAGCTCCAGCTGAGGCTCCTCACATGGACTTGGGAATATGAGAAGATAAACTCTTCACTGGGATAGGCCTAGTCCCTCTATCTGACCTGCGCTCCATTGTGGTCGGCCTGAACTTGTCTTTGACCTGGTCCAGCACAACCAGATGACCACAAGTGCTGTTTGTGCTTTTTGGCACTATTTTTCGCATGAATCCTAAACAATTCATAAGTCAGGTTTTACTTATTGGATTTTATTTGTTTTGGAGTCATTTTATTGATTAAAATGTACTCTATGTTTACAAATTTCATAAAAACTCTTCTCTTCGTACTTCATACCTTGCAGAGGAAGACAGCCCTCACCAAAAACAGTCCTTTAAGCAAGAAGGATATCTCAGCGAACCCTCTCTCCAGCAAGCTAAATAAGTTAATTAGACTCCAATACATTGACTTCTCACAGATAAGAAATCTCTTTCCTGAGAAAAACAGAAAACGGATCTGCATGAAAGATAACAGAGCTATCTATATTGGATAGAAACTGGGTAGACCTACAAGAGGGTGCTTTAATTAAGGCCTTCTGGGGTATAATTGCGAAAGTAAGTGGAAGCAAAACACAACCAATTGTGTCACCAGTCCCACAAAATAAATGGTTTGATTACCTATCTGAATTGTATGAAACTAACTCGGTGACCCCTGGTAATATAAAATAAAATCCTATGTTTCTAGAGACTGTTACGAGTTCAACCAGCAGATAACGTCTCCTACAGAAAAGCTAATCGCTTCTTATATAAGGAAAGCGAGAGTCACAGCAGCAATGGGCCCAGACAGGATCCCTGTGAATGTTCAGAAGCATTGTGGTTCCTCTCTTTAAAAAGGACTCCCGCCTCTCTAACTATTGTCAGATTGCGCTCCTAGACGCTACAATAAAGGTCTCTGCTATCAGCATCTTAGACCATCTAAATGACTGGGCCACGTCCAGGAGAGCTATCCCTGTGGTCCAAGCAGGTTTCTGTCAAAGCTATTCAGTGACTGACAACATTGCAATTTTGCAAACTAATCGATATAAATACGGTAATTCTCAGGTAGTTTTTAGTCTATTTTTCAACTTCTGTTCAGCTTTTGATAAGGTGGATATGCCCACCCTGTGGAGAAAATTTGTGAAAATCGGAGTCCCAGCAACCTACCTGAAGCAAATAGTAGCCCTCCGCACATCAACTTGGTGCAGAGAGCAGATGGGAGGGGATAAGGGACTTAAACATGAGATTCCCACACAGAAAGGACTTAAGCAGGGATGCCTCCTTGCTCCACTTCTGTTCTCATTATTTCTTAGTGACTTACCTGATTGCTTTCTTGAGGTAAACAATTTCCCACCATAAATAGTATCTCAAAAATTCCATTTATTAATGTACGCTAATGACGTGGTCATCTTTGACCTCACTCCAATCAGACTTCAGTGCAATATGCATGCTCTTTTTAAGTATTCAGAAATCAACTTTTTAAAAATAAACATTTCAAAAATATTACCTTTTAGGGGAGTGAGAAATGCCTGGATCCTTCGTTTGGAACTTTGGAGGAATCCCAATTGCGGTAGTATCATCAAACACCTACCTGAAGAGAGTATTTTCTCAGTCACTTGGAACTGCTCCTCACTTCCAATGTATCGAATTAAAAGCTGTAGCTCACCTTAGTGCAATAAAGAGATTCTATCTCTCTTCAGGGAGGCCACACTTTAGAGCCCTCCTTGAAATTTATCGCACCAAGATTACCCATATTCTAATTTGTGTTCGAGCACACGCCTATAAAAAGGTGTGTATGCTAAATATGAAAGTATGGAAATTACTGTGGAAGATCACTTTCACAGGGCAAGATATTCCTGTGCTTACGACAAGAATTAGAAATCTTCTATGCATTCTCAAGAGCCTAGGCAAACCTTATTAGCTGGACCTATAATCTGCTTCACACACCTGAAGGCTCACTGAGAGCGCTTTTAAGCCAGGAATCCTTTCACGGCTGGGTCAGGGAAAAATACCTTTAAAGAAAACCTAGAGACTGCTTTAGAGTCTTTTCAATGCTTCATTAAACTCCTACAGTCTTGGTCCCCAGGACTTTTGAAGTTTTTCCAGAAAAAAACTACCCCGAGAGTAAGCTTTGACTCTGATAGGCACATTGCTCACAACTGTCCCATTATAAGCTATATATATATATATATATATATATATATATATATATATATATATATATATATATATATATATATATATATATCATGGAATATAAAGTTAGTACAAAATATTTGAGATTGACATTAGAACATAAAGTCAGGCACTGCATTTTGATGCTGCGAATGAGGACTCTATCATTAAAAGACCTAACCAAAAACTGGATTGGCACATTTGATAAATCAGGCTCTTGTGATCTGTGTAGAGGAGGTGCTCAAGATATGGTGCATGTTCTTTACGTTTGCCCAAATAAACTTCTGGTTGAAGCTCGTAGCCATTTTATAAATCCTATATGTATTAAATATAATATTTTGAAAACTAATGATTTGTTCGATCTAATAGGAGTCCCACCAGATGAATGTGTATGTTATTATTTGTTTACATTTTTAAAAACGTTTTTACCACTGTTTTAAAGATGTCGAATATATGACCAACTCTATTATTTGTATATACCTTAATTTAAATTGTGGATCTTTCAATGAGGTCTAAAACAATAATAATAATACTTGAAAGAATTTGACAACATTGGTTTGGGAAGTTTCGGATGTATTTTCACTTGATTTCTGTTTGAGTGCTGCATAAATACTTTGAATTGAGTTTTAACGGGATGTGCCCTAAAAACTCCTAGACCTGGGTCATTAAGTAAGTACAAAGAAAGTGGTCCGAGTTTGAGCCATTATTGAACAGTTGTCCTTGTGAAGCTGTATTCAACCATACAGGCGTTCACCACATACATGTATCATCATTCATTATTCATTGCCTTAATAGATAAAGTAAACCATAAAGCTTTTAGTATTCAAAGTCTAATTGCATTTTTTCTTCAATCGTATAGATTGCAATTACCTTTTCACATGAAAAATAACTTTTTACAATCAAAGTTATGAACGTAATTTTCAAATCATTACTTGAGTAGTGCTCTCAGTGAAAAAGAAGGGGATAGGCGTGGTAGGGTATGTGAGGGTCTGGGTAAAGGTGGTGTGACATTGATAACATCACAGTAAAATCAGTAGACCTTTACATTCTAGCTTGTACACATGTCCCTAGTAACATCACACTTAGGCTAGACTAATCCAATTCGTTAGGTCCAATGGTGTGCCGTGTTGGTGTAGTCTACGTTTCGACCCCGTTTTTGGTTAAGGGTGAGTCGTGCCTTGTGATGGGGTCTTCCTCAGGACAAAGTGAAGTAGCCACAAACACTACCATTAAAGTCAGTGGAAAAAAAAAACCTGTAACAGAAAAATGCTGCAAGTGGTGACTTGGGGACAAAGGTGTTGGAAACTAAGTGGGGGGGAAGCTCAGTTCTTGAGAGTTTATGGGGAAAGGGTGCACTGTCAGTTGCTTGGGCTGTTGGGCTCAGATGAAGAGGTGTTCTGTCCGGCGTGTTGCTTGCCTTGGAGGCTCTCACTTTTTAGGTCGACCTGGAGAGGGGACAGAAGGTCCACTCTCGACGATGGCCTCCCTTAAGCTAACGTCGGTAGGTCAGTCTTGGCATGTTGGTGTCCGGGCTGGACACTGAACAAGCCTTAGCTGCTTCAAGGGCTCTGGCACCCTGGTATTGATGCTGGGTGGCTCCTGGAGGTCTTGACATCTCCAAACTTGGTGGGGAGACGGATCTGCCCTCCTGGAGAACAGTGACCTCTCCTGGGTGGCTGCTGCTTTGATGGACCCAGTGGCTAGCAGGTTGGCGTCCTGGACGTTGAGGCCGGTGGCTGCAGAGAAGTGGCTTCTCCACTTAAAATTAATTATGACTGATTGACGAAGTGCGGGAAGCCCTCCAAAGCTTTGGGAGGATGCACACCTGCAGGACGAGTCGGGACAGGAACAGGCTGACTGAGTTTGGCACAAAGTCCTCATCTAGGACCCATTTCTTGCATTCTTCGGCTCTTCTTGTCCTTCTTTAGTCAGGTGGATGTGAGTTCCTGGTATCGAGGGGCCACCTAAATACTGAATTTCGGAGCATTGAGTGGAGTGAATGGTAGTAGTCAAAGGGCTACTTACCCTTGGGGTCACTGCACCTCCTATATGACTACTTCCTGTGTGAAGTGGACTTAACCCTGTTCCAGAATTCCGAATTCCACCAAAATGAAGATGGTAGAACCCTTCTTCGCATTGGAATAGTATATCTTATAGATAAGACGTAGGACTGAGGTCGACTAGGTCTCTATCGAATATACTAGACTTAATTGTGTGTGCCAGCTAGCTCAGAGGTCACTAGAAACTTTCTCGAATTCACAAGAAGGGATTAGTCTCTGAGAACCGCATAAACATGACAACTTTGTTTCCCCAAGATAAAACGTATCCTCAGATTCGTGAAAACAATAGATAGATATGTCACTCCGTCAATCATGCATGCTTTGTTTCACCAGAGGTGCAGAGAAATAGAGAGACTGGCTTTTTCAATAAAAAGGTTTTATTGAACAGTCTTCTTTCTCAAGCATAAGAAATGAACTGCTGCAATCGTAAAACTGGTTGTAAAATATAATGCATACAGTATAAAGAGTAGAATAAAGTAATACTGTAAGAGCATTGTATGGTTCCCAAACCATAGATAAATACATACATAAATAACAAAGCTAAAAAGTACTCAATTGGTGCTTATAAAATACGCCTACCCCGATGTACCTAACCTAAGCTTAGTACAAGGGAAGAATTAAGTGAGGTGTAGCATAACTGTAGTATTCTTTTGCCAAGAATCTGCCCAAGATTTCACTAAGGGTCTAATCAGCTCCGTACCTTAGTTTAGAATGAAGGTCAGTCTCTGGACTCGATTTCCCAACAACCCGCAAGGGTAGCTTGGAAACACTGGAGCTGGATTTCTCTGCAGGAGAAAAGACAGCGTCTCTCTCAGTGCGTCTGCTGGAGGGTCGGCTTCCTTCGGCACTTGCTGTAGCAGCGCGCGTCAGGCAAGTAGATAGTCGAACTGCTCCAAACCACTGTGTGTTTGCTTGGGCGGGTGTGGGCATATATATATACCGTGTAGGTGCCGAGTTCGACGTAAAGGTGGACATAATAACGTCATTAAAGACTCTTGGTTCTTTGAAAACTCCATGAGTTGTTGGACAAGTCAGTCCTCGAGCAAGGGAAAGTCCCTAACTGCTGAAGCAGTTTTCCAAGAAATCATTGTAGATTTTCAGAACTAGTGGAAGTAGCCCTGCCATTTTTGGACTTCATGAGCTATGCCTAATATGGTTATGATTTCTATGCCTATATAAGGATATGGTTATTTATACCTATATAAGGGCATGAGTCGGGAAATTTACAACAGTGTCCTAAAATGGCTTACAACACTGGGAAAATCGTAATGACCAGTGCCCAGTACATGTAGTTAAGATGGCTCCCCTGTTCACTTGTACCATCTAGCAATTGTACTAGACAGCACAGGGGCATATTTTCTCATGCAGTTATTCCCTCATATGTAATATAATGCACCCTGCCTACTGCTGTAGGGGTAATTTACATATACTATTGTAAGATTGTTGTTGCATTTATATAGCGCTTACTACCCCTGACGAGGTGTCAAAGTGCTTTTCGGCGAGTAGCACGCTACTCCGGAACCCATAAAGGATTAGTGGTGAATTAGTATAGGGAAATATTTAAATTAGTTTGAGCAAAGGCCATGTGAGTGTTATTTGGGTTGAAATGGATTGTGAAGGGATAGAAGAGAGAGGTTTGCATTTTTCTAGCCCTTGGTACCCCTGATGAGGCATCCAAAGCATTTTTTTCGAGGAGTAGCATGCTACTCCAGAGTCTAAATAGGAATAGTGGTGCATTAGTATATGGAAATATGAAATTAATTTAAGCTGTTGACTTGTGAGCCTGTTAGTGGGATTGAAAAGGATAGTAGAGGATAGGAAGGGTCTAGAAAGAGTTTATTTGAAGAACCTAGCAGCAGGAGCAAGTTTGGGATGAATAGAAGGGGAGGGAAGATTCAGAGGCAAGGATTTAGAAAGACTTGCTAGAGAGATCTGAATAGTTAGAGGATTGAGATGATGCAAGGGAGGGGAAGAGGAGTGAAGTCTAGGGGTTGTTTTGGGGATCATAGTACGGTAAGAGTAGAGAAGAGTCTAAAAAGGGATATTTTGGGCTCATAGTAGTTCAAGAGTGGATGTAGAGGATATACTAAGAGGTATAGGGTGAGAAAGAGGGTAGTGCATTGGAGAGTGAATTAGTTTGAGGTTTGGGATGAGTCGGAGCCAAGGCAGAGGATGCACTGACAGAGGCACGGGTGAGATATAGGGTATTACATTGGAGATGCTGAATTGGGATTAGATGCAATGACTTTTGCATGGCACACAGTGAGTGTGCCATATCGTGTTTTCACTCATGGCTTGCCCTATGACACAGTCTGCAATGGCAGGCTGCATGCAATTTGTATGATAGTTCCTTAGGGTGACATATTACATGCTGCAGCCCATGGGGACCCTCCTTGGTACCCATGCCCTAGGTACCAGAGGTACCAGTTACTAGGGACCTTCGGGGGTGCCAAGGTGTGTGCCAATTTTGTTACAATTTGACCATATTACCTTGTTTTAGGGATAGAGCACTGGCATTGGGTCCTGGTTAGCAGGGACCCAATGCACATCAGTCGAAAAACAAATGTACCAGTGGCAAAAGGTGAGGGTGAGTAAAAAGGGGCACTTTTCTACATGTAGCACTACTGATTTTATGTCCAGGTCTGACAGGAGGACCATTTTGCCTGTTCAGCTCTGCTGGACTTTAACAGACCCACCACCTAGGAGGGTACTGGAGGGAGAAACATGCAGGTAGAAGTATCCTTCAGAAGAGATAGTTACCTAACTTCTGATAGAGGCTTCTAGCCACATATTCTTCACCATTTAAGAATTCCACAGGCGTCAGACTGGATCCAGAAGCTTTTCAGCAGTACCTCCACTCAGCATCAAGTAGCACCATGTGACTCCCCACTGACAGTGTTCCGCTCCAGAAATGATGTGCAGAGCCTATGTAGGAGCCACCCCTGCGTGGTGACATCAGTTCCTTTCTTTCTCTGCCACCAGATGCTGATCCAGAGCTCCCTTTGTGTCTATCACAGGAATTTACGTCAGTTTTTCATCAGTCTGCAAAGGATTTCACTCCCAAAAGCAACCGGCTTTAAGCCCTGCAGGAACTGTCACAAACAAATATATGTGATAGATCCCCTCTGGTGCACCTTCGGGCTCTAAGGAGTAGATAGGCCTTCTATCTGGGCTTCCACCGGTGGATTCTCCCTTGGCACAAGTTGGACCCTTTGAGCCTATCTTGCCTCCAGTTCCACTCCCTCCCCGCTTCATATGCCATGGCTTACGCTGGCCCCAGCACTTCTACTCTGATGCCAACTTCATCCACGCTGGAAGATGAGGTCCCAACAGTTCTGTCAGATAACTGCCCAATCTCAACTGAAGTTGTGCCAGATACCACCCAAGGCGTCCTTCCTCCCCATGGATTGCCACCTTCACAACGGAGGACACGCACACACATTACATTCCCTTTTTGGTACAGACTGACTGAAGCTGTGCCCCGGTGAGGAGTTTGCCTTCCAGTCAATCAACAAATTGTCAGGCACCATCAACCGCCGAGTGACCCTCCATTTCTCTCGCAGCACCCGTCACCTGAGAATGGTGATGCAGACTCCCACAAGCTGGTCTAACCCCAACACTCCCTACGACAAATAATGTAAGTGGGTGGAGATGTTTAGAAAACAGATTTTTTTCCTCCACCAGTCTGGCCCCATGCTCATTTCATGCCAGGTGCTTGTTAGTATTATATTCCCATACCCTTTGGGACGTGGAGGCAAAAATCTTCCCTGGTGTGCCCGAAGATTTCCAGCTTGTCCTAGCTCAGGCGATTCAAGGCTGTTGTTGCCAAGTTAACGATTGGTTGTGGTTTGGACACCACAGATTCCATTGGGCAGGCCATCGACATCAGTGTGGCTATTCGCTGCCATGCGTGGCTGCAATCGTCTTTTTTTTCTGGCAATGTCCATCTTCCCTAACGAACATATCCTTAGGCAGAACTTGCTTGTTTGGGGTCTAGGCGGATTCCACTCTAGAGAGTTTTAGAGAAAACCGAGCTACCCCACACTCTCCGGGTCTCTTTGCCTCACCTCGCCAACTGCACCAGTTTTCCTGCTCATTTCACAGCTTTCATAGAGGTACCCCATACCACCAGCCCATCAAGCCCCCACAGGAAATCCATCTTGCGGTCAACTCAATGGTGCCCACAGCCACCATGGCTAAGAACATAGGGCCGCTCAGTCTATCCCTCCCCCTGCAGCCCTACTTGCCAAACCTCTTAAGCATGCCCTTACAGAATCAACAGTGTCTTACCGGGATAACTGGCAGTAACATCGGACAGGTGGGTCCTACAGATCATTTTCAGGGGATATGCCTTAGCCTTCCTCTCTTCCCAGCCGCACCTTCTATTGCTCACCCAAAGACTTACAAGAGACCATGTATTCATTTTGCAGCAGGAAGTGCCAGCCCTTTTGCCAATGGGGCATTCGACTGGGTGTCCGTGCCAGAGGTAGTACATGGTTGGTACTTCCACCACTTTCTGGTGCCGAAGAAGGACAGAGGCCTTTATCGTATTGTAGAGCTGCGCCCTCTCAATGCTTTTTTCCAAAAGGAGAAATTCACGATGCTCACACTGGCTGAGGTTATGTCTGCCATCCACCTTAGAAACTGGATGGTGTTGCTGGACCTGCATGATGCTTACTTTCCTATATCCATTCTGCCAGCCCATGAATGTTACCTGCAGTTCGTGGTGGAACAGACGCATTTTTATTTGGTCCCACCAGAGCCCCTTCGCCGTTCACGAAAGTGATGCCGGTGTTAACAGCTGACCTTTGGAGGTTAGAGGTGCCAGTCTTCCCATACCTCAACGACTGGCTGGCTGTTGAAATCAGGCTCATCCCACACACTCTTCAAACACCTGCATACTATGGTGAACTTTCTGTCATCTTTAGGGTACACTATCAATGTGCAGAAGTCACTACCTCGAACTCACCTGTTGATGGCTATTGAATCGTAAATGGCAGTTGCATCAGGAAGTGGTGTGAAATCTCTTCCCCAAACAGGGAGAACTTGTCTTGATCGATTTGTCACTGCTGAGTATGCGCAATGTCAGTACTTCTACACGTTGGAGTTTCCAAGGTATTTCTCATTCTGAGACATGCTGTTCCTCAAGTGGAACTCTGGGCTCTTGTGTGTCTTTCTGGCGATATTACTCCTGTCTGAAGTCCTCCAGAAGATCAGGACTGACCGGCCAAGACATCCTAGTGGCTCTGGATTGGGCATAGAGAGTATGGTATTCAGAACTCCTGGAATTGGACATATATTCCCCGATCAGGCTGCCAATCCGGGAGGACCTGCTGTTGCAACAACATGGCAGAGTTCCACATCCAGGCCTTCACAATCTCCACCTTTATGCATGGAGATTGAACAACAACAGCTGAACACCGTTGGTCTTCCTCCGAAAGTGGTAGAGGTCAACTTGGCAGTCAGACAACCCTCAAAGAAAACTGTATATGCCTGTTGGGATAAATTTGTGGTTCGTTGCGGCACACAGCAAGTTGACCTCCTTCAGACCAAGTTATCTGACGTTCTGTTTGTTTTACCCCTTGCACTGCATGGCTTTGGGCATGGCTGAGGATTAACTTTTGGCCTTTTAATCCTTCTTACCATTACCGGATCAGCCCTTTTTAGGTCTTGCGCCTAGCGATGCACTGCGCAGAAGTGCTAGCGCAGCTCAAGCGGGCACCGCGCTCCGAATCAAAGTTAAAATAAGTAAATAAATGGAGCGCGGTGCCCGCTTCACGGACACCGCTCTCCGATTCAAAGTTAAATGCGTACACTTCCAGGGCTTGTGAGGGCGGGGTGATACTGCGGGCGCATTACAGCGAGGCGAGGGGCTCACGCGAGCACCCGGGCCCTCTACAGTGCATCAGGAGCCTTTGGAGAGGTGTGATCCACTCCCTAGTGCTGGGCATTTCCCCACCTTGCTCCTGGTCAAGCACATTCCTTACGCCTGCAGGACTTGTGGCTGCGTGGTGGGGAAAGGGGTGCGTGTGTCGCTTGGCTCTGTCCGTGAGTTGGAAGTGGCGTGGTGGAGAAGGGCAGCGGGCGGCACAAGGCTCCTTCTCCGCTGCTCTTTGCCTCTGGCATAGTGCCGTGCTCAAGATCCTCTCTCGGAGCCAGAGGACGTGGCATTTGGGTGAGCCTGCATTCATGCTGGGGGGGGCAACGAGGTCCCGTTGCTCCCTCCGCTATTTTTAAAGGATATTTTAACCTTTGAAAGACGAGACGCATGATGACCCAAACAAAAAGTTCACACTGCAATCTTCACCCTACTCATTTCAGCCTCCACTCTCAAACTGGTCTTAGCTCCCAATCCCCCAATTATGACCATAACAAACTGTCTCGGCAACGGTCTCAGCCAACTGCAATGGTCGAACCATAGTGAAAGTCTGTTCTCCAAAACAACATCAGAGATGATTGGTCGACAAGCCCACTCAACATCACTTTCAAACACTCATCTGTCAAGAACTGGCACTCCCATCACTGTGGAATACTCCGGAGCGCCTGCACAAGCAGCCAAACTGGACCTCTCTTCTGAAAAAGAGAGGCAGGCGTCCTGATATTATATTGTCACTAGTCGCCATGTGGCCATACTTACATGCTGGCATCCTACTAAAGGATACGGGTTTTGTTCTTATTGGCATTGCCTTGCTGTGTTCAATAAAAGACTCCCAACAATGTATCCATTCATCCGTGCATGTGGCTGTCACTGGAAAGGAATGGATGTGAGTGTTTGCACAAGTGTAGGGCCAATTGCAAGCAAAGTGCTAAATAAGAGCGTTTAAAAAACAGGGAGTGCTCCAGTGCCAAAATCATTTTTCTGAAGCGCTGATATTGCTTGCAGTTTTCCAGTGAAGGATATTCTGCAAAGGAGTTGTAAACCTTCTTACCCCTCTAGTCACCGTCTGTAGCACATATCCCTTTCCTCCTGCCTTCTTCAGTTTCCTTAATCTATAGGTAGGGCATTCATTACTTCAGTATGCCGCCTCTGTCCAATAATGCAATCTTTTTTCCCAAAGCGTTTTACAGTGTTCTGTGCTAATAGACCTTATGCTCTTCGGCATTGTTTTTTTTAAATTGAGCAACTGTCTTAAGGATGAAGATACAGGGTCAAAATGGGAACAGACATTCGCAGGAAATAGCAAACAAGCATTTACAATGCAATAGGTATCGTTTTTTTTTTAATTGCAGCTTAGCCCGAAGCTTCCGCACCAAGGCAGGAAG
Organism: Lissotriton vulgaris; assembly: GCF_964263255.1. Classification (NCBI taxonomy): domain Eukaryota; kingdom Metazoa; phylum Chordata; class Amphibia; order Caudata; family Salamandridae; genus Lissotriton; species Lissotriton vulgaris. The sequence goes on along the minus strand of NC_141687.1, from coordinate 1,526,290,552 downwards.
TGAATTGAGTGCTTTTGACAGCTGCTGCTTGGCGGTCCACCTTAAGGAAAGCAGCAGCGGCGCTGCCGATCTACTTTCTGGCACTACACATCTTCCGTGCCAAACTGCAGCTGTGCGACACGGGGCAGTAGTTGAGCGGATCCTGGTGATCTGGCGCTCAGCCCATCTCACTACAATGCCGTACATGTTTACTGAATAGGTGTGCAATTAAAAAATAAAGCACGCAATCAAACAAAACCTTGAAGAACTCCAAACACTGCAGGGGGCCTGTGAGCTTTGGTGAAAACTTCTGGTGTGAAACGGTGTTGATAACAAATGGTAATAACTTGCTAGCTGCACCATTGCCTAACGCCACACCTGCTTCATAACCCTGACGTTACAGGAGAGTGAGGCCAGACTGAGTCTGCTCAGTTTGTTGGCAGAAGGAGTGGTGTGAGCCTGCGTGGGGGGAGGTCAAACACAGAGGCGATCGGTGGACCTCAAGAGGCGACCACTTTTAAAAATTGTGGCTCACTTGACAGGCACCTTTGCTGACACTTTAACCTAGCAGCAGTCGGAGCGTGAGCCGTGAGGTAGCAGTGCGAAGCAGCGACCGTGGTTGCGCGAATACTCAGGAGGTCGCAGAGGCTGCAGCGGATGGCTCTGGACTCGGACTCTTCTCTAAACTATCATCCCTGCAGGCCAACTTCTCTCACCCTTCTTCCCGAGCTGTTACAACCCAGAGGTACTGACTCCTTTATCATTTCTACCCGAAGGTACTGTAACTGACCCCTTCACAATTAACACCCAGAGGCACTGACCCCCTTTACCACCAAGAGGCACTGACCCGTTACCACCCAATCCCTCTGACTTTGCCACCCTGAGGCACTGACCCCTATATTGTTACCACCCAGAGGCACTGACTCCTTCACCGTTACCACCTAGAGGCACTGTCCCCGATACTGTTTCCTACTCGAAGGTACTGTAACTGAATGACCCCATTACAATTAACACCCAGAAGCACAGACCCCTTTACCACCCAGAGGCAGTGCCCCCTTTTAACCGTTACCGCCTAAAGGCACTGAACCCTTTACCATTTCTAGCCAAAGGCACTGACCCACCCTTTACCGTTTCTAGCCGAAGGAACTGTAACTGACCTCTTTACAATTAACACTCGGAGTTACTGAACCCTTTTACCCGTTACTACCCAGAGGCACTGACCCTCTACCGTTATCACCCAATCCCTCTGACGTTCCCACCCTGAGGCACTGACTCCTATACTGTTACCATCTAGAGGCACTGACCACTTTACCACAAAGAGGTACTGACCCCAAACGCGTCTTGTTTTCTGTGCCAACTAAAACACTTTAATCACTTAAATCTTGAGTGGCTCGTTATTTTCACTGGACCAGTGAAAATTTATTTTGTCTATCTCTCCTAGCTCCATGCATATGACTTTCACACGTCATTGACTTTTCCATAGCTATGATCTCAAGTGGTATTTATAGAGCACAGCTTGTCACCGGCGACCTTATCCAGGCGCTTGCTGCAGATCTCGTTCGAATGGTGGAATAGGTCCTACTGGTTTGATTCCTCATCCTGATGTTTTACTTGATCTAACCCATACTGTTCCTCCAGTTTGAGAGATACAAGTGGGATGTGTGACTGCCTGGAGCCCAGATCTATTGCACTTCCAAAAGCACTGATTATTCATGCAATTAAGTGTGTCATAATTCCACGCTGCATCCAGAAGACTTTGCCTTTCCTGTGGCTACCTCTGCCCCAGCCTTGATGGGTGACTGAAGCTGTTTACTTAATAAACAAGCATTTGCAATGCAGTAGGTCTCACATTTACGTGAGTTTAAGCTATTGATATTGTAAATAACAATGTGTTTTATTTATGTTTCAAAAACCAAAACATAAATAAAAGGCCAATAGCTCGAACTCGTGTAAATGCGAGACCTGTTGCATTGTAAATGCTTGTTGTTTAGGTCACCAGTTACAATACAATTTTTGAAAGGGCTATAACAGGTTTCCCACTTCTCCGATTGTCATGCCCCTATTGCAACCTTAATTTGGTCCTTACTTACCTGATGTGCACTTTGTTTGGGTCACTCTACAGCTGTCCCTTACAGCTCTTTACTATTAGAACCGTTTTTGTCATTGCCATCCCCTCGACACAACATATGAGTGAGCTTCTAGCTCTGTGTCGAATCCCCATACACTACTGTCTTCCCAGACAAACTAGTTCTGCGGACACAAGTAACATTTCTACCACAAGTTGTGATGCCGTTCCTTGGTAGTTAAACTCTCACCCTACTGGTGTTCTATGCTCCACATCTCCCCTGTAAGGTGGAGGAGAGGCTCTATCGCTTGGATTCCAAAAGACCTCTCAGCTTTTACATTAATTGTACCAAGTAACACCAGGTGGATGATCAACCTTTTGTGAGGTTCTCTGGAGCGAAAAAGGGCAAGGCAGTGCAGAAGAGAACCATCTTCCAATGGATTGTGCTCTGCATTAAGATCTACTATTCATTTACCAAAAAGTAACCTCTGGAAGAACTGCATGCTCATTCGACCACGGTCAAGGCTGCTATTACTGCATTAGCAAGCGGAGTCTCTGTCTTACACATTTGCTTGGTGGCGTTGGAGGTGTCCTTTCTTAATGTCCCAAAGCACTATTGCCTGGACAATCCGGTATGCTGGAAGTGGATTTTTCTCTGCTCGTCCTGCTGAGATTTCTAGTTAGAGTCCACTCACAGACTCGCTTTCAAATCGGTACTGCTCTGGTGTCTATTCAAAAGGTGAGGAGTCTGTGGCTAGAAGTCTCTTATCAGAAGAACAGGGTTTGCAGCGTGAATCCTTCTTTGGATTCTAATGCTGTGCATTATTCCACCATCTAGTGGTTGAGTCAGAAATAGTCTCAGTGTTTTTTTGTGTGTTTGGGCATCGTTGACCACCATTTGGTGCTAAGTTCGTCAGTGCATGACGTCCGGTGGCGTCCCGGAAGTCGTTGTGCTTAGTAGTCATTTTCAGATTCTTGTTTTCCACCGTTGGGTCTGGAAGCAAGAGGGGATGCTCCCGAAAATTGCAGACAATCCCTGGAAAAACTCACGTTTTTGAAGAAAACTAACCGCGCATCAAAACGACTGGAGAACACACCTGGTCTCCGGAGAAGACGTTTTTCAATACAGAATACCTCCACTACACGACTAAGCATTGTTCGACAAATGGCGAGGTAGGGGCCATGGAAAATACCTCCTTCAAATTCTGCCCTAAGTGCCACCACAAATTAGCCCAACACAATCTACACGAGGTGTACAACCTCGGTCTGCCCAAGGATCACAAAGACAAGGATTGCGAGAACTGCGTGGTGTTCCTGTCGAAGACTCTCTGGGCCCACCGAAGGCAGAGAGAGGGCCACTACACGACAATGTCTCAAGGGCAGAGGAAATCTTCCTCCAAAGACTTGGTTCTCTCCAGCGACGATGAGGACCAAGGCGTCTCAGCAGAGTTGACGCACAAATGTTCGGATGGCGAAATTCTCGAGGGAGACACCGAGAAAAACCGCACTCAGAAAAAGATGGCGAAAGACGCTGAGAAATAGGCGGACAAGGTAAGACCCTAACATCCGTCGGAACTGCAGGGCCACGTTAAAAACGAACAGCCTAAGACAGCCCCGAGGTCGTATAAAAAGGCGATTTAAGGTAAACCGCGATCCAAAGATCCATACGGAACCCTGCAGAGGAACTTGACGAGGGAAGATGGCTTAATGTTCTGAAGCCAAGGTTCTAGCACGAACCAGCAAAGGGAGCTATGCCACCCTCGAATACGGAGTCCTCCACTCCAAAGAAGAGGAAACCTCGGGTCACCGAGAAGTCCCTCATGGTCTAAAAGAAGAAAAGCGCCTTGAGGCAGAAATGGCGGCACTCCTCCAAAAGAAAAAGCAGTTTGAATCACTCAAGGGATTCTGTATCCCCGTGATTCCCACCATTGACCCCGCAAATGTCTACGCTGAAGGAATAGAGGACGCTGAAGAGGAAGAAGGTATCCTCTACTCTCCTCCAACTCCCGAATCACACAACAAGGAAATTGAAGAGTAGAGCAATGCACCAGAGGAAGAAGAAGCCACTGAGAATTTTGAGTATCAATGGAACGACCTCTACACGGAAAGCCTAGAGGAGGAGCTATTCTGCTATCCCTCAAAGGCTTTGCCTCCAGATGACATCGCCTTCTATAACTGGATCGTAAAAAGAGCAGCTGACGCTTTCAGGTTGCCTTCGCAGAGGAGAAAAAGGGGAAACATGATTCCTTTTAGAGACATTAGCCCCTGCCAACAAGGGCACACAATATCTTCTGATGCTACCAAGCATCCTGGACCAGGGCAAGGAAGCCTTCATGGAACCAGCCTCAGCCAATGGATTGACACCAAGGGTTGACAAGAAGTATAAACCCTCCTCCAAAGACCCTAAGTGTATACAGGGAAATACAGTACCAGACTCTATCATTGTCACAACAGCAAGGAAGAGGGGCAACGCCCTATCCAACACCTCCTGAGGAGGAGAGCAAGAGAATGGGCATGGTGGGCAGAAAAATAGTGATAGAGGCAGCTACGCAATGGCACATCGCTAACTCAAACGCCCTGTTAAACAGGTATGGTCACCAGCAATGGGAGGACATCGAGGAGCTCATCAACAAGCTCCCAGAAGAAGACAGAAAAAGGGGAAAATGCATTGTCCAGGAAGGCAGGTATATAGCAAATACATGCCTAAAGTCCGCACTCCACGCAGCAGACACTGCCAGCAGACAAATGTGCACAGGCACCACCTTAAAGAGACATGCCTGGCTAAGAATATCTGGCTTTTATCAGGAGGTGCAGACCTCCATCATTAACAGACCATTTACAGGGGACGCCCTATTAGGGAAAGAAGTAGGAGAAACTCTCCAACAAATAAAAAAGGACAACAAAACTGCAAGAATTATGGGAGCCCTGCAGCAGAGACGAGCTTTCAAAAGAGATGGGTTTAACGCAAGGAAACCCACAGGAAGAGAAGCTTTTACCAGGGACAGCAAAAGCCTCACCCACAACAGGGCCTATGAAACGGTCAATTGTCAAGTCAACAGACCAGATATCTAGGCTATCGGCAACATCCAAAGCAGCCCTTTCGTGGAAGGGGAAGAGGCAGAGGCCTACCCTCCAGAGGAAGAAGAAATGGATCAAATTGACTCGTGCACAATAAAAGGACCCTCACACAACACCAATGGGGGACAGAATAGCACAATACCTGCAAAAGTGGCAAGATATCACTACAGACAATTGGATAGTAAGCTTGATAAATTATGGGTATTGAATAGAGCTGACAAAGACACCACCAGCAATCCCCCCAAGAATAAAAAGGTGCCACAAGTCAGAACTCACACAGTTGAGGTCCCAAATCAAGGAGCTTCTTCAAAAGCAGGTGATATAAACCGTACCAAAGAAAGACCTTTTCAAGGGAAACTGCTCACCATATTTCATAGAGCCCAAACAAGACCTTACACAGAGGCCTATCCTAGACCGAAGGTTCATAAACAAGTTCATTCTGAATCAACATTTCAATATGACTACGCTTCAAGAAATAATACAGCAAAATCAAAAAGGCGATTACATGGCAACAATAGACCTCAAAGACGCCTACTTGCAAAAGCCACAAAAAGTATCTCGGATTCCTACACGAAGGAATATACTACCAGTCAAGGTACTACATTTCAGAATTAAATCAGTACCACGAGTCTTCACCAAGTGCCTAGCCACATTTGCAGCACACCTACGAAAGGAGGGAACACATGTCTACCTTTATCGAGACGACTGGCTTATAAAGCAAATTCAAGAAAAAATTGTCGCAACCCTGCTCGAACATTAATCCCCACACCCCAGAAACTAGGATTCTCTATAATTCACAAGAAATCCACAAAGCCAGATCAAGAAAAAATCTTTTTAGGTGCAAGACTCAACTTAGAACTCACACAAGCTTATCCAACGCAAAACAGGAAACAAGCCATCAGACAGGAAACATCACTTTACCAAGGGGGTCAATCTCCAACAGTGAGGAGAGTCCTGAAACTCATGGGCATGATGGCATCATGCATCCCACTCATGCCCACCTCCATATGCGACCCTTCCAGGTATGGCAGTCCAACAATTGGTCACAGGCCTCAGGGAGTTGGGAGGACCTAGTGGTTATTACGCAGAAACTGCAAGCAGAAATAAAATGGTGGGCATCCAGGAACATAACACTAGGCAAACCTTTCAAAAGCCCAACTCCCTCTAAGACCATAACAACAAATGCATCCCACAACAGGTGAGGAGTGGACTTCGGCCAACTGAAAATACGAACAATGGAACAACCTCAACTCCATAAAACACATAAAGTATCTGGAGATGAAAACAGTTCTCCTAGCACTGAAGGCATTCCAGAAACACATTCATAGGAAGACTGTCTTGATTTAAACAGACAACCCCACCACAATGTTCTACCTCAACAAACAGGGAGGTACAAAGTCATTCCTACTCCTCAAGCTAGCACAACAGATCTGGAGATAGGCAATTTCACAAAGAATCAATCTACAAACAATACACCTACCAGGAATATACAACACAACAGCAGACCAACTGAGCAGGCATAACAGCTGCTCCCACAAGCGGGAATTGAAACAGAAGACCATACAATACATCTTCAAACTCTGGGGGACTCTTGAAATAGACCTACTTGCAAATATACAGAACAAGAAATGCCAATTCTTTGCCTCCAGGTTTCATCACCACCTGTCAATAGGAAATGATCTGTCACTAGATTTGCATACACTTTTCCACCAGTACCCCTAATCCAAAGAGTTCTAGAAAAAGCAAGACAACCAGGAACAAACCTAATTCTTATTGCTCCGCAATGGACCAGACAAAGATGGTACTCAAGTCTGCTAGAACTGTCCAGGGGCAAATAATCAGACTCCAAGCAGACAGGGACCTACTAACAATGCAACAGGGCCAAATCTTCCACCCAGAGCCAGTGACACTAGCGGCCTGGTACCTGAATACGTAATTTGATCACCTAAACTTGCCTCAGCAAACCATGGAAATTCTAAGACAGGCAAGGAAACAAACCACAAGGCAATGTTATGCCGCAAAATGGAAGCGGTACACCACTTGATGCACAACAAACAACCTAATGGACTCAATCTCCACACAACGAACAGTGGTCATATTTCTAACTCACCTCCTAGACAGTCACATCAACTACTCAAGCCTGAAAGTAAACCTCGCAGCTATTGTAGCCTACACAAGAGGAAAATCATGCAAAAGCTTCTTCCAGAAAACCTGTCCTTAAAAGATTCCTAGAGGGATCTAAAAGAATTGCACCCCCAAGGACATCTCCAGCTCCCATGTGGAGTTTAAATAGAGTGCTCACCCAACTTATGACAGAACCATTTGAGTCCATGCACAAAGCAGACTTCAAACACATCACTTTAAAAACAGTATTCCTAATAGCCGTTACATCGTTACGAAGAGTAGGTGAACTACATGCATTAACCATAGAAGTACCATTCTGTCAAATCCATAAAAACAAAGTAATCCTAAGAAAGAATCATCAATTCTTACCAAAAGTTGTGTCCAAGTATCACTTGAATCAATGTATTCTCCTACCGGTCTTCTTCAAAGACCCGCAAACAAACGGGGAAATGAGCCTCCATACCCTGGACGTAAGGAGGCTCTACTATACTATCTACAGAGAACAGAACAAGCCCACAAGAGCAAACAGCTGTTTGTTGCATACTCACATACCAAGACAGAACGCCTGTCACAAAGGCAACAATTTCACAATGGATAGTCCAAACCATCCAACTATGCTATGCCTCCGCTGGAAAAACTCTAGGCGTACGGCCAAAAGCTCATTCAACTAGAAAGAAAGTAGCAGCCCTCGCATTCATGGCCAATGTGCCAATAGACGCTATATGTGCTGCAGCACCATGGGCATCTACACACACTTTCACCAAGCATTACTGTGTGGACATACAGATATATAAGGAAGCGCAAGTAGGTTAAAAGGTACTTCAACACCTGTTCGTAAAGTCTTCCTCTTACCACAACCTCCCCAAGAAGGGAGAAACCTCTAAGTTATAAAATGCAGAGCATGTGAATACAGAAAAGGATTCACGCTGCAAAACAAAATGGTTACTTACCAGTAAGTGTAGTTTTGCAGCTTGAAGAGTTTTCTGGATTCACATGCGACCCACCCAGCCTCCCCTACAAGGAATACAAGTAGGTAGGGAACTATAATTAACAATTCACTAAAGTACCATCTGAAAGACTAGAAGACTGAAACGCAGAAAAAAGAATCCAAAGGTGGCTACTACGCACAACGACCTCCGGAGCACCGTCTGACAGCACCCAGGGGATGGACCTAGGAACAAATGGTGGTTGACGATGCCCACAACACAAAAAACAAGCATGGCATAGCCAATAGGTCTCGCTTTTTGGACCTTCTACGTATTTAGTTATGCAGCACAATATCATTGGTGCAACAACATAAACTGTTTCATGGCCAAACACTAGTAGCATTAGTAAAATATGGATGCTAAAATAAAGAGAGCAAAGAATCCCAGAAGACTAAAAGAATAGAGGCTAAGAAAAAAAATCATAGTTCATTAAAATTAAACTTAAACCTTGGTCTCTTAAACTAAGGTCTTGTTTGAGGTCACTATGTTTCAGTGTCAAATTCCTCAACTCATAAACATGTTTGCAATTGAATATTATGGAATTGATATTCATGGAATATTCAGATGTCAACAGTGTCTATTAAAGTGCACTTCCTCTTCTGGCTTCTGCTTCAGATGGATAGATATGTAGATGCTTAGCTAACTTAATGTTTATTAAAAGAATTAAATTATTAAATATGATGCTCATAAATTTGCCAAACTGAGTTATCTCAGACGTGATGCGGGTATTAAACCCTCTGAGAAATATCCCATTTTTGTTTTTTAGAAATATTGGTTTAAGGATAGTTTGCGTGCTAAATGGATTAGCTTCTATAGTTGCAGAATCTAAAATGATGGGTCGCAATGTCATTGTTCCTTCAACCATAAGTAGTGTGAAGTAAGATGTCTCAGCGAGTTAAACACTTGACTCAGTCTTCCATCCTTCAGGTGTTGCTACAAAAACTACCATTAAATAGGGGAAGCAACCGGGATAAGGGGTGGTTACACATGGCAAAAATGCATTATGTATTGCTATATTAAAGATATCAGTGATTACATCTTCACGGTGGCCACATCAAAACTAGCCAAATTAGTAACAAACTGTTGTGAAATGTTTGAAAATAGAAATCAGGAGCCTGCCTGGGTGCACTTAAGGACTTGGAGTGATAGTTAACAAACCCTGCATTTTTCGTTAGTAAGGTGAACTTCATGCTTAAGGGCACAACTTACCTCTGACATGCAAAGGACATTACAGGTTTTAACAGATGCAGGATAGAAGGCCCTTTCAGTATCACTATATCGTAGAATTAATCTTTTGGGAACAAAGGCAGATCAGAAATGTCAGAAGAGGTTTACAAGCGGTGGGGCTGGTGCAGCAAGGGATTGTACGCATGTATATTACATTGGTCAGTGGTCTGGCAACAACTAGCTCTATACAAAAAGCAGGTCAACCTTTGGACTATAGCATTAGTACGCAAATTAAACAATACTTGTTACCCAACATTTAAAAACTGCAGATATGCAAATTATACTCCTCTTCCATTAACATGTTTGCATAAAGAATACTCTGCCACTAAGAGCACTGAGAGTGAGGCTGCACTGACAGAAGCGAAACAGGAAAGCTTATCAAGGGTGTCGAAAAAGACAGACAGTCTGTACTTCATGCACCAAAGCGAACGCTTTCACGGAATGTCACCCGTCCTTACCAGACAGCGAGAGAGCACTTCTAGCTAGAGGAAACATGACTGCACAGAGAGCAGGGACACCGGGTGGACTTCCACTATAGTACCCTTGAAATGAGTGAAAAACAAAATAGCCACTATCCTGAACCGGATTTTCCGGCAGCGGAAAACAGGCTGCAGTGGAAAGCACCGGGTCCTGCCTTCCAATCTGGCGGCTCTGTTGGAAACATGGAGAACTGGTGCAGGGAAAGGAAAATAAACAAGACGTATGTCTCCGAAGGTTAAGCTAAGAACAGGGACTGGTTGAAAGAAACCTGGTGAGAACCACTGGCCTCCTACGGGTACTTGTTCTGTTACTGGTGGGGGATGGAACAGATGACTGGGGAAGGAATTACTGCAAAGCAGCTTGGCTGCAGAATGAGCCTAGTCCCTCTTCATGCCGCCGCCTTACCTGAGGCTGGTAGTAGCTGCCCACTAAATGAGTGAGTGATGAGCTGCACTGCTCCCAGGCCTGAGGCACCTTTCTCCCTCTGGGTGCCGGGCGCATGACCCGCAAATGAGAGCGGTGTGTCCGATCGAGGCAGCCCGGTGAATAACAGGCCACGTCTATGGAGCGGCAGTGTGTTTCCTGGGAGTGAGAGTTGGCAGGCGGCTCCTCGGGCAGCGCCCTCGGCACACTCCACTGCCTGCTCCCAACAATGGGTCGCAATTGTCCCCACATATTTGACAGTGAAAATGCGCACATCGCACTCAATGTAAATAAACTAGAAAGTCTTGTGAGACCCTGGAAAGATTGGTTTGCAGAACGAATATCTCTCAGCGACACATTTTATGTGCGAACACTGGTATGTTGCATGACTTCTCACAGCGCTCACATAAAACAAGCATTGGCCGTAAAAGTAATGCGGCCGTGAAAGTGATCACAAGGATGCGGTCTGTGGTGGGGGAGGGGCAGAGCTAGGCGTGCTGTAAGGGTGCAGAAAGGCAGAGCGAGGCGCGCACGCAGGAGAGCGACAGGAAAGCCAGATGGTTCCTCTGCTCGTGCCTGTACGCGTAACCACACGCAGAATACCACACAAAGAGCTGTGGGAGGACTTTTAAAAGCCCTAATTAAATGTCTCGCAGAGCAGTACATGCGCTGGCTCAGGCGAGACCTAAAAACAACAAAAAAAACTATTCCAGACCCAACCACTAGATGGCGCAATAATGCACAGCGTGTGAATCCAGAAAACTTTTCAAGCTGCAAAACTACTACTGGTAAGTAACCATTTTGTTACTTACCTTTGGTAATACTCTTTCTGATAGAGACTAACTAGCCGCATATTCCTCACAGACCCTCCCTTCCTCCCCATTCTGTGACTGGATTCTATCCCATAAATGTATTAATCTGCACAATAGTCGCAACCAATTTACTGTTTTGGCTCTGCTTCTGGGGGCGCAAACGGCCGTGAACGCAAGTGGCTTCAGTAGGCGCCCCATAGGCTTTGCACGTCATTTCCGGAGTGGAACTGCATCAGTGTATAGCTGCACAGCAACCCTTGACGGCATGGTGAAATACTGCTGAAATGTTCCTGATTACAGTCAGGCACCTCTGGAATAATCCAAAGATAATGAATTTGCAGCTAGATAGGTACTGTACCAGAAACCGCGTTACCGAAGTAAGTAACAATGTTTTCTCGTAGATGCTCTAACTGCAGATTCCTCATGGACACACCCACTTCCCTGTTCTGTGAAATTTACTCCTAATGTCCTTCAAAAAAGAGCCCAAATTAGAGATCTGCAGACTGTTTACTCTGATCAGTATTGGCTCTGCTTTTGACAGCGTCAAGTAACTGATGCCAGGACGTTGGGGTAGTGGCTATATGTGGCACCAGTGTAATTTCCCATCTGGGCCAGTCGGTGTGGAACCGCACAACACTACCTACAGGTGCGCATGGGAATTGCTGAGAAAAAACTCCGGAACAAGTCTCGCGCCTTGAGATATTCACAAGGGGGGTATCTGCATGTAGCTATAGTACCCACCAGAAACAACATTACTGGAGGTAAATAACTTGTTTGTCTAGTTATATCTGAAAGAAACACGTTAGTTATAGCTTCCTTACCCTAGAATTACTGCCAGGAGTCAGACTGGATCCAGAAAGTTTTTCTTCAGCAGTACCTCTGCACGTCGTTTGTTGGATCCGCGTTTGTCGTTGGCATTGTGTCGCCAGGATGGCGTCGCAGTAGCTACTTAGACGCCGCCCTCATGCGCTGACGTCAGTTCTTTCTTTTTCGGCGCCGATCCGGAGAGAGCGGTACCTCCAGTCACTTTTTGACTGACTTTTTTCTCAACTTTTGTAGACTTCTTTATTGAGTTCATTGACCCTGGTGCACGAGGGATGCCCGACTTCAAAGCATGCGGTTCCTGTAACTGACTGATGTCGGTAACAGATCCACACCGCATGTGCCTCTTTCGCCTGAAGCGCAACCACGACCCCAAGTCGTGCTCCGACTGCCAGTCGATGGCGAGGTAGGCTTTGCTGGAGCGGTCCCGAAAGATGCTTAAGCGCCGGCAGCCGGCTCTGTGCCGTTCGAGGTCCCGGTCGCAAGGGAGGTCGACTGACCGGTCGCGGAGCCACCTTAATTTGTTCAAGTCATCGAAGTCTTTGCACTCTGGGTCAGGTAAGTCGAAGCATAAGAAGAAGTTTAAGAAGCATCGTCACTCTTAGACTTCTCCTCGTCGGTCGGCCAACACGAGTGATGAGGGTGGTTCCCCTTCTGCAGCTCCGTGTGCAGAGCCCGAAGAGTCGATTCCGCCTTTCCCTCCTTTCCTGGAACCCGGAGCGACTCGCGTCCAGCTTTGTACGTTCTACGAGGCGATGCATGCCATCTTTGGGTGGCCCGAACCCTCCGGCGCGCCTTCGGGCCTCGCAGACTCGGTTGGGGGGCCTTCTCTTCAGACAGCCCGGCGCCTCAGGCCCCCCTTGGATCCAGGCCTGGATTTGGATCGGCGCCGGTTGACCTGATTACGCCTCCACTGGCTCCGCTTCCTCAGGCACCATTACCACATTCGACTCCGGTCGGCCCCTGGCCTACATGCTGATGTGGACTCGGAGCCAGTCAGGCGTCGCCCGACACCGGATCTGGCACTGAGTGGGGTTTTTGTGCCCCTGTTCACTCCTGCGGTCCCTTTTCAGCCAGATTGACCCCCAGAGGATGAGGAGGAGGACTGGGAGGGGTCAGGTAACCCTCTGACTGATCCGTTAGAATCTGAGCAGGACTGGAGAGAGGAACTGGGGGAGGCCGGTGGTCTGGACACCACCCCTCACCTTGGCATGTTGTCTCCTCCTACCGTGGATACGGAGGAGGGAGCGGCATACGCAGTGGTGTTGCGTGGGGCAGCCGAGGCTCTCAACCTCGAACTCCCTACAGTGGCAGTCAGGACTAACCTCCTGACAGAGGTGCTTCAGCCGGCAGCGAGTTCTTCGGAACCTCGGCTCCCGTTCAACAAGGCACTTACTGACGTCCTTTTGGGCACCTGGTCCAGTCCCAACACAGGGACTTCCGTGGATCGGATGATTGCCCAACGCCACTGCCCGGCTCCGGGCGACCCCACTTTCCATCCCCAACAGCTCACCCCTGAGAGCTTGATGGTCCAAGCCTGTACTTCCAAAGCGCATTCCATACCACTCCACCGGAAAGGGAATCCAAGAAGCTGGATCATCTTGGAAAGAATATTTTCTCTTCCGCCAGCTTGGACTGCGGTCGGTAAACACTGCATGTCTATTGGGCCGTATTTCCACTCTGTGTGGGACTCAGTTGCGCAGGTGCTGCCTCCGTGTCCGCAGGAGGCCCGTACAGTGCTCTCCCAGGCTATTGCCGCCGTGAGGGATGCAGCCAAGTTTACCATCCGTTGTGGGCTACATACTGCTGACTCTCTGGGTAGGACGATTTCTACGTCGGTAGCTCTTCAACGCTATGCCTGGATGAGATTGACTGGCTGTTCTGGGGCTATCCAGAATACCCTCATGGGCATGCCCTGTGATGGCCGTCGCCTTTTCGGTGACAAAGCAGACAACGCCTTAGAGCGTTTAAAGGACTCACAAGCTACGGCTAAGTCCTTGGGCTTCTCCAGCTGCTCTGCGCAGTCCGTTTTTCCCCCTTTTGTGGCTACGAAAGGGGTGCCCCGCTACGTTCCGCCCAGAGCCACAGGCCGCAGCAAGTTACCCAACCTTTGCGCGGCTGGGGACATGGGAACACCCGTCGTGGTTCCGGAAGCCAGCGGGCTGGCCAGTCCACCAATCCCCCCTCTGCAGCAGCCTCCAAACCTTCCTAGTCTGACACTTCAGGCCCATCCAATGCCAGTGGGCGGCAGGATTCGCCATCACGTTGGACAGGTAGGTTTTCAGATAGTTCGAAGGGGCTGCTCCCTCCCCTTGGAGTCTATCCCTCTAGCCATGCCACTGCAATACTACTGCATGTCGGATGATCATCTGGCCCTTCTCCAGCAGGAAGTTGCGGCTCTCTTGGCCAAGGGAGCCATTTAGCGCGTTCCTGTCCCAGAAGTGTGTTGTGGTTATTATTCCCACTACATTCTGGTTCCCAAGAAGGACAAGGTTCTGCGTCCTATCTTGGGTCTCAGGAACGTCAACCACTTTCTCCGGAAGGAGAAATTCAAGATGTTATAGCTTGCTCAGGTCTTGTCTGCCCTCTATCCAGAAGACTAGATAGTAGCGTTGGACTTGCAGGACGCCAATTTACACATTCCCGTCCTGCCGGCCCACAGGCGTTACCTGAGGTTCATGGTAGGCCACGTGCATTTTCAGTTCACTGTGCTCCCCTTTGGCCTTACCAGCACTCCTTGGTGTTCGCGAAAGTGATGGCGGTGGTCGCAGCTCATTTGCGCAGATCAGGGGTTTCAGGCTTCCCCTATCTCGACGACTGGTAGTTGAAGGCGGGTTCACCCCAGGCAGTAGTCTCCCACCTCCAGACTGCGACCGACCTCCTGCACTCGCTGGGGTTCTCCATCAATGTGTCGAAGTCACACCTGATTCCCTCTCAGAAGCTACTCTTCATCGGAGCGTTTCTGGACTTGACACAGTTTCGGGTCTTTCCTTCCTAAAAGCGAGTCAGACTGACCCTGAGGCTGCTGGGCCTCATGGCCTCCTGCATCCTGCTGGTCGATCATGCCAGGTGGCAAATGCGGACTCTGCAGTGGGACCTGAAGTTCCAGTGGGCGCAGCATCAGGGGAATCTGGCCGATTGCGTTCAGATCTCGGAGGGCACTGCGCCACAACTGCAGTGGTGGCTCACGAACCAGGATTGGGTCAATGGCAGATCCCTCTCCCTTCCACAACTAGAACACACAGTGGTTAATGACTCGTCCCTTCTGGGATGGGGCAGCCACATGGGAGAGGCAGAGATCAGAGGCCTTCTGATCTCCGGCGGAGTCTGGGCTCCATACAGGAGGAGGCATCGCTATCGTCCATAAAAATTCCATCTGCATCTCAACCAGCTCAGACGTCAACCTCACCAGCGCCGAACACCTTCACTTCCAGATCCACACCGATCCCAAGACCACACTCGGAGGCACCCTCCTCTACCGGCCTCCAGGATCCCGCGCACAATTCAGCGAAGACATCACTGACTTTATCACCCCTCACGCCCTCCCCTCCAAGGAATACATCCTACTGGGAGACCTCAACTTCCACCTGGAAAAGAACAATGATAGCAACGCCACCACCCTTCTGGACAATCTCGCCAACCTAGGACTCAAACAACTTGTCACTACCCCCACCCACATCGCTGGTCACACACTCGACCCTATCTTCACCTCCAGCAAACATGTCTCCTTCAGTCACACCACAACTCTACACTGGACGGACCACAGTTGCGTTCACTTTATCTACAATAAGACCACTACTCACAACCATCCTCAACCTTCTCTGCAAAGAAACTGGAACAAAATCACCACGGACCAGATCTCCTCATCGCTTCTTCAAAACCCCCCTGTCCACTCCTCAAACCCCGACCAAGCAGCCATTAACCTCACCCAATGGCTATCCAACAGCGCCGACATCCTAGCACCGTTGAAAAAACGTCAAATCAAACTAGGCAGCAAAAACGCCTCCTGGTTCAACGATGATCTTAAGAAATCGAAGAAACTCTGTCGCTCCTTCGAGAAGGCCTGGAAAAAAGACCCAAACACCAGCACCAGGGACGCCTTCAAAAACTCCACCCGCATACACCACCAACTAATCCGATCTGCCAAGAAAGCCGCATTCAAAGACCGACTAGAGAACAACGCCCACAACAGCAAGGAATTATTCAACATCGTCAAAGAATTCACCAACCCCTCGGCCAACTCCAACGACATCACCCCCTCTCAAGCCCTCTGCGACTCCCTAGCTTCGTTCTTCCACAACAAAATCGCAGACATCCACAACAGCTTCAACAACCAACCCGGAGACCAACCCACCCAACATTCTGCAGGACCTCCACCCCCCTTGAACTTCCTTAATGACTGGAACCCAATCTCCACTGAGGACACCATCCGCCTGATGAACTCCATCCATTCAGGATCCCCCACAGACCCATGCCCTCACCACATCTTCAACAAAGCAGACTCCATCATAGCACCACACCTCCGAGACGTCATCAACTGCTCCTTCAACTCCGCCACCTTCCCGGAAAGCTGGAAACACGCAGAACTCAGCGCCCTTCTGAAAAAACCCACAGCTGACCCCACCGAACTCAAAAACTACCGACCCATCTCGCTCCTGCCATTCCCGGCCAAGGTCATCGAGAAAGCTGTCAACAACCAGCTCGCCGCCTTCCTCGAAACCAACAAATCCCTCGACTCCTCACAGTCCGGCTTCCGAGCCAAACACAGCACTGAGACCGCGCTCATCGCAGCAACAGACGACATTCGAACTCTACTGGACAATAGAGACACAGTCGCCCTCATCCTCCTCGACCTCTCCGCAGCCTTCGACACAGTCTGCCATAGCAAACTTCTACAGCGCCTCAAAAACATCGGAATCCAAGGAAAAGCACTGGAATGGATCACCTCGTTCCTCACCGGAAGAACCCAGAGAGTCCGCCTCCCACCATTCAAGTCAGAGGCTACCGAAGTCATCTGCGGCGTACCACAAGGATCTTCACTCAGCCCCACCCTCTTCAACATATACATGAGCCCCCTCGCGGCCATCGCACGCCAACATAACCTCAACATCATCTCCTACGCCGATGACACTCAACTGATCTTCTCACTCACCAAAGACCCGACCACCGCCAAAACCAACCTACATGAAGGAATGGAAGAAGTTGCCGAGTGGATGAAGCAAAGCCGTCTGAAACTGAACTCAGACAAAACAGAAGTCCTTATCTTAGGTAACTCCCCCTCTGCCTGGGATGACTCTTGGTGGCCAGAGGCCCTTGGAAAAGCACCCATCCCGACAGACCACGCACCGAACCTGGGCGTCATCTTGGACTCCTCACTCTCTATGAACAAACAGGTCAGCGCCGTCTCCTCATCCTGCTTCAACATTCTTCGCATGCTCAAAAAAACATTTCGCTGGATCCCCACCGAAACCAGAAAAACGGTCATCCATGCACTGGTTACAAGCCGACTGGACTACGGAAACACCCTATACGCCGGTACCTCCGCAAAACTCCAGAAAAAACTCCAACGCATCCAGAACGCATCAGCAAGACTCATACTAGACATCCCGCGTAAAGACCACATCTCCAGCCACCTGAAAAACCTCCACTGGCTCCCCGTCAACAAGAGGATTACTTTCCGCCTCCTAACCCACGCACACAAAGCACTCTACGAACTTGGACCCGAATGCCTCAACACAAGACTTTCCTTCTACACCCCCCCCCCCCCCCCCCTGCCAGCTACGATCCACCAACCAAGCCATTGCTACCGTACCTCGCATCAACAAAACCACCATGGGAGGCAGATCCTTCTCCAACCTGGCAGCTAAGACCTGGAACTCACTTCCCACTCACCTTCGTCTCACTCAGAATCACCTAGCATTCAGAAAACAACTTAAAACTTGGATATTCGAGAAGTAATTCCCCACCTTTCCTCAAGCGCCTTGAGACCCTCTGGGTATGTAGCGCGCTATATAAATATTCTGACTTGACTTGACTTGACTGGAGCTCTGGGCGATCCGTCTTACACTGAAGGCGTTCCCTCCTTCTTTCCGGGGAAGAGTAGTGCAGGTGTTCATGGACAACACCACCGTCATGTGGTACTGCAACAAACAGGGCGGAGTGGGGTCATGAACCCTATGTCTGGAGGCCTTCCGCCTCTGGACATGGCTGGAACTTCAGGGCATATCCCCGGTGTTTCAACGCCTGGCGGGTTCACTGAATTCCAGGGCCGACGAACCCAGCTGCGGGTGCATGATGGATCACAAATGGCGTCTTCACTCGGAGGTGGTGCAAGGTCTCTTTCGCCAGTGGGGAGAGCTTTGGTTAGACCTATTCGCCACCGAAGAGAACACTAAAAGTCAGCAATTCTGTGTGTTAGAATTTCCAAGGCGACACTTGCTCAGGGACGCTTTTCGTCACAAGTGGAGTTGCGGTCTGTTGTACGCCTTTCCGCCTATACCACTTCTGCCCAGAGTGCTGAAGAAGATCAGGCACAACCGGGCCCAAGTCAATCTTGCGGCTCCGGATTGGGCACGAAGAGTTTGGTATCCTGAGCTGTTCAACATGGCCATCGATCCTCCGACCTGTCTGCCTGTTCGGGAGGATCTTCTGTCTCAGCAACAGGGGACAGTCCTCCACCATTCAAACCTGTCCAGCCTCTACCTTCTTGTGTGGAGATTGAGCGGCTGCAGTTGACGTAATTCGACCTGCCTCCTGAAGTCTATGATGTAATCTTGGCAACCAGGCGTCCTTCCACTGAGACGGTATAGACTTGTCAGTGGAACACATTTGTGGCATGGTGCACACCAGCGGCTCTTTCTGAGGTTTTCTTGTTCCTCCTTTCTTTTGCCCAGCAGAGCTCTGCTCTGGGCACTATCGAGGCCTATCTCTCTGCCATCTCTGCCTTCCTTCGGCCTCCAGATCAGCCTTCCTTTTCAAGTACCTGATTGTAAATCGCTTCTTGAAAGGCATAACCCATCTCTTTCCTCCTATTCCCTTTGTTATGCCTCAGTGGGACTTGAACCTGGTTTTAACGTATTTAATGTGTGCTCCCTTTATGCCGCTTCACAACTGTCCTTTGAGGCTTTTAAATCTCAAAACTGCATTCCTGGTGGCCATCACATCTGCCAGACGAGTGAATGAGCTCCAGGCGCTTTCTTCAAAGCCTCCTTTTCTATCTGTGCATCGGACAAAGTTGTCATTGGGACAAGTCAGTCCTTTCTGCCCAAGGTTGTCACTGCCTTTCACATTGGGCAGACTATCACTTTTCCCACCTTCTTTCTGCATCCGCATCCTTCGAAGGAGGAAAAGAGGCTCCACCGTCTGGACCCAAAACGTGCGCTTTCCTTTTATCTGGATCTCACCAAACAGTTCCGGGTGAATGACCAGCTCTTTGTTGGATATGTGGGCGCCAAGAAAGGTTGGGGTCTTAGGCAAGCGGACTATCTCCCGATGTGTCGTTTTGTGTATCAAACCCTGTTATTCTTTGGCAAAAAAGGAGCCTCCAGTGGCAACTACTGCTCTGGGACGAGGCGTTCCTCTGAATGACATCTGTCGGGCAGCTAACTGGGCTTCGATACAGACTTTTGCGAAACACTACTGCCTTGACAGTCAAGTCCGGAGAGATGGCTTCTTTGGCCTTCTGTTCTCCAGGACTTCCTGGTGTGATCTTGGTTCGCAGACCCACCTCCAGGGTTGGTATTGCTGGGGTATCAATTCTAAGGTAAGGAATCTATAACTAACATGTTTCTTTCAGATGAACAAGTTACTGACCTTCGGTAACGATATATCTGTAAGAAACATTAGTTAGTGATTGATTCCTTAGCGCCCCACCCATCCTCCTCGTTCTGCGAACTGATTTCTATGGTTAAGGTTGTCTTTTCAGGGCCCTAGTTTTGTGCACCAGTGGTCCTTGTCTTGCACGGCTCTGCGTTTCTGGTGCGAAAAGTCGTGTATAGAACTGACGTCCGCGCAGGAGGGCAGCGTCTAAGTAGCCCGGAGACACGACACCAACAACGAACGCCGAACCGACCGACGTCACCTTCCGGCGCGCATGTGTAATGCTGATGAAAAACTTAACGGATCCAGTCCGATGCCTGGGGGTAATGCTAAGGTAAGGAATCTATAACTAACTAATGTTTCTTACAGATATATCGTTCCAAAGGTAAGTGACTTATTTGTTGTTGTTAAAGGGGATTTTCTAGGGTTTCTATTGTTTCATTGATTGGAAATTAAACCTTCCTCACAGTGGTATTTTTAGGTGCTATACACTATACTCTTCTGGGTGGGTGCCCAGTAATTTAGGGCATGTGACTGTAAGGGAGTAATAGTCTATGGGACTCGTTAGCAAGATTACAGATGTCTTGCTGCACTAGAAGAGCCACTTGCCCTGCATTCATGTCAGAACATCTTTCAACTTGTGTTAGATATGGCTACTACAAAGTTCGTGGGTTCCTAATTTAACCCTTGGTAGGGACTTATAGATGATAACGAGACTTAGTGAAAGAATGGAAATTCGTGGCAATCTATGGCTAAAGGCAGAGGTTGCAGAGGAGAAAGACCCCAGTATGACCTCTGGCCACAAACTGAAGTTAGTCTTAAAAAATGGAAGCAATTCTGCCCTTGGAATGATTTTGCTGTGTGCACAGGTATGCAAGACCTGCATTTTTTTATTGATTCTATTGGTAATGCACAAACGCATGAATTTTGCACGCACTCGACCCGAACTCACACATTAAAGAAAAACGGCTAGATTGTAATAATGAGTTACCAACAGGCATCTGCCTTCTCTCGGGAGTAGAGGCTTTAAATTCCGATTTCTTGCTGAAATCGCAAAGGTAAAATTGGACCCCAGCCTGTTTTAACAGCTTTTTCATCCAAGCCCACGTCTTCAATGAGAGACATATCGTGCATTCCCGAGTCAGCAGCGCCCTTTGGCTCTCTGCGGAACAAAAACAAGCTGTCTTAGTACGTATAAGGAACTTGAAATATTTAGGCGCTGTAACACTTCCCATAGCACCAGCAGCAACAATATTACTCAGTATGCAAAAGTATGCTAATTTATTTTTTAGCTTCTATTTTCGTTGCTGAAGTAACATGCACCTAGGTTCCTACTTTGTAAGTAAATAGCTATCGGTTAGAGGAGCCATGTTTCAGATCGTAGCCCTGTTACTTTTGACACGTCGTCATTCGAAGCTTGGAAGAAAGCTGGCTGGGGCTCGGAGTGCTGACGAGGTGGTGTTTGCAGTCCCTGGTGGGCTGATAAAGGTGTAGCTCCTGTTGAACCATCTGCTCGTGCTCCTTGGCTATAATTCAGGTACCGGAGCTGTATCCGCCATATTGGCCACAGATTGTGACCTTTTGAGGCAAGAAATTAGCCAGCTATTTTCCATAACCGTAGCCGGCTGTAAACTCCTTAAATTTCAGTCGAAGAGACAAGCGGGTTATTATATTTCCTGCTGAAAGCAGGGTCAATTGATAAATCATGCAGTGGATACACATCTAATTCCCCCGCCTGCTGGTACCGAAAAGGAGTTTTGTGGCATTTGACACAGTCGCCGTAGACACGCGCTGGAGCCGTTGGAGTGGTACACACAACTTTGTAAATTGCTTTCTCTTTTCACATTGTTCATTTCTATTGGTTTATCATCTGCGGCAGGAGGATTTCTGAAAGCACACTGGATGGATATCACTCTGATATTCTGACGCGCCAGAATCCATAGTTTTTGTTTCTACCTTTGGAAACAGTCGTGCTATAAAACAAATTGAGCATTGCCTCAGCGTGTTTATTAATGAGATGTAAGCACTGTGCTAATGAGAATTTTTCATACCAACATTTTACAGCTTTTCCGTTGAGCTGGTCTTTGCCACATTAAACATGTTCTTGCATTTTTACTGTATTTAACAGCCTTCCTTTGTTGTCCCCAGGAGAAAACATGGCGATCTCTGCAGTTTCCTTAGTTTGTGGACTTAAGTTTGTCAACATGGCTATATTAATCTGCAGGCACAAAGCATTTCCAGAAACTCTTGTGCTTCCTGTAGCACGCCTGCAGCTCGTGTGCCCTTAAGAAACATTTATGCATTTTCTTGTCTGAAACGCCACACCTTACTCCATGGTTCTGAGCAGCACAAATGTAATATCGGAGTGCAGGTTATGTCATGTTCACTAGCCGGAAGCCTGATGACATATGGGCCATCAACAAAGGGTTTGGTACGGGGAGCGTCAGTTGAAGCCTGCCTCTGGAAACCGGTCTGATTCCACATCGCTAAATAAGGCAGGGGGAAGCACTGGTTTGGCAGGGTGTGATTTAAGGAATATTGTTTTTACATTTTGTTTCAAGAGATGTAGGGGTACCTGCAAAAGCCTTGTTCTGTTCGCAAACGGCCCGTTTGTGAATGGAAAAAGGCCTTTTCCAATGCATGTAGGTTTTGTCATTCGCAATTCAGGTATTGCAGATGCATGTAGCCTTTCCTAAATGCGAACTGTGCATTTAGGAAATGCTAATTACCATCAACTTCAAGTTGATGGTAATATGTGCATTCTTTGACAAATGCATTTTTCAAAGTGCCATGTAGCACACACATGCCCTTAGGGCATGTGTGTGCCTTACATGTGCGCGCACACCTTTTTTTAGTGGGGTGCTTCACGGGGGCCTTAGGCCTCCGGGCACCCATTGATTTGCATTCGCTATTTGCAATTAACAGTTGGTAATCGCAATTAGCGAATGCAATGCCCATAGGGATGAATAGAGGCTCATTATCTAACAGTGAATCACAATTACCGAATCGCTTTTAGCTAATATTAAAGAATCACAATTTTTTCGGCCATTCCTTCATGCATAGGCATTTGCGATTACCAGATAGCGATTTGTTAATAATCGCTATTTGGTAATCACAAATTGTAACTATGATGCATGTGCCCCTACGTGACTTCGCAAAATTCGCTATGTGGAAACTTTTTTCAATTTGCAACACACTGCAGATGAAATAAAAATTCTGTCCACCCCTTATACATACATGTTTGCTAGTGTTTTTTTTAATAATATACCAAATGACTTGCCTATTTATTTAGCTGGTGTGATATTACAATGAAAAAACTAGTTCTGGTGGATACTTCAGACTGCATATTCCTCTATTTGTGAGTATTTCCCCAGTCATTCGACTGGATGCAGAATCTTAATCACAGTATTATTCACAGAGCTTAAGTTTAGCTGGTGGTTGCCAGTGGGGCCCACCTGCACTTCTTTTTGGTGTCCGTTATTTATTCTTCCTCATCGGAGTGCAAGAAATTAAAAACACACAAAGAGGAAGGAAGAGAAAAACGGGAAAACGGTCACAAACGGAGAAAGCAGGAACATGCAACAGTGAGATAAAACAGCTAGGAATGTCTGTTAGTAAATTAAAGAGGCATGAGGTGGTTTCAAGACAAGTAGCCTTCTTATTTGGCGCTGTGACATTTAACAGCGCTTGCCGCTGGCTTCTGAGCAGAGCTTTGCCAGCAGTACTAATTCTTTTATAAATTAAGCACTGATTTTACTGCTCGCCTGTAGGTGGCGTCTTGTTGTTCTACAAACGTCATTTGCTCAAGAAGCGACAAGTGGAGCTTGCATATAAGAGCAATCTAGACGCTCTGGTGTCAGTTGCTTTATTTCCTCGCCTTCAGACGTGAATTTAGAGCTCTACTCAAATTAAATTTTTTACCAGTGTGCACAGGAAATATTTCACCTCCAAAAACAACAGGGTTCAACACTTGTAGGGACTGTTGCAAACCGATTTTCCAGAGGTATGTCTGTCGTGCATGGGGTGAGAGCATGACTACAGTGCCCTGATGGACCCAAAGGCCTCAGTAACCAAAACAAAATATGCTGTTCCTTAAGCGAGAGAAAGAAAGAGGAGAGTAAAGTGATGGCTGCCAGTTGGAGATAAGGGGAACTGATAAACAGGATTGGGGGATCCGATTGATCAGAATCAATGGCCCTCACACACCCAGAAGGTGTCATGCTTCATCATCGGGCAGCTCCTCGTTGGGCAGGAGTTGCAATGCCCAATATGCCCCTCGTGGGGGTTCTTTGCCAGAGTGGTTTAAAGTTGGTTGCCGTGATGAGTATCTGTGATAGTGCTGTGGGTGTAGAGTGGTAAAGTGAGTGGTCAAAAATGTCTAAGGCATGGGTACTCATGAATATTTTCTCAGGGGCCACAAAGTATAGTCTGGGATGTGCTTGAGGGCTGCATCGATACTGGGCCATCCCCGGGGAGACAGGGAGGGATGGGAGACTATCGGGACAGTTAAAAATAACACCTTAAAAATTGGAAAATGGGAGATATTGAAGAAAAAAACCAGAGGAATCTGTTTTCCAAATTGGCTTATGTTAAAACTGAGGCAATTTTAGGTGGGAGATAGCTAATATAAAGCCATTTTCGTCTTCAAAAGTCTCGAGTCCCCGATCTGAATTTAGTCTATAAAAAAAAACACCCAGAACTGGAAAACAAAGTTGCTTTGTTAGTAAAAATGACAGAAAAAACGAAACTTGGGCAGCTTTTATTTCTCTGCTGATCTTTCCCAGAGGAATTTCTGCAGGCCGCAAAGAGAGGTCAGCCGGGCGGCCATTGGCCCGCGGGCCGTACTTTGAGTACCACTTGTCTAAGGGGTACCTAATCTATTTTAATACACTGGTCCCCTTGGCATGAGTAAATAAAGGATAGTGGCTGTCCTTAGGACTAATGATCCTTCTGACCGCCCGTTGGGCATTGCACTGCCTTTCCAACGAGGAGCTGCCCGATGATGAAGCATGACTCCCTTCTGGGTGTGTGAGGGCTATTGTTTATGATCAGTCCTATCCTCAATCTTGTGATCAGTCCCACTTAACTCCGACTGACAGCTGCCACTTTTCTCTCCCCTTTCTTTCTCACTCTTAAGGACCAGCATACCTTTTTCGGTTACTATGATGTCGTAGGAGCGTGTGTGCTGGACCTACCAATCAAGTCCTACTCCCTCCTTACTTCTTGTGAACCCTAAGGCCATACAAAACTTGAAGGTGAACATCTAAGTGACCAAGCATCGGAAGACTGCACAGTGTCCGGTCAGATTGGAAAGGAAGTGCAGCAATTGAAGTACGCTGCTCAGCTAAAGGAGACATTGGGTCATAGTGTTGCCAGACAAGGTTCCATAGGAGATCCCATCCATCCTTCAACTGCCCTTCAGCACAACTGCTCATCTCATTTCATCACCTAGGTAGCACATACCAGGTAACATCATGGTGCCCCAGGTCCCTGCCATGGTGATACCAAGCTACCACAGGAAGGTTCCAATGCGGCAGGTCCTGGTCACAGACAAAGACTCTGAGTAAGTCCAGAAAGAAGCACACAAAATTGAAGTCCGAATCTGCACTTCATCGCCACTCTCAAACAACAAAGAGGACGTGAGGGCATCATTGTGCCTCTGTCTCGCTCCTGAACTCCTCAACCGCCAGTTTAAAGTTTGGTCCTGATGAAGCCTGAATTTCTAGGTCTGTCGGCGAAATCGCAGCAGAGTCCTTTATGGAGGCCATGCTATGCATTTTTGGCACGCTTCAGGCTCCCTCTGGCACGCCCTTAGGCTTACAGGATCTGCAGAGGCCTCCATTGGGGGTCCGGCTTACAGATTCACCCATGGCACCATCTGTGCCTCTTTTTTTTTTTAACTCTATTGATTTTATGTAAAAAAACAGAAAACACACAAGCCGTGCATGGCTTCATTCTAAGAGGAGGAGAAATTCCAGTCATATCGCAGGACAGTACATTGAAAAAAGAAAAATAGCAGTTACACAGCTGAACTGAAACACCAGATGCATATAACCGCTTAGGGGACAAGAGTATATCGAAGCCAAGTCATCAAGCTAATTATACAGTAAATATTACAGTTATACAAACTTGCCTGCCAAAATCACATTACCAAGAGCACACACATCATCCAACCCCATCAGAACCCTCCTCCGAGCCAGAGACATCCTCCTCTTCAAATTTATTGTGAAGATACCCCCACAACACAATCGCATCTGAGGCACCCTCATCGGTTTGGGCAATACGCATATGCATTACCTCAGCCACCCTTCATTCAAGGAGATCTTGCTACCATGAGGACACCAGCAGTACCCGGGTGCCCATCCATCCAATGGCCACTCGCCTTTTGGCCAATAACTGAGCAAGTTGGGCCAGCTTATTGTGAATCTAGCGCCCCCCTGGGTTTAACCACCACCCCAAGAGGCAGGCCAACGGTGTCAGAGGAATGTTACTATCAGTCACCTCCGCTATTTTAGGCACCACATCCCTCCAAAATAGCTTGAATCACTGCATACACCCAGACCAAATGTAGAAAGGTGACCCCCAGCTCTCTGTAATGTGCACATTGCGCTTCCCTCGTTGGGGCCATCCTTTTCAGGTGCCTAGGGATCACATAAGTGCGATGCAGGAAATTAAAATGAAGCAAATTAAACCAATGGTTGCAGAACACCCACCCTGCCAACCTACACGTGCGCCCCCAGTCATCTTTTTCAATGGGCTCTACCAGCTCACCTTTTTTAAGCCCCCCTGGGAAGTGTATTGGGCATTCGCCATGTCACCATGGATCGCCTTGTAAAATAAGGAGATGAGATGCCTCCCCATCAAAGCAGGACACCTAGCATCAGGGAGGGCTGAGGAGCCGCAGGAAAACCAGCCAAAACCTCCAGCACAACACTCTACAGCTTGGCATAATGAAGGAAGTGGCCTGCCCCCACATCAAAGGTCTCCTGAGCCTCCGGTAATGTAATGAAAACCTCTCCGGGGTACCAGTCCCCCACCTCCTGGCAACCCACACCCTCCATAGATCCATGGACATATCCCCATCAATAGCCCTAAATAGAGTTAGGTCCCAGAGATTAAGCTAACTGTGCCTATTGAATCCGTTTTGTGTTATGTATCGATTTAAGTGCTGGAAAAGGAGCAGTTATTTTTAGTGGTCTCTGACCCCAAACCAGCTTCATTTTGATCTCTACTGAGGCCACTCTTTATTATCCCACGAAGCACAGCCTGTAGCCAATCATTCCGTCTTGGATACCTTACCGTTACCACATGGCAGAGCTTATAGTTTGCATCGCCTCTTTGGATCAGATTAAGACACTCATGACTACAAGGAAGGGGATGAATTTGTCCCACAATACAACATGAAAAATTGGGAATGATATATTGCAGGAAACCAGTGGTATGGATTCCTCCCCAGACACTGGACTTGTCTCGCCCCGGGTCCTGCCACAAAGGAAAGTGCCTCTTTTGAGGTGGACTGCATATGTCCTTGCCCTGCAGCTCCCTACATTTGACGTCAAAACTATTGTCATGACCGAGGTTCTAACTTCAGGATTGCCGTGCACTTGCTGAACCTTTCTTGCCGTTCAATGAGGCTTAAGGGATACTCTTGGGCAGTTGGGCAAAGCTATACTCTGCGCCCCCGGTCAACAGGTATGTTACTCATTGTCACAGACTAGCACCCAGCTATCCTAACTTCTTTATACAACACCCTACACCGGATATTCTGGTGGTCGAGACATGCACCAGCAGAGTCCACCCTAATGCTTTTCCCACAACTCTTGATGACTGTGGACCTACAGGCGTCTTCAACCCAAACCATATCGGGTGGCTAGGAGTGGCGGAATTTATTAGATGGTCTGGTGTTGACACCACTGACTCATTGGATGTTGGTAAGAGTGTGGTGCTTCTGCACCATTCCTGGCTGAAGTCTACAGGCTTCTCTGGGGATGTCCAGGCATCTTTAATGGATAGGCCAAAAGATGAGTTTCACCTTTTTGGTAAGAAAGCTGAATCTTCCCTAGCATTCTTCGAGGAGATTTGTGCCGCAATGAATTCCCAGCAGCTGTCTCCCCCCTAAAAGGCAGTTCCCTCAGCAGTTTCGCCCCTTTTGTGGAAATGCTACCTGAGTTGCAATACTGCCAATGACAGATATTTCCTCCAACACGACAACCTTCTCACCCATTTCATGGCAGAGGCTGCGGCATCCAGAGATAACGTTCAGGTCATCAAAGACAACAAGCAGTACAGTACCCGCCTCATCGGCAACAACAAAACGTCTTTTTTGACGCATACCCACACTGGCAAGATCAGTCATTTTCTCAAATGGTGGCATGGCATCACTTAAAATGCATGGGTCCTCCAACTTGTCAGGTGGGGCTGCGCCAGCGCATTTCTCTCTTACCCCACTGCACCTTCCTCCCCGCTCAAGGCAGCTAATTGAGGAACACTTGTTTATTTTGCAAAAGGAAGTGCATTCTTCTATGGCCAAAGGAGCAAAAGAGAGGGATCAGGCCTCTGAAGTAGTAGGAACTGGGTATTACTCCTGCTGCTTCCTTGTATCAAAGAAGGACGGAGGCCTTTATCCTATTGTAGATCTCCACCTTCAACTCCTTCCTACAGAAGGACAAATTTAAGATGCTCACACTGGCCTAGGTCTTATTGATCCAGGATCATGGAGACTGGATGGTAGTGTTGGACCTGCAGATTATGTATTTACTTATTCTAGTATTGCAGACCCACAGATGTTTCCTGTGGTTCAGTAGGCCAGGAGCTTTTTCAATGTGCAGTGCTCCCATTTGGCATTACCAGTGCCCTCCGAGTGTTCACAAAAGTGATGAACGTGAATGCAACATACCTTCAGAGGTCCGGTGTACCACTCTTCTTGTAACTCGATGACTGACTATTGAAGGCAGGCTTGCCCCAGGCCTGTTGTAGACCTCTTTCAGGCTACTGCGATCCTCCTAACAATATTGAGGTTCACTATCAACACGCCAAAGTCACACCGACTCCTCTGCAGACACTCCTATTCACCAGAGCTATCCTGGGTATGGTGCAGTTTAGTGCCTTCCAGCCACAGCAGAGAATCTACAACATACAAGCTATGATCTTAATGTTTCAATCTCAATTATGGCTCTCTGTGAGGATAGCGTTGAGGCTGCTGAGTCTATTGGCCTCCGAGACCCTGCTAGTCAGCACACCAGATGAACACATGTGGGCTCTTCAGTGGGACCTGAAGTCTCAGTGGGCACACCACCAGGGGAACCTATTGGAATCTATCCAGGTTTTGGAGGAGGCTGCAAAAGATCTTCAGTGGTGGCTGCTGGACTGTGATTGAACTAGTAGGCAAAACCATCTACTTCCCCACCCACAGCTGATGGTGGTCATGTATGGATCACTTCTATGCTGGGGAGGCCATCTAATATTTCCCCAACTTCCTACTAGATTCATACATTTTTGAGCAGTCATTGTACGCCAGTAGATAACATTATCCTGCCAATTTTTTGAGACCATGAGCCTCATTATTGGGTGGCTGGATCTCTCTAGAGCCTTCGGGCCCCAGGAATTCTGTAAGGACTCCACCTGGGGTTCCGCCTGCGGGCTCACCATCGGCGCCAGTCTTGACCATGGATTCTAGAGGGACTACAACTGGTGTACCACCGGTGGGTTCACCCTCGGCACCAGTCGGGCCCATAGGATCCTTTGTTGGATCTGAATCACCACTGGCGGGGACTTTGCAACCTCCTCCAGGCATGTGGCGCCATCTCCAGCACCGAACCCATCGTTATTCCAGACTCTGATTCAGAGCTGCACGGCATCTCCCGATGTCTGTTCTGACGCCACCCAGGCCGACATGGCCTAGATTGAGATGGAGCCCTGTTTTTCCGAAGGGCCTCTGAGGAACGTGATTGGAGGTGATCTGAGGATCCCTATGGTTATTCCGACCAATAGGAGAGTTCATGGCAGAGGACCACTGTTATTAGGAGCTGGCTGATGACAGAGGTCTAGATACCCCACTAGGCCCTGGCCGCCTCTCTCCTCCCACTGTGGCTATTGAGGAATGGGCCTCCTTTGTGATGGTGGTCTGTTATGCTTCTGAGGTTCTAGGCCTGACACTGTCCCCGCTAGAGGTCAAGACCAACATCTGACAGAAGTACTTCAACCTTGGGTGTCCCCCTCAGAACCACTGCTTCTCCTCTTCATTGAATCCCTTACTGATGGTTTGCTCAAGGCCTGGGCTAAGCCCTACACAGGCACTCTTGTGCATAGGAGCATTGCCTGCCGTCTTTCCCCCGCTTCAGGGGAAAGGCTTCCTCAATCAGCATCTCACCCCTGAGAAACTTGGTGGTTTAGGCCTCCACACCACAAGAGGCTAGATACCTTTTGGAAAAGGATATTCTATTCCCCAGTTTTGTACTGGGTAAGTGAACACTGCATGCTCAATGGGTCGCTAGTCCCATACTGTATTGGATATGGTTGCACAAGTGCTGATCATGGACTCGGAGAACGCCCGAGCCATAGTCTACCAAGCATTTGCTAATAGGAGGTACACAGTAAAGTTCACAGTTAGATGAGGTTTGGATACGATAGACTCACTGGGCAGAGCCATTGCTTTCTCTGTGGTGCTCCAACATCACGCCTGATTGAGGACTACTGGCTTTTTTGGGGATGTCCAGGCATGTGCTTCGAGGGCAACTTTTAGGCGACAAAGTGGATTCCGCACTTGAATGTGTCATGACAGTAGGGCTACCGCTAGGTCACTGGGGCTCTCCATGGCTCTGCGACAGCCACTGTCTACGGCTACAGTAGGGGGCTATCAGCCGTTTGCTTTTCCCCTAGCCACCACTGCCATTGGTCTACCCAATCTCCCCTTCCCCCTGGCAGCTGCACCTTCAGAGCTCCTTTCAATATGCCCTCATATCATAATTGGCCACTCAGTTGGTGGCTGGGTTGAGCATCATCTGTCCCAGTGGTGGTAGATTACATTAGGTGCTTCAGATTGTCTATCGGGGTTACTCACTACCTTTCCATCATCACCCGATTGGATGATCGAAGACCACCTTTCGCTCCTGTGGCAGGAAGTGCTGGCTCTTCTAGCAAAAGTAGCCATCAGAGGGTGCCAGCATTAGAATTAGGTTGTGCTTGCTATTCCTGCTACTTTCTGGTATCAAAAAAGGACGGAGGCCTCCACCCTATAACCGAACTACAACCTCACAATTACATCCTGAAAAAGGAAAAATGCAAGATGCTCACTGTGACTCAGGTTCTGTCTGTCTGTCCTGGAGACTGTATTGTAGGCCTGTCTCTTCCAATTTCTGTGGAATGGCCTCTTTTTCTATCAATCCCAACCTAGAGACCTGCACAATGGTCAAGCCGGTTTGCTGATGGGCTTTTCATATGAGGGTATGGACAAGCCCTAGAAAGAAACAGACATCAGAGCTCCTGTATGGTGCTTATATACAGTCCAGAATGGCACAATGTTCGTGCAGAGCCACACAACACAACCTACTGGCTTGTAGAACTACTTTTGAGTTTCAAGATCCAGTCTGACTCTGTTGGGAAATATTCCCAAAATGAGAAATCTGCGGTTAGATCGACTTTCCACCAGAAAGAGCGTTACAGAAGGTAAGTAACTTGTTAATTTAGTACATTGTTGGAGCATTTGGCCATTAATACTGGAAAGAGATGCCACTGCTTTTTCATTCTTTACTTGGCTGTTAACTCTCTTTTATTAAACTGCTAATATATTGCTAGAATGTCCTGAATTCCACAATTGTAAACTGCTTTAGTGCATCAAAATGTAAATATTTCCCCATTTTTTGGCAGGCATTTCGTGAAGAGTACTCTCGATTGCATCTTTTGTCAGAAGAAGCACCCACTCCACACAATGACCCCCGCCTTCAGCACGTCCTTGTCTACTTCTTCCAGAATTCTGCTCCAGGCCGTGTAATCGAACGCACCCTTCTAGAACAGTTTGCGGACAGAAACCTCAGCTATGACGAAAGGTAGGTTAGTTAAGTTTAAGTAGTACAATATCTAACCAAACATGAAACCTGGCACACATCTTTGTGATATTTTTTTTTTTAAAAAGCAATTACATTCTTGACAAAAATATAGCCTAATAAACTAGACCATCTAGAAAGAATGAATGGGGTAATACATTGACAGCATATCACACACATTAGGCCATTGCAATTGCATTCTGGTATTTTAAAAGAGACACTTTGACCTCAAAAAGCATATTTAAGTGCTGGCTTTGGACGAAATGAAAATAAGATTGAGTACTGTTAACAGGAGGGATAACTTAAGGCCCTCCAGGTAGTACAGTTACATTGATTTCTAGTAAACAAATGAAACAGACTTTGCAAACAATGTGCAGGAAAGTATTGTCTTTGTAGATCGAGCCTTTTCCCAGGATTGGCCAGTGGCCTTCCAGTGGTTGACTTTTTCCAACCCATAGCACACTCCTTCCTGACACAGCTATTGGATGATGCCGCCAGACAAGCTTGTATCAAGGAGTGCCAGCCACAGTCAGAGGGATCAAGTAGCTGGGAAGCTTTCTACTACCAGGGTTTACAGGTGGTGTCCATGGGCAGGGAGCGGGTTACATTTTGATGGCATCCTCGCTGCACTTTTAGCAACAGGAGTACTTTGGTCAGCGAATCTGACTCCTTTTGGTGCAGAGAATTGCTTGCAGTGTGATATGTCTATCAAGGCAGACAGTCTGCAACACTTGACTGTGATGTTGGTGATAAGCCAACCTTACAGGTGTGTTGATGATGAGCTGACTTGATATGGCTCTCGTCACCTTAGTTGAAGAAAAGTGTGTAGCCTCCCCCCCCCTCCCCCCCCCCCCAGAGCTTTGCCTTTTACGAAGCCCCGCCAAAGGTGGAGAATCAACATGAATAAAGCGAGTATACAGGCATTATGATGGGCTATATAGAATATACGTTTTTTCTTGTACAGTACTATTTATTGTCCAGTGCCAAAATTCACTTGCTCCCACTCCAGAGACATGCATCATCTTCCAAACAAGCAATTTTGTTAAGTACAGCTGCCTCTGGGAAAACCACCTGGAACAATGTGGGCCCTAGAATTGTCTCAGGGCTTCCTATTTCAGCATCAGTGTGTGAGGGGATTGTTGTTGACCAGTGCGAACAGGGGGTAAGTCCTGCTCTCCTCCTCTGAGGCATCTGGTCTTGGGGCTCTCTCTACCCTGAGTCCGATATCTAACCAGGCAGTTATGGAGTTTCTTAATGGAGGGCCATTCCCTAAAACATATTTCTAGGGTTTTCGGTTTAGGGTGCACTGTTGTAGATTTGGCAGTGTTTCAGGGAACTGCCCTGACCTGGTTATGGACGGCGATCGTTGTCTTCTCCTTAGTGTTTGTGCATGCACTAAAGCGTTCCATTGGTCTGCAATTGTATTCCACTGCATGCATCTGTTTTCTTGCTTGTGGAGCGCCTCCGCCCTGAACACCGCGTTCATTTGTCAGGTCGCCCCAGATGGCTGGGGTGGGGGAGCAAGGGGGAGTGCAAGTGGATTTTCGCAGCATTGTGATTGAATTGCTTGACCAACAGGAGTAGGATAAACCTGGGTGTGACTTTGTGTATGGGGGCTCTCGGGACGTGCCATTTTAAGAATACTTCAATGGATTTCAATTTTGATCTGCCCATGACAGCTGCCGATGCGCGCCGACTCACTTATAGTAGCGTTGCGGTGCCGGGCAGTCCTATAGAACACGTCTAAAGTCTGCAAGGGCATAATGACAACGGACACAGACGGTACATGGCAGTGGAAACACGCTGCCAATTTGCTGTGTAATCAAATAGGCCCTAAATAGCTCAAAATCTGGTGTTTCTGGAGACTTCTCAGTGGTATACCAAGGCCCTCTGCTATTCCTTGTCATAAAATGCTCTCCTTGAGAGCCCCTCCCATGACTCTCTAAGTGTTTGCCGGTATACATTGGTATGATCTCTGATTTCTCTGTGTAGCCAGGTTGTCAATCTATGGCCTTTTACCCCATAGTGTGTACTGTTTGTAGTAAGGCATTTGTGAAGGTATGCTTAGGGTTCTTCCCAGCACCTCCTTAGAGAGCCTCTAATCTTCCCATAACGGAGAAACTGGCCTTGCAGGAAATTAAACTGACCATACAGTGTGTGAAGTCCATTAGTTTATCCTCTTTGTAGAGATCCCCCAGAGTGTGGAGTCCAGTCTCCCCCCCCCCCCCCCCCCCCCACGCCTCTAGCTCCTGGACTGAAAGAGGTCCTGACTCGGTTGGGAGTCCTAACTGAGCTGGGCAAATGGTACATTAGAGCCTGTGTAAGCATAGCCCTTTTGTACATGGTTATCAAAATTGGGGACCCCAGTACTCTACCACCCCCGTAGCTAAACAGCTTGTTCAGTACTCCAGCTTGGGCCTGTGTATCCGAACATCCGGTTTCGTGTAGATGAGTTCTCACCAACTACCTGGCTGGCTACTGGAGCTTGACTGCTCGCTAATAGCTGTATAAGGCGAGGTGGGGACATCCTTCCTTAATCAGTGGTAGTCTCAGCTTTGCCAGTTGTATTCTCCGCCTCCCTGATGAGGGTTATCAATAGGGAGTCTAACAGACTGAAGTACGTCTTCCACAATACAAGGTAAAGTTTGCAAAATAACAGAGTGATCTTGGAACCATTACCATCTTGGTGATTGCTATGTGGCTCAAAACAGAGAGCAGCTAAAAAGCCCAGGTGGTCACCTGGGCCCGTAAGGCTTGCATGGCTCTGCCCATGGGCTCTCTCTATATATTGATGACGAAACATGGCGACAGCCCAGTGCAGACTGTGGTCTCCAAGTAAAATCATTCTCTGCACTGCATCTTTTGTGAGCAGGAAGACATGTTATTTAGCATTATTAACTCTTAGTCCCGAGACTTAGCCAAAGACTGTAAGATCGTGATATTGGGGTGAGGTAGAACTCCACATCACATGAGCATATCGTCTCTGAAAAGTTCTATGGATTGTGTGATGTTATCGAGGGGGAATGCCCCAAGTTAAAACAGTTGGACTGTTTCGCCGTATCAGCATGGCCAAGGGCTTGATAGCCAGTGCAAAAAATAAGGGTGATGGGTGCAGCCCTGTCTTGTAAACCCTTGCTATTGTATACTCTTCTGATATATATTGACCTGTCTTCGTCCTTGCCTTGCGGGTGCTGTAGAGGAGTCTTGTCCATTTGTTGGGTTGATGAGGCAGTCCGAATCAGTCAAAGGTTTCAAAGGGTTATGGCCATCTTGAGTGTGTTAACACCTGGTCGAGGTCTAGAGATAAGCACGCCACTCAAGGCCATTCCCTGGGGACCTTCTCCATAATGTGATGAATCCATTCCGGTAGCTTGAATCATCAGAGGAAGGATCGGAAGCAGTCTCCCCACTAAGATGTTACTCGATATTTTGTAATCCTTGTTTAGGATTGAGATGAGAAGAGTTTAGTCGGGTACCATCCAGGCTTCAGGATCGATGGCACTATTACGTCGTAGTTTGTACCAGGAAGGTTGCCCATTGCAAGCAGTGTTTCGTATCATGTCCTTGAGTTTGGACACTTGAACCACCACAAAGGCTGCATAGTATTCCACTGCCATCTGTCAGATCCTGGTATCTTGCCTGTCGGCAGTTCGGATGGCTTCCCCGATTTCTTGTTCCGTGATTGTGGCCTGTAGACTCAAACAAATTCACCGGGAGGTCCGGGGACCGCTGTTCTAGCAGGAAAACTTCTGTGGTCTTGTCATCCACTGGGGTGGTAGAGTTCTTTATAATATTACTGGAATGCTTAGTTTATGCCTGCCTCTGTGGTAATCACCCTGCCCTCAGTCGAGTTTATGGATAATATGCGTGTGTGTGAGTCTGTTGAGGTCTACGGTTTACTGTATACTTCTCATGTATACTGTGGCTATGTATTGTGACTACTAGATGTAATTGTATTTAACACGTGTAACTCATGTAACTGTTACTTTTGCCATCTATGTAAAGCGATCTGATTATTTTGAGTCAAGTTTGCGCTATACAAAACGCTATAAATAAAGAAGTAGCCATGCCAACAGGTGCCCAGCTGTATCCCCTCCGGCATGTGAGCTCACAATATATCAGTTGTAGTCCAGGCACCAAATCCTCTGTAATAAAGCATTTGTTTTTTTGGTGCTTTTTGTAGTATCTGCTCAATTGTGAGATCAACCAAACGCACACGTTCAGTTGGCAAGAGGGGTATAAGCTCCATTTGGGGTGTGTCACTGACGCCCTTCATGGTGCTGAGACCGATGCCTCTGAATACTACTTTGAACACCTTTCACTCTACTGGCGATGGGGGCGGTGGGGTGAGATGAGGTAGTGTTAAAGTTGGTTCGGAAGCAGTTTACGCCTGCAGTATTCAATGTGTCACCTATGATCGGGTCTTCAGCTAGAACGGCTGAAGTTTCCTGGTGGGGATGGGAGTCGGTGCTTATATCCATCAAAATTTTACATCAAGGGAGTTGTGTTCTGAGATTCTTACCAAATATATAGTCTAGTATCTCATGTGGGGGTGATAAGACTGAGTATTCCTTCATTACCGGTTTCCAAGACCTCCAAGCCTGCACCCAGTTCTGTAAAGCTTTAGCATTGCAGGAGGTCTGGGGCACCAGGCTGCTGGGGATGGGAACAGTCCTGCAAGTATTCAAGACAGAGTTAAAATCCCCACCCAGTACTAATTGCAAGCCTGCCCAGTCAGCCATTTTCTGAGAGAAGGATGTCAGCATAGCCGACTAGTCAACATTGGGGGCATATATACTGCCCAAGACCAAGGGGGAACCGTCTAGCTGACATCTCAATTGTACATACCTGACCTGGGTTGATTCATATATCTTCTGTATAAAATGGTACCATTGGATCACTGAGGTTCTTTGCCAAAGAGAAGTTGGCAGTACAGTATAATTGGCCATGCAATTTGTGTCTTAGTCTACTACCTCCCTCATTTGTTGGATGGGTCTCTTGTAGGAACACAGTTTGGGCCCCCTGTCTTTTCAGCTGTGCTTGCACTCCATAGCCCTTGCACAGGGTGTCCAACCTTCACACGTTCCATGTAAGAACTGTGTATTTACCCAGGCTAGTCATTGGGACTAAGTGGTAAATGAAGGGCATGCCTTACACATACCCCCAGGCTGGCTATATGGTCCTTCTCTGGCTTTGGTTTCTTGGGTGCGCTGTTTATGGGACCCAATAGAACACACCATCCAGGTAGAAACAAACACTCCTTTAACAATAACTCCCAGTCTGGTGTGGAAACCGTGCTGGACCAAAATGATAATTGGGGAACTGTCAAAACTGCAAAGAGTAGCGTTGTGATTTGTAACATGAGTCGGGTGCGTAATGCTGCTTGAGTGGGCCGTGAGACTGAAGAACCAGCTTTGTTGGGTGGACGATTGAAATCGGAGGGGTAACTGATACTACTTAGACGTTGTGTCCAAGTCTCACATGAGTTCTTCTGCTGTTTGTGGAGGCACACAGGGTAAGGATATTGGGAGTGTCACTCAGTTCAGAGCTCAACAGGTCTCCACTGGACTCTCGGAGTCCGGTAGTGATCTCCTGGTCCAGATTACTGCCACTTCTGCCTCCACGACTTCTGATCAGCACGGATCTGTTGATTGGTCAGGGTCTCTGTATGAGCCCCGTCTCTCTGCTTTCTGGCATACATAGGCCGCGCCGACCATTGGGTGTGGTGGGGACTAGTCGGAGTGTTTTACCAGCTCCTTGGTTCCTTGTGCAGCTGAATGATCCATGGCCAGCCTTCTTCTGGCGATATAAAAAAGTGATTTTTTCGGCTATTGTCACTTTTCAGTTTACCCAGGAAGAGTAGTGCGTATGTTGGAGCCTAGTTCACATATGTGCTTTTTGACTCCCAGGAAAGACGGCCTTTGACATTAAACCGCCAGTTTGAAGTCTGGGAGTATCACTGTGGAACTGTCCGCCATCCGTGGGCCATTCTTCTAGGCGGTGCTGAGGATGAGGTCTTGTTGGTCCGGATAGTTAAGGATTTTTGCTACAATTTGTCTTCTGTGGCAATATCCACCTGTAAACATAGGGAGAGGCCGTGAGGGCAAGCTTACTCATGGAGTCCATGTTCAATTAAGAAGGTGACATTAGGGTTCTCAATGTATTTTTTTTAAAAAAATTATTATTATTATTTTTTAATTATTTTTTCAGATTGGCCTACTATGCCCTCCCTTTGGTGTCTTCAGCTTGTTTTTTGGGATCTGTACTAGCTCCTTTAAGGCGTGCAGTTTCTTAGAGATGGCCTTCGACTGGGGTTCGAGTTCTGTCAGTGTAGTGCTTGGCTTAGTCGGTCACTCTGTTTTTTGTGATCACCCTTCATAATGTTGAGATCAGTAGTCAATGTATCCACTTTAGCCTCCAGAGCTGCTTAAAACTCTCCAATCGTATTAGGATTTGTGGGGTGTCCCTAGATTGTGCTGGCGCATCTGGAGGCCTCAATGCTGGCGCAGATTTCTATGAATCTGCTGTGCCCATTACGGTGGAACCGTAGTGGGCTGACATTTTTAGTGTTTAATTTTTTCTCCTAACCCCCCCCCCCCCCTCCCCCCACCCCCTCCCCCATCATGGGCCAATGCCTCTTCCCACTCTCCCCCCACCCCCCCAACCCCCCAAAACGGAAGGGGGATTGGGGGACAGGAGGAGGCAGGGAAACCCCCGGTGTGTTTAAAGGCTGTTTTTCTGGTTTGTCTATTTTTCAGGGAGAAGCTTCCATTTCTATGATGCTCTCGAAGTATTCTCTTGGCCCCTGCAGGGATATGACTAACCGCAAGTCAGGACTAGCAGCTCTCGGTGTGCAGCTGTCTCTTTGAGTGTGGTTGTGTGTTACAGCTTTAGGTTGGAGCCTGATGGATGGGCTCTTTATCGTTTGAATGTGGCCCTCTTTATCCCCAGAATGTCAGGGCAGCACAAGCAGACGGGGCGCGTTCTTCCAAGTAATGGGACCGAGACCTGAGTCGGGCCAGTGTCTTAAGTCTTATCGCTGGAGGGCTTATCAGTGTAGCTCTCTGCATCTTTGGCCTTTCTCCTCGCTGCAGGGATTATTTTCAGGAGGCGGGGCAGGTGGGACTGACAGCTCCTGCCCACCTTGGGGGCTCACATGGGCCCCACTCTTCTCGGCAGCTGGCCAGTGTGGCCCTCCTTGTGATCCTCTCCTGAATCAGCAGGGACCTGATTAAAAATGGGTCCTATATCAAAGGTTTACTTGACGTTCTATAAATAGCCCTGACAGAAGTTGTTAAATGCGCAGATCAGTATTCCATTTAAGATTAGGCGTACAAAAGTAAAGCTTTTGCTGACTATATTGATCAAAATGTGTCCCAAGTAAACCTTTGATATAGGACCCATTTTTAATCGGGTCCCTGCTGAAGCGAGGAACCTTCGCTGCATCCAAAGGAGCCCAAAGTCACAGGACACTTCAAACGCTTACTTAGACTAAGGAACAGTTTTTGAGTGACTAGAATATAAACTCGCATAAGAGCAGCAATTTAGTTATCGCAGCATATTGCGCTTTGGGTAAGAAAAAACATACTGTATTTTATGTATAGAACAAACTATAAACAGCAACTCATGGTTTTTATAATTTCTGAGGGAAGAACCATCAACATTCTATACAAAATCCCAGCTTTGCGAAGGTAAACAGTGGTGATAGACAATCATGCAACAATCGTGCGATATTCCATCAACTGACGTTTAAAACAGTGAACACAAGTCACCATGCCAGCGTGATGTGGGAACCACAGAGCAACAGTATTTAATACTTTTAAACCTAGATATAGAAAGGTGCTGAGTTTGGTGATTAGCCACAGCATGGAGTACAACAAAATTAAAGTGTCCCAATTACTAGGTTAGCTTTATCTGCAGCGATGCACAGACACTGAGGTAGCCCTGCTTCACAGCATTAAAAACAGAGGTATGTAATTGGTTTCTTTTTGTCACCATGATCTTTTTACTGATGACTTTAGGACTAAGCCCTCCTTCTCATGACGGTACAGTGTGAAAGCTTTGGTTTTTTCTGTTAACCCCAAAATAGGTGCGTAAGATATAGCATTTTTTTGAAATACAAAGACTTGTTCTGCCTACTTGAACCAAAGCAACAGTTACGGTGTGTCTCTTTTAATGAATTGCAAAGTTTTAACAATACCAGCATCTCTTAAAATCTGTGGTCTACAATTGACCCCAAATCACATCACTAAAATATGCATACCTGGGATATATTAATAAGTTATGGTAGCAAACAAAGAGCATTGATACTTAAATTGATGTGCCTCTCCAGTTGATATCGCGCAACCTAAATATCAAACAATGGGTAAACACAATTGTTAGTTTTCTTTAGAAATGTTATTCCCGTACTTCACTAACTGCACAGGCACAGGGTATCACGTGTGCATAGGTCCATGGAGTCCGAGGCAAACAACAAATCATCTTAGCACTGGATCAGTGTAGTCCCGCCTCAAAAGACCGGGGTGTCAAGATCTTAAAGTGCTTGTGAAAAGATAGAAGGTGGCTCTTGTTTACCCCTGCGGCAGACTATCGGAAAGAATAAGAATAGACAAGAAAGCAGAACATAAATCAATAGTGAACAATGAGTCTTTCACCAGCATTGGTGTTCGAATAGTAACTTGATTAGGTACAACAGCATTTATAGATGGATGTCCTGTCTGTATCGTTATGTGCCTTTATCAGGCTTTTTGAGAGGCAGAATGGTGGGTGCTTACTGTGGGTACCCATATCTTTTACTTTTACAGAGCAGCAATTATCTGACCGAAACCCACTTACGCCTGGGGAGGTGATAGGTATTGTGATTTGGGAGTGAGTTTAGTCATTGGCTTCAATGTGCTGTTGACTGTTTCTGCTGTTGAAAAACAGAAGTCACTAAATCGTTGAAACCATGAGGAGGATGGGACTTGATCCTCAATACCTGACATTGTGGTAGATGACAGATTCATAGTATCATTAATGTTCTAGGACAATCATTTTTGAATAACATTTCCATGTTCTTTAGGCACATTCAGATAAACACCATCACTTCTACAAACTACAGTACAGTTCAATTTACGCAGAATGATCTAATCTGCAAGTTTTTAGGTGATATGGAACTCAGGAGAAAGGCGCACTGCTCAGTTATTGGACCCAGTGAAATAGATACAGAATCGGTAATGGGGTGAGGAACATGTATGTTAACAATGGCAAATGCATCAATTATTTTGCTCTAGGAGAGGAAGAGGAAGAAATGCAGATGTTTTGTCAGGGCTGATCAACTAGCACCAGTATCAAAAATCATGAAGTGATCTTTTCATTAATAACACATCATATGCACCGCCATTTCTGATCTACAGGATTCAGAACATGTGCAAAACAGTCTGCTCCCCCATGACAGTCTAAACATGTTAGATATTGATTCTGAGGGGAAGAGAAAAATCAGATAGTTTAGGTTGATCAGGCGAGTCTTTGATTGTGCATGGGTAATCTCACTTCCAGTAATCTAGCTGAAGAAACTCAGGAGTTCCTTTGTGGCGCATACTTCCCCTTTCCTGCCCTTTTTTAACCGCATCTCTGCGGCGGCTTTTCCCACTGTGTGCGGCAATTTACGAAAAGCTGCGTTACATGACGAGCTCAGCTCGTCATCCGCACGCGACCACCGTGGCTGATGAAGAGCTGAGCTCGTCATCAGCAGCGAAGGGGTTAATTCCTCTCTTGCCCTCTGTTTTTGAGCACTCTTAGCAATTAATGCTTTCAGCAACTTCAAGAAAGTCCATTCGCAAAAACTGCAGCCCTCCCAGTAGGACAACTTTGCGGGCAGTAGCGCCGTCACCAATCACTGTGTGTGTCTGGAATTTGATGGAATAGGCTTTCCTTACCTTGCTGAAAGCATTCATTCTTTAAGTGTGATCCATGTTTTCTGAAGATGCATTGAAAAGGATCTCGTTTAGGTCTACTATTTACAGTGTCCACGTATTCCGAGATTATTTTTTAAGACAAATTGTGTCCCTAACCATTTTTGTCCCTGTGATTGCCTTGAAAATGATTACCAGTGTCGAAATGTCAACAACATAACACATTGACTCAATCTGGGTTGATTGAATGAGGAATGTAGTATTATGATTGATGGTAACATATGCTGCTGAATTTCAAGATTGTTGCCCCTTGTTTCTGTACATAAACATATGTACTCCTATTTACACGGTCTTGTTCACAGTGTGATTGATCACTTTGGTCACTGATAACATTTTGCATTTAATTGATTCTTTTGTATATTAAATAATTGTACTTGTAGGTTGGCTTTATGTATGTTTTAAGCCACATTAATTGTGATGAGCCTAATTCCATTATCCTTGTGTTAAATACGACCATAGCGAACTATTGTTGCATCTATATGAAGTTACCAGGGTTCCTAGTGGGAATACAGAATTTACCTTGCCGGTTCGTACAAATCATTTTCCCAGGGTTAGTGTATTGTTACAAGTTGAAGACGGCATGTAAATTATTTATTTATTTATTTTGTGTACTTGTAAAGCGCAGTCCTGTCACCCAAAGGGCATCCTGGCGCTTTGAACTTCAGCGGTTGCACTTTTCGCTACTTAAACAATTTTAGGAAACAAATGCGTTTTTAACGCTTTCCTGAACGGAAAGTAGTCCCTGTGGCTTCTCAAAGAGAGTGGCAGGGAATTCCAAAGTTTGGCCGCTGCAACACTAAATGAGCGGCCACCCATCCTAACTCTCTTAAACCTCGGGACTACCAGCAAATGCGCCGAAGAGGAACGGAGAAGTCGCGGGGCAGAATACCAGGTGAACATATTCTGCAGAGGTACTGGGCCCAGTTGATGTACTGCCTTAAACACCATACACGCGGCTTTATACAGCACTCTCAGGTGTACCGGAAGCCAGTGTAGATCTCTCAAAGCTAGAGTAGAAGAGCTAGACCTAGGGCGGGAGAGAGCCAACTTGGCGGCCATATTCTGCACCCGTTGTAACTTCCCCACCAGATTTTTTGGGGCCTCTAGAAGTAGCGCATTACAATAGTCTAAACGACTTAGTATAGTACTGCGAACTACTTCTGGCCTAGCTTGGGCGGGGAGAAGGGGCAGAACTTTACGCACATGCAAATGTGTCATCACTGCTGTGTAAGTAGGTGAAGGGTCAGTCTTTCAGGTTGCTGTACATACACATGGTCTCTAGCTCTTCGTCCCACTGTTGGCTTTAGACTATTTCAGTAGCAGTCAGAATAAACATGCAACCACTCTTAACATGCATTTGAGTTTGGTGGGACAGGGAATAAGAACATATCAAGGGTGGTACATAGGCGTCATGTCCGCTCATTTCACTCTAGTGCTTGTTGCACTATTGTCAGGTGCACTACTGCTCACTTGAGTATTAGTGCCTGCACCCTCCCCTTATTCCCATTGGCTGGTGCTGCACGTTTTCTGGATCCAAACAGTGGTGCTCCCTTGGCAACTCCTGTTGGAATTAGAAAGCTTAGAACATTTAATTTTAAATAAACCGGGGTGTGATCCTATTAGGGCTCATGGGGGAGGGATCAAAAATATTAAACCTAACAAGAGAAAGATGCCCTCAATTGCCATAAATGAAGCTTAAATATAATGCACAGTAATTAAAATTGGTG
The DNA here is from genome assembly GCF_964263255.1 of Lissotriton vulgaris. NCBI lineage: Eukaryota > Metazoa > Chordata > Amphibia > Caudata > Salamandridae > Lissotriton > Lissotriton vulgaris. Next base: position 1,526,247,017 of record NC_141687.1, on the reverse strand, counting down.
TGCATGCTAAGAGAATGGAACATTTCTAAGAGAATTCTCATGCTCCATTCAGAACCGTGAGGTAACTGAAAAGGAGAGGACTGCTTAAATAACGAATGCCAGCCCCTGTCAGATCTTTCTTTTAGTGTTTCATCCGGGAACACCCAAAAACTCTTTCTCACCCCTCTTCCTTCCCTTCATTCTTCCTTTTTCCACAAAGTGAGTGCAACTCATAAACTTTCAGTGAAACTAGCCATTTGGATCAATTTATTTCAATGGGTTCTGATTCTCTTTTCAGCGCCACGTAATCTACATAAATACATTGGCTCACATGTTCATTATTTTTAGGACCATGCTAGGTATGTACTTTAATTTTTTTTTTAATCTGGAGATTAACACAACAACTTACGTAAAATATTGATCATTCTATTTTGTATTGTATGTAGTGTCCATACTTAAATAGGCTAACGCCCTGAGGATGGTCAACTCGACGCCAGAGGCCGCAGAGTTGGCGTCTGACGAAGCACAATCGGCGCAGACACGTGTCGTTTCGATGCTGTGTTGATGCTGGGTTCTGGATTCTTCTATACTGGACTCTGGAGAGGGTTCGGCGCCGCTCTCCCGCCCGGCCTCGCCAGAGCTAGTGCTACCAGTGCCCCCCTTGGAATTTGTGGAGCCTCCTCAGGAGCTCCCAGATCCGGCAGGCTGTTCGCCTCCCCAGGATCCTCGTCGGGATCCTCATTCTTCCATGGGGCTCCCTTCCGTGGGGCATTGGGCGCACCTTCAGTGTTTTGGGAGGGTCAGCCTATAACCCTCCCCCACTGATGAGTTGTTTTCCCCTCCGCATAGGGCTACAGAGGCTGTAGTGGCTTTTTTGAGCGTGGTCTCTTCAGCTACCTGCATTTTTAATATGAAAACCCCCACTACCCCCTTGTCGGTGGACCCCTTGCTGGAGGTCCCCCACCGTGGGTCCGGCAATGTGGAGCCGCTTTTGCCTTTTGAGGCATCCCTCTATGATGCCCTCTTGGGTACCTGGGTCCGACCTGCTTCAGGGGATCCGGTGGCACGTTCAGTTCTGCACCGTCACCACCCAGCTCCAAATGATCCGGTCTGTCTTTTTGTGCACCCAGATGCGCAAGGGTTTGTGCTGCATACTGCCTTTCCTTCTCTGCCCCCTCTAACGCTTCCTCCCCCTCGGGAGTCCAGGTGGCTTGAATCCAGGGGTAGAAACGTCTTTGCATCCACTAGTGCAGCCCTTCAGTCTTTTAATAAAGTGTTTGTTTTGGCTCGGGCAACTTCTGCCCTGTGGGACTCTGCAGAGTCTTTGCTTACTGCCACCTCCGAAGGTGCTCGCGCTGATCTTCATTCCATTCGGAATGGCTTTGACATGGCCGAATTTACAATCCGTTCAGCCTTCGATACTGCGGATTCTTTGCGCCGAGCCATGGCGAGTTCTGTTGCCTTAAGGCACCACGCTTGGTTGAGAGACAGTGTCTTCCCTGAAAATATCCGGGAACGTCTGGTGGATTTACCCTTTGATGGGGTTTTGCTCTGTGATGCTCATGCCGAGTCGGCGGTTCACCGGCTGCTGGCGGGCTTTCGTCCTCCCACTTAGGTCCCTTGAGGCCTGTCTTCTATGGTACTTTTTCATTTTCGCATCCGCTAGATGCGTTTTGTGTTTAACATAGGCAGTGAGCCTTACATGTGTTCTGTGTTTCACATGAGCAGTGAGCTTTACATTCTCCTTTTATGTGGTCAAGGGTGTTTACCCTTTTATTAACATCTCTTGGATGCATTTTGAATTCAGTTGCCTGTTGGCCTTTGGGGCCGTGTTTCACAGGTTGTTGTGTCCTCTGCTTGTGGCTTTCAGACGGTAGTTCAGCTCGGTAACGTCATTACGGGCCGAAACTCTGTTCATGGGTTTGGTTCGTTCCTGCATGTTTTTTTGATCTGTCTATTGCCCTAAGAGGCGTCCCCTCCCCCCCCCGTTGTCCGGGCTATACATACTCCCATGTGGGGTACTTGTACGCTATTATATAGCCTTGCTTCACTCACCTGGGCCTGGTGATATTGTGGGCTCCAGGCACCAATTGAATGTCCATTGTACGGTGTTCTATGTTTTTCCTGATGCCATCTGCTTTTGGCATGGTTATCCATCTCTTTTTAGAGGTTTCATGGTCTCCTCTTCGTAAACGGCTCCTAACTGCTCTTCAATGTGCTGGGTATGGTCCTGCATATACATTGTCTACATGCTGGTTGCCTTGGTTTCCTCTTCCTACCTTGCCACTTCTTGTCATGGTTGCGCAGTTTGGACCAATAGCTCCATGTGTAGGGGAGCCCTTTTTTAGGTGATTGCAAGTTCCCATAGGGTCCTCCTTGCTTTCACTTCCTAGGGTGATTTTTCAATTGTCATATGCCCCTTTTTTGGTGTTCGACACTATCCGTGTCTTTTGAAGTGTTGGTGTTGGATTCAAGGATCCTTCCGCCATTAGTTCACTGGGCGTTTTTTGGCCTCTCCCTTCGGAGTGGCCTACTCTTGTTAGAACTACGCCTGTGGGACAGTTCTTCTGATGGAAGTGGTCTTTCATTACTGTAGACAAGTCTATATGGAGGTTGTTCCTCCGTCTGGCTTCGTGCTGCCCGGTCGGGCACCCTTCTGTTCCTGTGTAAGCCGCTTAAGGTCTCTATTGCCGTTTGCCGGATGCATATTCGACCTGCTTTAGCGGGTTAAGGGTTGATGGTTTTGCCCCTCTTACCCTTTAGGTTTGGGTATGCGCTTGGCAGGCTTCTTGTCCTGCTGGCTATCTCCCATGCATTGCTCAGGTTCTGGCTTGCCTTTTGGCTCTTGCCACCGGCACTTTCGGGCCCCCTTTTTATAACTGGTCTGTTAGGCGCTGGTTGCATCTCTTCAAGTTCGTTCCAAGCGTGGGTTAATGCACTTTCGTACGCCATTTTGCGGTGAGGATCTCTCTCTCTCTCTTTCTCTTTCTCTCTCTCTTTCTCTCTCTCTCTATCTCTCTCTCTCTCTCTTCTGGGGATTATACCGTTCTACCTGTCATTTTATACTGGTTCTGTATGGCGCCATTCTGGCATGTTGTCGGATATCTTATCCTGTGATTTCTGCTCTTTGAGCTGCTGGGGTTGCTGTCGGACTGTTCTGCCGCAGTTTTTTCCACTTTCTCCATCACCTTGTTGACGGATCGCATGCCTGGCGCTTTCTGTTGTCCTGTCGCAGACCCGCCCCCGTTTTGGGGTATGGCTATGGTATCTATTCTAAGTTAAGGAATCTGCGGCTAGATGTCTCTATCAGATGTACGAGTTAATTCCCTTCGATAACGATGTATCTGGTAGAGACGTTGTCTAGCCGCAGATTCCTTAACGCCCACCCAGCCTCCCCGTTCTGCGAGGACCTTTCTGGTGTTGTTCTCCACTGGCAACTTCAGTTGCCATAGGGGTTTATCTTCAGGGGGATCCGGGTTTGCACTCCCCTGGGTGCTTACATATACACTTAACCTCTGCTGAGAGACTTCTTTTCTGTTATATGGTACTTTTGATTCACAGGAAGGTTTGATTTCCTCTCCTGTTCCCCTCCCTTCAGTCTGCTCTACTGCCTCGGGGTCCTGGTCTCCTCGTGGTCATCCTCTTTGGGTCAGTTGTGCTCTGTTTCCTATCTCTGTTTTTACAGGGAACAGGCGGGTCTTCTCTTTCTTTCCTACAGTGGACTGTTCTTTCTGTGTTCCGTTCTTACTGGACGGCACAATTCCACATGGCACCAGCAGTCTATTTCTGTCTATTGTATGTTCTTCCCTTGTTGCACTCGGGCAGGGGGCCCCACTTAACCTGTGGGGCTCTTTCTCACAGCCTCCACTTGTATGTGTAGGCGGTGTCTATTCTGTCTTTAGGATAGTGTCTCACACCATCTCCCTTCTTTAAACATGGGATTTTCATTCCTCGCACACTGTTCCCATACTTCAGTTTTTTAGTTGGTGGCTCCGCGTTGTGCCGCAGAAAAGTTTCTCTGAAGAAAACTGACGTCAGCGCGGACTAATATGACCTCGCTGACTTCCCGTACGAGGACAACGTCAGGGCGTCCCCCGGGACGCAGAGGTGATGCTGCAAAAAAATTATGTAAGTAACTCGTACATTGTCAACTGCCTCCCTTGCAATTGAATCACTTCTGGTCGTAGCGGGTGAGGCTTGCAGAGAAGCCAGAATGGCTAAAACGGTGTGCCTCTTTCAAGACATTCACCCATAGAGTCATAGTAGGGATCTATGTAACCCTTATTTCCCACTCCTGAGCACCGTGCTGTTATAAACTTCACTCATGCTTTTAGATCCTTGTTCCCTAGTTTCCACCCATACGTCCCCAGCAGGTTTCATCCTGCCAAAAATACCCAGACGACAAATCTTAAATTTAAATAACGAAAAATCATACAGTGTGGACAATAAACACAGTCAGACTCATTTCAAATTTGAATCACACTGGCCTGATCAACAACTAACTATAATATAGACCGTTTTTGGCTGAGCAAGTGACTTTATTATGTGACGCCTTGATAGACAAAATATAAAGTGCCTCAAAGTCCGAGATTGGCACTTGCTGTGGGCATTGTTAGCCTTATCAAGAAAGCATGTCTGCGGCTGTAATAGTTGCTTAAAAGGTGTAAGGGCAGGCCCCTCCTTAACACTGCCAAACCTGATGCTCTGGAACACTCTTAAAACAACCCTTAATGCTGTTCCAAATAACCTCAGATTCAGATAACCATTAAAAAGCTAACTATTTAGTCAAACCTTTTAATAGAATGTGGCAATACAAGTTGATTCCAGAGACTGAACCCTTCGTAGTTAGAACACAAAGAACAAACTAGCCTCTCCCTTGCCCCTCTTTTTCCATTGCTTCCATTGCAAAACCCTTTGTTTTCTATACCTTCTCTGCCTTTCCTACCTAGCATAAGCTGAATACTAAGGATCCCTAATACATCATTGTGTGCAGACTGGATGCATACTGCCACAGAATGTATTGGCAGCCATAAGCATTCCAGTGTTACAGCTCCTCCCCTCCTAACTGCCTTTGTTTCAACTTTCAAATAATTTCCCTAGAGAATAGCCGGGGATGCTTGTCAGCATCCTTTTGCTTCATAGAGGAAAAAGCAGTATTGTCAGAAAAAAATCCCAATTATTTAAGGCATGTGCCATGGCATATTTTCCCTTCTACATGCATGTTATGAGTGACTGATTCCAGAGTGCATGCAGCTGAGAGCGCAGAGATGTTTGTATTTGCAGAACAGCACACTAAACAGACAATCTGATTGTTTCACCGGAGTCATTGCTGATGAGCGGAGTGTGAGGTTATGCATTAGGAGGAGGGGAATGTAGATCAAAACACAACACAAGAAAAATCAAGAAATAGCTAATGCATGGCGAAGTTTCATGATAACCAGGGTTAAAAAAAACAGCAAATAGCAGTAGGAATCAACAGTTGCACCACCCTGATGTATACACAAACAGTCAAGGCAAAACCTTATTTGCTATAGTTGCCCACCTCTTAGGTCCACTGCTAGAGAACCCTAATCATACAAACAAGATTAAAGAACAGAGAGGCAACAATTTAGAATACGGTAGACAAATAAATTCTTGTTCAAAAACAGTTTTCATATATGTTGACAAAAGAAGTGACGGTCCTTCAAGTTGTTCTTCAAATATATATTTATTGTAGTCTTCAAATTATATCTTAACAGAAATGACAGCCAACGTGTTTCGCCCAGAAATTGGGCTTCCTCAGGGCAAAGAAATAATTGAACATCAACGACACTGCAAAGTGTTCTCCTACAGGTGGCGGACTCAAAGACGTAGATGGCGAATTAAAGCTGTCAGTAGTGTAGTCCCCACGCTTTCTATTTAGGTATAAAATGTCCAGTGTGTACGGAACACGGAAACGGTCTTGACGTCGTAGTGAGATTTCCAATTGAAGCTAACTCAAAAACGTATACTAGTCGAGTCTCAGTAAATAGTGTACTAGATTCGGGTAGACACTGTGATATGTGTCACTGGATGTAATAAATTATGAGGCAGATTAATGTGACGCCATCCAGCTCTCGGTCCGATGTCTCCGTACGTGTTGGTTTTGCAAAAACGCTGTGTTTCATGATAACCTTTTGGTCTCAGGATGTCAAGAAAAGTGAAAAGGTATACTTTTTGATTAATACAATTGATATTACATCTAGATCGTATGTACTTTTATATAAATGGCAGATGTTGGTGATGAAGCAGGAGGAATATTTTCCATATTTTTATGTGTTTGTTTCTATCTTGATTCTACTAGAAAATACATTTGATATTTGAAGCTGTTGCATATTTGAGTCTTTAGATGGACTACCTGAGAAGAAACCACTTAACTGGTGAACCCTTTGCCTTTGTTATGTCTAAAAAATATTGTACGGTCTGACCCTGGTAGACTCCAATAAAGACTGCATTGTAAAGTGCATATCCTTAACACTATGTTCCAGTTCTCTTCTGAAGGCGCGTCACAGATAGAAAAAAACGATAGCATGAAATAGTTGTTTATACTGGGTCTCCGTCCTTGTCGAGTGTTGAACATTCTGCTAAATGGTGGTGTTGGACAATAATTGTTTTGTGCCATGTCCAGAATATGTAATGTAATAACTAGATCCTTGCTCACATTACACGTTGCATTATTGAACAGATCAATCAGTATCATGAGGGTTGCACGAGCAAAGTTGCGAGAGATTGGGCCAGAAGATATGAACATGGAAGAATATAAGGTGAGCCTCCTACCATTTCTTTCCTTAGGAATTATTTGTCGATAAAGTTAACGCTCTGTAATGTAGACTATAAAAAAAATAAGGAGAATGTTAAGTAAGCCATAATATTGGCAATTGTGTTATGCTGCTATTAGCTGCTTGCCAATGTAGCACATACTTTACTGAGTCATTCCGTGGAAGAATGTTCATTTCATTGTGTTATCTGTCTCTGCTTGTTGTGGATAAAATATCTTCATACAGACTGTTTTTCTCTGGTTTCTATTTGAGATATTTAAATTTGATTTGTAAGTGTATTTATAAAGTGCACTGTCACCCGTGGAGTTATAGTGGTGCGGTGCAGGTGTGTGTGACTAGACTGCCTAGGGCAGGGAGGATTAGACAAAGAGGCCTGTATTCAGCTTCTTGCAGAATTCACAAAGAGAATAGAAGGTTTTGATGTGTAGGTGTATAGAAAAAATATCAAACCAAAAGGTATACATCATTGGCTGCATAAATGTTTGCGTAACATGGCTCAAAATCTTTCCTATCTAAGATATATTGACTCATTGTCCCATCAGTTATTCTCGAAACCGGTGTGTGCACTAGAATGCAACTTTTTTAATGCATAGACGGTACTCTAACTCCTTTATTGTGTTGGCATTTTGTGCACTAAATATAAACAATTTCATTTGAGGAGTTGGAGAACATTGGATTCAACTGTTTCAAGTCTTGTGTTTGGTTCGTGCTTCCTATTTAACACAATCTTCGAGATTTATTAGTGATAAATACTGCAAATAAATTGACAATCCTATTAATTAACGTTGAACATTATCAAACTGAAAGGTTATTCAAAAACTGTTCTTACACATCTAAGCAGACAGATATAAAATACATTGGAAACTGGGGACTTGTAGATTAAAATGTCTGACATTTAATTTTCTATTACTTTTCTTCGTTATAGTACAGTTTCATGTTTCTGTGAGAGAACCAGTACAACGTTTTAAAATACATTTGCCTAATTACCAGTCTTATCAAACACAAGTAATCTCTGTTGTTTTTTTCTCTCCATCTAAGCAGAAGTGGCATGAAGACTACAGCCTGTTTCGGAAAGTGTCAGTTTATCTTCTCACTGGCCTAGAACTCTACCAGAATGGAAAGTATGTGAACCCAAAGCCTCTTTTAAATGTATATATATATTTGTTTATTCAGAAAAGGCTGATTGCATATTGAGCACTTCTGCCGATGGTCTAGAAAAATTGCTTTCGCTACTTTAGCAAGCACGTTTCTCTAATTAGTGTAATGCCATTGGAAAAGTCTTTCAGAGTTTTAGTTAAATAATGTTCTCTTGTTTCCTTAAGTGTTCAGTTGTGTTTCTGTTTGTTCCTGCCAGGTTATGTCACGCTGAGTCTACCTTCAAATATTCCATTCATTTTCTCAACGATTAAGACTGTCTTTGTTGTTTGTCTTTTTCCTTTAACATTTGTTGACACCCTCTCAAGAGACCCCATATATCCGAAGGTCCTACTCGCTTAACCTAATGTAATCCCCTCACTCTTTTTGTAACCCCTGCCAGTATCTCTCTTGCAACTCTTTCATCTATCTATTCTAGAGTTCTCCTATTTTTATTCTGTAACAAGTTTATTAAACATGTCCATTTACATATTTTGCCAACACATTAAACAAGACAAACGTTTTAAACTATCTTTTAAAACACATCCTGGACACACTTTTGCAAACAAACAATTCTATATTAAAAGCTACTACAAATCTTTCCAGTGAAAATAACAAAGTAAAAGTGTCATGTATGTGACAAATTCCCAAATTGCATGCAACTGGATGAAGATGTTTTCTTTTTTGGAGTTTGTTTGACTTGCACACTCCACCATTAATCATCTACCCATTTTTTGTAACTGGTAGACTCATTTGTGTGTTCAGTTAAAAGTTTGTCAGATATGGGTCAGAGTGCAACTTTTTTTTCCCCGCAAAAGATATTTTTTTAACTTAAGTCCATTACTTTCTCCTTTTCAGGTGTCTTAGATCACACACAGTTCTTAAATCTTGGTGTTCCCCCTTTTAAATTAATAGAATTAATAACTGGTGTTTGGAGTAGGACAAAGTGGTTCTTATCCCATATGTCAAAAATAAATTTATAGTTTCCCCCAAAAGCTTCAACAAACAGATGTGCCCAATCTTAGGTCTTATTTATGATTTGGAGTTATTCAAAATTGCAAATTATACATCCTTTATTTTTCATTTCTAAGAGCCCCAAGCATATGTGTAACAAGTATTGGTAAAGTACTGCCTAGACATTTTCCCTGTAAAGGGAACAATTCAGAGTTAACTGTTTAGCGTCCTTCGAGGGGTAGTTATGCAATTTCAGTGGTAACTATTGTACTCGTGTAAAACCTTTCCTAATGGGGTAACTGAAAGATCCCATGAAAATTGTTGAGGTGAAGTTACCCTGCCATAACAAGTCCAAGCTGTCTAAACAATGTTTCCCAATTACTGTTTCATGTTAGGGAGCAATAAAAACTAAGCCCACGCAATGATAGTTTACCACTATCCATAGATGGTCTTTCCCTGACTGCTATTTTGAGGTCACCGTTTTCCATCCAAATACCACTACCTGCATTTTACTCATGTTTACATACATTTAATTTATATTTACACTTGGAGTACTTTTGTCATAGTAAACGTCAATATGGCCTGATGAGCATTGAAATTCTTTTGGTAGGTGGTTTAGGATAACAAAATCATCTGCACAGAGAAGTACGTTCACATGAGCAGTTAAAATATTTTGTGAAAAATTCCTCGTGGATGATAGGTATTTATAGAAGTCCTCTAAATACAAGAAGATTAACAGGAGTGTTAACATGCACCACATTTCAGTCCATTTTGAATATATAGCTCCTTTGAAAATGAACAATTGATCCCTGACGGAAATAAGGCATGATGCTGTTTGGTAGTATCAGAAGTAATGCGTTAGGCCTGGCACTGTTACTCAAAAATACTTAACATTTGCAGAGAGCAACAGGTCAGAGGTATAATTACAAGGCATGATATTCTTAGAGACATGCACATCCTCAGTAAATCTTCTGGGCAATTTTATGTTTTTTTTAATGTGTTATTGTCAGCGTACAGAACCTTCTCCCAGATTGACCACATAAATACTTGCTCCTGCTTCCATTGAGGTTTCTGATATTTGCCAAACGGGTGGTTTGAAAAAGCCATGATTCAATTCAATGCATTTTAGCACAAATGCAAGAGTTATGTTACAATTCCACTCTGCTTTAGATAACACCCGTTCAGCAGCATTAAGAGTAACCTTCAGGAGGATGTTGGTATGCAGTGCATTGATTTCAAGTGCTACCAGTATATCTTGAGTGGGATCGGTTACTACTTCTTTGAGGAAATTAAGGATATTAGTACTGCCCTGTAAGTAGGATTTTGACTCTGAATTGATTCAAGCAAAAAAAAATCTGTATTGGTGAAAAGGCCAGCTCCACCCTTGAGCACTTCAAACAAAGTAGATTCACTGTGTGATCACTTGGTCTGTCAACACCCACTAGGCAGGATCCATAACAACTTTGCCCCTTTCCAGGTATCACCAGGGGGTTGCCCCAGTAACAGGCACCCCAGCCCTTTGGGATTGGAGTAGGTGGCCCAGCTGACAACTTCCAGGCTCACCTTGAACCCTCACACCCCCCCAGCAGAATCCTCCAAGCTTATTTAGGTGACACACAACCAGCCAGTGAGAGACAGGATCACTCATTTTCTATAGGGGTGGCAAGCCATAACATCCAACAGGTGGGTCCTGCAAATATGCCAGTGGGGCCGTGCCTTGCCATTCGTTCCTTTTTGTCCAGCCACCTACCTCAGAACAGCTTGTGGAGGACAGTTTTCAAATCTGCTGCGGGATTTTTAGGCTCTTTTGGGGGAAAGGATCCATAGAGATCAGAACTGAGTGTTACTACTTTTATTTCCTAGTGCTGAATAAAGGTAGGTGCCTTTGTCCTAATTTTGATCTTTGATGCATGAATTTCTTCCTGCAGATGAACAAATTCAAGTTTCTCATGCTAACCCAGGTTCTATCTGTCTTGTAACCAGGAGACTAGATGGATGCTTATTTCTATATCCCTGTCCTGCAGATCCATAGGTGCCACCTGTGGTTGAAGGTTGGTCACAAGCATTTTCTGATTCCTGTGCTCCCTTTTCACCTCACCTTTACCCCCACCAGTTTTCATGAAAGTGATGGAGTTGTTCACAGCGTAACTTTGGAGGTTGGGGGTGTGAGACTTCCCCTATGTCAACTGTCTGTTGAAGGCAGATTCTCCTCAGTCGGTCATGGGCCACTTCCAGACGATGGCAAACTTCCTTATATGGCTGGGGATAACAGTCAATGTGCCAAAGTCACACCATACTCCTTCACTGAGGCTCCCTTTCATTGGAGCCATCCTGGATGATCACTTTCATGCCTTTTCCCCAGGACCAACACGCCCAGGACATTCAGGCTATGATCCTGATATTTCATCCTCAGTCTTGGGTCTCCGTGAGGATGGCTTTGAGGCATCTTGGAACACAGGCATCTTGCATTCTGCTTGTCGACCATGTCTGGCAGCACAGTCTGGCTCTGCAGTTCAATTTGAAGTCTCGGCCCAGCACCAGAAGAGCCTGTCTGATTTCCTCTACGTTTTGGAGATTACAAAAGATCTGTGGCGGTGGCTGCTTGCTTGACAACAAATCGACCAGCGGCAGATACCTCTCTCTACCCAGCCCTGAGCTAAAGGTAAAAAAGTGAGCGTCCATGCTGGGTTGGTGAGGTCATCTGGTAGAGGTGGAGACCAGCCTCCTATCAACCTTCTGGAGTTGCGGGCCATTTACTTGCCGTTTAAGGCCATCCCACTGTCCATGAATGGAAGACTGGTTCAAGTCCTCACGGACAACAACACTGTTAAGTGATATTACTTCATGCAAGGTGGAATGGGATCATGGTCCATGTGACAGGGAGCTCTCTGCCTCTGGGTGTGGATGAATTTTCAGGGCTTCTCCCACATCTTACATCAACTGGCTGGGTCTTTAAACATAAGGAAGAACAACCTTAGCCAGCTATTGTGGATCACAAATGCAGCTCCACCGAAGGTGGTGCCGGGTGTCTTCCAGCACTAAGGGAGAGCCCTGGCTCGATCTCTTTGCCACCTCTGAGAATGCACTGTGTCAACATTTTTGCCAGGCTGTTGGAAGTGTTGTTGTTACTTTTATGCTAGGCCTAGCTAGAAACTTGCAGTGGGCGATGTTGTCCTGTTTCGCCTTTTTTGCAGTTGCCGGATCAGCCCTCTTTGTTCAATTCACTTGTGATGAGATTTCTTAATGGTTTGCAACACATACTTTTCCCAGACCCCTTTGTGATGCTACCGTGGGAATTTGCTTCTCACCCTTTGAGTCTATTCATAGTTTTCTGCTGTGCCTCCTAACCCTGAAAAGGTTTTTTTTTTTCTTCTTCAGGGTCCCATCGGCTCATCGGATGAGTGAACTTCAGGCACTCAGTTCAGCTGCCTTACACAGATGTTTTTGCAGATAAACTGGTTTCTGAAAGAGGCTATTAGATATAGATTCCTTACCTTAGATTTATCCCCAGGACTGGATCCAGAGAATGTTTTCTCAGCAGTACCCCTGCGCGTCAGTAGGTGGCGTTGGTCGACTCCACGTTCGTCTTTGGCGTTGTGATCGCCGGAATGACGTTGCAGTATCTACTTGTACACCGCCCCTGACTTTGGTTCTTTCTTTTTCCGCGCCAGCCAGGGCAGATCCGGAGAGAGCGGTACCCTTGGTCTTTTTTTGACTAACACTTTTTCGACTTTTTTCTAAGTCTTTTTGGAGTAGTTAGACTCCTGGTACACGTAGAGATGTCCCATCGTCGGACCGGTTTCAAGCCATGTGAGTCCTGTCACAAGTTTGTCGGTCACTGACCTGCACCTCATGTGCCTCCGGTGCCTGGACCGCGCCCATGACCTGATGTCGTGCTCTGACTGTTTGGTCATGAACCCGAAGTCTTTGCGGGAGCAGTTCCGAAAGCTTCTGGAGGCCCGGCAGTCAGCTCCGTGCCGCTCGAGGTCCCTGTGGAGAGGGAGGTCGCGGGACTGGTCGCATAGTCACCACCATCATTCCTCCTCGAAATCTTCATCATCGACTAAGTCAAAGCACAATAAGAAGGCGAAGAAGCACCGTCATTCTTCGCCTTCTTGTCGGCCGGCGGGGCGCGGAAGGTCGTCCTCTTTTGGCTCCGCCCACGGAGCCTAATGGGACAGCTCTGAGCTACCCTCCCTTGCCGGGAGCCGGGGTGTCCCCTGCCCAGCTTTGTGCATTTTACGTTGCCCTCCACTCCATCTTTGGGCAGCCCGACTCTGCCGGCGTGCCTTCAGGCTCAGCTAGGGGCTCTAGCCCTTCGATGCCAGCGGTTCCAGCCTCAGTGCCGCAGTGCCCCCAGGGATCCAGATTGGTGCCGATCGACCTCATGACACCTCGATGCCTCCACCACCTCAGACGCCGGTTATTTCCACGGCCGGCGTCGAGCCCGGCCTCCCCCAAGACTTGGACATGGAGCCGGACCGGCTTCAACAGACGCCAGTAACGTCGTCCGGACTGATACTGTTGTACCACTGTTCACCCTGGCGTTCCTCATCTTCCTGAGTGGCAGCTAGAGGAGGGTGAGGAGTACTGGAAGGGGTCTGTTGCCCCTCTGGCAGACCAGCTTGAAGAGCCAGACTGTGTAGAGAAGTTTGGGAGGCCAGTGGTCTGGATATCTCCCCAGACCTTGGTATGCTTTCTGCGCCTACAGTAGCCACGGAGGAGGGAGCCTCCTACGCTGTGAAGTTGCGTAGGACGGCTGAGGCCTTGGGCCTTGAGCTTCCTACGGTGGCAGTCAGGACTAACCTCCTGACTGATGTGCTTCAGCCGGAAACAGCCTCTTCAGAACCTCTGCTGCTGTTTAGTAAGGCCTTCACAGACATCCTTCTGGGCACTTGTCCAAGCCCAGCACAGGGGCTCCATGGATAAGATGGTTGCCCGACACCACTGCCCTGCACCGGACAACCCAATTTTCCTCTCCCAACACCCTACCCCCGAGAGCTTGGTGGTCCAATTCTCAGCGTCCAAAGGCGCTTTCCCTACTGCTCCCCCCTATAGGGAATCCAAGAAGGTGGAACATCTTGGGATTCCAAGAAGCTGGAACATCTTAGGAAGATGTTTTCATCCGTCAGCTTAGGACTGTGGTCAGTGGACACCGCATGTCCCTGGGTCCGTTACACCCACTCTGTGTGGAACACGGTTGCGCAAGTGCTACCACAGTGATCGGAGGAGGCCCAGGCCGTACTCTCCCGTGCGATCGCAAAGGGTAAAGATGCAGCAGATGGTCTAATCAGGACAACACAATCGAAACGCGTCTACGCCTTGATACACAATCTGTGTTGGTGGCTGGTACCATCGATATTCAATGATTGTCAAGATATCGGGTTCCAGTCCTAAAGTTTAATATACACAGATAGGATTTTCTTGATTACTAAGTGCATTGTCTTGTTCTACTCATCTTTTTTTATGTTATTTGCTTGATTTGTTGATTTTGTACTTGGTGCCAAGTTTTCCTGCTTCATGTTGCTAAAACATTGGTGCTTTACTATAGGCACATGAAATATGTGATTTGATTCCTTGTGATTACTGCTTTTAACCTTCATATATGGTTTAATGAGTTTAATGAAAAGATGTGTATAATTTCTACTACTGACGTATTTCTGATTTGCTGGCTTTGAGTTGACAACTAGACTCCTTTGTGTATGTTAGATTCTGTATTGAGGAGTTTGGTGGATGATTGTGATTGGTGTTCAATGTTAGGCAGACCAAAGGATGACTTGTCTTTTTACCTGTAAATAGAACCCTATTCCTTTGGTTGATAAGGGGTCCCTCTCTTTGCTTTCTGAAACCATTTTAAAGACTTTGTTTCTGACTTGTGCACCATCCACTAGATGACCACAGCTTATGGGAGTACTGCTTCACCGTCTATGCAGAGCATGTGCATCTACAGCCACACATGCTACCAACAGAATATGTTACACTGTAAGCATCTGTCCATAGCGTATAGTGCTGTAGATTCAAATGTGCCTGTCCATCTGTCTCCCCTGGAACCAGTGACTGCTTCAGATATTGTTCCACACTCTTGACCCATAATTCCTTGTACACTAGACAATGCCTTTTCACCATACTGCTCCTACTTACTGCTCCATCTGTACACTCATGCATTGTGCAAAAAGCAATCTGACAATGGAGCTGATGCCCACGCGCTTTGCTAGCTAAGCGGGGAGTCACACCATACCTCGTGACTCAAAAGACTTCTTCAAAGAAAAACAAGTTGCAAAAATCCAAGGCTGACACTAGACTGCAGGAGTATGCAGAACATGTGACTCTACGGCACTACAGGCTACAAACAGATGCTTGCAGAGTATGTAACATTCTTTCTAGTGGATTCTGCAACTTCAGCTTCCTCACTACCTCTCCCACCTCCATTCTAGAGATCGGCAAACTGGACATACCAAATTGCTAATTTGCTTTGCTTTGAAGTGCGAGGGTAAGTAGGCAGAAGAAACTGATGTTAACACACATTGGATAGCATTTATATGACGCCCAGTTCATCCCTTACTGAGTGAGGTTGGTGCAGAGCCACAAAGCCCTACCTACAGGCATACAGGAGTACTGCTATTGAGTTCTACAGTGATGCCTGGGGACTGTTCATAAGGTTAGTAGTTTGCCGTTAAAGGGTCCATCAGAAAGAGCATTACTGAAGGTAAGTAACTGGTTCGACAGCGCACTTGGGTGGCACGTATATGCGGTCACTTCTAGGCCAGAACAGCTCTGACATGGAGCCACCTACTGGTGCTCAGGGGCTATCCTGAAAAATCTTCATAGATCAGGTCTGGAGGCTGGGGATATGCTTAAGGGGAGGAGTCGGCATTTAGATAAATCTTCCACTAGAAAGAGATTTACCAAAGGTAAGTAACTTGTTCAAGTCCTAGTAGTCCTAGTAGTTTTAAGTTCTGATGAATCTGAAATATTATGAAGGTAGTGACATTTACCAAAGAAACTCCTTAAAATGGTTATTATTGTGTGCCGGCACACTCTGTATAAAGTTTTCCATATAATTGCCTGATGCAGTTCCTTTAGAGCATGTTTTAGATAGGATATGGACTCCTGTGAATGCAATATTTGCCAGTGTAAGCTGGCAAAATTCTGATCAGTGGTGATGCTGGAACAGCGGTAGGAATAAGCAAGACGGAAAATTCAGATTATAAAAGTAAAGTCCCTCCATGTATATTTATATGTCAATAGTCTCCACCCCCTGCCTCCTAACTGTGAATTACACCAATAGTGAGAACTCTGGGATACTGCCAAATTGTTATACCGTTATCCCACATAGAACTCTTGTGAGGTATTCACAACCCACTTCCTAGGCATCTCCTTAACTTTGGCGTTTCTTTGTTTAGGCAGCTTGTGAGATTTACTGACTTGAAATCATGTGTGTGTACTATTCCCCCCTTAGCTTTGATTTCTTCAGTATTATGGTAGTGTTTAAAATTGAAATAGATATCCCACCTTTCTCTGGTATAACTGGATGCATTTTACTGAATTCTTTGAAGAAGCCCTGGCTATCCTAATTTATATACTCTTTGATGATGCAAGAAGGCTGACCTCTCTTTGAAAGACGTCAAGGAACAGCCAGGCTAAAGCCTGCTTTGTGAGACTATCCTTCCCGTAAACAAGTCCATTAGGAGAACTACCACTTTTGTGGCTTTTTCAGGTGCCTACCTTCTCACCAGTGGCAGCCACCCCAATGGGTGCAGTACCTGTAGCAATTATTCAGCTTTTTTGTGGAAGAGGTATATCTACAGAACGTCAATAGCTGCAGCTCCAGTTCCAACTTCAAGGGATTCTGCAACCTCAATACAACTTTGATTTACCCCCCCGAAACCCTCCCCCCCCTTATGTTGGGGGACTCGCCAATTTTCTGAGCTGGTGGGAATCTAATCGACCACTATGAAGGGCTGTGTGCTTAGATTGTCTGCAAGGGTTTTGCTGTCCTATTTCTTGCCCATTCATCCGGAACAGGAATCCCTCTCAAAGTTCTGCTGTGCTGCATGAAAGAGCAATAGAAGCGGTGCCCATTGAGGAGAGCCATAGGGTTTGTATTCTCTTTACTTCTTGTTCCCCAAGGACAGCGGCCATCAGCCCCATTTTGAACTTGAGATCCTTGAACGTATTTGTTCTTGTGGATACATTCAAACTGCAATCCAAGTCAGGTAGTCAATCAATCTGAATGTTCAGGGTTAGATTGTGTCCCTGGATCTCCAAGATGCCAATTTCTATCTGCCAATGTTCTCAGCTCTTCTGTGTGGGGTCCCAACACTACACATTTTGACAGTACTCTTTGGACTGCTTCATGGGTCTTCTCCAAGGGGCTGGTTGACCTCAGCTACTTAGAAGTCAATTTATTTTTCTCCTGGGGGATTGGCTGCTGCTAGAGGGTTCCCCCACTCTTGTATTGGTCCATCTGGCCTTGTTTGATCGGCTGAGGTTCTTCATCAGCCAGAATAATTCCCTCCTCTTCCCAACTTGGCTGGCCTTTATTAGACTAATCCTAGACACCAAGCCCATGAGTGCTTTTCCTCTGTCTTGGATGATACCGAACATTCAAGATGAGATCCATTGTTTAGGACTGCCACTCCTGTTCCAGTTTTCAAGGGTTGCCACTTTTTGGGATTGATGCCACACACTCTGTGGCAGATGAGGTCTCTCCTACGAAATCTCTGTGATTTTAGCATTAGTAAAATATATTTACTGGTGGAGAGATCCTCCACTGAGGCCTTGCTGACCACAGTTGCTTTATGAATTAGTCCATCCTCTCAAAGGGTTGTCCCTTCTGTCATCCGTAGTCAAAGGCTACAGTTGTAATGGGCACCTGTTTGTTGGGTTTGGCCGCTCACATGGGTGAGATAATGGTGCATGTTTTTGTTTGCTGAAATTATTTAGAAAGTATAGATTTCTATTATGCTCTATTCCATAATCCTTGCTAAAAGAATTTTAGGTTTGTAGTTTTTATTAGCTCGCCTCTTTGTAAAACTATATGTCTTGGCTGTAAATGTTGAGGAGTTATTTTATGTATTTATGTGAAATGCGGTATAGTATGTTTTATTACGTAAAAGATTAATTGTTTGTATTGAACATGGCATGATATTTATGAAATTGTTGACATATAATCTATGTTTACTACTACTTAGAATGAAATATGTAACACCTAAGATAGTAATGGACTTAAGACAGAGTATCCACTGTTTTTTTCAGATGCCAGGAGGCTCTCACATACTTAGTTTATGCTTACCAGAGTAACAGCACCCTGCTTCAGCAGGGGCCAAGCCGAGGTGTGGAGCAGTCGTTCATTGCATTGTACAGAAGAAAGTGTCTTTTGGTAAGTGCTTGCTTCACTTCAAGCTCTCTCTATGCCGGTCAATACAAGAACTACACTTGCTTATACATAAGGTACCTGAAAAGAATGGATAGGATTTCTAGCAAACCTGATTCTATTTCTCTGACAAATAATTGCATTATTTATTAGCTCTGAAATAGCTTCTGAGTTCTACCTCTCTCTGCTTCATACAAGCACTTTGTGCTGCTTTGTGTAATAGACTTTAAACACCAATAAAGTGTTTCAAGGAGTCTTATGAAAGATGCTAGCTCAATATGTGCATGTTATTTCAGTGACTTTCGGAGCATACCCAGCTACACCATAATACATTTTGTGTAGTGGTGGGTGCATCTGCTCATTGTCCTGATGGTCATAGTGAAAACTGAATTGACCATTTTTCCTTCCACTAAATATTTGTTGTACCTGAACCTTTAGCTTTCACACAAGATGTCTTTATGAGCTTGGATTATCTAATCGGATTTACTTGACTTGAGCAATATTTTTTTTCCTTTGAGCCAGTGCTTTAGAGCAAGATACAGTTTTCCTCATTTTTATGTTATTATTTGTATATTTTTCTATGGGCCGCGTTACTATATTTCTCAAGTCATTGATACTATGATTGAAGGTAACAGTTTATTATTGATTTTGTCTAAGTTACACTTTTAAAGTTTCACCAGCACAGCACGTGCACTGCAATTGATATTGTTTACAATAAAGGGCTTGGAGCCCTCACATGGCTTACTATCCATTGGCTTCTTTGTCGCTCTTCTGTGCTGCCTCCTAATTGGCCTGCACATGCTTTGCATTACTTAGTTTTCTTTCTGTGGAGCATGGACCAAGCACAGATTGATTCAACTTAATAAGTGTCCGTCCGCTGATCACGCTGTGACTTGGGTACTATTTCTTTCACTGCCATCACCAAGCTCCAGTTCCTTTATCCCCAACCAGTACGATATATATGTTACTCTTTCACCCATTCGCACCTCCTGGTCTAAAACACATTTATTTGTAAACAAACCAGCTCTTGCAGAAGCGTTATACATTCTAATAAGCTCCTGCATCGGATCAAGTGCATCAGATGTTTATGTAGCTCATAACTTGAGATAATGGCTAAAATATTGTATTATAAATTAAATTTATGTAGCACTTACTTGCCCTGACCAAACTTTGAAGTGGTATAGGGCAATTAGGTGGCCATTTTCTGTACCAAATAATGGTACCCCACACAGTGCCACTCCACTCAGTGCTACACATTGCCACTTCATGCCTTTTGCTGCCATGCCACTCCACTCGCTGCCATGCTACTCCACTCATCGCTGCTATGCCACGTCACTCTACTCTGCCCCTTCACTCTGCTCTGCCCTATGCAAACCCCACTGTATGCTATTTTATGCCATTCCACTCTGTCACTTTACTTCATGCCACTCTACTCCATTCTGCGCTACTCTACTTTGCCATTCTACGCCACTTTACTTTGCCATTCTGAGCCTCTGTACTTTGCCATTCTGCACCACTCTACTTCTTCATTCTATGCCACTCCACTCTATGCCAATAAACATCGCTCCACTCTACACTAATCCACTCCACGCCACTCTACTCGTGCCCTTCTACTCATGTCGCTCCGCTCCCTGCCATTGTACACCACTCTACTCCATGCTACTCTACGCCACTCTAGACAACGCTACTCTACGCCACTATTCCACGTGGCACTCCACTCTACGCAGCATCATGCCACTCTACTCCATGGCATTTTACTCCACTATAATCTACGCCATGCCACTCTATGCCTTACCTCTCCTCCTTACCCGTCTCAACTTCATGCCACTCCACTCTGTCACTCCACTTTGTCACCTTATGCCGCTCTTTTCAACTCCACGCCTCTCCACTCTATACCTAGCAACTCCATGCTCTAGGCCACTCTATGCCGCTCTATGCCACTCAGTGCCACTCCACTCCACTGTATGCCACTCAGCTTTGTGGCACTCTCCGCCACTTTTACTCCACTCTGCCCCACCCCACTTTACTCCTTTTTCTGGCACTCTACTCCATTATACACCGCTTCAAGCCACTATATTCTTCGCCACCCCACTTCACTCTACGCCACTCCATTTTATGCTACTCTATTCCATTCTACTCATCTTTGCTCCACTCTACCCTGTGCCACTCTACTCTGTACTACTCCACTCAGTGCTATGCCATTCTACGCCATGCCACTAACCTTTAGCTGTATTGAGCAGCAGCCACACTGCTGTACAACATGGCTAAAAGACATTGGCAAAGCCAATAGCTCTATCATAGGTTAGACATATTGGATTTGCCAATGGTTGTTTGTCTTGCTGATCGGTTCCATCAGTGCAGGATTTGTTTCTGGTGGGTAGTTTTCTGTATGAGAAAAATGATTTATTTTGTGTAACATGCAGTTCTTTAAAGTTGTGTTGCACTTCAAAGTATTTAAACCATGGGGTTCTGTTTTAACCCTGGTTCATATGCAGTGGAGTGCACTTATGAATTGCTTTATCATACAACAGCTCCATTGTTAGTGTTATTGTGTGTACAAAATACTTCTCTGATGGGCCTACGTTGGATTAAGGAGCTGGAACAATTTCATATTTTGTTTCTTTCTGCATTAAGTAAGATCATTCACTAGATTGACATCTCCAATTTAAAAAAGTATTTGTGGCCTGAAAGTTAGAAATTGAGTTTTCTCAGGTCCACTTACTCTGTCAAGTGCGATTATATGTTGGTAATATCTTGTGTTGTGAAACCCAGTGTCAATTCATCTCATGACGAGTACTAATAATTATTGAGAAGCTCACAAGCCACA
Organism: Lissotriton vulgaris; assembly: GCF_964263255.1. NCBI lineage: Eukaryota > Metazoa > Chordata > Amphibia > Caudata > Salamandridae > Lissotriton > Lissotriton vulgaris. The sequence goes on along the minus strand of NC_141687.1, from coordinate 1,526,225,950 downwards.
TTAATAATTGAATTATCGTTTTTTCCAAATAACTGATGGAAAGGGCATGGTCCATCTTCGAGTGTTTGGTAATTGCTCACTTTCTGCTTATGTCACTAGGAGTTGAATGATACTGCTGCATCACTGTTTGAAAGTGGCCAGGAAGACAGTGTGTCAGAGGCTGTCTGCATCATGAATGAGCTGATTATCCCCTCCATGCAGCTGATCGTGAACTGTGACCTCTCCCAAGACGACCTGGATGCCATTGAAGTTATGAGGAACCGCTGGTGCTCCTATCTTGGACAGGACATTACTGGTGAGTACTAGCAATAGGGGTGAAGGGTTTTGTTTAAAATGGAATTTAATTTTGAGAGTTTTTCGGACCAAAGTTGCTCATGATTTTCAGATTTTAATACAGCTAAGATACCAGTCCAAAGATCTCTGATTATTTTCAAAGCTTTCTTCTCCATTGGCAACTGCTCTATCTTCGTAGCCCATTGTTTAGGGCTCGTCCTTTCCTATTCTGCAGGAATAGGAAACGAGCCCTAATGCAGTCAAACCATTTCTTAAGGCCAAGGGCTCTCAGAGGATTTTGGGAAGTGCACGCCGCCTCGTGCACGAGCTTGCCTGAGCCGTCTGCCTATCAGCCTGCCAGTTCTCCTCCCCTAATTTTTCACTTCACTTGTGACTCCCCACATCAAAGCCTCAGCCTCCCTCCCTTGCCATTTGCTTCCTAACCAGCCTGCCTCGCATAATTGCATCAGACCCAACACTTCAAAGGAATGCGCCCCGAGAGCCACTTTCACGGCCGTGCATTTCTCTCCCCCCCCCACATCAATGCCAGGAGCTTGTTTTTTTTTATCACTGAAGCAACTGTTTATGATGAGTGGAGGATGCAGCGCTGATTCTTTTGCAAAATAACTGGATGTTTACAGCCATCTTGAACTGCTTTGCTTTTTGGAAGCAGGAGGAGAAAGGTGATTTTTAAAACTGTTTGCTTTATTTTCTTAATTACTTGTACAATCCTAGAGGTGCAGATTCATAATAAAACAACACTTTTGCTACATAACTTGGATGGGGTTGTCGCAATGTACCAACGATGTAATGCACATATTACATGTTTATTTATTAAAAACGTTGCAAACCTTGGTTTTTTTAATGTATTTATTTACAAGTCATAATATTTCTCCCTGAAACCTTTTACATATGTAACGTTACCAAACACAAACTTAAATTGCTACACAATCACTCTAACTTGAATACGTACTTGCCAGTGAAATACCTATTATGCTGCATGTTTTAGCCCGACTCTAAATCATAAATTTCAGACGCACGTTTATTTAATGCTAAAATGAATATTGCCTATTAGTTTTAAGAGAAAAATCAGTACCGACTAATCCTAATCCATAAATGTAATGAAACTGATTAATGAATATTCCCGTACCTCATATCATTTAAGTGTAAAATAGAACCAGACCCCATAGCGTTGAGGACTGCCTGCTGCCGACCCCCTGATGTACATGTTTTTTAGTTCAAAGATGATCAACACCCTCACCTCCTCTGTGTTTTTCCTCAAATACATAAGATTAAGAAATCTCGCACCTTCCCTAACTGAAGTTTCTAAATCTTGGCACAGATACTTTTGTATCTTCTATGCAAACACCGCAGTGCCACATCTGCGTTCAAAGTCCATTAGTTATCTAAATGCATGATAATTTTCCCAGAAAAAGCGCTCCTTTTCTTGCTAATTTCTGATCATGAATAGTATACCCACGATAAAGCTGTACAATTGTTGTAACCCGGCACTGAGTCTTCCTGTCTCAGCGCTACAGCGAAAGCCGCCTCACGCTTTGAAGCCTGTGCATCGGCCATTATCTTTCGTCTTCCTTCTCTCTCACTTAAAATGGCTTTCCAGTCACCTTGGGTGGCGGCAACACGAAGCGCAAGTCTTTTGTTGCTTCGAACGAGATATGCAAGTAGCCAGTCTGCACGTCTCACCCCGGATTCCTCTGTTTGTACACGCTTGATATCTTTTATTCCTGCAGTATTTGTTAGGCTTCGGTGGGACAAATTACACTCATTTCGCGTAAAAAAATATGTTTTTCTTGAATCTGAGCATATTTATCCAGAAGCCCTTGTGTTGTATGGAAATGAAGAAATTAAACGTGTATTACCACCTCAGAACCTTACTGTTTTTTCTTTCTTTACTATTTGCTTCGTAAAACGCATTTTGCACCTTCAATACAAGAACTATCGCATATGGCTACACGTCTAGTTAAGTTCGAGAATGCCATATTAAATCGCATTACTTTGTCGTATACCATGAAGTCGGTGCAACTCCCACGGTCTGACTCTCAGTTACAGTCCCCAGGGGGTTATTTCTCCAAAAGAGCCTGTTCGTGGTCTTTGCAGATGTGTTGCACGTGTATTCGGCTTCTGTGTACGACTCCGGCCTCAGTCTCTACCCGGGGGAGGGGGTGGGCTGGTCAGCTCGGTTCTCCTGCCTGTGAGTGCCGCACGCACTATGCTTGTTGCAGCTCTACAAATTTCACGTTTTTGTGTACATCTCACTCACCCTGAATCTCGCACAGGCATGGTACCTGTGTTCACCCCACACACTTGTTTTTGAGAGTCACACACAACACGCTTATGTTTCAGAGTATCTCACACTAGGATTCTTGTCTGTGAGCATCTTCCACGTTCTGCTTCTCGGGCGAATCACAGGCACACACCAGGCGTCTCGAGAGCGTTAGACTCGCACATACTCGGCGTCTATCTCTCACCCGTGTGTGTGAGCCTCCCGCGCTCTCGACTGCGAGCGGTTCACACGCACTGTACACACTCGTATTCTCACACCGGGGTTACCCTGTGTGGTAAAATCACACACAGGGCTAGTTTGTTGACCCCTCACACCAGTTTCCAATGTTAAACGATCTTTTCCCACCTCACGCTTCTGTGTGTCTATTCCTTCTCCACACGAGGCTTCCTGTGTGTGTGTGTGTGTGTGTGTGTGTGTGTGTGTGTGTGTGTGTGTGTGTGTGTGTGTGTGTGTGAGGAGCACACACCGGACAATGCGTTACATACAAAATACTTTGTGTTTAAGTCTCCCACATACTTGAGTTTGTTGTGCTTGTGTCGTGAGCATCGCACGCACTGCTCTTTTGTGACCTCGTGCTGTGTTCATCGCAAACACCACACTTCTTAGTACCACCCCCCCACACACACATCCACCTCGTTCTGTATATCTAACTATGCTCATCTTTGTGCATTTCCCGCTCCACTAGGGGCTTCTCGCGCGTGTACCTGTATCACACGCACGCGCGCATCCTAGCATCTGGCATGCTGCAAGCTCTTCACATTTGTAAGGTTCACGCACCTTGCGTCTCGTTTTGCACCTCACTACGAGACTTTTTTTTTTTTACAGGCTTCTCATAACTGGGCTTTTCATGCTTGTGTGCATATTAATACAATCGGTTTGCAACAATGTGATAACATCGCCTCGTCACGCTGCTAAGTAGAGGCAATACCTAAACAACATTTTGTGGACATCAAACAATTCAAAATGTCCTTCTCGCGACCTGTCGAGGCGAGTCGAGTTTGTGTTCCACACTACAGGCAGCGGCTCGAGGAACGCTTATCCCGTTCCCATATGAATACTCAATACGATTTATTAAAACACAAACTATACTTAAAGGCACTTTTGATACAATGAGTACTTTTGTCTTGGTGACAGTCTTCACATCTGCACAAGGGCATTATGGGGCGATAATGTGCTGCTACCTGTTATGTGTTACCTATTTTATGGACACGTATTGCTTGCAAACGATTCGTGTTTCAGAAGTATGAGTGAATCTGCTCTGTGCTTGTTGCTCGCTAATCATTTCCAGTGCCTTTTTAGGGCTCGTCCTTTCCTATTCCCCAGGAATAGGAAACGAGCCCTAATGCAGTCAAACCATTTCTTAAGGCCAAGGGCTCTCAGAGGGTTTTGGGAAGTGCACGCCGCCTCGTGCACGAGCTTGCCTGAGCCTTCTACCTATCAGCCTGCCAGTTGTTATTTGTAATATCAATACATCCAAGTCACGTAAATACTAAACATGCTGCATTACAAATGCTATAGGTGTCACATTTGCAAAAGTTAAAAGTATTGGCATTGTAAATGACAAAGCTATTAATTTCGCTATTTTCAAAACCAACACATAAATAAAAAAAATTGTCATTTACAAGACCAATAGCTCAAACTTTCCTAATTCTTGCCTTCTGCTCCCCTGATTGCCCTCGTTTTCTTGCCTTTGGCTACCCCACTCCATCCATCCATCCCCCCACTCCATCCATCCATCCATCCCCCCACTCCATCCATCCCCAGCCCCACACTCCATCCCTCCCCAGCCCCACACTCCATCCCTCCCCAGACCCACACTCCATCCCTCCCCAGCCCCACACTCCATCCCTCCCCAGCCCCACACTCCATCCCTCCCCAGCCCCACACTCCATCCCTCCCCAGCCCCACACTCCATCCCTCCCCCGCCCACACTCCATCCCTCCCTCGCCCACACTCCATCCCTCCCTCACCCGCACTCCATCCTTCGCCCTCTTGCCCTGCCTCTATCTCTCACCCTGCCTCTATCTTTCGCCCTCCCTCTCCATTGCATCACCACAGCATTACTCAGGGGCATCACAACATCACTATGCGCTACCACAGCATCACTGAACGCCACAACATCATTCAGAGCCACCACAGCATCAATCTGTGCAACCATTCAACTGATTCAAATATGTTCTCTCAATGTTTCAAACTTTATTACAAATGTCACAAAAAAAGTTAATATTTCACTTCTGTTCTTGTATTTTCATCACAATAAAATACACTAAACATAATCTTCCAACGTTATTTGCAAAAGTTTAAGCTATTGCCATTATAAATTACAATAACTTTTATTTAAGTATTAAATATTGAAAAAAATACAACCCATTGTTCTTTTTAATATTAATACATCTAAGTCATGTAAATACAACACATATTGCATTACAAATGCTATAGGTGTCATGTTTGCAAAAGTTAACTCTATTGTTATTGTAAATGACAAAGTTATTAATTTAGCTATTTTCAAAACAAAAGCATAAATAAAAAATGTGTCATTTACAATACTAATACCTCTAACTTTACTCATGCGAGCCCTATTGCATTGCAAATGCTTGTTTTAGCATATGGTACAGTAAGCTACTAAAAGTAGAGCAGCTCCAGTAGCATGTGCCATCTCCACCAGATACTTCTGCTTGGGATCTTATTTTGTAGGAGCAGCCACCTCTTTGAATTTTTCAGACGAATACTTTAGCAATGTGAATCTCATCTAGATTTACATGCTGTGCATTATTACATCTGTTGTGTCCTGAAGTTTTTCTAAGTTTAAAAACTGTTTTCTTGGGCATAGCTATAGGCTGAGTTAATTATGAGGGACTATGACGCTAAATGCAAGTACCCCAATATGTTAGCATGATTTAATTTTTTTCTACTGATCAGTTTGGAGGTATATTGCAAGAGCTCCCAAGTAAGAAGATTAAAGTTATTAACAATATAGAGAATGTGGAAGAAAAGTATCCCATGATTGTTGCCACACTAAGGAAATCAGTTAATTTTCGGTCGGAAGGGAAATCACCTAGATTAAACTTCAGAGAACTTTCCGAGTATAATTTAGAAACAAAAAAATCTGTTTCGGTACATTCTTCAGAAAAATACAATCGATCTTAAGCCTGCAGTACATTCAAATAAAGAGCATCAAATGCAGCCAGTAGAGGAAGCACCCAAGTCTTCCCAGAAACTAGTAAAGTTAAAAACTAGACTGAAAAATATATATATCTCAAATGGACAATCCCTCGACATCAAAAAATTAGTTAGTTGAATAGGCTGCCGTTTAATCCCACACTACCAGACACAAACAGAAGGCCACTTGAAAGGAGTTGCCTAAGGGCATCCTCTCAACTTCCGAGGATGAATCATTTTAAATGGGAAAAAGGTCCTCGCCCTAAGAAGAGAAACCAGATACCTACCATAAAGAGCAGTAAGTCTACAAAGCCATCATGTGTCATTGAGGCGGAGGAAAGCAGTCAGCACAACAGTTGGCAGTCTTATGAAGAAAAAGCATTAATTTGAAGAAGCATACATCTTGTATACATTAACTAAGTCTTTGGGTTGCCAGAGACACAGAGATGACTCGGGCTAAATACAGAGCCAGCTTAATACATATTCAGAACTCACCTTACATATGATCTAGAGGATCATATTACAAATTAACTTTCAGAAGAGTAGGGAATATGGCCAGTATTGATGCTGAATCCCCTCGGGAGGAGATTATGTACTCTTCCAGGCCATCACCATAAAACAATATATAGCTCTATCATGGGGAGGAGTACTTTGTATATTTTCCGACAGCAAAACAAGATCTAACAGTACTACCTGTATCGACCTGTACTGGATCTGCGCTTTGTCAGCAAGTTTATCCATATGCAAAAGTTTCAAATAGTAGCCATTCAGCAGATTATACCCCTATTGCAGAACAATCACCTGACGATAACAAATCTTAAGTATGTACAGTTCCACATTCCTATCCATCACACAGGTTGGTTATTAACAGGCACATTACTAGATGAAGGTGTTAAATTTTGATGGATACTTCAGTCTGCAGATTCCTCACCTCTTGCTCCTTTCTATCTACGCCATTAGATGTTGGATGCAGAGTTGCTATACTAGTAAAATGTTGTAGGAAAGTGCCCAATTTTTTTGCATGGTTACCCCCCACTTTTTGTCTGATATCTGATGCACTTTTACTGAGTGTGCACTGGGTCTCTGCCAATCAGGTTTCTCAGTGTATTTGTATTTGTATGCGGAATTTGTAAAGCGCAAACTTCCGCTCCAAAAGGAGCATCCTCGCTCTGGTGCAGTATTCAATACAATATTGGAACCTAGATAGCAGCCATTACCAGACTGTCTGGCAGACTATAAATCCAAGTTTTTAATTGTTTCCTAAAGGCATTCTCCTGAGTCAAAAGTCTGAGGGTTTTGGGTATGGCATTCCATGCCTTAGAGGCCAGTACGGAAAGAGTCTTGCCTCCCTTAGTTTTGTAATTGAATCTAGGGATGTTAATTAGGTTACCCCCTGCCAACCTCGGGCATCTTGAAGGGTTATAACTTACAAAATGTCTCACCAAATACTTTGGACCTATCTTGTTTAAGGCTCTGAAAGAGGTCAGCAAGATCTTGAAGAAGATTCTCTTATGTAGCGGCAGCCTGTGCCTGTGTTCTTACCCAAAACTATACCTTTGTTTCCACCATTGGCACACCTCTGTCCCACATGTTAGTCCCTTGTAAAAGGTACCTGTGGTACCAAGAGCCTTGTGACCAGAGAGGGGTTCTAAGGGCTGCACACATCCCTGTGTGCCATGCCCACAACCACTGCCTGTGGGATAGGCAAGTCACCCCTCTGGCAGTCTTTACAATCCTAAGGCAGGGTGCACTATACCACAGGTGAGGGTATAGCTGCATGAATGATATGCCCCTACAGTATCTAAGTCCATTCTTAGACATTGTAAGTGCAGTGAAGCCATATTGAGTGCATAAGCTGGGAGTTTGTCCTTAAGAACTCCACAGCTCCATAATGGATTTACTAAATACTAACAAGTTTGGTATCAGACTTCTTAGCACAATAAACCAGCACTGATGCTAGTGTTGGATGTATTGTAAAATGCACTCAGAGGGCATGTTAGAGGTGCCCCATGGAAAATTACCAACTCCCTTGTATCCAGCTGACTGGTCTGCATCAGCGTGTCACACACATAACTGTTTATTACCTCCTGAGGGGGGAGCCCTTGTGCTGTTATGGACCAGGGACAAGGCTGCTTGGGGTGGAGCAGGAACAGCATTCAGGGCTGTTAGTATCAAAGGCTTCTTGCCCTTTGAAATGCTAGCCAGGGCCTTTCCAGCTAGTGTCCCCTCCCCCCTCAACTGACCAAGCCCCACTTTTGGCGGTAAGGTCGGTTGGAAAATTAGTAGACAGGAGAGGTGTTTCTGTAGTAGGGGATCTCTGTGTATAGTCATAATCTAGTGAATAGTCCCGCCCATGTGCGTGGACCCCGGAGCAATCAAAAATAATCTCTTAAAGTGTCGAAAAAATGCAGAACTGCACAGACACTTAAGGGAGAATTTAAAGACAGATAATGCAGCCTATAACCAGGCTACACTGTCCAGTACTTCAACTAGAAATTTCACCAAAAAAATCCACAAACAGCAAAGCCTGTCCAGATTTCCCTTGCCTCAGCAGCAAACCCCCTCTGGAATGATAGAGAGGAGGACATGGACAGACAAGCCCCATAGGCTGCCATTATGTGGCTCAAAACAGGATACTGTGCCTTTAAGAGAACTTTCCAGAACTTCACAGTATCCCAGAATGCACTGTGGGTCCCTTTTACTTTCAGTTCTTCTTTTTTTTTTTTTTTTTTCCGGCTCCTGCAAGCAGGACCCTGGAGCATTGAGCTCTCCCTTTTCAAGGGTTTTTTGGTGTTTTTTCACTGCTTTTTCCAAAGTTAAGTACTTTCTAAGTACTTTGGTGCCTTCCTCCTTGGTTCTGACACTCTGTTTTCGTCGAATATGCCTGTATTATTCGATAAATGCCCGGAGTGTTCAAGGAAGAAGGCCAAATCGGACCCCCATGAGGTGTGTATCCTCTGCCTTCCAGATTCCCATATCCCAGAGTAGTGTGTGATCTGTCAAGGCTTCTCTGGCAGGACCCTGAAGGACAGGAAGAAGATCAGACTTCAGGGCCTCGAGGAAAGAAGAATGAAGGCACAAGGTGGGTCTGGAGGGGCTTCTTCTGCCCATGCTGAGGCCTCTGGGGGGCTCCCCAGCGGCAGGAAGGCCAGCAAATGTCACCATTCTCTGCCTGGGTCCATTGCGCCCACTACGGCGTCGAGAGGAATGACTACGGTCTGCTCCCCATCGTCTGAGTCGAAACGACGTCGACGCTCGGTGTTGAGGGATGTTACAAGACCATCGAAGTCCCCGGTGACTATTTCATCGTCGTCCTCGTCGGCGTCTAGCGATCGATGTCGACAGGCCAGGCGTCGGCGCTCGCCGTTCGCCGTCGGCGAAGAGGAGACGTCCAGCCTCGTCGTCGAGGTCGCCGTCGAGGCACAGGTCGCCGTCGAGGCACAGGTGGCCGTCGAGGCGTAAGTCGCCGTCGAGGCACAGAAGATCGCCGTCGAGGCGCAGAAGGTCGCCGTCGAGGCGGACGAGGTCGCCGTCGAGGCGAAGGCGTTCGACGCCGAGGAAGGGACGCTCGACGTCAAGGGGCCGGCGCCAACCGTCTGGTCGCCGTTCTTCGACGTCTGGTCGCCGTTCTTCGACGTCGAAGAGAGATGGAAGGAGACCTGACGCCGTGGGAGGTTCGCCTAGGTCCCAGGCTGGTAGAGAAGGGGGTTCGTCGGACTCTGTATTTTCCGAGGTATATACCCCGACGGTGAAGGGGGGTCCCCCTCCGAGGAATCCTACTCCTCCTCCGTTACCTCCACCGCAACCTGGACCTGTGTTGCCAGTGAAGCCGCCTCCGGTCCCACCGAGGTCGGTTTTGTTGCCTATTCTTCCTACGCCTTCCAAGGGTACGCCTAGACCGAAGGCCCCAACCAAGCCCAAGTCACCCGCACCGGTGGAACCGGCTGATCGCCCTAGGCCGAGGAAGTCACGTTCACGCTCCGGACGGAGAGGAAGATCTAGGAGTCGCCATAGATCCTCCACCAGATCAAGGCGTCGCCATAGGAGGAGGGGGTCTAGGTCCCGTACGGACTCTTCCAGGACCCGCTCCTACTCGCCGACCTTATCGGACTCCCCTGAAACCAGGGTTTCTCCGGTGGACGACATTGCCACATTCCAGGAGGTTCTCCTGAGGGGGCGGCGAAGCTGGGTATCACGGTGACGGCTCCAACACCTACGACGTCCGTGATATTCGAAACGCTTCACAAGAAGCATTTGTCTCGCCCTCTTCTACCACTAGTACCTGGATTGAAGGAACCTGCAGAGGAGCTGTTCCTCACGCCAGGGGTGGTGAAGGCCTCTCCCTCCCGACTTCTAAAGAAGTACAGGACCCCGGATTCGGACCCTGCTTTTCTGAGAGTAGATCCGGTACCGGATTCGGTGATAGTGACGGCGGCCAGGAAATTGCACTCTACCTCCCCGTCATCCACCGTGCCGCCAGATAAAGATAGTCGATGGATCGACTCGGCTGGAAGGAAGGCGTGTGGGACCGCTTCCGCAGCCATGAAGGCAGCCTGCGATACAGCTCTGCTGGGACGTTATGACCGGGCGCTGTGGGACTCCCTGCAACAGTTCGTGGAACTGCTACCAAGAGACAAGAGGGAGGACTTCCAAGAGATCCTCAAGGAAGGGATGCTGGTGTCCAATCAGGTCATCAGCGCGGCTGCGGACGCTTCCCTGTTGGCTGCACATGGTTACTGCCATGGTATCAATCAGCGGCGACATGCCTGGCTCCGGCTCACGTCACTCAAGCCGGAGGCCCAGCAGCAGGTGGCCAATCTGCCCTTTTCCGGGGGAACATTGTTCGGAAAACACGCAGATGATGAGATGGACCCCGCATGAAGGCGGAGGCGGAGACCCTTACGGCTGTGGGCTTGGAGAAGCCCAAAGAGAAGAAGTCCTGCTGACCGTTCCAAAGACGGTTCGGTGCTCAAGGAAGAGGACGGGGCAGTCTTCGGGACAGCAGCAGCAACAACAGCAGCAGCAGTTCCGGAGACCCTTCCAGAAACGGCAAAAGGGTAGGGGGGGACAGCAGTCCTCCACCGCGAACAAGGGCCCGGCCGGGTCTCGACCCTGAGCAGTTACTTCCCCTTCATCCGTTACCCGCTCCGGTGGGGGGGAAGCGTTCAATTTTTTCTGGCAGAGTGGAGAAAAATTACTCCGGACAAGTGGGTGCTGAATATTGTTTGCAATGGATACAGTCTTCGGTTCATCAGCCCTCCTCCAGCGATCCCTCCGGTCAGCTCACAGTATCAACTACGCGAGCTCCAGGCGGATGCCGATATCCTGTTAAGGAAAGGGGCGATAGAAGACGTACCTCTGTCTCAAAGAGGAAGAGGTCTATACGCCCGGTTCTTCCTGGTTCGCAAGAAGGACAAGAACGAGTTCAGGCCCATTCTGGACTTGCGGCAGGCAAACAAGTGGATACGCAGAGAAAAGTTTTGCATGCTGTTGTTGCATCAAATTTACCCTCAGTTGCAGAGGGGAGACTGGCTTTGTGCAATAGACCTACAGGATGCGTACTTCCATGTGCCCACTGCACACAAACACAGGAAGTTCCTGCGATTCCAAGTCGCCGCCAATCACTATCAGTACACAGTGCTGCCATTTGGACTGAAGTCTGCGCCATGGACATTCTCGAAGTGCATGGCAGTGGTAGCAGCACACCTCAGTAAGAACAAGGTGTTTGTCTACCCGTACCTGGACGATTGGTTGATCAAGGCCTCCTCCTTCTCGGAAGCTCAGGCACACTTCCAGAAGACGTGCGTTCTCTTGAACAAGCTGGGGTTGCACATCAACATGTCCAAGCCTGTCCCGATCCCGGTCCAGTGCATTCAGTACTTAGCAGCCACCATCAATACGCTGTCAGCAAGCGTGTCTCCTTCGGAGGAGCGACGGCGATCGATCCTTCGGAAGGCTCAGGCTCTTATGACCGCTCCATCTACAACAGTGAGGACGGTATCTTCTCTACTGGGGTCGATGGCCTCTTGTATTTTCCTCATGCCTCATGCACGGCTACACATAAGACCTCTGCAGGAGTGCTTGGAGGACCAGTGGGATCAGAGGAAAGGATCTTGGGGCAACAAGATACGACTGTCGCTGCATGCTCTTCAGTCCCTGAAGTGGTGGTGTTCAGCGGAGAATTTCCTCAAAGGGGTTCCCTTTCACAAGGACATTCCTACTCAGACTATTGTGACGGATGCGTCTCTTCACGGCTGGGGAGCGCATTCGGGAGACTTACAGATTCAAGGAACGTGGTCTCTGACTGAGTCCGCGTATCCCATCAATTTCCTGGAACTCAGAGCTGTTCACTTGGCGCTGAAGGCCTTTCATCCGTCCTTCCAGACCAGCTCTCTGCTTGTACAGACGGACAATATGACCACGATGTATTACCTCACCAAGCAGGGGGGCTCGAGAAAGCTCACTCTGTCTCAGGAGGCGCAGACGATCTGGCCCTGGCTTCTGGCCAGAGGATTGACGATAACGGCTACTCATCTACCAGGTGTGCAGAATGTTCAGGCAGACGCACTGAGCAGACAGATTCAGGAAAACCACGAATGGGTCATAAACGACGAAGTACTAGGAGAAGTCTTCGCAAGATGGGGGACTCCAGACGTACATCTGGTCGCCACCGCCGAAAACAGCAAATGCCGAGCATTCGTCTCCAGGTACTACCAGCAAGGGACGCTGGGGAATACGCTGTGGATCAACTGGTCGAACAGCTTTCTGTACGCTTTTCCACCCATTCCCCTGATTCCAGCGGTGCTCATCAAGCTGTCACAGTCCAGGGCACGGATTATCCTGATTGCCCCGGAATGTCCCAGGCAGTGGTGGTTCACGGACCTGCTTCACCGGTCTCTCCTTCCGCACATACGGCTGCCGGCAGGCCGGACCTTCTCTCGAAGTTCGGGCGGCAGATGTTGAAGTGGAGAATTGTGGCTCACGGTGTAGAGCAGGCAGACCCGGAAGCTGAGGTCAGACCCGGGACCAGGGTTCAATTCCCGACGCGGCAGGGTCTTGAGCTCAAATGTCCACGGACTCGATAATTCTCGCTTCGGTGCCTGCTCTAATCATGGGTTCTCACTCTGCAACTCTGGGCATTAAGCTTGCTTAATCTCCACAACGGCCCCCTGCGGCGGGATGCCTGGCTGTCACCTTGGGGATGCTCTGTAGGGGCTATCTCACAGGGAAAAGCCAGGACGGGTTCCCAAGGCAAGCGCCGGGAAACCTCCGGGTAGCTGTGCGCTCAATAAATGCAATAATAATAATAATAATAATAATAACCCCAACCTCTCGTCTTTGAGTTTGGCGGCATGGCTCCTGAGATAGTGCAATATGGCCACTTGAATCTGCCCGAAGATTGCATGGACATATTGAAGGAGTCTAAGCGACCTTCCACTCGGACATCCTATGCTTACAAGTGGAAGAGGTTTTGTATCTGGTGTGCGTCCAAGAACTTTGACCCAACGACGTGCAAGGAAGATGTCATCCTTCCTTACCTTCTGCATTTGGCGCGGTCTGGCCTTAATGTTCATTCCATTAAGGTTCATCTAGCTGCATTGACTGCCTACAGGAAATGCCCTTCACAGACTTCCTTCTTCCAGATCCCTGTGATCAAAGACTTTTTGGAAGGCTTGAAGAAAGTGTTCCCTCCTGTCAGGCTTCCTTCGCCTTCATGGGAATTGAATGTGGTGCTGTCCAGATTGATGAAGGAGCCTTTTGAACCTATTCATAAGGCTTTGTTGCAGCACCTGTCCTGGAAGGCAGCGTTCCTCGTGGCCATTGCATCGGCCCGCAGGGTGAGTGAAATTCAGGCGTTGTGTTGCCATGAACCTTATACTGTGTTTTATGCTGCTAAGGTTGTTATGCGTACTCACCCTAAAATTTCTTCCCACGGATATTTCTGATTTTCATGTCAACCAGACGATAACTTCGCCTACTTTTTTCAGAATCCTTCATCTACAGCGGAAAGGTCCTTGCATTCCCTGGATGTCAGGAGGGTGTTGAAATTTTATCTGGATAAGACCAAAGATATTCGTAGGTCAGACCAATTGTTCATCAATTATGGATCAGTCAGGACGGGTCTTGCGACCTCTAAGCAGTCCATCTCTAGGTGGATTGTGTCCTGCATACAACTGCATACAACTGTGTTACCAGAAAGCTAATAAGACCTTAGGAGGTAAACCTAAGGCTCATTCCACCAGGGGCAAAGCTGCCACGACAGCTTTGCTCCGTAATGTTCCTATTGCAGAAATATCAAGAACAGGGGTCCTTAGAAGAAGAAACTATAAGGAAAAATAAATATAGAACAAATGGAACTATATTTTTTTAGGGGGGGAAAAAAGTCCAGCCGGACAATTTATTACCCTGATACAACAATAATCATGAAACAATAAAACACAGAGTGTGATAGAAGCGGGACACCAGCCGGTGTCCGACTAACACACTAAGAAAACATACAACATACAACAAATATCAGGACAGAGGGCAAAAGCTCGTAAATGATCTTTGACGAATGTCCTGGGTAGGAATTGGCGCAGATTCCCCGTGCCAGCAAGAACCCCCATTGTGGACTTGCACGCTGCATTGCCAGACCCGGATATCGAAAGCAACTTATTTCGGATCCTTTCCTACCCTGGACATTCGTCAAAGATCATTTACGAGTTTTTGCCCTGGAGCAAAATACCTGTTTTTCTCAAATTGAGTGCTACATAACTGTGACACTCTTACAAATGTGTAATTTTAAGGCAATTACCCTCTGTCCTGAGGATGAACCTTTATTGTCTATGGTTCGAAACGTCGTCGACACCATTACACTAAATGCATAAGTTGATTTACACTTTCTATTGCATATGTGTATGTTACAGATTGTCTGGTATATAATTTATTCCAATCAGATGTCCTGTTATTGCCTGCTATTTTCTTCATGTTGTATGTTTTCTTAGTGTGTTAGTCGGCCACCGGCTGGTGTCCCGCTTCTATCACACTTTGTGTTTTATTGTTTCATGATTATTGTTGTATCAGGGTAATAAATTGTCCGGCTGGACTTTTTTCCCCCCTAAAAAAATATAGTTCCATTTGTTCTATATTTATTTTTCCTTATAGTTTCTTCTTCTAAGGACCCCTGTTCTTGATAATAAAGTACCTACCCATGGTCCTTAGTATATTGCGCCTTGGGTTCCGTTGTCCTGGTCTAATAATACCTATTGCAGAAATATGCAAGGCCGCCACTTGGAAGTCGGTTCATACCTTTGCTAAGCATTACTGTCTGGACACGGATGCCAGGGCAGATGCTCAGGTTGGACAGGCTTCGCTGTGGAATTTGTTCGCACAATAGTGGTGTTACTTTATTTTCTCCACCGCCGCTTTGGTGTGGGGATGGGTTTGCCATTCTATTCACTAGATTATGACTATACACAGAGATCCCCTACTACAGAAGGAGTAGTTTCTGTCCTGTAACTCCAGTTCTGTAGTAGGGGTATCTCTGTTATAGTCATAAGCGCCCGCCCTACTCCCCGGTGGAGAGATATTCATGTAAGGAATGCTACAGGTCTGGCGTGTTACGCCTTCAAAAAGAACTGAAAGTAAAAGGGACCTACAGTGCATTCTGGGATACTGTGAAGTTCTGAAAAGTTCTCTTAAAGGCACAGTATCCTGTTTTGAGCCACATAATGGCAGCCTATGGGGCTTGTCTGTCCATGTCCTCCTCTCTATCATTCCAGAGGGTTTTTGCTGCTGAGGCAAGGGAAATCTGGACAGGCTTTGCTGTTTGTGGATTTTTTTGGTGGAATTTCTAGTTGAAGTACTGGACAGTGTAGCCTGGTTATAGGCTGCATTATCTGTCTTTAAATTCTCTCCTATGTGTCTGTGCAGTTCTGCATTTTTTCGACACTTTAAGAGATTATTTTTGATTGCTCTGGGGTCCACGCACATGGGCGGGACTATTCACTAGATTATGACTATAACAGAGATACCCCTACTACAGAACTGGAGTTACAGGACAGAAACTACTCCTTACCCTCTCTGCCAAGACCACCCCTAAGGTGTCCTGGACCAAGGCTACCCCCTCCTTAGGATAATCCTCCATCTTGAGTGGAATGATTCTACCCAATCAGGTTAGTGGAATACCCTCTGTCCAGGGGGAAGGGGCATACAAAGAGTGTAGTCAGCCTAAAAGGCAGGTAGACCATTGACTACCGGCTGCCAGTACCTGTAACGCTTGTAAACTCAGTATTTAGGGGCATCCCTGAACCTTGATCCTCAGATTCCTGAAGCCTACGAAGAAGACGCCATGCAGCAAAGCTTGAAGACAACGACTGACTTGGCCCCGGCCTTACCGACTTGCTTCCAGCAAGAAGACGATGTCTGTCTTGTGGCTAGCGACTTTCAAGAATCCCAGGAAGCCTGCCACTCTTTAACAAAGACCAGATCTCCAGAGGACAGCGGCCCTGTCCAGAAAAACTCCTGACCACTTTGCACCCAAAGCCCACGGCCCAAGTGGCCCACCTGCCCAGTCACATCTACCTAGCTATCCGGACCTTGTCTCCATCGGTGGCTCACCTCCGCTGGACCCCACGAAGTTGCTTGCAGCCTCAACTCGATGGATCCCCCTGAACGCGACTGGCTCCTCTGAAGAAAATCCAACATCAAAATGCGCCCCTGCATCCTCAGCCCCCTGACTTTGGGGAGGCCAGCTGACGGTGCCCAGGCCTTACCCTGCATCTCAACTCATCTGTCCATCCTTGCCGAGCCTGCAGCCTCTTTGTGCGACCGAGATCCCCCATTCGCTTGCTTTGGGTGCTCGGCACGGATTTGCAAACTGAATCCGGCCACCCCCGTGCCGCTGGTGGTGTAGCTTTCGTGCTACCTTGTGGTCCCCCTGTGCTCATCTTAGCCCATGCATGTGCCCTGAAACTGCGGGTACCCACCTACAACCCACACGTCTTCTGGGTGCCTCCAGTCTCCATTAACTAACATTGGGCTCAGTGACCTCTTCTCCGGGCCGTCCCAGTTCCACTGGTAGTCCAGTGTCTACCTTAAATTGAACCTTGCCCAGTGTTGGTCTATACCTCAGAAGACTGGAAGAGTAAGTCTGCTAATGTATATCACTATTTTCCTCCCATAGGATTGCATTGAATTTCTCCTATGGCATTCAAATGTTTACTTTCTACAATTTCTGAAGATTTACAATTGCGGATTGACAATTCAAAAAGTATTCCAACTACTGTAAATAATTTTTACTGCCTTGCAAAACAATTCCTACTGCACATTGAAAAGTATTATTGCTGTTCTTGGAACTGTTACTTACCTGCAACTGTGTATCTCCAGATTCGAAAATAAAATAACAAAGTAATCACTTTTTATACAAAACAATTTGTCTTAGATTCAATCCTTGAGTGATCACCTTAAGCCTCTGTAGGCCTCTCTGGATCCACTGGACTCTGTGCACACTATACCTAACTTTGGTAAAGTATATGCAGAGCCAGCTTCCTTCAAACGTCCAAACTGTTTGGATTTTGTAGTGTTAAATTTGTAAACTGACTCCTTTAAATTGTCTGGTCTTAACTGGTGACACTCATGTGGCAAGCAGATGTTGCTCTCTGTTCTAAGCAACATCCATTTGTGGTGCCTGAGCCCCAGGCATGACTCCATTTCATACTCTGGAAAAACACACGCGGCCCCCTGTAAAAAGGATAATACCTTAACAAGGAAAGCAACTTTTTGGGAAAACAAATTTGCACCGGGCACAATGCACAATAATAAACTGTGAAGCAATTAAACCTTAGACCAACAATCAAATTATACCAACAATACCACTGTTATATAAAAATATATTTTTCTTTTTTATTTCACTTTTTATCTTATAAATTATTTCAGAAAAAATATACATACATATAATCAAATTTTCTTTTCATAAAATACACATTCTAACTTTTTCTATATATACACATTTGAACCACAAGATATTACAAGGTATGTGTAACCTGAAAGATACAGATGCCCTCAGTTGATAAACAAAAAACAATCACACTAGATCTGGCTCAATTTATCTGAATTAGATTAAATTTGACACAACATGTAAGTCTGTATCAGATACACTAATGTCAGTTGTTGTTTGTTAGATACCACAAATACGCTGATTTTCAGAAAACAATGGTTACAGTTATTAACTACCAACACGTTTCGGCAGAGCCTTCTTCAGGATTGTCATACCAGTGGTTTACGAATCTGGTATAATCCCTTCCTTTGTTTAATTAGAGTCCGCTGTAGGGTCAGGAGGATTAGATCAGAAATGTATAAAGGAAGTTGCTGCAATGTATAAGGGAAGTTGCTCGAGGATTATATCAAGTTGAAATTGGCGAATCCAATAATTGCATCTGGATATTTAGTCGATATGTAACATAGCTCGACATTTAAAATCAATTCATCTTGCTGTGTGAAATGCTGATGCTCAATATTTTCCAGCCTTTAATATTTACAGAGGTAACACCTGATATAGCCTCCCCTATTTCTTGCGAGCTCCAAATATATGCGGCGATATGATGGCATACCAATATATGCCATCATATCGCCGCAAGATAAAAAGAAGTGAAATAAAAAAGAAAAATATATTTTTATATAACAGTGGTATTGTTGGTATAATTTGATTGTTGGTCTACGGTTTAATTGCTTCACAGTTTATTATTGTGCATTGTGCCCGGTGCAAATTTGTTTTCCAAAAATAAATGACTCCATTTCATGCAAGATGTACGGCTACATGTATACCACGGCTACCAAAGAGCAGAAGGCTAAACTGTTAATGATGCGGACCCAGGATGAGCACAGGGCAAGTGGCATCACTCCAGCTCCAATGCCACGACCTGCTCTAATTCACCTGGCAAATCCTAAAGGGCAGGGCCTTTACATGGGGCAAAATGAGGTCTTCCTAGAGAGGGCCAAAAAGGCACAAAAAGAACCCTTAACCTCTTTAATGATGTTCCCGTTCCATGGGTAAAGATCCTAACCGGCTACTTTTTTCACTGGCTCCTTTTTAGGTCTCGCCTGCCAATGCGCTTGCGCATTGCTGGTGAGATTATAGTAAGGGCAAAAGAACAGTTTACCAAAACGGCGGATTAGACACAGTTCATGTGAGACAGGCGCGTGCACGAGTCCAGCCTCGTCACACACCACCATTTGTCTGTGCCTCGCATCAGACTTCAAAGGCTGCCGCTCCCCCCCCCCATCACACTTCAAAGGCTGCCGCTCCCCCGCCCGCACATCGCACACCACCAGCCTCCTACTTCCCCTCCCACCTCCCATGGCCGCTTTTCCCATTCTCGCGCTCTGCAAGTCTGCTCGTTCCCTCCCACCCTTCCTTTGATGTCCCCATCAGACTTCAAAAGAATGCGCTCCCGAACTTGCTGGCCTCGCCTTCATGAAAAAGCACCCATACCGCTACCCACCCCCCGCCATGCAATACCGAGAGCTTGTTCCTAACGCGACCCGCAACAAGCACCCATACCGCTCCCCCCGCCATGCACCCATACCGCTACCCACCCACCCCCGCCACGCAATGCTGAGAGCTTGTTCCTAACGCGACCCACAACAAGCACCCATACCGCTCCCCCCACCATGCACCCATACCGCTACCCACCCACCCACCCACCCCCGCCACGCAATGCCGAGAGCTTGTTCCTAACGCGACCCGCAACAAGCACCCATACCGCTCACCCCCTCACCCACCCACCCCCCACCCACCGCAATGCCGAGAGCTTGTTTTGCCATGGCACCAACAAGGCGTTCCAAATAGTCACAGCTTACTGACAAACGTAGACTTTTATTCCTTAATGAGCACTCAAAACGGTTGCCTTTTCCCGTCCTAACACATGTGGTTGCTTGGACAGGACAGTGCTACTCAAACAACCATCTCCCGGAAACAAAGGTTCTGGTTTCCATCAAGTTGTAAGAACTACAAGCAAAGTCCTTCATACACAGAGAATACGTCCATGACTCGAACGTAGCTGCACAGGTGGGACGCACTCAGCAAATCATCCCGAAAGCACTATTCAGATGCCCGTGCACTCGCTCAGTGACCATTTCAATGCTCAAGTCACAGCCGCCAGTCTTGCCAAATGGGGCCATCTTGGAACGGGCGGTGTTCCCTTACTGAGATGGAAGTATTACCGTACTTTAGTCGGAAGACATTTGTTGAAGCACTCCGTTGAAACAGGTTAAAAAAGGCCGCCATCTTGAATGAGGATATTACAGCAGACGCTAATGACTGCTTGAACAACACGCTAAAAAGCTTGATTACCTATAGCTCGACATGCATTTCCTCTCACTTTTGCAATGCTATCACGTTTTGCATCGTTATGCAAAAGACTCCCAGTTTTCCGTTTTTACTGATTTTTACCGTAAAATACTGACAGAAATCATTGTGTTTCCTATCTGTATTTTTTTTTAAAGTGGAAAAATACAGAAAATTGTGTATCTTTGGATTGACTCCCATGCTGTCATTCACTAATTCTATGTCATTAGCTATTCGGCTTGACAGCATGACAGTCAGTTTTCAGTTTTTACTGATTTTTACCGTAAAATACTGACAGAAATCATTGTGTTTCCTATCTGTATTTTTTTTTTAAAGTGGAAAAATACAGAAAATTGTGTATCTTTGGATTGACTCCCATGCTGTCATTCACTAATTCTATGTCATTAGCTATTCGGCTTGACAGCATGACAGTTAAAAAAAAAAAAAGAAAGAAAGGATGTGATTTCCTTAAATGTTTGCAAGCTTTAATATAAACCTATGCTAGAATGCTAATATTTTCATGTGGGTGCTTTTTTTGGGGCTTTGTAAGAAGCTAAACCCGGCATGCAGCAAAGTATAAGTGCAAATTTATTGAATAAATAAGTGCGGAAATATACAAATTACAACTTAATTTATTCACAAAACAAATATGGATAAATACTAATAGGATACCACTCAGTGCCACATAATTGAATGCTACATAATTACACTCTACTGAATACAACATAACCTTCCCATAATACCACTCAGTGCCACATAATTATATGCTACATAATTACACTGCACTCAATGCAACATACACTCCAAATAATAGCACTCAGTGCCACATAATTACAAGCCACACAATTCCACTCTACTGAATACAACATAACCTTCCCTTAATACCACTGTGCCACATAATTATATGCAACATAATTACACTGCACTCATTGCAACAGACACTCCAAATACCACTCAGTGCAAGATAATTACACACCACATAATTACACTCTATGAATGCAACACACACTCCACACAATACCACTCAGTGCCACATAATTATATGCTACATAATTACACTGCACTCAATACAACATACACTCCAAATACCACTCAGTGCCATATAATACACGCCACAAAACTACTCTACTGATACAACATTCACTCCCCATATTACCACTCAGTGCCACATAATTACACGCCACACAATTACACTCTTCTCAATGCAACGTGAATACGCACCACATAATACCACTCCGTGCCATATAATTACACACCTCATACTTACACTCTACTCAATGCAACATAAATATACTTAATCTGTCTATCGCCCTCACTCTGTCTATCTATCGCACTCACTCTATCTATCGCCATCACTCTATCGATCGCCCTCATTCGATTTCTCTTTCCTTCATCGATCTGTTTCTGTCTTCCGTGTTTTTATTCCATCCGTCTCCTGTGCATCTTTCTTCCACCTGTCTCCTGTGCATCTATGCTGTGTCTATTCTCTCCTGTGAACCTCTGCCTCCCTGCCCTAGTTACTACCTTCTAGGTTGTAAAGACATTTTAGTAATTGTCTTCCATCCGGTGAAGTATAAAAGTTATCACTATACCGTCCTAAATCGATATAGACATACTTTATACTATTTCTCTCTGATTTCCCGATTTTTTTCCCATTCCAGTAGGCAAGCACGCTTAGCGTGTGGTGGAGGGGGCGTTTCAAACTCTGGTAAATACATTACATCACAGGCTACATCCATTCACAACAAAACAGCAAGGATTTGTCGAAGTTCTCTGCAAACAGAAATTTCACTGAACGCCAAATTGGCCTACTATGAAAGGAAATATACAGGAGAATGTTCAACATTGTACATTGGTATTATGGACTACACTTAATTTAGAATGTCTTCTATGATTATCAACCCTCTGCATGGCACTCAATCAGTACATCCCTTTGCACATTTTCATCAAAATGTTGTTGGCAGTTTTACTTGATATAATAGATGTTTCCATCAGCCATGTCCTGCGCCCTCACTCGTGTGCGCCGCGTCCATCCCCCCACACCCCTCCTGCCAGTTGTTCTATTTGGCATGTGTATAGTCGCACTGTGATTTACATTTCTTTTAAGATATTTACTTCAACTGTTTTGCTCGTAGCGTTCTCGTTTTCAATCGATTCCCGTTCTGTATCTTCCCCCGACTCTACTTCTCTTGACATTTTTTCCTCCTCTGTGTTTCTCTCCAACTATTTATATTTCTTGTCACCTGATTTCATCCATTCTCTCCTTCTATTTCGTTCTATGTCAGTTTATCTGTTTGCCTACTACTGTTTTTCTCTTTCCCTGCCTTTATTTTATACCGTTTCACACTTTAAATCCCATTTTCTAGTTCTGTTCCTTGTGCCCCTCCTGTGTCCCCCCTTTCTCATCTGATTCTCTTCTCGTTCACTTATTCCGAGCGCTCACCCTTTACTGCACACATCTGTAAAGCGCACCCCTTGCCCCCTCCCACACTCTTGCTTTTGTCTTTCTTACTTTGTGAAGCAGAAGCCACAGGGGGCAGGGAGAGATTGGGGAGGGGACATGCAGAATGGGGGAGGGGGTTGATTGCAATCAATAATGTTCCAGTGTTTTCTTCCCTCCCGTGGGATGCCACACTGAGTGACCTCAACAGGCTCTTCCTCACAAGGGACTTAATTAACACCCCCTGCCTGTCTGGCACTAACTGTGCACGATCACACATCTCTGGTCGTCTGCGTGCCCCCCCCCCCCCCCCCCCCCCACCAACCTCCCAACCCCTTCTTGGTCTGCACCCACCTCAGCTGCATTCACTGGCATTCCACCGTGCCCCAGACATCACATATCTTCACAAATTCCTGGGGCATCCCCAGCCTTTGTACACCAGTTTTTCCAGGGCTCGACACCTCTACATTTCCTTCGCCCAGCTGTACAATCTTGGTCTGTCAGTATTTCCCCATTTCTGCACAATGTATCTTTTGGCCAGTAGGTATCCCAGGTCTCACACACACAACCACAGACACACACAACCCCACACACACAACCATACACACACAACCCCACACACACACACAACCCCCCACACACACACAACCCCCCACACACACACAACCCCCCACACACACACAACCCCACACACACACAACCCCACACACACACACAACCCCACACACACACACAACCCCACACACACACACACAACCCCACACACACGCACACAACCCCACACACACACACAACCCCACACAACCCCACACACACACACAACCCCACACAACCCCACACACACAACCCCACACAACCCCACACACACACACAACCCCACACACAACCCCACACACACACACAACCCCACACAACCCCACACACACACACACACACAACCCCAAACACACACAACCCCCCACACACACAACCCCCCACACACACAACCCCCCACACACACAACCCCACACACACACAACCCCACACACACACAACCCCACACACACACAACCCCACACGCACACAACCCCACACGCACACAACCCCACACGCACACAACCCCACACGCACACAACCCCACACGCACACAACCCCACACACACACACAACCACACACACAACCACACAACAACCACACACACACACCACCATCACTCTATCTATCGCCCTCACTCTATCTATCGCCCTCACTCTATCTATCGCCCTCACTCTATCTATCTATTGCCCTCACTCTATCTATTGCCCTCACTCTATCTATCGCCCTCACTCTATCTATCGCCCTCACTCTATCTATCACCCTCACTCTATCTATCGCCCTCACTCTCTTTATCTATTGCCCTCACTCTCTTTATCTATTCCCTCACTCTATCTATCACCCTCACTTTATCTATCGCCCTCACTTTATCTATCGCCCTCACTTTATCTATCGCCCTCACTTTATCTATCGCCCTCACTTTATCTATCGCCCTCACTTTATCTATCGCCCTCACTTTATCTATCGCCCTCACTTTATCTATCGCCCTCACTTTATCTATCGCCCTCACTTTATCTATCGCCCTCACTTTATCTATCTATCGCCCTCACTTTATCTATCTATCGCCCTCACTTTATCTATCTATCGCCCTCACTTTATCTATCTATCGCCCTCACTTTATCTAATGCCCTCACTCTATTTATCTAATGCCCTCACTCTATCTATCTATTGCCGTCACTCTATCTATCTATTGCCCTCACTCTATCTATCGCCCTCACTTTATCTATCGCCCTCACTTTATCTATCGCCCTCACTTTACCTATCGCCCTCACTTTACCTATCGCCCTCACTTTACCTATCGCCCTCACTTTACCTATCGCCCTCACTTTACCTATCGCCCTCACTTTACCTATCGCCCTCACTTTACCTATCGCCCTCACTTTACCTATCGCCCTCACTTTACCTATCGCCCTCACTTTACCTATCGCCCTCACTTTACCTATCGCCCTCACTTTACCTATCGCCCTCACTTTACCTATCGCCCTCACTTTACCTATCGCCCTCACTTTACCTATCGCCCTCACTTTACCTATCGCCCTCACTTTACCTATCGCCCTCACTTTACCTATCGCCCTCACTTTACCTATCGCCCTCACTTTACCTATCGCCCTCACTTTACCTATCGCCCTCACTTTACCTATCGCCCTCACTTTACCTATCGCCCTCACTTTACCTATCGCCCTCACTCTATCTATCTAATGCCCTCACTCTATCTATCTAATGCCCTCACTCTATCTATCTAATGCCCTCACTCTATTTATCTAATGCCCTCACTCTATTTATCTAATGCCCTCACTCTATCTATCTGTCGCCCTCACTCTATCTATCTGTCGCCCTCACTTTATCTATCGCCCTCACTCTATCTATCGCCCTCACTCTATCTATCCATCTATCTATCGCACTCACTCTATCTATCTATTGCCCTCTATCGCCCTCACTCTATCTATCTATTTATCTATCTATCTATCGGCCTCACTCTATCTGTCTATCTATCGTCACTCTATCGCCCTCACTCTATCTGTCTATCTATCGTCACTCTATCGCCCTCACTCTATCTATCGCCCTCACTCTATCTATCGCCCTCACTTTATCTAACGCCCTCACTCTATCTATCTAACGCCCTCACTCTCTTTATCTATTGCCCTCACTCTATCTATCTATCGCCCTCACTTTATCTGTCGCCCTCACTTTATCTATCTATCGCCCTCACTTTATCTATCTATCGCCCTCACTTTATCTAATGCCCTCACTCTATTTATCTAATGCCCTCACTCTATCTATCTGTCGCCCTCACTCTATCTATCTGTCGCCCTCACTCGATCTATCTATTGCCCTCACTCGATCTATCGCCCTCACTCGATCTATCTATTGCCCTCACTTTATCTATCGCCCTCACTTTATCTATCGCCCTCACTTGATCTATCGCCCTCACTTGATCTATCGCCCTCACTTTATCTAACGCCCTCACTCTATTTGTCTAATGCCCTCACTCTATCTATCTATCGCAATCATTCTATCTATCGCCCTCCCTCTATCTATCGCATCACCACAGCATCACTCCGCACCACCACAGCATCACTCCGCACCACCACAGCATCACTCCGCACCACCACAGCATCACTCCGCACCACCACAGCATCACTCAGGGGCACCACAACATCACTCAGGGGCACCACAACATCACTATGCGCTACCACAGCATCACTGAACGCCACAGCATCACTCGTCGCCATCACATCACTCAGCGCCACCACAGCATCAATCTGTGCAACCATTTAACAACAACTGGTTCAAATATGTTCTCTCAATGTTTCAAGGTTTATTACAAATGTCACAAAAAGATGTTAATATTTCACTTCTGTTCTTGGATTTTCGTCACAATAAAATACACTGAACATAATCTTCACAAAAGTTATTTACAAAAGTTTCAGCTATTGCCATTATAAATTACAATAACTTTTATTGAAGTATTAATTATTTTAAAAAATTTAAATCCATTGTTATTTGTAATATCAATACATCTAAGTCACGTATATACAACACATATTGCATTACAAATGCTATAGGTGTCACATTTGCGAAAGTTATAAATATTGGCATTGTAAATGACAAAGCTAATAATTTCGCTATTTTCAAAACCAACACATAAATACAAAATTTGTCATTTACAATACCAATAGCTCAAACTTTCCTAATGCGAGACCTATTGCATTGCAATGCTTGTTTCACTGGCTCTGACTTTGACATCTACTCGGAGCCGGCCTTGGTGGAAATACTCCAATTTTGGAATGATTTGTCACATTCTGTGTTCAAAAGACCCCTCATTTTCTCAACAAACCAAAGCACCTAAGATGGCAGGTTTGGCGATGACTGGCCTTTCTTCAGATCTGAGAATGGGAGAAACTATGGTAGATGAGCCGGGCATCTATTTAAAGTAATATCTTTCTCCGATTTCTCTCCATTAGAACAACTGGCTGTACTTGCAGTTGTTCAGGTTTCTGCTGCAGATTATAGGAGGAAGCTTACCTGGCCTTTATGGAAGCAAACTTTCTGCAGTGGAGCATAGATGTGACGTTACAGAATTTTTTTGCCTTTAATCTGAACCGTGGCATGGTGAGCAATACTTGTTAGTATAATCAAAGCAGATTCAGACTTTTTGAAAATACTGAGAGAACAGAAGTAAATTTTCTGGTGAGAACAATAACACAATATTTCAACGGAGAGAAATACAAAGAAAGAGAGTCTGTATTTGATGCTTTCACTATTGTATACAACAGTCAAAAACACGGTTGTCTAATAGTGCTTTTTTTTTTTTAGCTCTTTCCTTCAACTTGTTTTCTTTTAGTGTTCACCAATTAGTCCTTTTGACTCGTACTTCAAGGGCCTTGAGAACTTTTGTGGCTGCTTTTACCGAGTTTGTGTCAGATTTTTATCTCCACATCAACTTCACACAAAAAATATGTCTTGTTGTCGAAACAGCCTCAACTTGCGCATTGTTAGTACCTATTACGACAGGCTTAAAAAAGTAACAGCCTTCCCATATTTGGGGACAGTTTTTAAATCTACCTCTCTCTGGAGATAAACATTATGTTTTAGTGTCTTAACTTTTAGCAAAGCATTGGGTGCCTTGATTAATCTATCTTCTTCCTTAGATGAAAATTCCAGTATTACCCGGATGCTAAAATTTTACAAAATACAATTGGTCCATATTGCGATATACGTGAGGGGGGTCTGGGGTAATGTAATGTTAGAAGTGGAAGAGAACCTTGGGGTTATGCTAATTCCTCCTTTGTTAGAAGTGGAAGAGAACTGCTCTTTTGACCCCATTTCTCAATTCCACATTGCAAATGACATGGAGGAACTTGGTCTTAAATACATTGTGGACTATATTAAACTTGCACCCATTTTTCTGTATATATCTATTTGAACTAATCCCCATGCTACACTTGATCACTCAGTCATTATCGACTATCCTGCCTGTGATCATGGTTTCAAAGTCCAGTGGTTATCATATGTTAAACAGAAACTTGTGGAATTGGTCCGGTCTTCTCTGTTTGAGAAACCGTCTGCTGCAATGCATTTTTTCTAGAAAATAAACGGTTCGCTAGGGAAGGCCAAGAACTTTGAAAAACGTCTGTAAGGTAATATGAAAATCTGTTGGTATAGAACTCTATTCAACTATGGTTCCAGGGCATTGGTAGAAGCCTATCCTGCCATTCAGATCCAGCACCATCCGTAATTTTATTGTGTTTTCCTTAGAGGGCAATATAGCAGTTCCAACATTTGTGCCTGTCCTTGTGACTGCATTTTCGACCAGTCACACTTGCACTTTATCCTTTTTTTGTAAAAATTCTGAAGTTTATACTAGGATGTATTTACTGTCATTGACTATAGCAAAAAAAATAAAGGTAATTTGTAAAGACGCTGATTTTTAAGACTCTTCTATTCCTCAAGAACGTAAGGGAAAAAATGGAAATTCTCTACTGGCAAGAAAGACGCAGTAACTCAACGAAGAGAAATACAAAGAAATAGAGTGAATTTGATGCCCCCTGCTGCTGTAAGCACCTGTCCAAAAAAACAGTTATCTAATAATAATGTTTTGTTTTTTTAACCTCGTGCTTTCGACTTGTTTTCTTTTTGTGTTCATCAATTGTCAGTTTAAAGGTTATAGTTTCCTTAGGAGATCTGGACACGAAATCTGCAGATATTAGAAATGTATGCGCCAAATCATTTACAAAAATGCTTATGTGCAGGTTGAAGGTCTTTTTGAAAAAAAAATGAAATGTTTCTCAGTCATCAGATGGATCCGTGAATGTGTCTTGTGCAGTGCGATTTCCCTGAAGTTGTAGTTGTTAGTCCACATTCCATTTTAATGATCTGAAAAAGTGCCTACACCCGTCAGAAAAAAATCTGTAACTTTGCTACCCTCTATAATTTTGTGTAGCAATTTACTAGATTTTTGTGAGGAAAGAGCTAATAGTGAAATTGTTGTAATATAAAAGTTCACATTCAGGCACTCAAGGTCAAGGGTAGGTGCAGCAAGCTCCCGTACCCGGCAAAACCCCTGGAACGGTGCGGGTCACCGTACAATAGCCTACGAAGCCTATTGTCTGTAACAATTTGCATTCTAGGTCGAACCAATGGTGATACTATCACAAGTAGGTACCGTCTTCAACAAAACAAAGGGGGACCGCTCAATGATAAATCACGATTGGGGTTGACTCAATTAAAACTTTTTATGAAAAACATTTCTGCTCCTGATGAAGCACCAGGGTTCATTCTAGGTACTTGGGGCCATTATTACCCCACTATTAACAACAACTTACTGTTTTTTTTTTACTCCGACATGGGAACCAGCATATTAAAAACGTTCAGGATATCCCCTAGCCAGTTTTAAAATTTAAACCCACACTCACTTTTCACGACCCCACTAAGAACTCACACCCTCACTCATAAAATGGCGAAATAAATAGATCTCTTCTGAAGTGACTCTTCGGGGGACCCGTAGGGCATTGCAGCGCCGGCCCAACAAGGAGCACCACCCAATGATGAAGCATGACATTCCTTGGGATGTGTGAAGGCAACAAGAAACAGAACTTTTGACAGTCTCCTGTTGAATAGCATAGTACCTAGATATCCACTCTTGTTTCTTTTCTTGACAGACACTACATGTGTCTCAATATGAACAGTAACCCTACTTTTGGATTAATATGATTTTGTGGAGCACAGGTACTGGACCTTTATTAGCTCCTCGTACCCCCCTCTTCCTTGTTTGACAGATATAAAAGTCAAAACATTTTTTAAGTTTTCTTGATGGCAATGTTGCCATTAAAAATTAAGCACCTCTTGCTATCGAGGTGAAAGAAAACTATCTCCACTTGCACAGCAAAGATAGAAAAAAATGATTCCATCTTTTGTCATTTCTAGCATGGGGAGAAAAAAAGAAGCCAGCATTGGCAAAGACGATAGTTCTCGCCTTTGGGGCCTATAGGGTTTCCCAATATTCTACAGTGTTGGCTTTTTCTCAAATCTGTGCATCATCGACCCAAAAAAAGTGCAGAGATGTGTTATTCCACTGGCGCATGCATGTGTCAGAACGCATGTGCACCCCAGTGGACTGATGCGGTGCCACCTTTTAAAATGTTTAAATTATTTTTCTCCATTATCCTTTCTAATCTTTGTTTTAGACTGGGTTTTTTTGGGCACTTGACTTTTTGTTGCATTGATTTCGCCCCTTTAGTTCATTTTACTACACATAGCGCTTGAGTAAATATTTAGTCCAAATGGTTATGATGTGTTGTGCTTGGAATCACTATAGATGATAGTGAGACTAGTAATTGGCAATATCGTTTTATACGCCGCTCTCTCAATAGGGTCTGTATTTGGCTTGGCTTGAAGTGGTACAATTTGTGAATTAATATTTCGTAGAAACAAGCTTAGTGAAAGTGAAGAGTAAAACAAAATGAAAAGCATGGTTACCAGCAGCCTATTTTAAAAAGCTGCATGACAGCCGTCATAAAAGGGGATTGCACATGTGGTGATGAAGCAAAAAAAACAATTCCAGCATTGCTGGGATATTGCAGGGCACGTTTCAAGCGATGCAAAATGTTTAATGTGCAGCGCAATATATGGCAGCACAGAATCTATGAACAAGGGTGAAGTAAAAATGTATGCTTTATTTAGTAAATATAATGTTAATGAGATTACTACTTTTGTCAGGCAATGTAGTCCTTTGGCAGGCGGTGTGAGCGAGGTTAAGAACTACCACATTGCTCTTTTCTCCTCTTGATCCTGTTACGAAATCCTAAAACGAGTTACAAAAGCGACGTATATTGTAAATAAAAGGGCAGAAGCTCTCAGTGCACGGATGTACTTAGACGTATTTGCTTAACATACAAAGCTAGGCGGTGTGTCGGTTTAACGGCTTTGTACATTTGAGCAAGAGAAATAAAAATACCTCCCAAAAACGGCACGGTAGAAGAGATGAAAGTGCTGCTCTTTTCTTTTGTGTTTTTTGCCTTTGACTTTCAGATCAGTGTTCTCTTCTCGTTTGAACTGCACAGTCGTTGATGCAGTAATAACCCGTCAGTTTTAACATTTCTGCATATTTATGGACTGCCGTTTTTCCGCCTTTCATTGGCAAAGATTAAACCATTACGATTTTGGTTTATGGCGCATTAGAACACACATTCTTCCCCTGAGACCGAGCCCCCTCAGATTAATGGGCTGTCAGAGCGGTAGCACGAGCGGCAAAGAAATGGAGACAGAGGTTCTTCCGCTGGCGCCGCGTGCCTTGCAGATCTACATTGAGGAACTGCAGTTAAAGATGGGGAAATTCAATTCCTCTAATGAATGGACTGCTGGCGTCCAAAGATTTCCAAATGATGAACCAAATCGAAATCTCTATCAGTAACATTGGACCACTTAATCATATAGAAGAGCAAGCACATTAATAAGTTTTACTCCACGGAATTCCGTAGAGTTACATAAAAAATTCCGCGAGATTCCTTGGAGTTCTGCCAATGGCTAGAACATATCTACATCGCGTAGAACGTGCTGTCAATTAGCACTGGTAGCTGAAAAATCAGCAAGAACAGCAGGTGCCCAAGAGCCGTTAGAGTTGATATTGATGACGTTCGAGTAGAAAATCTACTCAAACGGCCGCAACTTTGCTACAGAAGCCGCCTCCGCACTTCTACGCCCGCTTTAGACAATGATGATAGTAGAAGCCACATCACACTCACCAGCTAACGTTTCTGGGGCTGCGCAAGGAAAAAAATTCAGCCATGCGGTGATTGGTGGAATTTGGCTGGAACTGCTCTTTAAAAGAGTAACGTGAATATGCCAAATTCTGCAGGCAGAATAAAACATTCCGCCTACACCTACTATTCATCCACCTTCCTCACTTGTTAGTAAGGCAACTTCGGAATTGATATGTCCTATATAAGAAGTGTGTTTATTTCTGTATTTGCAAAACCCTAAGTCCGATCATGTGAATGAATACGCAATGCAAGTGCAATAATCATGAATGAACAATGTGCGCATTTTCTGATTTCTGTAAAACCCATGTTAAGGAATGTTTACTATAGGGACAAGTCACGGATACAGCATTTGAATATTTATCTGCTAGTAAAAACCGGATTGAGGAAGTAACTTGTAGATCAGCTCTTCATAGTCTGCTTCGAGATAGCAGGATCAGCAACTTGAAAGTGTTAAGGAAGAAGGGTATTGTTATTAAGTGAAGAATACGCACATTAATAGATTCCTGTAACCTCCCTTTGGTTTCAAAACTTTTCATGCCAATTTTTCGTCATTGTTTTTCTGCTTGTGAATTGATAGCTTAGTTGATTATTTTGACAAAAGGTTTCCACAAGGCAAACTTATAAAATAAGAGAGTTTCCCAGAAACCAGAAAGGACCGGGTGTCAATAGTATAAACAAAAGTTTTTCCTTTCTGTGATGTTAAACTTTAAATTGGTGACCAAAAGGCCTACACATGAACCTTAATTTCTGTTCAAGTTGTGACACAAATAGTTGACTTTATACAACCCAAATTACCTTGTAATTTCTTTTACTTCTCAAGTTTTATTTATTTTTAAAAAACATCAATTTTTTCAATTAAAAACATGAATAAGCATTCATTATGTATGGCATTCAAGATCATGTGCTCTGGTACATGAAGTGTAAACCTATCTAACAATTCCAATTATGGTTGCTATCACAGAGTACACTGATCCAAAATGTTAAACAAGACTCCAATCTGGTTACAAATACATCAGCAATTATAAATAACATTTTAATAAAAACATGATACGTAAAAGTCCTTTGTAGACGCGTTTCGGTGCTTTTTGTGATAATATAACACTTTCCTCAGGACGGACGAGTTAAAAACAGATATGGTCTTCTCTCTACAAAAATGAATGCACAAAATTAATTTTACAAAAAAGTAGAGAAGACGTGTAATACAACAGGTTGTGTACATCTCGTGTCAGTCAGTTGAGAATTTTTTAATTATTAAGAGTGAACTAAAGTGCTTACTTTATTTAGTTTACTATTGGTCCTTCTCTTGCATGGTGAGGCCCAAAAACATGCTGATTTGAATTTAAGGGAGCCAATTCAATACGGCTCAAGGGATTTCTGTGAATTGAAAAGTAGCGCAAGATTAATTGCTATTATCCCCCATTTATTTGGCATCTAATAAGTAGCATCCCAACTTACTTAAAAGCGGGGAGACTCGTGTTTACGGTCTTTTTCCTGATTAATGTTGCGTCTTTCAATCTGCGCAGAAAATTCAGGAATGTTTCCTCATTCACCTGTGTAGTTTAACCAGATACTCTATTTACAGTCTGTATCAAGTCTAGTAATTTAAAAAAATGTACTAGCTATCTTTGGGTATAAATACATACCAGTAAGGTTAAAACTTAGGTCCAGCGTGTTATCCTTCTGCTGTCCAGAGTGATTTTTTCTGGTGCCACGTTCGCGGTATAATTACGTCGACCTGTGTTACTGTGGTCACTTACTTCTTCCGTGATACCTAGATAAATGGAGTTTGTTACACTCCTTGCCAGATTTTACATGAATCACAAATCGTTGTATTATTGGGTGGGGTTTTTTACATTATATTGATAAACCAAATTCTCCATAATATTCTACGCAAGGGGGTCCCATAATGTTATTGGAGCTTGTCCTAATGTATGACTTGACGTTTCTTACACACATAAACGGTTTGCCCAAGGGTAGTTCTATGGACAGACCTTCCTGTCGATCCCCATCTATTTTTGCCCCAGAGTATCCCTTTAGGCCCCAAGTGGCTGCTGTGGTACAAACCGATATTACACACTAACTGGCAATTCCCCTTCCTCTTATATTTTTACTTTGAGCGTACTCCACCATTCGAGTATTAAAGGGCAATTTAAACAACTTTAGAAGGGCAAGTATTGGGTTTTAAAGTCAAAGAACGCGCCCCAGTCTAATGACAAAGGTGGAGTACGCTCAAAGTAAAAATATAAGAGGAAGGGTAGGACAACTGTATACAGAACACCATAGCTTTTGTTGGGGCTTCAAATACTTGGACCTCCCGGCTGTCTTTTAACTAATAAGCTACCAAATGACATATAGTGGGGGCTTTGGGTAATTGCCAGTCAGTGTGTAATATCGGTTTGTACCACAGCAGCCACTTGAGGCCTAAAGGGATACTCTGGGGCAAAAATAGATGGGGATCGACAGGAAGGTCTGTCCTTAGAACTACCCTTGGGCAAACCTTTTATGTGTGTAAGAAACGTCGAGTCATACATTAGGACAAGCTCCAATAACATTATGGGACCCCCTTGCGTAGAATATTATGGAGAATTTGGTTTATCAATATAATGTAAAAAACCCCACCCAATAATACAACGATTTGTGATTCATGTAAAATCTGGCAAGGAGTGTAACAAACTCCATTTATCTAGGTATCACGGAAGAAGTAAGTGACCACAGTAAACACGGGTCGATGTAATTATACCGCGAACGTGGCACCAGAAAAAATCACTCTGGACAGCAGAAGGATAACACGCTGGACCTAAGTTTTAACCTTACTGGTATGTATTTATACCCAAAGATAGCTAGTAAATGTTTTAAAATTACTAGACATGATACAGACTGTAAATAGAGTATCTGGTTAAACTACACAGGTGAATGAGGAAACATTCCTGAATTTTCTGCGCAGATTGAAAGACCGTAAACACGAGTCTCCCCGCTTTTAAGTAAGTTGGGATGCTACTTATTAGATGCCGAATAAATGGGGGATAATAGAAATTAATCTTACGCTACTTTTCAATTCACAGAAATCCCTTGAGCCGTATTGAATTGGCTCCCTTAAATTCAAATCAGCATGTTTTTGGGCCTCACCATGCAAGAGAAGGACCAATAGTAAACTAAATAAAGTAAGCACTTTAGTTCACTCTTAATAATTAAAAAATTCTGAACTGACTGACATGAGATGTACACAACCTGTTGTATTACACGTCTTCTCTAGTTTTTTGTAAAATTAATTTTGTGCATTCATTTTTGTAGAGAGAAGACCACATCTGTTTTTAACTCGTCCGTCCTGAGGAAGGTGTTATATTATCACAAAAAGCACCGAAACGCGTCGACAAAGGACTTTTACGTATCATGTTTTTATTAAATGTTATTTATAATTGCTGATGGATGCAGATTGGAGTCTTGTTTAACATTTTGGATCAGTGTACTCTGTGATAGCAACCATAATTGGAATTGTTAGATAGGTTTACACTTCATGTACCAGAGCACATGATCTTGAATGCCATACATAATGAATGCTTATTCATGTTTTTAATTGAAAAAATTGATGTTTTTTAAAAATAAATAAAACTTGAGAAGTAAAATAAATTACTAGTGTCTTGTAGTACAAGGTAATTTGGGTTGTATAAAGTCAACTATGTGTGTCACAACTTGAACAGAAATTAAGGTTCATGTGTAGACCTTTTGGTCACCAATTTAAAGTTTAACAACACAGAAAGGAAAAACCTTTGTTTATACTATTCCACAAGGCAAAAGCAGCATGTTTTTCTATCCCTTTGTCGGTTCAATTAAAATATTTCCACCATCTGAGGATAAAGCACAGCACTGTGGCATACTGAATAGAAATCTCATCTGACACAATAAAGATTGTAAGTCAATGGCATGACAAGTGCAAAGTGATGGAAGGAGCAGGAAGCCAGAGTTTCTGATGAATAATGTAAGCCAAAGATTCATTACCCCTAGAATATATCCCAGGCACTACACTAGTTCCAGAGATTTTTTGAACAATGGTTCCCATGCACTGGTTGTATGAGTCGGCGGCAACTTCATACTGCCCCTGAAGTGGCGAAGCAGAGCCACTTATAACCACCACCCATACATGCTATCATAATTTCCTTTCTTTCAACAGCCTTCAAGGTAGATCCGGTCTGCGTTCCGAGCTCCCAACTAAATTTTTTTTCTCATACAGGGTGACAGAGAAGATGTCTTCCCTGAAAGCAGCAGAATTCAAACTATGCCGCAATTGCAGGAAACGGATGTCTCTCAAGGACCCCCACACATGTGCCTATGGAGCTTGTGCTCAGATCATGACTTTGTTGTCATATTGTGCCCTCAAGCAACCCTGTAGGTAAAGGTTAGGGGCTAACCGGGACTCATTTGAAAAGGTTTTTCCAAATAATTTGGAGAAATTATCTGTCCCAACAGTGACCATAAGAAATAAATATATTAAGCAACCAGGTGGAAAACAAAAGAGAAAGAAAAGAATCTGAAGATGGCAACTACACACAGGACCATCCGGGGCACCGTCTGACGTCACACAGGGGTATAGACATACCACCAAATTGTGGTCTACGACGCCCACAGCAGGAAAAGAAAAGCAAGAACGATTTCAGAAGCAACCACTTGATGGCAGACTAATACACAGCATTTTAACTTGTGCAATTCTTCAAGCTGAGAAACTATTCCTACTGGTAAGTAACCGTTTAGTTTTTCCAGTTAGATCTTCAACCTTGGGCACTCCCTTGGTGCCAGAACTGTCATAGAACAGGGGCACTGTTTGCCTCTAATGCCGTCTAGGGCATATTTACAGTCCCTCCTGACTCTGATAATGAGGACTTCATAGGCCGTGCTATTGCCACTATTGTAGTAAATAGAAGGCACTCCTGAAAACAAGCATCAGGGTTTTCACTGGAAGTCCAACCTTCCCTTATGGACATGCTCTTCGATGGATGGTTCGGTTAGGAGTCTGACTCGGTGCTTGAGCAATTCAAAGATAGTCATGCACAGCTTGTCCTTGAAGGATCAGTGAATAATATCTTTTTTGTTCACCTATTTCGTAAATGTAGTTTCTCGGAATCCCATTCCCACCCAGGACAGCCACTGGTTCTGTTTTTTTATAAGATACCATCCATGCATGCACCAGTGGACAGGGAAATAGACAGTGTCCTAGGGGTGGGGGACCCAGGGACAATGTCAATGAGCTAAGCCCCTGGGATAGGGTTTACAGGTCATTGTATTGCTCAGGGAGGCCTCTCTCCTCTTTGTTGAAGTTATCGGCCCCGGGGAGGGGGTCTCTGGCGCCTTTTGGAGGCTTGAAAGGGGGGGGGGGTGCATGCACCTCCCTAAAACATCCCTCGTGCCTCCCCTTCTAGCCCTGGGGGGGGGGGGTCTTTTTCTATTTAAACGTAGGGGAGCCTGTACTTTTTCTTTGAATTATTTTGCAGCGGATCCGCTGCTAATTTGCTCCAAAATTGAGAAAAAACGTATCATTTTTGGCCCCAGGCAGGGTCCCTCTGGAACACCACCACCAAGCCTAGGGGGCCAGGGTATCCGTACCCTGGCCCCTATGTCTTATTTTTGCTTTTTTTTTTTAGGACTCTGGACCGACTCCTAAGATGGCTGCCACCACTTCCTGGTTCAGATGGTGGCAGCCAATCAGATCTCGGGATGAGATCTGTCGGCTCCGCAGCAAGATATAGACAATTTCTTTAAACCTTAATTTCTCTAAAAACTACTGAGCAGATGTAAATCAAAACATAAAGCCCTCTGGCTGGATCAAGATCTAGAACTTGCCAAATTGTGTAAATCCGTTTAGCTGTTTGGGCTGTAGCTGTGTCTAAAGTTCCTATGGAAAATGAATGGGGGAACTGTGTTTTAGGACCTCTGTTTTTCTCTGCCCTTGCTTGATTAATCACCCTGAAACGTTCCAAGGGCAAACTAGTCAAACAGTAGCACTTTTTTAGGAAGGTTTAGTAGAGATTCGTCAAACAGTGCCAAAGTTGTTAGCAACACAAAAAAGGCATTTCCTTGGAAACACAATCCTGACAATAACCACCCAGTGGCAAACACGACTTGATATAAAGATACCCACTACCACCTCTGCCCCCACCAGGTTACGTGGTATATCACCTCATCAGCTAGGATATCTAGATTCCAATGGCACAGTGAGCAAGGGACAAACTTCTGGGCATACCCCTTTCACTTAGGGCAAAAACTGCTGCAGCAACAAATGGTGCCTGAAAACAGTCTCAAGGTGCTTGTTACATACCAATAAATAATATTCACTGTGAAAAGATATTTTAAATAAAGCTTTTTCCCTCCCCCAAAACACCCTAAACATGTTGAATATTTCCTTAACACTCTTCAGGCCACACAATGCAGCCATAAGACCAACTACAAGATGTCCCTAAACTCTAGCTGGAGGCCAGACCGCTCCAGCTCGGACAGCTTCAAAAAAATGTTACGCTCTCCTAGGGGCAATGTGTTCCTAGGTGGGTGCTGCACTGCCTGCAGCCTCCCACACACAAAATATAAAAAAAATACTTTGTGGTGCCCCTGCCAGTTCTAGGGGCACGGCAAGGGTAAATGTATACATATAAATACCCCTCACATGGCATTATGGGGTGCACCCCATCAGGATCAGTCATTATGGAATCAACAGCTACTCCACTAATTTCATATTCTCATCTTTTTCCTTTATTTCACCTGTGGCCCTCAACAACATTAACTTTCAGACTGCTGGTGGAGGCCCAAGGCTCCCTTGGCCCCGCTGGCTCTCCAGCCTTACCCATCCTGGGTACTGGCAGGATCTTGCAATCATCTTTTTTCTTTGCAGAGGGTACCCTAGTCCCACCTCTGACCACCCACCACTCAGAGGTGTCGGGGCGGGGTGTGGGGAGGGGGGGGGTCGTGCAATCCCGCCGGCTCACTTGCCAGCACCCATCCTAGATGCAGTCGGGAGGGAGCCCCATTGGCTAGATCCCGCCTGGCAGGATTGGAGCAAACCTATGTTCCTTGCTCAGAAGACACATGCATAAAGTTACATTTCTATTCCCTGTTCACGCTCTCCCCGTCACAGAACAATACTGAGTCCGGGGGATCGGGTCTTTGGTGCCATTTTATGACTCAGAGAAAGGGGCCGTATGACCATCTCCCCAACTAAATATTTCAATGGTCCACAAGTGATGGGGTCCTTTGGCCATTCAGTGGCTTAGGATGAGAGGCAATTCGAGAAATCGGGATGCACTCCATTGTACTCATGTTCCACCATATTTCACTCTATTAGTCCATCATTTTATAAGGATGCGTGCAGTCTGACATCGAGCCTTGCCCTGTGGCCCTCAATTAGACAATAGGGTAAGATGAGGCGAACTCTCGCCCCAAGTCAGATGCACAGCAACTGAAAGCCTTCGTGGCCATTCAAAAGTTAATCCATCATTTACTTTTCTGTGATTTTTTCTGTCAATGTTCTATTCTCGTTTTTTTTCCCATTTTTATTCTTTCCAATTTATTCAGTACTCCACACACGGGATTGGTTGCCAATTTTCCAAGCTTCTCACGCATAAACTGTGCCCATCCGAGCCTCTCGCTTAAACATGACAGTGGCAAAAGGTTCGTTCCACGCAGTGTTTATTTAAAACCCAATGCATTTCGGGGCTAAAAGCCCCTTCGTCAGGGGACACTATAAAATAACAATAAACACATGTCATTGTTACAGAACTAAACAACGTTATAGCATTTATGAACAATTATTTAAAACAGTGTATCATGTGCATCAACATAAATATCTTAAAAACTCCATCATCTGTGAGTTCCTGAATGACACCAAATAAATGATTTAAATAAACATAGTTGCCTGTTAACTATATCTTGCCTTAAAAACGCTGTTAAGGATATTGTGCTGAATGTGGCATACAATCTAAACAGAGTGTACGAATCAGCTCACCCCCTATGATAGACCACACATTTTACTACCTAATTTGAGTGTGAACCTATAATCTCCACCGAGATTCGCCTAATGTTGTTTTACCTAAAAAGTTGTGCTTTGGCTACATGTTCTAGCGTATACATGTCTCACTCTCCAATGTCTATATACCTCCCTCCTTATCTCGTGAACGAGAAGGTCCCTTAACATAACCCGATATTTTTATATCCTGCAACAACAATATGTCTAAACGGACATTCACATACCTGCTGGAAAGGAAGAGCCTTCATACTCCTCCCATCTCACATAGTGTGGCTATTCAGTATTTCTCCTGTTTTTAAACCATTCCCCTTCCAACAAGCTTTTCACTGATAGGTACTACTCTCGTTATATTCGTGAATATAACGAGAGTAGTACCTATCAGAGAGGGGGTGAGCTGATTCGTACACTCTGTTTAGATTGTATGCCACATTCAGCACAATATCCTTAACAGCGTTTTTAAGGCAAGATATAGTTAACAGGCAACTATGTTTATTTAAATCATTTATTTGGTGTCATTCAGGAACTCACAGATGATGGAGTTTTTAAGATATTTATGTTGATGCACATGATACACTGTTTTAAATAATTGTTCATAAATGCTATAACGTTGTTTAGTTCTGTAACAATGACATGTGTTTATTGTTATTTTATAGTGTCCCCTGACGAAGGGGCTTTTAGCCCCGAAATGCATTGGGTTTTAAATAAACACTGCGTGGAACGAACCTTTTGCCACTGTCATGTTTAAGCGAGAGGCTCGGATGGGCACAGTTTATGCGTGAGAAGCTTGGAAAATTGGCAACCAATCCCGTGTGTGGAGTACTGAATAAATTGGAAAGAATAAAAATGGGAAAAAAACGAGAATAGAACATTGACAGAAAAAATCACAGAAAAGTAAATGATGGATTAACTTTTGAATGGCCACGAAGGCTTTCAGTTGCTGTGCATCTGACTTGGGGCAAGAGTTCGCCTCATCTTACCCTATTGTCTAATTGAGGGCCACAGGGCAAGGCTCGATGTCAGACTGCACGCATCCTTATAAAATGATGGACTAATAGAGTGAAATATGGTGGAACATGAGTACAATGGAGTGCATCCCGATTTCTCGAATTGTTTGTCACATGATTGCCCTACACGGGAAAGCACCCGCTAGAAGAATATTGCATAAGAAATAGTAAAAGGACTAAACTACAGCAATCCACAAGGACGGCGTGAACATCTTGGTTCGGGAAATACAGCTTTGTTTTAATATCAGGGAAACAGACTGGAGCAACATGTTGTTTTGAAATGGACGAACATTACAACAGGGAAATGTGCATTAATTGTGACTTAGAGTGCGTATTTAAATTTCATAGATGTACTGCTGTAGTGCATTGTGGGTTTTATAGTTTCTCTCGCTCGGCAAGGAGTGCTTTTGCATAAAGATGGCGGGAATATAACGAGAGTAGTACCTATCAGTGAAAAGCTTGTTGGAAGGGGAATGGTTTAAAAACAGGAGAAATACTGAATAGCCACACTATGTGAGATGGGAGGAGTATGAAGGCTCTTCCTTTCCAGCAGGTATGTGAATGTCCGTTTAGACATATTGTTGTTGCAGGATATAAAAATATCGGGTTATGTTAAGGGACCTTCTCGTTCACGAGATAAGGAGGGAGGTATATAGACATTGGAGAGTGAGACATGTATACGCTAGAACATGTAGCCAAAGCACAACTTTTTAGGTAAAACAACATTAGGCGAATCTCGGTGGAGATTATAGGTTCACACTCAAATTAGGTAGTAAAATGTGTGGTCTATCATAGGGGGTGAGCTGATTCGTACACTCTGTTTAGATTGTATGCCACATTCAGCACAATATCCTTAACAGCGTTTTTAAGGCAAGATATAGTTAACAGGCAACTATGTTTATTTAAATCATTTATTTGGTGTCATTCAGGAACTCACAGATGATGGAGTTTTTAAGATATTTATGTTGATGCACATGATACACTGTTTTAAATAATTGTTCATAAATGCTATAACGTTGTTTAGTTCTGTAACAATGACATGTGTTTATTGTTATTTTATAGTGTCCCCTGACGAAGGGGCTTTTAGCCCCGAAATGCATTGGGTTTTAAATAAACACTGCGTGGAACGAACCTTTTGCCACTGTCATGTTTAAGCGAGAGGCTCGGATGGGCACAGTTTATGCGTGAGAAGCTTGGAAAATTGGCAACCAATCCCGTGTGTGGAGTACTGAATAAATTGGAAAGAATAAAAATGGGAAAAAAAACGAGAATAGAACATTGACAGAAAAAATCACAGAAAAGTAAATGATGGATTAACTTTTGAATGGCCACGAAGGCTTTCAGTTGCTGTGCATCTGACTTGGGGCGAGAGTTCGCCTCATCTTACCCTATTAGGGAGAGAGGCTACACCCCTCTTCAAAAGAAATATAATTTTGTGTGGCCCTGGGTCGATAGGGTCCCTGGGACCATTAACTGGCTCAGGAAGGGGAATCCGCAAGCCCCATTCTACTTCTAATCAGCCGAAGGCGGATGTATTCAAATAGAAACGGGCGGCCCTTTAGTTATTTCTGAAAATCAGTTATTCTGTCTTGTCCGAGTTGATCTACAGGCAGTTGTGCTTCATCTAGTTGGCAAAGCCTGTCATGCAGTTGTGGAAGCTATTCTTAGTGTTGGTGGTGTCTTTGGAGAGGATGAGTTGTGTATCGTTGGCGTAGGATATGATGTTGAGTCCGTTGGTTATGGCGATGCTGGCCAGAGGTGTCATAAAAGTATTGAAGTGAATGGGGCTGAACAAGGCTCCTTGGGGTACTCCGCAGATTTCCTTAGTTTCAGAAGTGAAGGTGGAAAGGCAGACTTTTTGCGTTCTCCCGGTGAGGAAAAAGGTGATCTGTCTAAGAGCATCTCCTTAGATTTCTATGTTGTGCATCCTTGTGAAGAGTGTGTGGCTGGAGACTGTATTGAAGGCTGTCGAGAGGTCTAGGAGTATCCGAGCCGCAGTCTATCCTCGTTTG
Source organism: Lissotriton vulgaris (assembly GCF_964263255.1). Classification (NCBI taxonomy): domain Eukaryota; kingdom Metazoa; phylum Chordata; class Amphibia; order Caudata; family Salamandridae; genus Lissotriton; species Lissotriton vulgaris. The sequence goes on along the minus strand of NC_141687.1, from coordinate 1,526,183,591 downwards.
AGTAGGGCTTGGATGTTGTTGGTAGCTGCAATGAGGGCTGTTTTGGTGCTGTGGTTGTTGCAGAATACGGATTCGGAGAGGTTGACTAGGAGGTTCCGTTCCAGATGTGAGGAGAGTTGTTTGTTGATGGCTTTTTCTAATACTTCGGCCGGGAACGGGAGCAGGGAAATGGGTCGGTAGTTGTGGAGTTTGCTAGGGTCTGCAGATGGTTTCCTTAGTAGGCATGTTTCCAGTCTTGGGGAAGGTGGACGTTTATCATTCTTGTATCAATACAGGGTACTGGAAAAATCTTATATCTCCGTGCTGGGTCTGTCATCAAGTCCCTCTGCTGACCATACCTTCTGATATATTGTTGGTTGTTTTTTTGGTTGTCCCAGCATGGTCTTCCAGTTCACCCCGTTATGTTATGTTATAAATGATTTGTAGCGTGCACAAATACTCTGGAGTGTCCTGGCACGTAAGCAGACTATGACAGAGAGAGTAGAGATTAATTAGTTGGGTTGATTGAAAAGGTAACTTTTAAGTAGTTAATATTTCCTTTTCAGCCATTTATATTTGCCTGATCAGCCTTCTGTTTGAATCACTGGTTGCCTTTTGTCCTGCCTCAGAGGGGTCTAATTCTAGTCATGTTGTTACCTGTGTCCTGCGCAAGCCATTTGAGTCTATGCACTGTTGCTTTCTATAGCTTTTGACAATCAAGACAGACTTTTTTGCTTTCAGGCTTTATGAGTAAACTACAGACACTCTCCGTACAACCTCTGTGTGCCATTTTCTTCCTGGAGAAATTGGTGCTGAAGACTGGGGCTTCCTTCTTGCCAAAGGTGGTTCCATCCTTCTGCGGCTGGCAATTGATTACTCTGCTGGCATTTTTCACACAGTACTCCCCTCGAACGAAGAGGAAAGACTCCATCTGCTCGACCCTTAGAGAGCTTTGGAGTTTCTACATGGAACATACAAGAGACTATTGTGGAGAAACAGCTGTATGTGGGTTTCACTAGGATCACAACAGACAAAATGGGGTGTCTATTCTAAAGGTGTGCAATCTGCAGATCCACCAGAACAAGTTTCTTATCTTCAATAAAGCTCTACATTGTGGATACTTTGTCTAACAGAATATTTCTCACTGTCCTCACAGCTCCCTGTTCTGTGGACTGGACTAATGAACATCGTAATAAGATTCCAAGTTAGATTTTGGCACACTGTCACTTGCTCTTTGCTCAAAGTGCTCTGCCTCTGAGGCTTTGGAAGAAGAAAGATAAAGAAAGTGACAGCATTCTGGCGTAGCGCTAATATGAGGCTTTGCTCTATCACTTCCATGGTGGGGTGAAGTCACTGCAAAGCCATATAGTGTCACCTATCGGTGCAGAGGGAACATGGCGGAAAACGTCTCTAGATCCAGTCTGGTGCTTGGGAATATTCTAATGGTGAGAAATTTGTGATTAGAATATGGTTGGGTGGATTTGGTGTAAGAGGGTCAAGAAAATCCTAGTTCTTAGAAGTCCCACTTTGGTCACTTTTATTTTCGACCTCGCCACCCCCAAAACACCTAAAATGATAGAACAATGACTGCAGCACCACAAGAAGGATTTGTTATAGGACCAGAATTAGCGGACACTAATGAACAGTGTCACCTGGTATTTTGTTCAATGTTTGAGCATTTCACCTTAGTTGTCACCCTTATAGCTCTGAGTACAGTTCTATTCAAATCTATTTTATAGATAATTAGACATTATAATTCTGTTGTCTTATTTTACGAGTGCCCGCTAAACAATTTTTTTTTTTACCTGAAGCATTGTGCCCAATGACTTTTTTTTTTTTTTTAATAATCCTAAATTGAAGGAGACCAGTGGACAGAAAGGTTCAAGATTGTTATCCCTCCACCCTCCCCCATATTGAAGCTCACAATTGCTACCTTTTGTACTTGGAATTTAGGTATACCACATCTCCCAGCCTTCATACTGGGGCCAAGAATTGGTATCGAACACTGAAAGATAGGTTCTGTCAAACGTAGTAAGTACAGTGAACGAATCTCGGACATAACTTGGGGTGACAGACATTAAAATTTTGTTTTTAAAGTCATCCATCCACCCAATTTAAATAGGGTGGAGGGTCAGATGGCTTGCCTCAAACAGCCCCTACACCTACAGACCCTAGAACAATGGAATACATTTTACTCCGTTGTTGTAAACCTGGCCTGGCAGCTGGCCCACCTCTAAATCGGACCAGCAGACCGACGGAGTCACAGAGCTGGTTCTCTGTCGCGACGGAATGCTCTCTCAGCCACATTGTAAATCAGCAGCTAAGTTCCGAAACCAACCAGGTTCTGTGTATCTTGAGCTTCACTCCTTTCACTGGTCAATCATTCATAAAACGTTAACGTGGAAAATTACACATTGTGAGATAAGGTTTATACTACATATAAATATCCAGCAATGTTTTGGGAAGTTTGTGTAAAATAGTATGCCTTCTCTATAATCGGAAGAGTGTTATAGAACTATATAGTAATGAAGAAGACGATTGTACAGCTATTGTTTTTTTAGCCAAAATTTTTGGTAAAAAAAAAAAAACCTAAAAGGAGTGTCTGTCACCAAATTAGCATTAAAAAACTGAATTTGGTACCATACTGTTTTTCTGTGAAGTTTAATAGTTTATAAACGAGCCACACTATCCCATAAAGTATAATTCCCAGTGTAGTGCTGAATCAATGTTTGATAACTTTAGATTAACTAATAGTTTTTGAAAATTCCTCTGTGCCAGATTTTCAATAGCCTAGCTTTATATTGTACTGTAAAGTCTTAATTCTTTTGCTTGGATCTGCCCTTTGCAACTTCATGAAGTAGGTTCTTTGTTGAAGCTTAAGTGGCCCTAATGGTATAGGCAATAATCTGTTCTTACCCACCCAGTCCCTTACAAACTCGGGTGAACAGCAGTTGGCAGCTTGAATCTGTCATTCGCTCAAGGGCAGAAGTCCAGGTGTTTGGTAGAAATTTCTTAGCTACTTGTCGACTCCGATATTTCTGCTGCTCACCCAATAAAAAAAATTCATGAGCCCCATAAGGTTTTGTAATGTCATTAGCCATCAATCTTTCATGTTTTAATTCACCTATCCATTCCTCTTGCTTCTACAGAGAGCTCACAGATGAAACTGGGAGAGTTCTTGCCAAGGCTTTTAGACTGTTCAGCTGAAATCATCGTTTTGAAGGAGCCTCCCAAGATCCGTCCAAATTCTCCCTACGACTTGTGCAGCCGTTTTGCCGCTGTCATGGAATCAATTCACAGCAACTCAGCAGTCACTGTTACTTGATGAGGCACCATGACAGGACAGCTCCTTCAGCACTGTTACAATCTTCTACCCCTCACCCCATCTCTGTCACTGACCTACACAGAAGGGTCCATGAAGACTATCCACAATGACAGTGACTCTTGAATGTAACTTGTATCTAGGCTCGTTTGATGGAAGAACACATAAAGAAGAGAACTGATGCACCTTTTGAACAATACTATTATAAAAACAATTATCCTATAAAAGGCAGAAACCACTCGACAAAAAGTCCACTTTGTCTAATGTTACAATGCGCTGTTGACTGTTAAGGTAAAAAAGTCATTCAAGCAAAATGGATACCTGATGGATAAAAGTAGTTCCCCTGTGGACAAACGTGGTAAGGGGAGTGCTAACTAGTTGTGTTGGTAGCTTTTCTACCTGAAGCTAACCAAAGATCCAACTTTCACTGTATGCACCTCTTGCCACTGTTAATATACTGTGTACATAAATATGCAATATTATTTTACCTAGGTGAAATTACTTATTTATCGATTTTCAGGTATCTTGGAAGATGGGCCCTGAGGTACGGCGCGGGAACATATTTTCATGTTTTCAGCTAGCCTGTGTAAAATCTGGTTTTATATAAAAGCAGCAATAGCCACCTATTTGCGCAATCTGTTTGGGTGGCATATTATTAATTAAATACCAATTTCACATTTTAACCACTGCTGTTGCATCTTATGTATTTTTTTATTCTGCATGATCCACATTTATGTAAGCATATGAGCGGTTGGGCCCGCTTTGAGTTGGCATAAAAACATTCGGATTTAGATTTTTTTCTAAGAAACATTTTTGGTGTAATTTACTAAAAGTAATTTTCACTTTGTTTCTCAGACGTGCGCATGTGGATGCTTGCATATATTGTACTCCAGAACCTTTCTTCAAAAAGACCAGGTTCAGTCAGTAGTTGATCATAGAATCAGGGCTCTAATGATCTTATCAACATGAAAACTTTAATTCCACGGACTAGAAAATGCAAAATAAGTAGGAAGGATGTGGTAAACAGGAGAGTCCTAAGCTAGTCACGGAAGCTGAGATTCTGTTGATTGTGAAGAGTTAACTACTCGAATCAGATGAGGTCTGATTTGAGAAGGCCCTACCCGAATGGGCTCTATGAATAGTTAGAATGGGTTGAAGTCATTCTGAATGAGCAGGAAGGAATATGCGAATGTAAATGAGTTGGAAGTAAAGTGGGGCAAGGCTCGTAAATGATCCCATAAAAATTCATTGGAATTTGAAGAGACCCATCTAGGCAAGGGGGAACCAGTGTATGCGCAACCCAGATGCTTTGAGATTTCATCGCTGCATGTAAGCCACAGCATAAGACTAACAACTGCATATTGAATCAGTTGATGCTTGGCTGTGGTGAATTGGGCGAGCCCAAGGAATCTCTGTAGTCCAGGCAGAGAGCGATCACTCTCCAGATAATGTTTTTGGTGCAAATAATTGGGTAAAAATAGCAGCCTTTTACACACAGTCTTTAAGCACAAGAAATACATTGCTTGCGCAATAGATTGCTGTTGAAGACAAAACATCAGGTGCAAACTGTCGCCACTGGTGTAAGGGTAGTCATCTTTTCGGTTGGACATTTAATTTCAGTGGAACCTCCAAGTATAAGAATCATACTCTTGTCAGAGTATAATTTCATTTAGATGAACCGGATTCATTCAGAGATAACCCCTAGGCATTCTTTGAAACCTAGGTGCATTGATTCTATATTTTTATCTAAGTGTATTATTATGAGTTTGGAATAATTTGCGTAACGAGAATATCAATCAAATGACAGTAGACACATTTTGAGTGCGATCTCCAGATAGGATGCATGCTATGCACTAGTACTGTTTTTTACCTTATAAGAGCCACTTGAGGGAAGAGACTGTATTGAATGCTGCCGAAACATCAAGGAGAACAAAGGCAATAGTTTCACAGTACTCTGCTGAAGGTGAATAACATCGGCTCAGTACTGTTTGGAAGACAGAAGTTGGCATAAGTGCCATCGCTGATGATGGAGAAGAGTTATAGAGGTATTGAAGGATGGGCGATATGTAATCCTTGGCAAGCTTGATTAATTTCACATTTCGGAGAGGAGACAGGGTTGATAGATTTAATCATATTAAAGGACAAATAGAGCCAACTGTGAACCCCTTGCATCATGCAGCCACCCCTTTTCACAGTATGTGGTTTCTTGTTCCCTCCTTCCCCACCATCTATTTATAAGTTTTGTTTTTTCTTCACATCCTCAACCATTTTGAATCCTCCTCTAAACATATCCAGATTCCGTACCCTTTTTTTCTGAATTTCTATAAGTAAATATTGCCCTCTGTCCTGGTTTCTATCTAGTCACTGTGTATACTTTTTGAGACTATGCCCTGATTTCTCTGTATCTGGCAATTTTTTTCCTACTACTCCCCGTTCACATGGAGATTTGTACAATCTTCTGGAAGCATGTTTTGAAAATGTAGCTGTTCAATGGCATGTGTGGCTGTAGATAAACATGCTTTGCCTACTCCTGCCATGTAGTGTTGGTTTCGGAGTAGTACAACTCTTAGAAGACGACTTTGAAGTCATGAGGTAGTGACTCCTCCTTTTGGTGATATTGCACATGGGGATCTACTCCTTTGTTAGATTATTTTCTCCGCCGCCTGGTTCGGATGTGTGCCTCTCCTCCGTGTTCAACACTGTTTGGTAAGAGTCTTTGACAGTATAGTGTATCTCAATCGTGTTTTATTATTACTGTGCCGCTCGAATACCTTTGCCGGTTAAGACACTGACCGTTCGCACTTTGGGCTGCAGCCCATCTTCGGGCACACCCTTCTACGTGCACCATCAATGAAGAAGATGTATTCCTGATGGAACAGACACTTTTTAGTTTTCTCACAGCTTCATGCCAATTATCTGCTCACCAACCAACACCATGTGAGCAACCTTGGATCGACTCCTTTGTTAGATTATTTTCTCCGCAGCCTGGTTCGGATGTGTGCCGCTCCTCCGTGTTCAACACTGTTTGGTAAGAGTCTTTGACAGTATAGTGTATCTCAATCGTGTTTTATTATTACTGTGCCGCTCGAAAACCTTTTTCGGTTAAGACACTGACCGTTCGCACTTTGGACTGCCGCCCATCTTCGGGCACACCCTTCTACGTGAACCATCAATGCAGAAGATGTGTTCCTGATGGAACAGACACTTTTTAGTTTTCTCACAGTTTCATGCCGATTACCTGCTCACCAACCAACACCATGTCAGCAACCTTTGCCTGTCACCCGAGCACCGTGAGGCAGACTGAGATGCCTGCAAGACTTCTGGATCGAAAAAGACACTTCGTGATCAAAGGGCGCATCGACTGGAGATGTCTTGATGCAACGAAAACAATACTCCTGACATTTTCAGTGGGGAGCATGCACAGGAAGAGCCTGCTGCCGAGGTGGAAGAAGAGGAGTTCTCTGTCGAGGAAATCTCCAGCTCCTATTTGGAGGACAAATTTGAGTCCACCTTGCCTGCCCACTAGGGCAGCGTGTGAGTAGCATTGCCCCAGACCCTGCTCCAGTGCCCAAAAAGACTTCCATACATTCGCCAGACCACCACTGCCATCTGGCCATGGTCTGATCTAAAAAGATACTTCAGAAGCCTTGTCTTCCGGCCCGGCACCGAAAACCTCCACAAAGGCTATGTCAAGTTCGGCCAACTCGGATCAGGCACATTCCTCAGTCTCCACTAAGCATTCGGGACCGACGCTGCAACTGACTCCATCTACTTTGCTGCCAGACAGAAAACCTCTAAACTCTTTATTCAGAAATTGGTTGAGCCGAAACCCTCGAAGCAATCCTCAGTTTCTATGTCCCCAGTCGATCCTTTACTTGAAAAAATGGCCATTACAGAAAGGAAACTCCACATCAAAGAAGGCACAAGGTGAATTTTAGCCCCTCCTCCACTAAATAGGCAGTTAATGTTTGAAGACAAAATGTACGTTCCTATACTCTTAAAAAGAGGACAAAGGACAGGGCTACCAGCCCTGCATATTATCCTCCACAACCACTATTACCACCACCCCCTCCTTTGCCTCTTTCAGCATCACCACCTCCGCCATCCCCTCCTTCTCCTCCTTCCTCTCCACACCATGACCCTTTAGATAATAAACCTCCAGGTTCACCTAGGTCTCAAAGGGGTATAGGAGAACCATTAGAGGATCCTGATCCTTGGGATTCTTATGATATAGACCACATGACTCCCGATTACCCAGACATTTATCCAGCTAGTCCCTCCCATCCTGAAGATGTGAGTGCTTACCAGCAAGTAATTGCTAGGGCAACTACTTATCATGAAGTCCAATTACATAAATAGTCTTTGAACAAGACTACTCTTTGATACATTGTGGACCACTCATGAAGACACACAGTTTCTGCCCATGCTTCCTGGCATGTTGTGTCATTCGGATGACCTATTTGAAGAGCCAATGTGTGCCTGTGTAATAACAACATGGGTAGATAAAGATATAAAGCTGCTCCCTCAGACCCCCTTTTCATATGTAGTAAGATACCACCAGGGTCTATTGTTGATACCCTAGCTCTTAAATGAACCAATAGTCAGGGAACTAGAGATACAGTACCTTCTGAAAAGGAGAGTAAATGTTTTGATGCTGCAAAAAACAAGTTGCGGCTCAAACAACTAATCATTGCCACGTGGCCAAATCCCAGGCACTACTTGCATGTTACGATGGGGCCCATTAGGATGAAATAAAAGAATTGCTACAGCGTTTCCCGGATGAACAAAAGATAAAGGGTCAACACATTGTTTCCAAGGGTCCGGCCATCACCAATAACTCCATTTGATGTGCCTTAGATGCAGCAGACACTGCCACTAGGGGCATCAATACTAGCATACTTCTCAGGACACAGGCTTGGCTTCAATGTTCTGGCTTCAAACTAGAGGTTCAACAAGCAGTTTTAAACAGGCCTTTTGACAAGGAACATCTGTTTGGCCCTCAAATTGACACCACATTAGATAAGATGAAGAAAGACACTGATACTGCCAAAGCTATGGGAGTTTTACATTGTCCTTGCACTCCTTTCTCACCCGCCTGTGGGAAACCAATCTAACAAAGGAGTCGATGCCCATGCGCAATATCACCGAGAGGAGGAGTCACTACCTCATCACTTGAAAGATTTCTTAAAAGACGAGCATTAGAAATGCAATAGGTCTCAGATTTATTTGATTTAGAGCTAAAGGCATTGTAAATGGCAATGTCTTTTAGCCATGTGTTATGGAGTGTATGCATGTGGTGTGTAGTAGAATTATGTGGGTTGGATTGGAATTGTAGCAATGGTGGCATGCTGCGCTTTAGATGAATATGTTTCAAAGTAAAGTGCACCATACTGCGATTGCTACAATAGTTAATTGTGGATGCGTTAACAATTGATGTGTGCACTGATGACTGGTGGTGTGTGTACCTGTAGAAATTGTGCACTGCCGGCTGGAGGTGTGTGTGCTTGGTGGAAGGCGTGCACTGATGGCTGGTGGTGTGTGTGCCTGGTAAAAGCGTGCACAGACGGTTGGAGGTGTGTGTGCCTGGTGGAAGCCTGCACTGACTGCTGATGGTGTTTGTGCCCGGTGAAAGCGTGCACTGACGGCTAGTGATGTGTGTGTGTGTGGTTGCGTGTGTGGTGGTGAGAGTGGTATGTGTGTGTGTGTGTGGTCTTGTGTGTGGTCTTTTCCTGCGCACTCACTCTTACTCTGCAGTCATTCTGCACTCATTCTGCACTCACTCTGCACTCATTCAGCACTCATTCAGCACTCATTCTGCACTCACTCACACTCAGCACTCACTCTGCACTCACTCACACTCTGCACTCACTCACACTCTGCACTCACTCACACTCTACACTCACTCACAATCTGCACTCACTCACACGCTGCACTCACTCACACTCTGCACTCACTCACACTCTGCACTCACTCACACTCTGCACTCACTCACACTCTGCACTCACTCACACTCTGCACTCACTCACACTCTGCACTCACTCACACTCTGCACTCACTCACACTCTGCACTCACTCACACTCTGCACTCACTCACACTCTGCACTCACTCACACTGCACTCACTCACACTCTGCAGCACTCACTCACACTCTGCAGCACTCACACTCTGCAGCACTCACTCAGACTCTGCAGCACTCACACTGCAGCACTCACTCACACTCTGCAGCACTCACTCACACTCTGCAGCACTCACTCACACTCTGCAGCACTCACTCACACTCTGCAGCACTCACTCTCACTCTGCAGCACTCACTCTCACTCTGCAGCACTCACTCTCACTCTGCTGCACTCACTCTCACTCTGCTGCACTCACTCATACTGCTGCACTCACTCTCACTCTGCACACACTCTGCACTCTCACTCTGCAGGTTTCAGAAAGCTCTTCACCCATCAGCGCGTCGTCACTCTGCACTCACTCTGCACACACTCTGCACTCTTTTTTGTTTTTGAAGTTGGCAGTTCTGTGTTCAAGTGCCACAACCAGTGCTGTGAAGCAAAGTTGCAGATGTGGTTGCCACAGACCCTTATCCTGAGGATGCTGTCTGCCCTTCCAAGAACAGCCATTGCAATCTCTCTGCAGTAGAAAGCCAAGAGAATACAAGCCTCTACCATCTGTTGTCACGCACATTTTTGTATTATAGGTTGCCCCTAGAAATCACCTCAAGTGAATTGTGTGTTCCATTATACTGAGAAGTTTAATCAAGAAAAAAAGGAACGAGGCCCAATGATTCAACTGCCCAACCCTTACACAACACACAACGCAGCCTGCATACTTGCTGACAACTGCGTTCGGAGAGCACGAAGACTCCTTTAAAGACTATTTTAAAAGTTAGGGAAGGCAGAGTAATTTCCTTAAGAACGACCAACTTGCGTTTTGCGTCCTGCTGATAAACACACTGACAACTGGTTAACAGTCAGCCACCCTCGGTAAGACACAGGTGGTGCAAAATCGGGAACTGATGGGAGATGCCGACTTGCTCGTGGGAACGAGCGATGTGTTAAATGAGGTCTTCCATCAGAGTGGGGACGCGACAGTGGGTTCAGCCTTAAAACGGAGCTGAGAAGTGCTTTAAACTGTTGTTCGGGGGCTAGGGCCGGGTCGAACTTCTTCGTAACAAAGGAGCAACAATGCCGACCTCCCTTCCGTCTTGCACCGTAGATGCGAGCACGGGATGCAAGGCAGCAAGGCAGAGAGGCGGGCAGCAGGGTAGAAAGCCATTCCTGTATGCGGAGAGGTGGATGCTACTTCCACTGCCCGCCTGAGCGTTCTCCGAATAGCTCGGATAAGAAAATCAAGTTGGAATTTGAGGCACACCACTGAGCACCAAAGACCCTGCATTCCTAAGACCCACGTTCCCTCATATCTCCAGTGAAAATGTGTCTCCTATGACTCGCCACTCAAGAGAAGTTGGTTAAATGTGAGCACGCACAAGGGAGGAGGAGACCATGGCTGTTTACCCACTGGATGAAAGCAGAGAGTGAAGGGTGGACTGAGATACAAGCTTCTCATGTACCCCTCAGGACCTCCGTCATATGGGCAACATGCTCAAAACGGTATCAGTCTTGGGACTCTGGAGCATTTAAAGGCAATACAGAGCCCTTGAGTATTCGGAGACAGTGAAAAGTGCCCGCGAGCCTGCTCTCCCGCCCCAGTAGTTCACAGGAGCCCGCGACTTGACCGGCAAGCCCGAGCCCTCGAGACTGGTGCTCGCGTGCCAAGCATTTGTCTTCAATTACCGCGGGCCCTGACAGCCGCGATAATTGAAGAAATATGCCCTTCTGCGCGTGTCCGCACGGAATATGCAATAGGCGGAGATACTCTACCACCTATGGCTTATTGTGTGCTCTCTTCCGAAAAGACACGCATGAGAAGCCCAATCGGAATGCAGCTGCCAAAACAAAGGACGAACATTCACGAGCAGCCAGGAATTTCTTAGGTAGCTTTTCGGAAACGCTAACTACAGGACTCTTAGACTCCGCCTACACTGCTACGCAGTGTGACGTAGGCCTGAGCCCTAAAAAACAAGTTGTACGAAGAAAAAAAAGTTGTACAACTCCAAACTAACACTAGATGGCAGGAGTATGCAGAGCATGTGAATCTACAGCACTACATGTCATGAACAGATGCTTACAAAGTAAGTAACATATTCATCCTAGTTGTTTCTAACAGCTCAAATTGGGTTTACCATGGAATATATAGACCAGCTGGCTCACCACCATCTTTTGGTTGGATTGTTATCTAGTATTCCGTGGTGGCACTGCTGTGAGAATTGGTGACTAAAATTGTCGAGGTGCATGGGCTCTTGGACTGATTTTCGTCAAGTATATAGGGATCTTCATTAGAAATCATAAGCACTGGATTGACCTGTCCATGTGTGGGATCGTATAGCACTTAAATTGTTTTGCTTTTCAGTAGAAAAGCCAACTTTACTCATTTAAAAAAAATGTGGCTGTCCATTTAAAGGCCAAATTCCATCTATTTTCTTTAAAATACAGCCAATTTAAAAAGGAAAACAACATCAAATAAACGAACTATAAAATTCTCCTTCACAAATCTTTTTTAAAAGAAAATTAAGGGAAAGAGAAGGACAATGTAGCTAGATGGGCTGCAGCAATTTGTGACTGACACTGCCGCTTTAGGGAATCCCAATTCAGCACTATCTCATCATGCCCTGTCAGTGGCAGTTGCACCAGTTCGGTTTCCCCATTCCTGGTGACAAGACTCTGAAGCACTGACCTTGATTTTGTTTTCTTTTTCTACTCTGGAAGTTTTCTAAACCTTTAAAAGTGAATGATACAATTAAGCTTGACACGGTGGTCACCAAGTGAGACATTTTCCATGGAGCGCTGTAAGGAGCAGGAAACCCTTACCATCTCGTCCTGCCAAAAAGCAGCCAATATGCTGATGAAAACATAAAGAAAGGTACTCTGAGTACAAAGCTAGTCAAGGGAAGTACTGTGTCACAACACACGTCATAAGTGCTCAAGATAGAGGCTCCATGATCTCAAGCACAACCACATTGGGATGTGCTAGCGAGGGGGTCCGTGCATGACTGAGCAATTAGTGCAGTTAAGGATTTCTGGCTGCGGGAGACTGGAAAGGCCCAACAGTTTGGGCAAACAAAGGCTAGGTACCATACTGCAGGTCTCCAAGCAATGCAGAAGTGGTGGTGACCAGGATGCATCCACATGTAAATGGAGAAAGAGCACAACTGGGAGCTTGGTGGCATCTGTGAGGAGCAAACACTGGGCACTCGCCACGTACCACAAGGAGCCTGACTTACCAAAATAGAAATGCTCTCACAGAGCTAACTGTTCCAGATGCAGGGTATGGAGAAACACCATGTTCCAGCTGGACACAGTACTGTATGTAGAACATGGATTGACAAATGTATTGTATTGTAATTGCATTTATATAAAGCTTACTATCCCCCGATGAGGCGTCAAAGCGCTTTTTGGTGAGTAGATCTTAGTAGGTAGATGAGATTTGAGATGAGTAAAAGGAGAAATCGAGGTGGGAAGAATCTCTAGGAATTGATGAGGGAGATCACAGTAGTAAAATTACTTTGAAATGAGTCAAAGGAGAGATAGGTGAGGTAAGAATTGAGATGAGTTGTTTGGGAGATCATAGTATTAAAATGAGCTTTGGGGTGATCCAAGGAGGAATAGAGAAGGGAAGAGTCTAGAAAGGGCTATTTTGGAGCTCATGGTAGTAGAATGAGGTTTGGGATGAGTCAGAGTGGAGGTAGAGGATATATTGAGAGAGGTATAGGTTGAAATATAGGGTAGGGCATTGGAAACAACATGGCTAAAACACATCCGCAAAGGCAATATCTCTTGCATAGGCGAGATCTAATGGCTTTGCCAATGGTTGTTTTAATTTAACTTTATATATACCATTGAATTATACAAAACGACTGTCTAGCTCAGCTGCTACAATTTTCTTAAGAACAGCCAGCAGTGGGTTATTCGCTGCCCACTCGCCTACTTTCATTAGTGGACTGGTCTTTCAAATGATGTGGGAAATATTAATAAACAGTAATGCGTTTATTAATGAGTTGACACCTGTGCATAGGACTTCAGTGGACAAGACAGAGGCGTTAAATCTCCTTCTGTTGACAGAACAGCATCTCCTGGAGTGAAGGTTTATGATACTCCCAAGTGAGAGAAACGGTGACCCAGCACTTGTCGAAGGATGAAACACTCTAAAAGGCAGCCTCATAAATTGAAGGCAGGTGGTGAAAACTAGACTTATCGTCCGAGAGCAAACGAGGATTTTAATCTCACCCTTCTTAGTCCTAAAGCAAACATCTTCCTTGTGACTTGGCAGAGCGGTGACTGTGAAGAATGTTGAGGGAGAATTCTGTACCATGACCTGTCTGCTCTAACACAGAGAAACAATGCATCCAGTGACACAAGAACTGAAAGCATCTAGCACTTTTAAACAGGTGGCATGTGGATGCACCCTGGCCACCCATGAAGCACTGAGATGCCTTTTTCTGATGGTGAATTTGGTCTTGGTTAAAGTTACTGGGTTTGTAAAGCTAGGGGAGTATGAAAACAGCAGCATAACATTGAGGGGTTTGACAGGTTATTGAGGTACTTTCTAAAGACAGCGGTCCCTAGACAGTTCGGAATATTTACATAAAGTTAATATAGACTAAATAGTTGCTATATTTTTTGTCCAGCCGGATAGTATTTAATGTTGTGTTACATAATTATAACAGAAATTGTGGTGCAGATACAAGTGGGACACCAGCCGATGTCCAACTACCACACTAAAGACAGATCAAACATAAGGGGGAAGGGTTAGAGGCAAGTGGAAGAAGGTCTGTGGATCATACGAGTTAACAGACAGTAATATAATGAGTACACTATTGCTTAAAATCATACAATGTTATTCTATAGTGTATTATGGTCGACGACGTTGCGAACCCTATATAGAAATACAGAGTTCATCTTCAGGACATACAATACATGCCTTCAGTTGTTATGATATAGTGACATAACCCTCAGCTGTGGGATAATGAAGTTACAAAAACGAAAAAACAGTAAACAATCGAAATGCAGGATGGGAAAAAGGGGAAGAAAAGGATAAAGAACATAAAACGAAAAATTAGGAAGGGCTAGATATGCTGACATCATTACACATTTCAAAAACCGAGCTTACACAAGCATATTATTCCTTAATCATAGTGGGTAACATAGGGTGGAGAAAAGCTTAATCTAAAATGCCACAAGAGATAATTTATAATCCAAGAGAATATAAAAAGAGCATGGAACCATGCGGGGCAGCTTCGTGCTATAAAAACGGCGGATTTTAAGAAGTGCCTAAAAGGTGCGGGCGCCTGTGAATTTGTCGCCTTAAAAGTAGGAGGAGGAGCTATGGGGATGCAATTTACATTTACTCTATGCGAGCAAACTAGTTTAAAAGCATTGTGCGTTATAAAAATGGAAAAACTAAGAATATTAAGAAGTGCCTAAAAGGTGAGTGGCGCCTGTGAAAAAGTGGCCTTAGAAGAGGGAGGAGGAGCTATAGGGATGAGAGTAATATGTACTCCATGCGTGCAAAAGTTACGGTGCAGCGGCACATACCTCAGCAGTTATTCCTGAAAACGCCTTTGTGATAGAATGCGCGCTGACAGATCTTCAGAATTTCAATTGTGGCAACGAGTCGGAATGGACTCTGTGAGAGGGGAAAGAGGTCCGGGTGAGATGAGATAAAAGGTTGGAGGCTTACCTGGTTTAAGATTTGGGATCGTCACGGGATTAGTGCAATCCTGTATTGAAAGGGAGTGAGTTATCCATGAGCCGAATGTGCACCGTATAAGTGATAGGGAGTGTCATTAGCAGGGAGCATGCACTTACCGAAAAGAATTCGGAGGTGGGGGCCGGAATGGGGTCCTCTCACGCGCTTGAGTCGGTGCTCGTGGTGAGTAGAGCTCTGGAAAGTGAAACTAACAAATGCCTAAAGAGGGTCATGTGAGCATGTCACGTGATTCCGAGTCAGCCAGTAACGGGACAGTGTTGGCAGATGAGAAGTGGTGTTGCCAGTGGCGGCCATCTTAGGATGGTGTGAGGGCATAAATTAGAGAAGGAGATAATATGAAAAAATAGAAAATGGGGTGTGTAAAAAAGTTCATATATACAAGTATCATGACAGAGGCGGGCACTTTAAACAGTCATGATATCCAATAATTACAACAGAATATTATCTGTAAGGGCTGAAAAAACGAAGGCAATTTTACAATAATGATGTCCAGTCTTCGAGACGGTTGAGGCCATTGTGGATACTGCGGGTCTTTAAAATCCATTTTAACTCCTCTTTGTTTAGGAGTTGATGGACATCTGCACCTCTCAGAGGGATGTTGATGGCGGAGATAATAGTTCATCAGAAGTCCATTTCCGTGTGTCCCATTTCAACAAAGTGACCCACCAAAGGTGCGTTAGGCGTGTTGCAGCGGACTTTGCTCCGATGTTGGCACATTCTGATGCGTGCCTTCTGCGTAGACTGGCCTATATACACCTTCTCACAGGGGAAAAAGATGGCATAGATAACATTTGAACTGTTACAGTTGGTGAAATGTTTACGCTCAAACTTGATTTCGTTGTACACAAACTATTTGTCTTCCACAGTGGAGTCACACATAATACAGTCTCCGCATTTGTCGTGTCCAGTAAGCCCGGAATGCTGAACTGAATTACAACAAAATTGGCAAAAAGGTATTACTTGGTTCAGAAAGCGACCTTTTGTAAAATGGTGCAAATCCGTTCAGTAGTTGCTGAGAAAATAAAAAAATAAAAATATCTATCTATGGGCATGGTGGGTTCACGACCCCTCCCGACCACGGGCTTCATTCTAATTGGCTGCTAATACGCCAAACCAGGAAGTATGGGCAGCCATTTTGTGACTCAGTAGAACCGAGCCACAAGAAAACAGTGAAAACAAGTGAAAAATGAAGAAAAGGGGACAGGGTAGAAACACCTTTACCCACTAGGCCTGCTCAGGGGGTCCCAAAAGAACCCCCCCCAATGAATTTATTTTTTAAGTCTGAATGCGCGCTGGGTGCGGGAATCCGGATGGAAATGTTTTTACAAAATTAAGCGGGGGCTCCCCCACTTAATTTAAAAATAGAGGGAGGGGGGTACGCGGCCCCCTTCTGGAGCGCTTGATGACCTTGGGGACCGTCACCGTCCAGGGCTCGGTCCTGCAATGTCCCGGGGTGGCCACCCCTGGGACATTGCCGTTTGCTATGACAGGGCTGGAGCATTGCTTCCACCTTGTGATAACCAACCCTGATTTGCTTCTGGGAAGCGAGAGGAGAAAACCTCCTATTGCTTCAATAAAGGAAAGGAGAATTGCTTTTGGTCAAGGAAAGCTGCATGTTAGCAGCTCCCGTTGCCCAAAAGCAGGAGGCGGGGAGCCTGTGGGACCGTGGGGGCATTGAGGGTCCCCAACAGAGAGGCCATGCCCTGGGGGATGGGGTCCCGAGGGCCAAAAGTGGCCTGGAGGGTGGCTACATGGCCCCCCTCCTCTTTGAAGATAAAAGAAGAAAAAAAAATTTAGATGTGGGCTTGCCCCTGGGATATGGGCTCACCGAGGCTAATGTAAATTCATGAAAGTGAACGCTTTTTATTCTTCAAAACATTTTGGAGTCACGACGCTAGAGTGGCCTCCTAGTGTGAACACGAAGGGTGCGCAGCTCTCAAAGCGGCCCCCTAGTGTGGGTGCGCTGCACTCGAGTACTTCTCCGGTCTTTAAAACACAGAGGGGCATATTCTCAAGTACACATTGCTTAGTTAAAGGCACTTTATCACAGCCAAAATGGTGATAAATTTAACGCACTATTCACAAGCTGGTGCAAACAGCCCATATCACCAGTTTACCAGCAACAACAGCCTCAAAAAGCATCGTCACGGATGACCCTAGCTAATATCACTAATGAGATGCAGAGTAGGCGCTCCCGTGCAAAAAGCAGCAAACACACCGCTTTGCAACTTTTCCACCAGCAAGATCGGCGAAGATGATACACAACAGACGATAATGTGCGTTAGCAGCAGGAAGTTTACACCTGCTCTGATCTGGTGTAAAGTCAGACTACAACCTGCAATATGAAAGGGAGCCCAGCCCACAGCCACACCTGCATAACAACAAATGCCATGGAGCCAATGATCATGCAGCTCGGGCACCCCACAGTGCCCCGACATCCCCCGCCACCAGCCCCGTGTCTGCAATCCCCCTAACCCCCACCTGACAAACAAATGTGACAGCAACCTTCCGAAATCTGGGACGTAACAAATTGGCTGATGTTACACAATTATAATAAAAAAGATGCATGTGACGTTAGACAAATGAGAATCACAGTGATCTATGGCTATACATATAAAACATTTAATTTAAACAAGACAACAAATAAAAGTAGGTACAGCCATGGTGTGTTTTCCCTCGACAATTTGTGAATCACAGCCTGCAAGACAAAAAGCAAAATAAGATTGTGCATCATGCGCCCATCAAAGGAGAGTGGGAGAAAGAGTGAGAGAGAGAGGAAGACAGAGAGACTGAGGGACAGAGAAAGAGAGAGAGACCGCGGGATAGAGGTAAAGAGTGAGAGAGAGAGAGAGAGAGAGAGAGAGAGAGAGAGAGAGAGAGAGAGGAAGAAAGAAAGATTGAGAGAGAGTAAGACAGAGAGACCGAGGGACAGAGAAAGAGAGAGAGACCGAGGGACAGAGAAAGAGAGAGACCGAGGGACAGAGGAAGAGAGAGAGAAAGAGAAAAAGAGTGAGAGAGAGAAAGAGAGAAACAGTGTGAGAGAGAGGAAGAGGGAGAGAGAGAGGAAGAGAGAGAAAGAGTGTGAGAGAGAGAAAGGAAGAGATGGAAAGGGAGAGTGAGTACCAACACTGTGGACAAAACCCTCACAGCTTACCTTTCTGCCACCGGTGTGTCTTCAACCATGTGCCGGGACATAATGCAGCCCTCAAGTTTACTCATCTGAAAAATAGAATAGAATTCTTAATGGCAGAGTACACAGAACTGCACACGCCTAAATCGCTGTCCCGTCCCTGTGCATCCAGGCTGCTGCACCCCATCCACTCCCGCCATCCAGAGGTGTCTTGCTGCCGCTGCGCACCCAGGCTGCTGCACCTCATCCACTCCCAACGCCCAGAGGTGTTTTCCTGTCCCTGTGCACACAGGCTGCTACACACCATCCATCCCGCTTCCCAGAGGTGAATGGCCCCCACTGCGCAAACAAGCCTCTCTGCTCACCTTCTGCCACTGGCGTGTATCCAAGAGGGCCCACCATGTGCCGAAGAAACCTCCTTAGCCGTTGCATACACGCGGTCGATTGCCAGGATGGTGTATTGAGGCCACGCATTGTCGCAGACTGCACACCCGCTCAGCTCTGGGGGCACTAACTCAGTGGAACTCAAGTCATCGCCACGTGGCAGGAGGCCGGTGTCGGGCAAAGTGCCTCGGCTGCCACCAACTATGTGTACTTCAAGTCATAGGAGAGAATGGAAAAAGCCTCCAGCACATGCGCCCGCCCCTTTTTATTGGCATGGTCACATGTTCTGTGATACCTGTGCTGCATGGGTGTGGTGTGTGTGTAAAGCAGCCATGAGGGAGTGGCTATGGCATGCTGACAACTAGACCTGAGATCAGCAGATCACTAGAGGGAAGACCTGGGACTTGTAGTGTTGTCGTTCCTCCCTGTAAGCGCAAGTGGAGTGGGCTAGCCTGGTGTACGCCCGTTCTGTGTGAGGCTATGAACATAGGGCCGGATTCACAGAAATAACTTACGACAAAATCCTAAACTTACTACTTTTGGTATACATAGAAGGCATTTAGTAGTCTTAAGTTAGGATTTTGTCTTAAGTTAGGATTTTGTCTTAAGTTAGGATTTGTGCAGTACAATGTAATGTGGTAGGGCCCAGGGGCAGCATCATGCATACATAATGAACACACAGACACAGTTAGATAGATAGTGGAACTGGGTACGGACATGTACGCTCGGCCCCTTTTTATTACCAGGGTCACATGTCTAGTGACGTCTGTGCTGGATGCGTGTGGGGTGAGTGTTAGCCAGCCTTCAGGGAATGTTTGGTGCAAACAAGTACAACAGTAATTATCGGATCCCACACATAGATTCAATCATAAAGGGTCTATGACTTGTGCTGCAGTAAGGTAGGGGCACCAGATGTGAAATAATACACAAAATATTCTATCATAAAGGGTACATGAGTTGTGGTGCACTGAGGTAGGGGCAACAGAAGCATTCAGCGTGTGCTCAGCCAGCGATTATGCGTGTTCCTGGAGAGCCGCCCTGGTAGCAATGTCTGTTGCCTACTGGACTGCGTCATCTACAATCGCAACTCGATCTGAATTGTGAGACCTGCCGTCCGCATTGTAGATCGAAGGCCGTAGTCAGCACAGAAATCGAGGAATGCTTTTTGTCGCTTCCTCTTGACGAAATCCGAGGACATAGAGTACAATTCTCTCTGCAATTAACAAATCAAGACTAAATTCGAATTGTGAGCCCTGTTGACCGCAGTGTAGGCGTATGGAAGAAAAGATTAAATATGTATGGAATACATTGTCAAAATATGTAGGTTTCAGGGATGTTATAGTTAGTTGCCTACAGGATTCTGAAATTATTTAATCGAGACTGAATTTGCATTGTGAGCCCCGCTTACCACAGTGTAGGCCGGAGGCAGCGGTCAGCAAAGGGCTACCTGAAGCACTCAGCGTGTGCGCAGACATTGATGATGCATGGTCCGGGCGGCTGCACTGGTAGCAATGTCTGTTGCCTACTGGACTGCCTCATCTGCAATCGCTACTCTATTTGAACTGTCAGCCCTGATGACCTCAGTGTAGTCCTGAGGCAGCGGTCAGCAAGGACCAAGAGTCACGTGGCGTTCACTTAAGCTGCACAGTTAGTGGCACCTGAAACACTCAGCGTGTGCGCAGCCAGCGATGATGCGTGGTCCGGGCGGGCTGCACTCATAGCAATGTCTGTTGCCTACTAGACTGCGTCATTTGCAATCGTGACTCAATCTGAATTGTGAGCCCTGCTGTCCGCAGTGTAGATCGAAGGCAGTAGTCAGCAAAGACATCAAGGAATGCTTTTGGTCACTTGCTCTTGAAAAAATCTGAGGACATAGACTACATTTCACTCAGCAATTAATAAATCAAAACTGAATTTGAACTGTGAGCTTTGCTGTCCGCAGTGTAGACTGCCATTCAGTGTTCCTTTGGACTTGGTGAATTTGGTCATTGTAATAAAGCAATAACATGTAAAACAAGTTCTTGAAGCAAAGATATTAAAAGGATATTATGTAGGTTTTAGGGACGTTCCACTTAGTTGCCTACTGGACTCTGCAATTATTGATTCAAAACTAAATTTTAATTGTGAGCCCTGATGACCGCAGTGTAGGCCAGTTGCAGCGGTCAGCAAGGGCCCTCAGCCACATGGTGTTGAGTTGAGCTGCACAGTTAGTGGCACCTGAAGCAACCAGCGTGTGTGGAACCTGCGATGATGTGTGGACCGGGCTGGCCGCACTAGTAGCAATGTCTTTTGTCTAATGAATTCTGCCTTAATAGGGCTATGTGGTAATGACTTGTGGTGCAAGGAGTTTGTGGCATCTGAAGCACTCAGCGTGTCCGCACCCTGCGATGATGCATGGTCAGGGCGGGCTGCACTGGTAGCAATATCTTTTGTCTAATTAATTGTGCCTTAATAAGGCTACGTGGTGATGACTTGTGGTGCACTGAGTTAGTGGCACCTGAAGCAACCAGCATGTGTGCAGCATGCGATTATGCGTGGCATAGGTGGGCCGCACTGGTAGGAGTTTCTTTTGTCTAAGAAATTCTGCCTTAATAAGGCTACGTGGTGATGACTTGTGGTGCACTGAGTTAGTGGCACCTGAAGCACTCAGTGTGTGCGCACCCTGCAATGATGCGTGGTCCGGGCGGGCCGCACTGGGAGCAATGTCTGTTGTCTACTGGACTGGGTCATCTGCAATCGCGACTCAATCTGATTGTGAGCCCTGCTGTTTGCAGTGTACATCGAAGGCAGTAGTCTGTACAGACATAACTCTGCGGTACTGTGCCGCTGGGTTCCCAGGGGGCCTGTGTCGAAGAGGCCGGCGTTCATGGTGGCGGCCTCATGGCAGGGTGAGGGCCGCCGCTCTGGCGGACACGTTGGCCTTCCCAGAAGTGAACCACACCCTGAGCCCTGGCCTATTTATTCACACTCCTACGCTGGAGTGGCGTATGGTGGACCAGCCCACTCCACTTCTGCTTACAGGTGGGGACAACAAAGCTAGATGATCAAAATCTTCCCCACTGCCTGAAGTAACATGGTTGCGTCCACTGTTCACAACACTACAAGCACTCATGGAGAGGTCTGTGCTCTGCATAGTGAGGTCTGTCCAGCACATCACTGCTACATTTGTCATTGTGTGCATTTTTATTGATGGCTGACTTGCGTCCTTCACACATACTTGGTTGCCACATCTCCCAACATTCAGCTATTGTGTGGTTGAGGGGCCATGCCATTTTGGGGAGGTCCGCTGTCTTGTTCTGCGCTGCCTTGGTGGTAGTAGGGGTGTGTGGTCCGGGGGGAGGTCCTGGGGGTGGTGGCGGTGGGTGTTGTGGCCTTCTTGGATGTCTGATCTGCATGATCAATAGCTCTATGACATGTGTTGGTCTTCAGATGTAGCTCTGGGCTCGGCTCCCTTTCATACTGTAGGTAGTCATCCTGCTTTACACCAGTAAAAGGGCAAACACAAGGAATTAATGTACAGAGGGCTGAAACTTTTCAGACACTCACCCCCAGTCACAGATCTGGGTTGAATCAATCATCGTTCTTTAGCTCACTTTGCCACCCCAGGTAAGACACAGCTACATGCAAATCAGTCTTAACCCTGTGCCTCATCGGAACAGTCCAGCCTCAACTGCCAAGCCATGTGTTCCCTGAACCGGAAACAAGTATCCTGGGACCGGTTTCTGGCTAACAGCCGTTATCAGCCAGGCTATCTTGAATCAAGTGGCAAAGTGAGCAAGTGACCCCCCTCTGGGCATACCCTGCCAACTTAGGGCGAACAAAGCAAACACAAGGAGATGATGGACGAAGCCCTGAAACTTTTCAGACACTCACCCCCAGTCACAGATCTGGGTTGAATCCATCATCGTTCTTTAGCTCACTTTTCCACCGCAGTTCAAACACAGCTATATGCAAATCAGTCTTAACCCTGTATCTCATGGGAACAGTCCAGCCTGAACTACCAAGCCATGTCTTCCCTGGACCGAAAACAAGCATCCTTAGACCGGTTTCTGGCTAACAGCTGTCATCAGCCAGGCTACCTTGAATCCAGTGGTAAAGTGAACAAGGGAGCCATATCTGGGCATAACCTGCCAACTTAGGGCGAACAAAGCAAACATAAGGAGATGGCTGAAGAAGGGTGAAACCCCGAAACCAGTCCTAGGATGCTTGTTTCCAGTCCAGAGAGAACGTGGCTTAGCAGTTTGGGCTGGACTGTTCGCATGAGGCACAGGGTCAAGACTGATTTGCATATGGCTGAGTTTAAACTGGAATGGCACGGTGAGCAAAAAAACGATGGATTTAGGCCCAGATATATGTACTGGGTGAATGTATAACATTGTTCTGCATTCTGTCCATCAATTGTTGTTTTTGCATCTTACGCCAGTATAAGGCAGATGTTAAATTCTTACTGCTAGGCTTTTCATCTGGTTTTGGATCGCATCGCAGATTTGACTGGTCGTTAAAAATATCAGAAAGTGTTTTTTTCGTGTTAATTTGCACAAGAACAACTACTCTGAATATCATTAGCGTTAGTTCTCGCTCTCATATGTGGCAATTTTTTTTCCGGAAGCTATCAAGGGAAAACTGGCGATATCTGCAGTTTTCATCGCGTTGAGAATGGGATGATAATTTAAAATCACAGAAAAAAAACATAGGTTTAATGATTATAATTAGAAATTAGCATTTAAAAAACCTTTGAAATTCACTGAAGAAAACATAGGTTTCAGGCACATTATAGTTAGAAATTAGCATTTAAAAAATCCTTTGAAATTCACTGAAAAAACCATAGGTTTCAGGCACGTTCTAGTTAGAAATTAGCATTAAAAAAAATCTTAGAAATTCACTGAAAAAACTATAGGTTTTAGGGATGTTATAGTTAGTTGGACATTCTTCTCGTACAAAACCATAGAAATTCCCCTGTTATAGTTTGTTTAGCTAACTATAACTCGCACACCCGCAATACACTGCTGATGATGTCACATATTACATCATTAATGACATGGTTAGTGACATCACTGATGACATCTCAAATTACATTACTGATGATATCATCCAAGTGTAGTGCAGCAAACTCCATTTGATTTCAAAAGAAAGCATTTAATTGGTTTTTATGTAGAACGTGTTTCTTTAGTAATAGAATAGTATATTTCTATATTGTTATATTAATAATTATTTTTTTTCTCGATATTCTTCATCAGTAAGAAAGACTTACCATGACAAAAAAAAGAGAAAACAAGAAAAGAAACAATACTATTTTAGGAAACAACAACAGCAAGAATTAGATGAACTACAACATGTGGGAAAAAAGAAAGTCTTGTGGTAAGAGAACAAAATAATTAATTAAAAGACTTTCAAGGACTAGAAAGGGTTTGACATTGTAGAAATTTAAAAAATACCTCTAGAACAAAGAAGAATGAAATGAAAAAAGGACAGATTATTGGCAAATCACGTTCTGATAAAACAATCCAGGATTTGTGAAATAAGGAAACTTATTTTTCAAAGTAGAGTAGTACAAAATGTATTAAAAGATGGCAAGAAATATAAAAGAAGATCAGCATTTTATAAAAAGAAAAAACAGATTGAAACTATTGTCGAAAAGGCTTTTGAATTAAATAGAAAATTGTTCATTTTAGTTTTAAACAGAATGCGATTATTAGATTAAACCAATGCATTTATGAAGGACAAAAGTAAAAAGAAGAGACTAATTAACAGAACTAACTTTTTCGATATTTTTTTGGTAGAATGGAAGCACACTTCAAGTTCAGAGCCTTTTTTAATGAAGAGAACTATTTTCAAAGCAATACATTAGTTCACGCAGTTGATACCAATGGTCACGCTTATGAAGTGAAGAATGGTTGTGCAATTGAAAAAGAAAAGATTGTTCTTAGAAATCTAGAAGAAGTGATAGCTGATGAAGTTCTAGGGAGATGTATTAAAGCCCCAGTGTATACTTGGGATTGTAGTAGTATTTGCAGTATATGAAAGGAGTCTATTGGTATTTTACGAAATTTCTTACGAGCGTATAGTAAAAAAATTGTCAAATAAAAGATTAAGATGCTACAAGGACTAGATCCTTGCAAAGTGAGAAAAAATACTAGTTTGCAAGGACATTCTCTTGCTTGTCTTTCTCAAAGTGTGTAAAAGGGTTTTTTCGTCATTTGATAATGTTAGCAGTACATCGCTCTCAAATTCAGAAGTTAGTAAGAAGATTGTACTACGTAAAAAGTCCTGCAGTCATGTTAAGTGACTTAAACAGTGCTCTTTTGCATGGGTCAGAATCAGATATAAAAAAAGTTTGTGATAAAATAGAGTTTTGTTACTTTGGTCCTGAACAAGAGTGTAGAAAAAGTGAGAGTTGATAGCTGTAGGCGTTGAAGAAGACGTGGAAGATAGTAGTTCTGAGAAGTTTAAAGAAGAAATTATGAAGTTTAAGGTAATTTGTTGTGAAAGACCAAACTATGTTTGTATTATTTGTTGTTGACAAACTCACTATAGAACTCAAACTAGGAATGTTGATCTGTATTTAAAATGGGAAAAAGAAAACGATGATAAGTGGAACGAATTTAGAGCTTATTTGTTTGAGGAAGATTGCTTTGATTTGGGTAGTGATCAACATATTTGTATATATTGGTATACCAAATTAGTGGACAACAAATTGCCAGCTAGAGCTATACATAATAACCTAGAGTTGGTAGGTATTCCTTCAGAACTGGTAGATTTAAATACTTATGAGTCAATTCAGATTCAATCTGTGCTCCCGTTTCAGGCTATTGTTCTTATGGACAGGTAACTTGCCTCCCACAGATTAACAAAGAGGATTAAAAGGAAGAATTGTGTAATTACCTTTAGGTTTAAAGAAAAATATTGAAACTATTGGTGTAGAGAAAGAAGAAACTGAACCTGTAGTTATTCTAGTTAATGGTGTTCCTACGAAGAGTCGGAAAATATGGCAAGAATCAGTAGATGTCAGCAAAGTCCAAAAGGCTACATTATATCTCATGAAAAACAATGTTTACTACAACATGTGTATGTGGAAGAAGAATTAGTTTAAGGAGATGGTAGCGAAATTTCAAATGGACAAATTGAAAAAGTGGACATCTCCAAAAGTGAAGAAATTTATGAACATTATAGTGAACATCCTTTACATTCAAAGGAAGTGATGGGAAATACTATTGAATTATTCCACATGAAGAAAGCGAAGGGGACTCCCATGAGTGTGTGGAAAGAAGTTTGGAAGCTCAGTCTTTTCCACAGCTCTTCGCCACTGGACGATATGACGAACGACCAGTACAGATTCCAGCATCAGAATATCGAACAACAAGATTGTACTCCGAAGATCCAAGATTTCGACAATGTATTCCATATATATTTCATCTTTTGTTTGAAAGTAACTTGTCTGGGCTGTCATATGCAGTAAACCATGAATTAAAAACATGAGTTCATCTTCAACATGTTTCTGCAAAAGAATCAATGGACAAAGTAGAACAGAGAGAACAATCATTTTGAATCTCAGATGATTAATTTGATGGCGTGTCAAGGTGGTGCTAATGAGTATTGGTATCATCGTCATGGAGAACCTAAATGTATGTTAAGGAACTTAGGAACCCCTAAATGGTTTGTTTTGCTAAGCTGTGCTCAATACGCGTGTGGCGATTTATTTGAATTTCTTCGAGAATCAAGTTCAAATATTAATCATAGGTTTGAAGCTATGATGTCATTTATCTGCAATAAAAACAACCCACCTCTTGGAGAAGTTATTGATAACTTTTGGAAAAAGGAGTGCCAAGCTAGAGGTGCTCCCCATATACATATGTTTTTATGGATCAATGAATTTCCTACGTTTGGAACTGATTCGGATGAGACTTTTTTTATCTTTTATTGAAGACTAAGTGCTAAGCCAAATACAAGAGAAGAAATACTTTAAGACAACAGTGTTACGGTTCCAAACTCATAGATGTGGCAAATACTGTTGACGGAAATACAAGTCAAAGGAAAAGTTTTATACAAAGTGTCTTTTTGGGTTTCCACGTCCAGTAATATCCAAAGGAAGATTCAACAGTTTCATGTCAGCAGTGAGGCATACTATCACTAGAAAATCTCCCAAAAATACTTACAATTTAAAAAGATGTGAACAATCAAAGTATATTAATGATTATAATCCAGTGATTTTGTCAATGTGGAATGCTAATATGGATATCCAGTACATTGTGGATAATTCCATCGCTGTTGCTCGGTATGTAACATCATACAGAACAAAATCTAAATAGACAGAGTTGAAAGAAATGTGGGAGGAAATTTCCAAAGAGAAGACTGTTAGTAAGAAATTGGACAGCTTTAGTTTGAAGACGCTGTCTCATCAAGAGATTGGATCCTACGAATGTTCGGATCGGTTGACCTCTGCAAGTTTATATTCAAAGTCAAGCGGAATCATTTGGGTTAGTCTAGGTCTTGCTGCAACAAGAAATCGATACTGAAATCTATACAAGAAATCGAATATTTAGCATTAAATGAACCAGAAAGCACAGATATTGTTAAAAAAAACATGTTGGATACATACTATCATAAAAGAAGTCCCTATCTTGAAAACATATGTCTTTATGAAGTACTGCAATATTACAGTTTTAACACCTTTCATGCTATGGCTTTTCCCGTCCTGTGCTGAAAAACCTTGAAAAGCAGCATTTCATGACGAGCTCACCTTGTCATGAGCACAGCTCCAGTGTGCCTCTCGTCATGAGCATGGAAGGGGTTAAGAGAATTATTACCGAGAGAACTTAAATGAAGAAAAATATGCAGTGATTGGTTCTGATGGATGTTTGGTGAAACAGTCAAAGAAATCTTATTAATCACAGGGAACTGAGTTGCGATACTGCAGATAAAAGGAAATTTTACTATTTAGCACTTCTGCCTCTGTTCAAGCCTTGGCGTAATGAAATGGAATTACTTGGAGATTTTCAGTGCTATGAAGATTCTTTTAATGTACAGTTTTTCCAAATTCTCTCCAAATGTTGAATGAAGAAATTGAACAAGAAGCTAGTATTGCAGTGAGATTGCTAGAGACAGTTCTCAAGATAGTCAAAGTCCTGCTTCAGTGAGTCAAGATCCACTAGGACAACCAATTCTTGAAAATGAAGCAGCAATCGCCATGAGTGAAGTAAAAACAGCAATGCATCAAGCTCAACAGGATATTATGAATTTAGGAAACTTGGAAGAACAACTAAATATTGAACATAAAGAAATGTATCAGCAAGTTACACAATAGATCGACCATGGTTTACTTCATGAAAACATAGAATGCTACAGCACATCCTTTAAACCTATTCAAATGTATATTAGTGGTTAAGTTGGTACTGGAAAGCGTTTCTTAATTAAAGTTTCAACCAGTTATTTACAGAAAACCACTGAATCACATTTATCTTGTGTTGTAACCCCTCCAACTGGGTTACCAGCACACAACATTAAAGGGACTACATTACATTGTTTACTAATGCTACCTGTTGAACATGAAAACAAGTTGGAATATCACAATCTTTCTGGAGAAGCTTGTTTGGAAGTATCAAAAGTACTAAAGCAAGTGAAACCTTTGATCATTGATGAGGTGAGCATGGTCTCAAACTTAATGCTTGCCTTTGTACATTTAAGAATGCAGCAAGTTTTAAAAACAGAATATGATGTGTTATTTGGAGGAAAACATGTGATGGTTTTCGGCAATCTACTGTAAGTTACTCCTGAACAAGGTCAACCAGTTTTTAAAACACTTGTGCATGAAGACACCAGAAAATCTTTTTGAAGTATTGGAAATGTCAACATGTGGTCATATTTTCAATACAAATAACTTATTAAAAATATGCGACAGGCAAGTGATAAAAATTATGAAAACATTCTCCAAGATATAAGAATTGGTGTATTGACAGAACATGGTAAAGAAGCTTTGCGAAGTCGGCTACTTACAATCTTGTTTCCAAATGAAAATGTTGCTCCGGAAATAATATACAAAGAAATTGGAGGAAAGAAATCTATAATCTGCCTAATACCAACACTGTGAGAGTGTTCTACATTCAATTAAGAACTTTTAAAGCAGGAAAAACAACAACGAATAAAAATGGAAGCCATTGATAAAATAGAACACAAAGGAATTACTATTATTTTAACAGAAAAATTAAAAACAAAATTGGATTCTTTGGAAAAATATATATCCAAGACTGCTGGTTTAGAAAATAATTTATCTTTATGTAAAAACTGTCAGGTAATTTTACGCCGTAATTTGGATGTGGAAAAAGGTTTAGTAAATAGACCAATGGGAAAAGTTGTTGATTTTGTTAATTATCAAAATAGAGATGGAATTGAATTTTTGAAGATTACGTTTGATCAGATTGAAGAGGTAAAACAGATTGGACGTTGTTCTGTTGAGACCATTCATAAATCTCAAGGTTTAAGTGTAGACAGTGCTTTAGTAAACATTGGAAGTACTGTGTTTAAAGAGGGCATAGCATCTGTGTCATTGTCCCGAGTCAGAACTTTATCTGGATTATATTTGATTTTGATGAGAGAAAGATCAGTGCAGATGCAAATTGTGTAAGGGAGTATAATCTGTTAATAAGACTGTATGCTCCCAACTTAGGTGAATATCCTGTAAATGAAAAGCTTGTAGTATGTTGAAAACGAGCATATGAGAAACTCTGTTGTGATGTTGGAAATAAGAAAAAAATCAAGAGAATGTTGAGGTTCCAAAAAAAAAATGGACAGTGTTGAAGATGTTGTAGGATATCAGTTAGAAAACAGTGCAGGTATCAACTGCTATGCTAATGTAGTTGTGAATGTCGTATTTTTTCTAGAAAATCTCCAACAACAAATTATGGAGAGTCGAGAAAAAAGGTTTTCTCCTTTGTTGCATTCTATTTTTGAAAAGTTGACAACTGATAAAGCTAAATTCCAAAGTGTTTTCTGACATTCGGAATCTTCTGGATATATGTTCTGGTTCTTCACAATTTACACTTAATGGTACAGCAAGATCCTCAAGAATTTCTTATGTTTATGCTTGCAGTATCGGAAGATGAAGGAATACAAATTGAAAATCTGTTTGTCTTCGTTACAGATGGGAACATGAATGTGAACATTGTACCTTTACTTCTACCACTAAAATAGACACTGAAAGATTCATATATTTGACAATACTAGATTGTAAAGCAGTGTCTTTTAACAAATTAGTAAAATCAGCTAATCAAAATATGGAATGTAGTCACTGCAAATCTGAAATGTTATCAACATTATTTATGGAAAGATTTGGACAGTATGTAATTTTAATTATACAACGTTGTAGAGCAGATGGAAGAAAATTGGAAACTAAAACTAAATATGTTGTGGCAAGCAAACTGTCAATTTCAGGAAGAACTTACAAAGCAGTGGCAATTATTTGCCACGAAGAACCTTCTACAACATCTGGACACTATACTGTGTAATTAAAATGCAATAAAGGATGAACATTTTGTAATGATGCCCATTTGCAAATCAAATATCAGTTGCCTTTTGAATTACCAAATTCCTATCTAAAATGTTTTATGCCAAAGTCCTGAAAACATAATTCGGCCTATTGGGAAGATGTTAACATGAATTAATGAGATTATTTTGGATATTTTCAATACAAACTATTTCAGAAACATCATTCGGCCTATTGGGAAGATGTCAATATAAATTAAGAAGTTTATTTTGGATATTCTCAATGCAAATGATTTTGGAAACATCATTCGGCCTATAGGGAAAATATCAAGAATTGCTGATTCAATTATCATTTCTGTTCTTTGATATTGTATTTAGAAAATTGTTTTAGAAAGAAGTATTTCATATTTGATCTTTGTATTATATGCAATGTTATTGAGGGTGTTTATTTTTGGAAAGTAAACAGTTGTTTGTTGTAAATATTTTGCACACAGATGTGTTTTTTAAAACAATCTTATTGATTGTATTTTTTTGCCCGCTGTTACATGATGATCAACATTGAAATCACTGTGTATGGTGAAATTCAATAAAATCTGAAAATAGCAAAAAAGGCAAAATGAATGTTATTTAATTTTAAAATTGTTGTGTTCTTAAAACGATAATATTATATGTTATAACTATTTTTTCTTCTCTTTTACAGACTCAAATTCTAAAGTTTGAAACTTTTTAAAATTTAGATTATAAACAAACAGATTTTTTTCAATAACTTTTATATCTACTATAAAAAAGGTAAGATTAAGTAACCCAAGCACTAACCATGCAGTACTATATTCACCTATGCACTATCCATACAGACCTCTATCCACCTAGACACCACTCATTCATACCTTCAATTACCCAGGTAGTACCCATGCAGTCCAGCAAACCCCCTGTCACTCCCCGTGCACTCTTCCAATGACCCAGACATTACCATTTACTAATCCAATAACACTGCAAAATCCCAAGCACTTATAAATTTGCCATGCACTCTCCTTGCAGTACTCTAATCATCCATGTACTCATGCAATGGCCCAGGCACTAACTCATGCAGTGCTACAATCACCTGTCACTACCCATGCAGTTCTCAAACACTATTCATTTGCACCTTCATTTACCCACGTAGTGCCCATGCAGTCCAGCAATCACCCTGTCACTACCCCTGCACTCCTCCAATCACCCAGCCACCACCAAGTACTAATCCAATCACTCTGCCAAAACTCAAGCACTTATAAATTCACCATGCACTCTCCTTGCAGTACTCTAATCATCCATGTACTCATGCAATGGCCCAGGCACTAACACATGCAGTGCTACAATATCCTGTGCACTACCCATGCAGTCCTCTAACCACCTAGACACTACTCATTGGCACCTTCAATTACCCAGGTAGCACCCATGCAGTCTTGCAATCGCCCTGTCACTCCCCATGCACTCCTCCAATCACCCAGGCAGCACCATGTACTTATCCAATCGTTCACCCAATACCCAAGCACTTATAAATTCATCATGCACTCTCCTTGCAGTACTCTAATCATCCAGTCAGTACTCATGTACTCATGCAATGACCCAGGCACTAACACATGCACTGCTCCAATCCCCTGAGCACTACCCATGCTCTCCTCTAACCACCTACACACTACTCATTCCTCCTTTAATTGCCCAGGTTGTACCCATGCAGTCCAGCAATCACCCTGTCACTACCCATGCACTACTCCAAACACCCAGCCAGGACCATGTACTTATCCAATCTCTCCGCCAAACCCTAAGCACATATTAATTCACCATGCACTCTCCTTGCAGTACACTAATCATCCAATCACTACATATGCACTCATGCAATGACCCAGGCACTAACACATGCAGTGCTACAATCCCCTGTGCACTACCAATGCTGTCATCTAACCACTTACACGCTACTCATTCACTCCTTCAATTACCCAGGTAGTACTCATGCAGTCTAGCAATCACCCTCTCACTACCCATGCACTCCTCCAATCACCCAGCCATATCCATGTACTTATCCAATTGCTCTGCCAATACCCAAGCACTAATACATTTGCCATGCACCCTCCTTTCAATACTCTAATCATCCAGTCAGTACCCATGTACTCATGCAATGACCCAAGCACTAACTCATGCTCTGCTACAATCCCTGTCCACTACCCATGCAGTCCTCTAACCTACCTACATACTAGTCATTCATTCCTCCAATTACCCAGGTAGTACCTATGCAGTCCAACAATCACCGTGTCACTCCACATGCACTGCTTTAATCACCCAGCCAGAACCATGTTCTTATCCAACCACTCTGGCAGTTCCCAAGCAGTTGTAAATTCACCATGCACTCTCCTTGCAGTAGTCTAATCATCCTTTCACTACCCATGTAATGACCCAGGCACTAACACATGCAGTGCTACAATCACCTGTCCACTACCCATACAGTTCTCTATCCACTTAGAGACTACTCATTTGCACCTTCATTTGCCTACGTACTACCCCTGCAGTCCAGCAATCACCCTGTCACTACCCATGCAATCCTCCAATCACCCAGCTACCACCAAGTACTAATCCAATCACTCTGCCAAAACTCAAGCACTAAGTAATTCATCATGCACTCTCCTTGCAGTTCTCTAATCCTCCAGTCACTACCCACGTACTGATGCAAAGACACAGGCCCTAACCATGCAGTGCTACAAATAGCTGTGCACTACCCATGCAGTCCTCTAATCACCTAGACACTTGTCATTCACTCCTTCAATTACCCAGGTACTACCCATGCACTTCTCCAATCACCCAGCCATTATCCATACACTCATTCAATCATGCTGCCACTACCCCAACATTCATAAAATTAAAGCGCAGTACCGTTCAACTTCTCCAATCACCCACACAGTGTCCATGCTCTCATGCAATCGCTATGGTCATTTTTCTTTTTTTAACCAATAGATGTGGTTCCTTAAGAACCGCATTTTTTTCTTTTTTGGAACAATTTTAAGCAACATTTATGTTTTTTAACTGAGAAAAATCCTAACTGTAAGGCTTTCGGTATTCACAGAAGGCATTTAGGAGTCCTAAATGCCTTCTGTGAATACCAAAAGTCTTAAAGTTAGGATTTTTCTCAGTTTAGTACTAAAGTTAGGACTAGTAACTTTAGGACTCCTAAATGCCATCTGTGAATACCGAAAGTCTTAAAGTTAGGATTTTGCTAAGTTTAGGAGTAGTAAAGGTAGGACTCCTTACTTTAGAACTCCTAAATGATATATGTGAATACCTAGATGAGTAAGGGCCATATGTATCAAAAAGTCATTTTGCGATTCTCAAATAGCAATTTTTTGTGAATCGCTATTTGAGAATCGCAAAATGCTATGTATGTAGGATTTGCAATAAATTTTGCGAATCCTACATATTCCTTAATTGCGAATCGCAAATTGCGATTCGCAATTAAGGAATACCTCCCCATTCATTCCTATGGGCCTAGAGGCCCATAGGAATGACTGGGAAGACATTCTCAATTTGCAATTAGCGAATCGCAAATTGAGAATGCAATTTCAAGGGTGCAGGGGTGTCAAAAGGACACCCTGTTCCACCGCTGAAATAAGCATGGGTGCACATGTGGCGTACATACATGCCTTAAGGACATGTATGTGCATCACATTGCACTTTGAAAAATGCAAAAAGGTGAATTTTTCAAAGAAATCGCAAATTACTACCAACTTGAAGTTGGTGGTAATTTGCGATTCCTTAAGGCCAAATTGCACTTTTTTGGTGCTTCTTACATTGCATTTAAGGAATCACAAATGTTGTGATTCCTTATTTTGCCTTTACACATACCATTTGGCAAAATTACATTCGCATACGACGACATTTTGCGAATTTGGCCCTAAGGGCCTGATGTAGGTAATTCCGATTTACCTACTCTTTAAGAGTAGGTAAATTGGAAGTAGGCAGATGTAGGTAATTTTTATTTTCCAATTACCGATTCTGTAAGATTCGGTATTTACCGAATCGGTAAATACCGACTCTGTATTTCCCATCGATTCCTATGGGCCTTGAAGGCCATAGGAATCCATGGGAAATACCGAATCGGTATTTACCGATTCGGTAAATACCGAATCCTGGCAGGGGGAACGGGGTGTCATTTTGACACCCTGTAGCACCCCAATTGCAGGCTTGTGTGCCATGTGGCACACATACATGCCCTAAGGGCATGTCTGTGTGTCACATGGCATAGGTGTACATACACAGATGTGCATGTACACTGGAATTCGGTATTTTACCACCCAATGGGATTGGGTGGTAAAATAAGAATTCCTAAGGGCCTGTGGCACAGCAAACTGTGCCACCTACATCTGGAATTACCGATTCGGTAAATATACCGAGTCGGTATTTTACCGAATCTGTAAATTTACCGAATCGGTAAATTTACAGGTTCGGTAAAATTCGGGCATCCTACACCTCAAAAACCAATTACCGGTCGGTAACGGGCGAAATCGGCCGTTACCGACTGGTAATTGGTGACCTACATCTGTCCCTAAGTGCCTTCTGTGAATACCAAAATGAGTAAGTGCCTTCCGTGAATACCAAAATGGTAGTACGTTTAGGATTTTGTCTTAAGTTAGTTCTGTGAATCGGGCCCTTAGCAATTCTGGATGCCTCCTTTTCTCTGATGGTAATTCAATTTATGATGACTTTTCCAACTGGCTTTCAGCAGCCTTGGATTCTGTTGCCTCGCTTAAAGAGCACTATGTGGCCAAAAAACGCCCTTCGGCTCCTTGATTCTGGAAAAGGCAGAGAAAGTTTAGACGAGTATGCCAACACCAGGAAAGGAAATGGAGCTGGGATCTTTCATCCGTCGAAAGAGATCTGCACAAACTTAGACTGAGAGAATACAAGCTAGCTATTAATGAGGAAAAGGTCTCTTATTATTCTAAGATGATGGAATCCCTAAAGTCCCCAAGGGATCTTTTCACTGTGATTAATTCCCTCCTAGCCCCCATAGCCATTGCTAACATTGACGTTTCCCAGGATCTGTGTGATAAAATTGCATGCTTTTTTTATGCCAAAGTCCAGGATATATATTCTTTCCTGGAGATGCTCAATGCTGGAGGACCAAAGGTAGATCTCCCATCGGATCCTTTGGTAGCTCCTGTGAAGGAAGGCCACCTGCGCTCCTTCCCTCCAATACTTCAAGAGGACACTGAGCGGCTGTTAAGTGGAATCAGGTCTGGTTCCCCGCTGGAGCCTTGTCCCTTGAAAATCTTGAAACTGGGAATGGAGGTCATTGCCCCACCCCTGACTTCAATCCTTAATGATGTCATTACCTCTGGCCAGTATCCTATCGCGTAGAAAACTGAGGTGTTTAAACCACTTTTAAAGAAGCCCTCTTTGGACATTGCGTAGCTAAAGAACTATTGACCCATTTCCCTATTGCCTGTCCCAGCAAAAATTCTGGAGAAACATTTGAACCTCCATCTTAGCACTTATTTGGAGGATCAGCATTTGCTCGATGGCTCGCAGCATGGGTTCAGAAGTGAGTACAGCACTGAGACAGCATTAACCGTTGTACTCAACAACATCCGAAATCAGGTTGACGCTGGTCATACCACCTTACTGATCCTTCTGGACCTGACGGCGGCCTTCGATACCATCTCTCCTTTAGAATTGGCTGGTAGACTTGGGGAAA
The DNA here is from genome assembly GCF_964263255.1 of Lissotriton vulgaris. Classification (NCBI taxonomy): domain Eukaryota; kingdom Metazoa; phylum Chordata; class Amphibia; order Caudata; family Salamandridae; genus Lissotriton; species Lissotriton vulgaris. The sequence continues at coordinate 1,526,147,750 of NC_141687.1, read as the reverse complement.
TAGGGATGGAGTGCTCCGCCCTCAATTTGCTTACATCATTCCTTATGGACAGGTCGCAAAGAGTTAAGATCGGCCAATTCTTCTCAGCTCCCAATCAGTTATTCTGTGGAGTCCCTCAGGGATCCTCATTGAGTCCTACTCTTTTGAATATTTATGTAGCCCCGCTTGCCAGGGTTGTAAGATCTTTCGGCCTAGAATTGTTATCCTACGCTGATGACACTCAAATTATGATTACCATCACTGAGAGTGTTGAAGCATCAAAGGCACATTTTAAAAACTGTATGCAGGCAGTGGCCTAATGTATGGTAGAGAATTATCTAAGACTCAATGGGGATAAAACTAAGGTTTTAATTTTTGGAGACAAAAAGGAGATTTATTCAGAGGCCTGGTGGACTGATGCGCTTGGATCCTGCCCCAGCCCCGGCCTTAGTGCCAAAAATCTAGGCATCAAAGTTGACATTTCCCTTTCCTGGGCCCTCAAATAAATAAAATAGTTTCCACCTCTTTCGGGATCATAAGGACTATTAAAAGATCTCTCAATTCCTCTCCCTCCCCTCGCGGAAACAGGCAGTTGTGGCCATTGTGTTGTCTAGATTAGATTGTTGTAATATTCTTTATGTGGGGATAAATAAGGGGCTCGTGCATCGACTTCAACCAGTGCAGAAGGCCGCTGTCAGGCTGGAGATGGGCCTTCTCAAATACCACTCTGTCTCGGCAACCATCAGCAATTTGCACTGCCTTCCGCTGGGTCGGAGAATTGTATTTAAAGCCCTGTGCTTGGTGCACAAGGCCTCTACAATATGGGATCAGAAGGCATTAAAAAACGTTTTCGGAGATATGTCCCCGCTAAGTAGCTAAGATCAGCCAGCAAGAATCTGGTGATTGTCCCCAGGTTTAGGAAAGCCAAATGGGGAGGTAGGGCCGTTTCGCTGGCTTCGGCTAAACTGTGGAATTCCCTTCCTCTTTCAATCATGGCTCTGGAAATCCATTCTTTGATCCGTAAGGCCTTGAGGACCTGGCTCTTCACCAGCTTGAATCTGTAAGCCCTCTTATCTATGGGCATCTCTGTACTCTGATCCATTTCCGCAGCATCTTGACGCCCCTCGGCTAAGTTTGTGCTTTATAAAGCTTTTATTCATTCATTCATTCATTCACTGATGGTTGTGGGATGAAGTCCTCTTGCCTTCAAAAGGGTCCTTGGGGACCAACAAAACCTCCAGTAAGGCCCAGACAGCAGTGTTGCTGAGAGGTCTTCATAGGCTACGCTACCTTTCTCCACCACTCTGAAAGTGTGGCTCCTGGCACACTGCTGGCTGGGGGATGAAGCCCCCTTGGCTCCAGATAGTCCTTGGGGCCAACTACCCTTCCTGTTAGCTCCAGTAAGTCCCACACACTGGGATTAGTAATAGGTCTTTAAAAGTCACGCTCACTTTTTCCATCACTCTGCAAATGCACCTTCTGGCGCACTACTTGTCGATGGAAGAAGTGCACTTTAGCCCTGAGGCCCTCAAGAAGCAAGGGGACTTCATCCCCCCTCAGCAGTGCGCCATGAGGAGCGTTTGCAGAGTGGTGGAGAATGGGGGAGTGGCCTCTGACCACCTATCAGCAATGTTGAACTTACTGGAGGTAACAGGAGGTCTTGTTGGCCCCTAAGGACCCTCAGTGGCCAAGGGGGCTTCATCCCCCCCAACCAGCAGCAAACCAGGAGTCACGACTGTAGAGTGGTGCAGAAAGGGGGTAGGGCATTGTGCCTGTAGCATTTGTTTGTTTTTTTTAATATAAAGAAAGGTGGGCGGTGTGACCTATTCCCTGGGCAGTATTTGGCCCGAGGGTCCCCATCCCACAGGTCCTGGCATTTCTAGAGTGGGAAGTTGGGCTATGCGGCCAACCTCCCTGAGACGATTACAGCACCAGGTACCCCATTCTCAGAGCCCAGCATTTCTTCCTTTTTTAATTCTTGTTTATTTTTTTATTAAAAGTAGTGGGGGTGACCCCCCTTCCCTGGGCCGATTTTGGCCCCAGGATCCCATCCCTCGGGCCTGTCCTTTTCATTTAAAATAAATATTTAAACAAGGGATGGGGGCCATGTGGCCCCCCTACCTGGCTGTGTGTGGTCTGGGGACTGCATCCCCCAGGGCCTACCCACAATACTGTGTGCCCTGTGTGCCTACTACTCAGGGCACTCAGTCATTTTCGTTGTTAACTGCAGGCGGAGCCTGAAGGCCCCGCGGTCCCTGCTAGCTTCCTGCATCCTGCAGGAGCTAGCATTGCTTTTGGAGAGAGGGGCTGCTGAACATGCAGCTCCCTCTGTCCAAAAGCAATTATGCTCTGCTTTGTGCAAGCAAGAGCATTTTACATGCTCTTACTTGCATGAAGCTAAGCAGAATTTGCTATGGCTTGGCATGAGCATAGCTCCCGTCAAGTCATAGTAAACTGCAATGTTCCTGAGGTTGGCACCATTGGACATTGCAGGAGTTGGCCGTGGGGGGTGGGGGTACCCCGGGCCATTATTTGCTCAAGAAGTTGTGTCCACCCCTCCATTCTTTGAGTTCACCCCAGCGATGTAGTGGTCCCTGGGACTGTGGGGAGGGGGGCAACACTCAGTATAAAGGCTGCATGGAGGTCCACACAGCATCCCGTGTTTTTTTCAAATGAAAGCCCTGGTAAGAGGACTTTTCTGAGCTCCTGACGCAATCCTCTCTATCCAACTCAAACAATCTCTTTCTTGGGGATCTTAACCTCCATTGGAATGATACCGATGACCCCACCATCTCCCTCCTCACTAATCTACTTAAGATCAATGAACTCAAACAACTATGCCTGTCCCAGAGACACACTAAAGGAGCCATCCTTGACTCTATTCTCTCTAACGAAGATCTGGCCTCCGTGACCAATATCGTCCCCATTGACTAGTCTGACCATCACTTTATACTGTTCACCATTGCTACCACTGCAAATCTCCCCACCTCCAAACTTAATAGACCTAAGAAATTGACCAGAAATCTAAAACGTATCCCCCCGGGTGTTCTTGAGTCTAAACTCCAAGCTCAACTTCTTATCACTCCCCCCCCTCCCTCCCAAAATGCCAATGAGCTAATTGAACACTTTAACAATACTGTCACTGATATCCTTGATCAACTGGCCCACCTAAACTCAAATACCAAAGAAACACCCCCTCCAACTCTTGGTTTAATACCAAGCTTAATAACGAGAGACGGTCACTCAGATTGTCAGAAAAAACCTGGAGACACCATCCATCTCCCTCCCATCTTCCACTCCTCAGACATGCTAGATCCAAGTACAAAAAACACATCTTCAATGAAAAGGCAACCTTTTTCCGCACTCAACTTGATCGTGCCAAAAACAGACAGAGGGAACTCTTCAAAATCATTTGAAACCAAACTTCCGCCGCAACTCCAATTCTGATCCCCTCCTCAGCCAGATGTGAAGAAATTTCCCACTTCTTCTCGGAAAAGATAGCCAAAATGTATCAATCTTTCCTTCCCACTAAGCTCCCCTCTAACTTCCAATGCAATCCTGCCCTCCCCTCTAATGCCTTCTCCACATCCCCGTGACCAGTGGACCCCTTCTCTCGTTCGCCCGCTATTCTACCGCGCCCCAGCGACTCTCCTCAACCGACTACTCCCTTAGCCCCCACTAACCACTCCCCACACCTATCCCCTACCACATCTCCGGAATCCAACTCCCTGAACTCACAATTAAAGAACAATGCCTCCTTGTTCAACTTCCTCCCCATGACTGAGCTAGAAGTCCTTAAAATTATTTGTAATCTTAAACCGTCCTCCTACACAAAAGACCCCTTACCATCGAACCCTTCCCTGCCCTTAAACATATCATCACCCCATACTGGACCACAATCATCAACACATCTCTCTACACTGGCTGTGTCCCCACCTCCCTTCAACTTGGACAACTCTCTATTATATGCAATGTTATTGAGGGTTTTTATTTTTGGAAAGTAAACAGTTGAGTTTGTTGTAAATATTTTGAACACAGATTTGTGTTTTTTAAAACAATCTTATTGATTGTACTTTTTTGCCCGCTGTTACATGAGGATCAACATTGAAATCACTGTGTATGGTGAAATTCAATAAAACCTGAAAATAGCAAAAAAGGCAAACTGAATATGTTATTTAATTTTAAAATTATGTTGTGTTCTAAAAACTATAATATTATGTTATAACTGTATTTTTTCTTCTCTTTTACAGACTCAAATTCTAAAGTTTGAAACTTTTTAAAATTTAGATTATAAACAAACAGATTTTTTTCAATAACTTTTATATCTACTATAAAAAAGGTAAGATTAAGTAACCCAAGCACTAACCATGCAGCACTACATTCACCTATGCACTATCCATACAGACCTCTATCCACCTAGACACCACTCATTCATACCTTCAATTACCCAGGTAGTACCCATGCAGTCCAGCAAACCCCCTGTCACTTCCCGTGCACTCTTCCAATGACTAATGTACTAATCCAATAACACTGCAAAATCCAAAGCACTTATAAATTTGCCATGCACTATCCTTGCAGTACTCTAATCATCCAGTCACTACCTATGTACTCATGCAATTACCCAGGCACTAACACATGCAGTGCTACAATCACCTGTCACTACCCATGCAGTTCTCAAACACTATTCATTTGCACCTTCATTTACCCACGTAGTGCCCATGCAGTCCAGCAATCACCCTGTCACTACCCCTGCACTCCTCCAATCACCCAGCCACCACCAAGTACTAATCCAATCACTCTGCCAAAACTCAAGCACTTATAAATTCACCATGCACTCTCCTTGCAGTACTCTAATCATCCATGTACTCATGCAATGGCCCAGGCACTAACACATGCAGTGCTACAATACCCTGTGCACTACCCATGCAGTCCTCTAACCACCTAGACACTACTGATTGACACCTTCAATTACCCAGGTAGCGCCCATGCAGTCTAGCAATCGCCCTGTCACTCCCCATGCACTCCTCCAATCACCCAGGCAGCACCATGTACTTATCCAATCGTTCAGCCAATACCCAAGCACTTATAAATTCATCATGCACTCTCCTTGCAGTACTCTAATCATCCAGTCAGTACTCATGTACTCATGCAATGACCCAGGCACTAACACATGCACTGCTCCTATCCCCTGAGCACTACCCATGCTCTCCTCTAACCACCTACACACTACTCATTCGCTCCTTTAATTACCCAGGTTGTACCCATGCAGTCAAGCAATCACCCTGTCACTACCCATGCACTACTCCAAACACCCAGCCAGGACCATGTACTTATACAATCCCTCCGCCAAACCCCAAGCACTTATTAATTCACCATGCACTCTCCTTGCAGTACACTAATCATCCAATCACTACATATGCACTCATGCAATGACCCAGGCACTAACACATGCAGTGCTACAATCCCCTGTGCACTACCAATGCAGTCATCTAACCACTTACACACTACTCATTCACTCCTTCAATTACCCAGGTAGTACTCATGCAGTCTAGCAATCACCCTCTCACTACCCGTGCACTCCTCCAATCACCCAGCCATCTCCATGTACTTATCCAATTGCTCTGCCAATACCCAAGCACTAATAAAGTTGCCATGCACCCTCCTTTCAATACTCTAATCATCCAGTCAGTACCCATGTACTCATGCAATGACCCAAGCACTAACTCATGCTCTGCTACAATCCCTGTCCACTACCCATGCAGTCCTCTAACCTACCTACATACTAGTCATTCATTCCTCCAATTACCCAGGTAGTACCTATGCAGTCCAACAATCACCCTGTCACTCCCCATGCACTGCTTTAATCTCCCAGCCAGAACCATGTTCTTATCCAACCACTCTGGCAATTCCCAAGCAGTTGTAAATTCACCATGCACTCTCCTTGCAGTAGTCTAATCATCCTTTCACTACCCAAGTACTCATGATATGACCCAGGCACCAACACATGCAGTGCTACAATCACCTGTGCACTACCCATACAGTTCTCTATCCACTTAGAGACTACTCATTTGCACCTTCATTTGCCTATGTACTACCCCTGCAGTCCAGCAATCACCCTGTCACTACCCATGCAATCCTCCAATCACCCAGCTACCACCAAGTACTTATCCAATCACTCAGCCAAAACTCAAGCACTAAGTATTTCATCATGCACTCTCCTTGCAGTTCTCTAATCCTCCAGTCACTACCCACGTACTGATGCAATGACACAGGCCCTAACCATGCAGTGCTACAAATAGCTGTGCACTACCCATGCAGTCCTCTAATCACCTAGACACTTGTCATTCACTCCTTCAATTACCCAGGTACTACCCATGCACTTCTCCAATCACCCAGCCATTATCCATACACTCATTCAATCATGCTGCCACTACCCAAACATTCATAAAATTAAAGCGCAGTACCCTTCAACTTCTCCAATCACCCACACAGTGTCCATGCTCTCATGCAATCGCTATGGTCATTTTTCGTCTTTTAACCAATAGATGTGGTTCCGTAGGAACGGCTTTTTTTTTTTTGAACAATTTTAAGCAACATTTATATTTTTTAACTGAGAAAAATCCTAACTTTAAGACTTTCGGTATTCACAGAAGACATTTAGGAGTCCTAAATGCCTTCTGTGAATACCAAAAGTCTTAAAGTTTGGATTTTGCTCAGTGTAGGAGTAGTAAAGGTAGGACTCCTTACTTTAGAACTCCTAAATGACATCTGTGAATACCTAGATGAGTAAGGGCCATATGTATCAAAAAGTCATTTTGCGATTCTCAAATAGCATTTTTTTGTGAATCACTATTTGAAAATCGCAAAATGCTATGTATGTAGGATTTGCAATAAATTTTGCGAATCCTACATATTCCTTAATTGCGAATCGCAAATTGCGGTTCGCAATTAAGGAATACCTCCCCATTCATTCCTATTGGCCTAGAGGCCCATAGGAATGACTGGGAAGACATTTACAATTTGCAATTAGCGAATCGCAAATTGAGAATGCAATTTCAAGGGTGCAGGGGTGTCAAAAGGACACCCTGTTCCACCGCTGAAATAAGCATGGGTGCACATGTGGCGTACATACATGCCCTAAGGACATGTATGTGCTTCACATTGCACTTTGAAAAATGCAAAAAGGTGGAATTTTCAAAGAAATCGCAAATTACTACCAACTTGAAGTTGGTGGTAATTTGCGATTCCTTAAGGCCAAATTGCACTTTTTGGTGCTTCTTACATTGCATTTAAGGAATCACAAATGTTGTGATTCCTTATTTTGCCTTTACACATACCATTTGGCAAAATTGCATTTGCAAACGCCGAAATTCTGCGAATATGGCCCTAAGGGCCCGATGTAGGTAATTCCGATTTACCTACTCTTTAAGAGTAGGTAAATTGGAAGTAGGCAGATGTAGGTAATTTTTATTTTCCAATTAACGATTCTGTAAGATTCGGTATTTACCGAATCGGTAAATACCGACTCTGTATTTCCCATCGATTCCTATGGGCCTAGAAGGCCCATAGAAATATTTAAACAAGGGATGGGGGCCATGTGGCCCCCCTACCTGGCTGTTTTTGGCCTGGGGACTGCATCCCCCAGGGCCTACCCACAATACTGGGTGCCCTGGTCACACTCAGGGCACTCAGTCATTTTCGTTGTTAACTGCAGGCGGAGCCTGAAGGCCCCGCGGTCCCTGCTAGCTTCCTGCATCCTGCAGGAGCTAGCATTGCTTTTGGAGAGAGGGGCTGCTGAACATGCAGCTCCCTCTGTCCAAAAGCAATTATGCTCTGCTTCGTGCAAGCAAGAGCATTTTACATGCTCTTACTTGCATGAAGCTAAGCAGAATTTGCTATTGCTTGGCATGAGCATAGCTCCCGTCAAGTCATAGTAAACTGCAATGTTCCTGAGGTTGGCACCATTGGACATTGCAGGAGTTGGCCGTGGGGGTGGGGGTACCCCGGCCCATTATTTGCTCAAGAAGTTGTGTCCACCCCTCCATTGTTTGAGTTCACCCCAGCGATGTAGTGGTCCCTGGGACTGTGGGGGGGGGGGGCAACACTCAGTATAAAGGCTGCATGGAGGTCCACACAGCATCCCGTGTTTTTTTCAAATGAAAGCCCTGGTAAGAGGACTTTTCTGAGCTCCTGACGCAATCCTCTCTATCCAACTCAAACAATCTCTTTCTTGGGGATCTTAACCTCCATTGGAATGATACCGATGACCCCACCATCTCCCTCCTCACTAATCTACTTAAGATCAATGAACTCAAACAACTATGCCTGTCCCAGACACACACTAAAGGAGCCATCCTTGACTCTATTCTCTCTAACGAAGATCTGGCCTCCGTGACCAATATCGTCCCCATTGACTGGTCTGACCATCACTTTATACTGTTCACCATTGCTACCACTGCAAATCTCCCCACCTCCAAACTTAATAGACCTAACAAATTGACCAGAAATCTAAAACGTATCCCCCCGGGTGTTCTTGAGTCTAAACTCCAAGCTCAACTTCTTATCACTCCCTCCCCCCACCCCCTCCCAAAATGCCAATGAGCTAATTGAACACTTACTGTCACTGATATCCTTGATCAACTGGCCCGCCTAAACTCAAATACCAAAGAAACACCCCCTCCAACTCTTGGTTTAATACCAAGCTTAATAACGAGAGACGGTCACTCAGATTGTCAGAAAAAACCTGGAGACACCATCCATCTCCCTCCCATCTTGCACTCCTCAGACGTGCTAGATCCAAGTACAAAAAACACATCTTCAATGAAAAGGCATCCTTTTTCCGCACTCAACTTGATCGTGCCAAAAACAGACAGAGGGAACTCTTCAAAATCATTTGAAACCAAACTTCTCCCGCACCTCCAATTCTGATCCCCTCCTCAGCCAGATGTGAAGAAATTTCCCACTTCTTCTCAGAAAAGATAGCCAAAATGTATCAATCTTTCCTTCCCACTAAGCTCCCCTCTAACTTCCAATGCAATCCTGCCCTCACCTCTAATGCCTTCTCCACATCCCCCTGACCAGTGGACCCCTTCTCTCGTTCGCCCACTATTCTACCGCGCCCCAGCGACTCTCCTCACCCGACTACTCCCTCAGCCCCCACTAACCACTCCCCACACCTATTCCTTACCGCATCTCCGGAATCCAACTCCCTTAACTCACAATTAAAGAACAATGCCTCCTTGTTCAACTTTCTCCCCATGACTGAGCTAGAAGTCCTTAAAATAATTTGTAATCTTAAACCGTCCTCCTACACAAAAGACCCCTTACCATCGAACCCTTCCCTGCCCTTAAACATATCATCGCCCCATACTGGACCACAATCATCAACACATCTCTCTACACTAGCTGTGTCCCCACCTCCCTTCAACTTGGACAACTCTCTCCCATAATCAAGAACCCCAAAGCTGACCCCAACGACCTAAACAACCTCCGCCCCATCACTAACCTCCCCCTTCTCTCAAAGGTCCTGGAAAAATGCGTCCTACTACAACTAGATAAACATATCGAAAACTTCAACCTACTCGACCCCTTTCAATCAGGCTTCAGGAAAGGCTGCAGCACCAAAACGGCAATGCTCAATGTCATTGATGACATCCACCAATCACTTGATAATGGCGAGACCGGTCTTCCTATCCTTCTTGATCTCACTGCTGCGTTCGATACAGTCAACCATTCAACCCTACTTAAAGTGCTTAAGACCCGCTTCATCCTTAATGTCACTGCCTATAAATGGTTTGTCTTCTACCTACAACATCGAACTCAGCAAATCAAAATTCAAAACTGTCTCTCTAACCCCACTCCTGTCTCCCTTGGAGTCCCCCAAGGATCTATTCTCTCTCCCTCCCTCTTTAATCTCTTTATGGAACCCCTCACTGTCATTCTTAAACAAGCAGGCATTAATTACCACCTCTACGCCGATGACACCCAAATCTATTACAAGATTAAAAATCACGCTGACAACCCACACCTGGACAACACCCTCACCAAGATCCAAACCTGGTTCCATTCCAATCATCTAAAACTTAACCCTAACAAAACCGAAATCATTAATACATAAATGCAAAGGTGCACCACACAATTACAGAACTACAATGCCAATAATCACAGACGTAGGTTTTCTTAGGGTGCTCTATTCTGGGAAGGAAGCAGTTTTTCACGTGGTGCGGTACGAGGAAGGAGGATGCAGGGAACTTAGGACTTTATCAAGAGTCATCCCTGATGGAACAATCGTTTCTCTGTCCGTCTCCCTCTGAACATTAGTCTATATAGTAACTAAAGAGGACTGTTCATAGACGTCTTGCCAAATTTTTGAAGACGACTTACATTCTGACTACTTGTTTGCGCGTACAAATAATTTTGTGGCTTCCCAATACTACTAATTAAGAGATCTTTTGAAACGTTTATTTACAAAGAAACTACCTACCCATTACGACGACTATCTATACTCAAAAGAATACGCCCTGAAGAAGGCCCTTGAGGACGAAACGCGTCGGCTGCGAACACCGTGCTTTGATTGTACACCTTTTTTGGAATAAAGAAAATGACAACTAAGAAAACCTACTTCTGTGATTATTGGCATTGTAGTTCTGTGATTGTGTGGTGCACCTTTGCATTTATGTATTGATTTCTTGAGTTCTTGGATGAACTATCACTGTGACAGAGGGTGTTAACCAGTGTGCACACACTTCGCCCATACAAACTACCAGGGGCGACTTAAAATTTGGGGGTGATTTGGGTTAGGTGCTACAATTAGGAAGTTTCCACTGTCTCTTCTGTCTTTTGAAAACCGAAATCATTCTCTTCTCCACTAAAAATAACCATCTTCCCGTTCAATACTGGATATCTGACCTCAACACACTCAACTACTCACTCACCCCGTCCAACTCCGTCAAATCTCTTGGTATTTCTATAGACAACACACTAACCCTTAATGTCCACATCAAAAACTCAGCTAAAGGAGCCCTCTGCACTCTCCGTCACCTCAAGAAAATCAAACCTTTTATACCTACCGATGACTTTAAACTTGTAGTTCAATCACTTGTCCTTTCACGTGTAGATTATGGTAACGCAATCCTCAACGGAATCCCCAAGGTCCACCTTGCTCCAATCAAAGCTATGCTCAACCTTGCAGCCAGGCTCATCACTGACTGCAAACGTTTCGGCCATATCTCCCCAGCTCTCAAATCTCTTAAATGGTTCCCTATAGAAGGTAGATCAGCCTACAAAACTGCTTGCATTTCTCATAAAGTCCTCCACCAAAACACCCCAGAGTACCTCTCCAAGAAACTCCTCATCACAGGCACCACACGACCTCTGAGAAGCACCAACACCCTCCTTCTAATCCCACCACTGCATAAAAAGAAATTCACACAATCATGCTCCTTCTCTGGTAATGCCCCTATCATCTGGAATGCCCTCCCAAAAAGCCTGCGCTGTAACCCCTCCTATTCCAGCTCCAAAACAACCTAAAGAATCACCTCCTCAATTATTACTGGGGATCATAACTTGGGACCTGCACTTAATCTCCAATTCTCACCATTTTACATATTGTTAGTAATATGTATCCTTTTCCAGTACATTCTACTACAAACTACTTAATTTGTACAGCTCTTGCCCCCATTAATCTATTTTATTTGTATATCTCACAGATTGGTTTCGCTATTCTTTTATCTACTTGTATGGCATGTTTGTCCAATTTAATTATTGAGGGTCATAACCTGTGACCTACACCTGTCTCTCCAAATCATTGTTATCTTTGTTTGGTAACTATTTGTCTTTCTTCCAACATCATCTTCCTAATTACTGGTTGTGTATAGCTTTTTCCACATATACTTATTCTTGATTTGTATATTTTACATGTTGTTTCACATTCTTTTTTTTTTATCTTCGTATTTGCCTCATATTAGCTTCTCATTTAAAGCACTCTGATACCTCCTGGGTCTAGCCAGCGCTATATAAAACTCTCAAAATAAAATAAAATAAAATAAATAAAAAGGTGGTGTCCTCCGGGGGCTGCAGGGGGGTCCCCATGCACTCAATATTAAGGCTGCATGGGGGTCCATGTGGCATCTGCCGTACTTCTCAAATTAAATCCCCCGGTAGGTGTTGGCCTTCAGGGCTGCGGGGGGGATGAGTACCCCTGCTTTCTTTTAGCATAAAGCCCCAGGTAGGTGGCGGTCCCCGGGCTGAGAGGGTCCAAGAAGCCCCCCAATTCCTATAAATTAAGCCCCAGGGAGGTGGTGTTCCCCAGGGCAATATTCAGCCACAGGAGGGAGGCCCATGTGCCCCCACTTCATTATTAAAAAATGCCCCCGGGACCTGGCCCACACGGGGTAGATAAGGAACAAAGTACGGGAGCCCGCGCTTCGTGTTTTAAAAAAATATATGTTTCTGTCAGCTCTCCAGAGCCCTCTTAAATATTTTTTTAATGCTTTTTTTGGCTCTGTGGGGTCCAAGTGGCCTAGGGGGTCAGAGTGTTTCTACCCTGCCCCCTTGTCTTTTTTTTACATTTTTTGTAGAACTTGGTTCAACTCAACCCAAAGATGGCTGCCAACACTTCCTTGTTGATGTGTTGGCAGCGGATCAAATTTCAGTAGCATTTCAGTAGGATTTTGGGCTACCAGATAGTTATCATTTTTAAACTTGAATATCTCTGAAACTATTGAACGGACTTACAACAAATTAAAAAAGGCCCGCTTTCTGGGCCAACATCTAGCTTTCAGGGGATTATGCCCTTCCATTCCATTTCAACTCACTAAATTTGGTGTAATTCCATTCAGCGGTTCGGGCAATAGGAAATAAGAAATCCCCACAGACATATTCTGGGGAAAACGCGTTTTGGGACCCCCTTTTTTTTCAACCCCACATGACAGATCACTGCAAAACTTTCAACACAGCAGATGAACCAAAAAGGGGAAGTTTTACAGAAATGTTGGGAAGACTGGTCAAGTGGCGCCAACGATATTGGCAAAATAAAAAACACTTTTCCTATGGAAACTTTAGGCCTAACTAAATAGTTGGGTAGGGAAATTCTCTAATCACTGGCTAGTGCACATGATCATAATTACACCTTTCCACCACCTCCTTAGACCTCACAACATTCCTGGGTTTGGAAAGACTACTCTGGAAGAAGAGGGCTGTGCTCTAAGAAAGAGACTACTGACTTCTGTTGGAAGATGAGGAGTTATACAAGCCGTCCTGACTCCTGCTGATACCCAGCAACTGGAACTGGTCTTCAAGGGTCAAGTGATTAGCTTCCTGTTTGAATGGGTCAGAGACACCAAGAGCTAAAGGACTTCTGACTCCAAGAAGACCGATCTGACCACAGAGGACAGTTCCCTGCGGGAGCAAAAAACAAGTTTGAACCCAGCCATATGCAAATCAGTCTTGAACCTGTGTCCCAAACTGGGGCTCAGGGTCAAGACTTATTTGCATATATCTGGGTTCAAACTGGAATGGCATGGTGAGCAAAAAAACGATGCAATGGATGTAGGCCCAGATCACTGTACTGGGGTGAATGTATGACATTGTTTTGCATTCTGTCCATCAACTGTTGTTTTTTGCATTTGTCACCCCGAGTGGGACGGTATGCTCAGACGTGAGTCCCCTGCTCTCCATGCCACTGGAATTAAGCTATCCTGGCTGATGAGGGCTGAAAGCCCGAAACCGGTCCTAGGATGCTTGTTTCCAGTCCAGGGAGGACCTGGCTTGGCAGTTCAGGCTGGACTGTTCCCATAGGGCACAGGGTCAAGACTGATATGCATACAGCTGGGTTCAAACTGGAATGGCATGGTGAGCAACAAAACGATGGATTTAGGCCCGGATCTCTGAACTGGGGTGAATGTATGACATTGTTCTGCATTCTGTCCATCAACTGTTGTTTTTGCATTTGTCACCCCGAGTGGGACGGGTATGCTCAGACGTGAGTCCCGTGCTCTCCATGTCACTGGAATCAAGCTATCCTGTAGTGTAGTTCCTATATTCCCAATAGGCTCTGCACTTTGGAATAATATATCCTATTGAATATACTAAACTTAATTGTGTGTGTGCCAGCTAACTCAGAGGTCATTAGAAACTTTCTCGAATACACAAGAAGGGATTAGTTTCTGACAACCACATAAACATGACAACTTTGTTTCCCAAGAATAAGAATATCTCTCTCAGAGTCGCGGAAACAATAGATAAGTATTTCACTCAGTCAATCTTGCATGCTTCGTTTCTACAGAGTTGCAGAGAAATAGTGAGACAGGCGTTTTCAATAAAAAGGGTTTATTGAACAGTCTTCTTTCTCATGCAAGAAAGGTGAACTACTACAATCGTTATGCAGACTGCAAAGTATAATACATACAGCGTAAACAGTAATATGAAATAATACTGTAAGAGCATTATATGGTTTCTAAGCCATATAAAAATACATACATAAATACCATTGACTAAAATACTCAACTGGTGCTTCTAAAATACACCTACCCCAATGTACCTAACCTAAGTCTAGTACAAGGGAAGAAGTAAGTATTGTGTAGCATAGGTTTAGTTTTTGCCAAGAATCTACCAAATGTTTCTCTAGGTGCTATTCAGCTCCATACCTTGTTAGAATTAATGAGGTCTGGTATCTCTGTCTCGGGACTCGATTTCCCAACACCCCGCAAGGGGAGCTGGAAACACTGGAGCTGGATTCTCAGCAGGAGAAGGGCAGCTTCCTGATCAGTGCATCAGCTGGAGAGTCGACTTCCTTCTGCACTTGCTGTAGCGAGCTGCGTCAGGCAAGTAGGTCTTTGAACTGCTCAGAGCCACCATATCTTGCCAGAGCAAGTGAAGGTATATTTATACCTTGAAGGTGTTTAGGAATGCCATAGTTTGACGTAAAGTTGGGCATACGAACGTCAGGAAAGAACCCCTAGGGAATAGTTGTTCTTTGTAAAGTAACTGAGTTCTTGGACAAATCAATATTCAAGCAAGGGGAAGTCCCTGACTGCTTAAGCTGGTTTTCCAAGAAGTTGTTGTGACGTTTGGTACGGGTGGAAGTAGCCATGCCTGTATTTGGGTGGCATGGGCTATGCCTAAAGAAGGGTTTGATGTCTCTGCCTATATAAGGGCAATGTGAATTGTACCTATATAAGGGCATGAATTGGGAAAATTTACTCAGCGCTTAAAACGTCACACAACACCCACTCCACTTTCTCATGTATTACTAAGTTCTAAATACTTAAAAACATATCTTAACCTGATGTGTTAAAACCCACACAAAATACATAAAAATGCATTGGTATTGGTTGTACACGAAAAGCATTTGTGCTGTACGCATTTAAAGCAATGTTTCATTCAAAGCAGATAGATGACATTTGAAAATGCTATCCAAATGAATCACGAAAATACATTTATGAAATGGCTCTTAATTACAGACGAAAAAGTCGAGACCACTCCATGTCAGATTATATAAACTGTTTGAGTGTGGACAAGGTCAAATATTGTCTCTTGGAAGTTTTCAAAGAATTCTAGTTCTCTATGAATAGTTCTACTTTAAGCAGATTACTTTGTGCCAAAAAATGAAAAAATACAAGTTTGGAAAAACAACAGTTTGATCATAGAAAAAAATTGAGTTCCAAAGTTAGAAACTTTGTTTTGGAAAATGAAGGTCGAATTCAGAGTCTCTCAGAACACTGCGTGCCAATCAAAAGTCAGTGTTATTGTTTGGAGAAAACATCAAATCTTCTAAGTCTGTAAAGAATTCCTCTACCATTGTAGGTGAAAGTTGCATTACCTCATTAAGAAGATTAATCGCACATAGATGTGAAGCATCACCGTTAGCATTCATCGCGTCAGCAATGTCGAATTGGATGATACCTGGGGGCCGCTTTTCTCTCGTACTTCACCGTCAGCATTTTGCAACTGTGAGATCTCAATGAATGCCGTCATCCAGGATTGGTAGCTGCTGGGGACAACACAGTGCATGAGCCGTCACTGGTCCAAGCAAAGTATCAACATCCGTTGGCAGGACTGATGGGAGTGTGAGACAGATGTCTAACACGCATTCTTCTCCACATAGCAGGCATCATAGAACAGGTAAGATGCAATCTTGCCAGATTGGTCTGAATGACATAAACCATGTGGTATTCAATTCTCCTAAACAAGTTAATCCCAAAATTTGGACTATGTGCTCATGACACTCCATCGCCAGTAGAGTATTTTCCACGGTGATCTGGGTGTCTGCTGTGGATTGGCTTGCCATATGCAGCGGGTCCCAAAATGAGAGGCAATCTGCCAAACACAGAGTGCACGAAGTGTGGAAATATTCCTAGCATTGCTTCAAAGGGTGCTAACAGTCCCGAAAAAATTGTCTTAAATACATGTACAATACCACTCGTATCAGACCTGTTTAAGATACGAACTAACATTTCTGAGAAATGTACAGGGCAATTTGTAGTTAACAGGGTGTGTATCTCTGCAGAAGTCCTTGCGACTTGCAGATCATAGGTTTCATTGGCCGAGGTCAATGGCACAGTTTTCTGTGAAAGAATGGCTTTCATTCTGCTTAAAGTTTCAATTTGTATAGAAGAGATGTTCAGTGAAGGCGACTCCTGCTCGGTCTTAGTTTTTGGAAACAATACTTGCATACAGCAAGTGATTCTGGCTGACACAGTTACGAGATAGGCTAAACCTGGCAACATGCCACAGCAGCTGTGATCATTCAACATAATGTACCTCCCATTAGAAAGTTGCCTAAAAATTGGATCAATCACTGCAACTGGTGAACCTTGCAGGTGGCGGGATAAATTGTTAGAAGAACCATCGCAGGCCCCATGTAAATTAATACCCTGACAAAGGAGAGAGCCGCTTAGTGTGTTTTCACAATTTTTACCGCTAAGAAACACTTCTTTTCCCCCACTCCAACATTTGTGTGTATGGTAATTCCCAGGATGTCTTGATGTATTCTTTACCCAACCTTTCATATATGCCTGCTGGTTTATGTTTTAAGCAATACTGAAAATATAAAATTGTAACAGGCAGAGAGATTGTTTTGTGTGTTATCCATTCAATGGCTGGCTTTTCAGCAACAGTAAACGGCAATCTTTCCAGTTTATCAATGCTCAGCACCGTATAGTTTGCTCCCCTCTGTGCCAGTTTGATCTGTTTATCAGTGAGACTGAATTCTGAAAACAGTGACGTGGTATTGATTAAACGCCAAGGCACATAGCCTGAACGAAGGTTTTGTAACGCCCAGCCTAATAGCATTATAGAACGTAATTGCGACTGACCATGTTGCAACATGACCAAGTCCTGTTCCATTATGTCTATGGCAGAGGATACTATACTGTCCAAAGAATATATCCTGGACTACAGAGTCGTTAACCCATTGCCAACTACAGAGAAAGATTTCTCTAAATTAATACGATCAAATTCACGTATTCGTTCCGCAGTCTCTGCTTGCGTAATCTTGCATGCTTCATTATACAGAGCATAGATACCGGCATATATAAAACGTTTATGACGCTGTTTTGGGGTCCTTGTAAGAAGTCCCTCAGGTCAGCGCCGTCTTTAAAGATAATTGTTAGTATAGATTTGTGAAGCCATTCATGGCACAGTTTCCCTACACTGTATGTTGTTACTAATCCTGGATGCTGTCACTGAACATATTTTGGATTTGGCCTAGTGAGTGTGAACCCTTGTGTCTTATTCAGGAATCTATCTTGACAGTTATTTGTGTCTGTGGGCCAGATTAACCTTTTTTCCAATCTGGATCTGTTCTGTTGTGAAGCAAAATAGTATGTACTTCGCCCACCCCTCTGAAGTGTTACTGCTATCAGGTGTAGGTGTAGGTATTGACGGTTTGTTTAAATCTTTTATCTTGGCTAACCCAAGACAAGATGTCTGTAGGACAGTGTCATTCAAACCTGATTTGCTCTGGCATGATGCAGGCTCTAAATAAAGCTTCTAACCCCTGCACCTACCAGTCTTTTGTGCCCCAGACAGTTTTTGTCTCAATGTTGTCTTTCCAAAAGTCAAACCTAACAAATACAGCTGAGCATAAAAGGCCTGTTAACATGTACTATTAACATTTTTAAAGTAAAATTATTCTGGATTTGAAACATTAAAACCTGAAAAGTATGAACATTTGCCATAAAATGTTTTTTAGCTACCCTTTGGTGGCGTTGGATAATGTACCCATTGGTTATATTTCAATACATTTCTAGGATTTGCAGATTTGTGCAAGAAATTATGACCATAGTCATTATAACAATACATTTGTTCATGATCTGATGAACCTTCTAAGTATTCATGATTTGTAAACTTTGCAGACATTTCTAGGTCTGACATCATATTATTAACAGTCTTGAAGTCCCAATCATCAGAAAGGGTACTAGATGAAACAAAGTAATTCAAGGAAGTCTGGAACTGGTTTGGAATCTTCAACAGCTCTGCCGGACCGAAAATGTCATAATCAATTTTGTCCCAAGCTATACTAGGAATGGCTGTGATGTTCACTGATGACCAGTCTCTTTGTTCACGATGAGATGATTTGTGTGGCTTGAGGAGTAAGTTGATGTTCTTACTTGCTGTGACCTTTTTAACATATCTTCCTTTTATCAGCATTCCCAAAGTTATTAAAAGAGTGAACTAAAGTAGAAGAAAAAGTACACCCAACACAATCCAAAGTTCAATCCATGGTGAAACCAGATAAGTCTTTTCCAGGTGATGAAAAAGTTCTGTTGCTTGTTCTTTAAAAGTTATTTTACTAGCATTGTTTCAGGTTCGCTGGGATCCTCGGAATCAAAGTTAATAAAATAGCCAGAGGCAGTTCTGCCAATTGTTGGGATTGCTTTAGGATTCAGTGAAATCGCTGGAACCACTTGAACACTTGTTATATTTGTATAGTCAGATGCTATTTCATTGTAGACAGGCGTTTCTAGACAAACTGTTATTTGGGTATCCAGAGGTACAAGTTCCATGGCTTTGTTGCATAGTCTTTCTTTCCGCACTGCAGATTTTTCAAAGGTGATGAGTCTCTCAGTTTGAACCTCTTGGATAGTACCCAGATTAGGACATCTGCTACATCTTTGGAGTCCACTTGGCCTACTGCTTATGATCGGCCACATGATGTGGTTTTACCAGGTCGATGGACACAAACCTGTTCTCCTTTTTACCAGCAAGGGGCGGCAGTAATACTGTTCTTGATCCTTGGATTGCTAGGACAGGTCCTGGTTGTCTGTAAGAAGGCCCAAATTCCTTCTTGTCCGTGATCTTTTCTCTGACTATATCCCCAATCTAGGAATCCAGACAGGTCTTGCTGGAACGGTCAATTTCTCTTCAGTGGTTGTTGGCTTCAGGAACACGTTACTTTGACTTTTCCTTATTTCATTTAGGTCCTGCAAAACAGCCAAACAATCTTTGATATCAAAGGGCTTTTGTTCTACCACTGAAGTCTGACAATCGAGATCCGAAATAATCATTCAGAAAAGGATTTCATATGGAGTGATTCCCCCTAGAGAACTTCTTGGCAGATTATTAAGACTACGTTGGGCACTTATTAGATGTTTGCGTCACCCGAGCCTAATACCCTAGCCGTTATAGATTGCTTTATGTTCCGTTTTTTTATCTCCACTACCGAATTTCCCTTAGGATGAAATGGACTAGAGTACTGCAATGCAACGCCCAATTTGGCCATGGCCTCCTTGTAAGCTCGAGAGCTAAACACAGGACCCTGGTCAGAATGTAGCGTGCCGACTGCGTATGTGCCGATAAAGACTCACAAATCTTTTATAACAGTTTGAGCGTCAGCCGAGCGCTGAGGCCACACCCATAGGAATCTTGTCTTAATATTTGTGGGACCGCATTTGTCCATAGGGACGTCTGCGTGTAGAATATCTAATACTGTCTAACAATAGTGTCTGTACTGGGCTGGCTACACTGTAGTCCGGTATCTGCCGGCGTTCTCTGCTGCGATCTCTGTTGCAGCTATGGCAGTTAATTGTGAATGTGTGAATGTGACCATTCATCCCTGGCCACATGTACGTCTCTTTTAATTCTAGTATAGCTTTAGAGATCCCCTGATGTATCATACCCTCTCCCAAATGTGCTTCGTGTATCAAAGCTACTGTACGTTTCCTGTTTGAAATCACTCTATTCCCCCACTCCAGGAATTTGAGCAAAAGGAACGGAGTTTGCGTCAATTATGTATGAGTATTTGAGTAGATAGTTTCGAGGTAACGCTGCACCATTGCCTTTGCCTGTGGCATTGACAGCTAGCATTATTTTGCCGTCTATTTTCGTTTTTGAATGAGTGATTGCAGCTACGGAAGCTGTTTGCACAGCTGCCTTCGTGGCTTCATCAGCCAATGAATTCCCTGTAACGTGAACGCCATCACGTTGATGACTCGGTGTATGTATCACGTGAGCCTTTTGTAGTTCTTGTCGTAACTGAACTACTTGTTCCCAAAGCAATTCATGCTTAATTGTGCCACCATTTGCATCTTTAAAACCGTTTTAAATCCAGTTTTGCAAGTATTCATTGTTAGATTGAACACAATAATACCAATCGCACACTAGGAGTGTGGGGAATTCGCGGTCCGTATTTTCAAGCGTCATCTTGAATGCTTGTAGTTCAGCTCGCTGAGCTGTACAATCTCCTAGCGATTGCGTTTTAGTGACCATTGGTCGGAATTTGCCATTGCGCCAGCGACCTTTAATAATCGCGCACGCAGCACTACAAGCTTGTTTACCCCCCGTAGCGGGTTGGGCTGATCCGTCAGTATAAATTATACATTTATACTGCTCTAGAGGCTGCATCTCAGTAGGCAGAGGACATTCTTGTTCGTATTTTAGAAATGCTTGTGTTTTCAAATATGGATCAAAAACGTATTCAACGTCTGTTGCAGCATGAGAATTAACCAATTGTATCCATCTTGGATGTAAATCTTTAGCATTCGGAATGCTCGCTTTTGTCACTGCCTCTAATGCAGGTACAGGTGTAACAACCATAATACACTTACCCTGTGTGAGGGCTCTCTCTTTTGCTACTGCAGTTTGAACCGCTGTCAGAATTTTTTCAGTTGAAGTGAATTTCATTTCTGCTTTTGTGTACAAATGTGATTTGTATGCAGAGTTGCTTGACGAATAACAAAATACAGGGTCCCTGCGCCGAACTACCACCCGATGCAGTGCCCTTCGTGGTCGTACTTACAGGAGTCCCCCCCCTAGAGGCTGGGAAAAGGGAGGGGTACTCACAGCTAAAAAACAAAACTATGCACTGGCTAGGACAAAACAGACCACTCCCATATCACATCAATGGAGAGATTATCCATGTCAGACGTCTCCCCTGGCTGGGCAATAGGGAAAAAAAACCTGAATGGTGACCTTATTGTAATAAACTTTAGGGACCCTGAGGCGGTTGGGTTCATCCTGAATGGGTACGAGGGTAGCAGGACCAACACCATAGTCCCATACGATCTAACATATTTCTACCCAAGATCCTTGGTGAACCGTCCATTCTATCCTGGAGCACAAGCTCCCCCAGAGCGCAATATGTTTATTCCATCTAATAATTGCTACACTGGGCATGTTCCTAGACCCATGCCCATTGGAAATGACCCGGGGTGGAACACGGTTCACACTAGGAACTATGGCACGCTTCAGGGGAGGCAGGATTATTCGCAGGGGAATAGGAGAATGACCATCTGATTCCATTCACTCCGTTAGAAACTTCCAATAGTTTCAATGTTTTTTCCAACATCGATGAGTGCGATTGACAGCTGGATAGATCTACCCCTAGGGGACTTACCCTCCTGCCAAGGGAAAATACAGCTGCCCCTCAGGACCAGGTAACCTGCCAAGACTCTAATCAGCTGAGGGCAGAGATTACCGTCACAGTCCCAAACATGGGAATAAGTGGCGAGGACATACTAGGACCCCCAACAACACAGCTGGTTGAAATTGAGCCCCAAGAAACATCACGACCTTTGACACTGAATTTGATCTCGTGGAATGTGGCGGGCCTGGGCAGCAAGCTGGAAAGTGAGGAATGAGCCTCCTTTACCAATCCTAGAAATGTATATCTATTACAAAACACTTGGGCAAGAGAGGAGCATGCTCGACAGGGCTTTGCAGTTTTTACAAAACCTGCAAAGTGGGGGGGTCGGGGTAGACCATCAGGAGGGCTGGCAACCTGGGTGGCTACCCACCTGGGTTGCAATGCTAAAGCCCTAAACGTAGATTCAGATGACATCCTCGCGGTCCCGATGGAATGGCATAACTCTCACGAACTCGTAATAATTAATGTTTATTCAAGACCTGTGCCAGCATCAAGGGAGTTGAACACGATTGAAGAACTTTCCGTATTCTTGAGTCAAATACCCAGGGAGCTTCCTTACTTGGTGGGAGCTGACCTAAATGTACATTTCGAGCCATTACCAGGCCTTCTTGATGGACCCTCCTTAGAAGAGGATTCAAGGTGGCTGGTGCCGGCTACCATGGCCCCCCCGCAAGGGCATGGACCCCTCTTGCCCTGCAGGTAACAGCTCTCACACTCAACCACGGCCTCAGGGCTTGTAATGGCCGCACGAAATCTGACGTCCCAAGCAAATTTACCTTCAACAAAACTGGAATCGAATCCAGACTGGATTATGTGTTAGTCCAAATGTCATCTTGGTCACACATAATCGATTTCAAGATAATCGATAGATGGGACAGCGACCACAATGCCCTAGAACTTGAATATGCCATGCCAGGTATTGCGGACGAGGAAACAATAAATTCAGGGCCAAAGTCAGGACTGGCCCTGGAGAGCAATAGAAGGAGAGTGAGGTGGGAGAAACTTGCTTCATCTGTTGATAAGCTGCCCAGACTCTATGGCAAAATTACCCCAGTTTTGGAAAAGGCAGCTGCTATTGGGGACAAACCCTTTAATGAAGCCACTAGGGCCCTTCTGTGGCAAACGCACGAGGACCTCATCATTGCAATGGAGGCAGACCTTTTTACCAAGGGGAATGATGGAGGCGGCAGGAAATTTAAAAAGTCCTGGTATAACTCCATGTGCCGTAAGTCCAAACGCGACCTCCTGCTAGCTGTCAAAGCAGGCCGCAGCAGGGAGGAAATACGGCTAAGAAGAAGGTCACACAAAAATCTTCTGGCAAATGCAAGGGTGGAGTGGGATGAAGCCCACTGGGAGAAACTCACGAGAGCTCTAGGGAATAGGGACTCCTGTAAATTCTGGAGAATTGTGAACCAGGGTTCGGAAGATCTTCCCACAGCTATTGAGCCTAACATTGCCCGAGCTTGTGGGAGGCTCACTTTCAGTCCCTTTATGTGATAGAGGAAGACGACCCGATGCACACCCCATATACCCTTGAGACCCTACAAGAAGGCGAACCATTTATGGTAAAAGAGGTCCGGGGCAGCCATCACAGGGCTCTCGGTGGCCAAAGCCACTGGCCTTGATGGGATACCCGGAGACCTCTATAAACAGGAGCCGGGGATATGGGCCCCATACCTGACGTTAATATTCAATGCGGTCGTCGGAGGAATGGGGGTTCCGGATACTTGGCTGGGAGCAGAGGTGGTCCCTATATTCAAAAAGGGATCCCCCCTGCTGCCGGCCAATTACCGTCCAATCAGCTTGATTGACGTATCTCAGAAGCTCTTTGGGAGGCTAATGCTAGATAGGCTTCAGAACTGGCTAGAAGAAACCAACACGCTGAGCCCATACCAGGCGGGATTCAGGAGGGGGGTCTTAACGATTGACCAAATACTCAGGCTAAATCTCATATATTGGAAGACAGCGCATATCGAGGGCGGCACCCTGTACACGGTATTCGTGGATCTCCGTGCCGCCTTCGATCTGGGGCCTAGATCCAAGCTATTGAAGGTCATGCACGACATGGGCATCCCAAAAGACATATTGGCTATCCTCATCAAACTACATCAAAACAACTTTGCACAAGTCGGGTGCGGAAAAAGTGGTACATTAACCAAAAGGTTCCCCGTTCGCAGAGGTGTGAGGCAGGGCTGTGTGCTTGCACCGACCCTGTTTTGCCTCTTTGTGAACGGGGTAATAGAGCCCATGGCTAGGATTCCTAACATTGATGCCCCGAAAGTGTGCGGCAGCGGGGTCCCCGCAATAATGTTTGCGGATGACACCCTGCTGCTGTCCAAGTCCCCTATGGGCATCCAGCGGGTGTTAGATGGGTTCCTGGAAATCTGTGGGGTGCGGGGTCTTGAAGTTAACCCCCAGAAAACAAAATTCATGATTTTAAACCCATTGCCGACCAATAGACCTAACCCTAGGCTAGGAGATGTAAGCCTGGAAAGGGTGAAGACGTTTGAGTACCTGGGGATAACCCTGAATCAAAACATGACTTGGGGTGCGCACCAAGCTAAATCCACTATGAAATTAACCCAGAGGGCGGGTGGCATTCTAAGAATAGCTAGTAAATCATCTTACCGCCCGCTCGGTCCTGCAATACAAATCTACAAAGCGCAGGCCCGCGGGGCAGTTGTCTATGGAGGAGAGCTCTGGGGCCATATACCTTCTCAAAGCCTTCTAACTGCCGAAAACAAGTTCCTCAGGCAGTTAGCAATCCTCCCTGAAAGCACACCACTGCTCCCTTTAAGACTGGACTTGGGCGTGAGGCCAATAACAGAGGAACTTGGCCTCAAACCACTGACCTTTTGGCGCCACCTGTGGAGTAGCCAAGATCTGACAATCTATAGAGCAGAGCTCCAGGACTTGCTACTAACCCCAAAATCCAGTAATATACCCTGGCTAAGATACATAAAGACCATGTGTGAGTCCCTTGGAATGCCAGGACTATGGACAGACACGGAAAGAGCCAGCACTAGCGTTTCAACGAAACTGCTCTCAAAAACTTATTACGATTACATGCTGGCGCGAGTACTTGCGAACGTCCAAGCGGGA
Source organism: Lissotriton vulgaris (assembly GCF_964263255.1). Classification (NCBI taxonomy): domain Eukaryota; kingdom Metazoa; phylum Chordata; class Amphibia; order Caudata; family Salamandridae; genus Lissotriton; species Lissotriton vulgaris. Next base: position 1,526,122,804 of record NC_141687.1, on the reverse strand, counting down.
TCACTAACTTCTCATTTCACCCAAAGTAAAGACACTTTTAACATGGAATGCGTCCTGAATGACATCATGCCCCCTCTAACAAGAAAATTGTTCTTGCAGTGGTGGTATGGGACTTTACCTTGGAGGTCCTTTACAAAAGGTTGGACGAGACAACCCAATACATCGGCATGTCCCGCATTCACAGGAGAATGATGTGCATGTTGTGTTCTTGTGTAGAGCATATCGGAACAGTAGAAAGCATTGGCTTGTCCCCCTGCTTAAAAATCTGGGTTTCAGGCAGCTCCAACCGGCATACAGAGTCTTAAAAACTGATCCATCCCCGACAACTGTCTTTGCAATTTCAAAATTTTTAACTGCAATGTGGTTCACACGTACAAGGCTCCTTAAGGCGGCCAGGGAATAATGGTAATAGAGTCCCTTTCCAGTAATTACTACTGTTTTTTAGAAATCTGAATTGATTTTAAAATATGTTTGTAATATGATTTTATTGATGTAATATTATGTGTACATCTTTTATGGTCTTGGGACCGAAATAAAGATTTGAAATGGAATGGATTTGTAAGCAATTGGTACTTTTTCACCTTCATTAAAGGTTAAGTATGTGAATCCGCATTGTCCTGGAATGATTCGGATCACTAAGTTGCGTACGTTTACGTGTGTTTGTAAATGTTTTGTTGATAACATGTCTGTTTGCAATGAACGCACAATTTCCATGTGTTTTTGAGTCCAATTAACTGTTTTGAAATCCGGTTTGATTAATTCGTAGAGAGGGTTAACCCTTTCTGCGTAGTTTAGAATGTAAGTTCTTCCAAAATTCAGGAAACCGAGAATCAACTAAGTTTTTCAGAGTTTTTGGAGGTAGAAGCAGTGCACATTTCTCTAGAAAGTTTGCTGCCAGGCTTTTGCCTTCACTTGAAAGTTCATATCCTAGGAAAAGAACATTTAAATGGGCAATTCGTGATTTCTTAAAATTGAATTTGTACCCTTCACAGGTGAAGCCCAATATTATGGTGTTCACCCTGTTCAAGTGCCTATCCAAATCATCGTCTGTTATATAGATGTCATCGACATATGATAATACATCATCATCATAGGTTTGTAGTAACTCTGTTACTCTGGCTGAAAATAACCCTGGACTATTCTTGAATCCCTGGGGGACAATGTTTTGACAGAAGAAACCGTTAGAAATATCTAATGTGGTTTTATACTATTTACGCACAATGTTATTCATTAGTGCTGTACTGTGTGCATTTTGTACTGCAAAAGTTTTGCAACAAGAGTTTAAATGTCTGTAATCCAAAACTAGACGATATGTATTGTCTGGTTTGGAGACAGGAAACAAAAGATTTTTCATTGACGAGGTGCATGTTTCAATCACCCCTTGGTATTCAAGTTGATCTAAGATTTCCCTGACCTGTTTTGTAGCTTCTTGCTTAAATGGGTACTGCCTTTGTGCAGTTGGTTGATTTTTTAACTGGATTTTATGGTGAGGAGAATCCTCATTTCATCCTACATGATTTTTATATAATGCAGGAGCCTGGGCTACTGCCCATTTCCTGGCATAGGTATATTTTAAATGAATTGGAATGTGGTTGAAGAAAGCTGGCATAATGATTTCTTCGCCATGTGGGCACTCCCTGACTTATTAAGGTGGCCAGTCTTGTTCAGCTAGAAGAATGTCATAACCCTGAGAGAGTCACTCCCAAAAGAGTGCTCTCACTTTTCTTGGTATGTCCCCCTCCATCCGGAGTGTTACTTCGTTTAACTTATGTGGGACACTAACCCTGGTTTCTGCAGTTTCAACTTGGATGTACTCATTAAAGTCCACTGTCTTGAGATGATCCTTCAAGTTCTTGTGAGCTATGGTGACTTCTGCTGCGCTGTCCAACATCGTTTGAGCCCATTCCCCGTTCTTGAGTTGTGTCCTCAAGATCCTCGGCATGTCTGATTTTTAGACCTGCTACTTTCTTTTTGGTGAATTGAGTTTTCCTTTTTTTCTGAAAGTGTTGATTGTCTTTGGACTTCATGCGTTCTTCCTTGTGTTCTGACCATCCTCTTCTTTCGGATTTCTGTGAGGAAGTCTGAAAGTTATGAGAGGAACGTGTATCAGTATCTTGATATCTGTCAGGTTTTCTCAAATTATCCCTATTCCTGAGGTTATACCTCCTTTCAGAGGGCTCCTTTTGAGGAGAGCTACCTCGGGATTGAGAACACTTCTCTTTAGAAGTTTGTCTAGTATTCTCCCACTTCTTTTTAGGAGGAGTAGGAGTGTTTTTAATAAAGATCATTTCAGGACTTTCTGACAGTTGAGGTTTAACTGGTTTTCCACCCAAGCTGTCTCTGCCTAATTCTTCATTGGGTTTTTCAATTATTCTGGCCAGTTCATGTGATTGCTCAGTTACATCAAATTCTCTTAGCTTTTGGCAGAACGCCACTGATGCTGCTTCACCTTTAATATTAGCTAATATTATTGTTGAGACCTGTTTGAAATCTTTCAGCAATTTCATACCTACATTTAAAGCAGGTTCTGCCCCGTATTCATTTTGAATCTGTTTCAGGACGTCTGGTATTACCGCCATAGACAAAACACCATGTGTTTTAGTGTAGATTGCAGCAAAGACTGTACCCCAAGTGTCGCAGTCTTCCAGGTGTGGTGTGATCCCTATTGGTAAACAGATTGTTAGAATTCGGTGTTTCTCATGAGGGATAGTATCAGGAAATACAGCCTCGATTTGAGTGAATTTTTGAGCTATCCAGAATGGAATTTGTTTCCGTTTTGTGGGTAATTTACCAACGACTGCATTTAGAGTCTGTGGTGTAATTTTATTTGTGTTCCCCTGGTAAGGGGTGTGTTGTGGAATCCTTATTGCTGTTTGGACCGAGAAAGTCCGCATGACATATTAAACCAATTGTCTATACATTTTTAGCAGCTCTTTTAGTTGAACTAATAGTTCCTCATCCAACATTTCTTCAATGGCAGGATGTGGTGTATAGCTGGCTAATACCAGCCATGTTGCTCCTGGTCTACCTCGTGGACCGAGACTGGTAATGTGATGTATATGTTTAAGGGCGCCTTTAAACCAGAGCGCGTATGCTCTTGGTATGTTAGTGGAATTTCAAAGTCCTCGAAAGTAATGAATTCCTCTTGTGGTTCATCTTCTTTGTAGAAGTTAAACACTTTTGTTGCTGGATTTGCTTCAGGGAAGACTATCCATGAATAGAATACCTCTGTCTGTTGATATTCATGTGCCTCTATCACAAAAACTACTCTACCACCTCTTGCTGATAGGCCATTTCGTATACGTTTTATAGTGATGGTGTTCTTTAAAGTTTTCGGAATGCTTATAGCATCCTCGTCATTTTCTTTAAAGTTTAAAGCTTGTACGGCGTCAACGGCTGCAGCTCCACTGGCCTTGGCATTATTATCGAGGGACATTTTGATGACTGAAAGTTTGCAAAGCAAGTTTCAAGGAAACAAAGATAAGGTGCTCAATATTTTGGAACACTGTATCCTTCAACGTTGAACAAACCAAAAACGAATACATAAGATTTTCTTCCTACTCAGTTATGGCGGATATTATCCCTTTACCGACTCCAGACGTCTATTGGAGTATTACGGAAAAAAGAGGTCTCTGAGAAAAGCACAACTGAGTTACTTTAGAATCTAGAGATAAATTAGTCCTTACCAAACGTTGGGCGCCATATAGTTTAGTTCCTATATTCCCAATGGGCTCTGCGCATTGGAATAATACATCCTATAGATTTGACGTAGGTCTGAGGTCAACTAGGTCTCTATCGAATATACTAAACTTAACTGTGTGTGTACAAGCTAACTCAGAGGTCAATAGAAACGTTCTTGAATACACAAAAAGGGATTAGTTTCTGACAACCGCATAAACATGACAACTTTGTTTCCCAAGAATATATCTTCAGAGTCGCGGAAACAATAGATAAGTATTTCATTCAGTCAATCGTGCATGCTTTGTTTCTACAGAGTTGCAGAAAAATAGTGAGACTGGCATTTTTTAATAAAAAGGGTTTATCGAACAGTCTTCTTTCTCATGCAAGAGAGGTGAACTACTACAATCGTTATGCAGACTGCAAAGTATAATGCGTACAACTTAAACCGTAATATGAAATAATACTGTAAGAGCATTGTATGGTTTCTAAGCCATAAAAATACATACATAAATAACATTGACTAAAATACTCAACTGGTGCTTCTAAAATATGCCTACCCCAATATACCTAACCTAAGTCTAGTACGAGGGAAGAAGCAAGTATTGTGTAGCATAGGTTTTGTTTTTGCCAAGAATCTACCAAAGGTTTCTCTAGGTCCTAATCAGCTATATACCTTGTTAGAATGAAGGAGGTCTGGTATCTCTGTCTCGGGACTCGATTTCCCAACACCCCACCAGGGGAGCCGGAAACACTGGAGCTGGATTCTCAGCAGGAGAAGGGCAGCTTCCTGATCAGTGTGTCAGCTGGATAGTCTGCTTCCTTCTGCACTTGCTGTAGCGAGCTGCGTCGGGCAAGTAGGTCTTCGAACTACCATACCTTGCTAGAGCGAGTGAAGATATATTTATACCTTGAAGGTGTTTAGGAATGCAAAGGTTTGACGTAAAGTTGGGCATATGAACGTCAGGAACAAACCCCTATGGAATAGTTGTTCTTTGTAAAGTAACTGAGTTCTTGGACAAATCAATATTCAAGCAAGGGGAAGTCCCTGACTGCTTAAGCTGGTTTTCCAAGAAGTCGTTATGACGTTTGGTACGGGTGGAAGTAACCATGCCTGTATTGGGGTGGCATTGGCTATGCCTAAATAAGGGTTTGATTTATATGCCTAATGTGAATTGTACCTATATAAGGGCATGAATCGGAAAAATTCACTCAGCGCTTAAAACGCCAGACAAAAATCCTGGCTGATGAGGGCTGAAAGCCCAAAACCGGTCCTAGGATGCTTGTTTCCAGTCCAGGGAGGACCTGATATGGCAGTTCGGGTTGGACTGTTCCCATGGGACACAGGGTGAAGACTGATTTGCATATGGCTGGGTTCAAACTGGAATGGCATTGTGAGCAGGAAAAAGGACTAGCTGGAATGGGGTTGGTATGATATTATATTATAATCATAATAGTGACTCAGTATTGTTTTGTCAGAAGGAGATGGCACCTGTTGGGTGTCTTTAGAAAGCCCTCACCCACCAACCTAGTTGGTGGCATGCTTCATCATCGGGCCCACCCAGTGACACCTAGCGTGTCCCGGGTGTGCTACGACGCCTGACTACAGCGGAGCAGGTATGTCACTGTGTGTGCGGTGAAGGTTGTTAAGTGAGTGAGTTTAAAACGGCTTGGCGGGGGTCCCAGTACCCAAAGGGTAAGAACACTTTATTAAATGGGCCTCCGCCAGCGGTTAAAAATAAGGCAGTAGGACGTTAGAGGCGGGTTACGACCTCCTACGTCCTTTGATGTGTCAACATGTTTCAGCCAGTGCTTTATCTGTAATCTGGCTTTCTTCAGGACTGATAAAAAGTGTGTGCAGTTAAAATTAGGGGATGTGTAGTGCAGGCTATGTGTCTACACGCCCTAAAGTGTATCTAACTGTGAGAGGGGGGATTCCCTTCTCAAGATCACCTGTACAAATAACATAAAGGGACATAGACAAAACATACATGGGAGAAAAAGAGTCACTAGGAGAATTTTATCATAGGTACTGACAGCCGGCTAAATAGCGATGGGGTGCAGGCTATTCACGGCTTAAGTGTAATGGTACTGGTGGTACCATTATGGTGAAAGATCGCATTAGAACTTCGGTGGTGAAGTGGTTAAAACAACGGAAATGTTAAACATTGGTGAAGAAAGTGAAAAAATCAGGCGTAAGGGCTAAGGCTTACGCTAGTTTTAGGTAGGTATGGCTTCAAGGTTATTGAAGTGGCATGGGGTTGACCCTATATGGGAGAAAAAGGTGGGACCACTGGGGTTAGGAAACCTGTAGGGAGAAAAGTAGCGCTTACCCAGCGTAGTGGTGGTAGATCAGCATACTCACAGGATTACTGGTCAGAGCCGGCGTGGGACCTGTTGTGCCTCCTTCGCAGAACCGGTAAGTGATGGCTTGTTCTGCTGGTTTATATACTGGTGCTGATAGGCTAAGTGAGGGCACCTGGAGGGGGAGGTAATGGTAGAAAGACTCGAATGTTCGAGTCATAGTCGCGTTGCACGGAAGCTGATAGGCTAATTGAGGGCACCTGGAGGGGGAGGTAATGGTGGAAAGACTCGAAATTCGAGTCATAGTAGCGCTGCAGGTGTGCCGATTGCTTAGCGCTTAAGCGCATCGGGGTTGCTCGTGTGCGCATGCGCGCGTATGAGTGGCTCGTCTACACGCATGCGCGAAGCGGTAATCCAAAAGGGCGCATGCGCGGTGAAGCGGTGTTGCCGCGCATGCGTCTAGGTTGTTATGGGCGCCCTTGCGTGGCAACTGCTGTAGGCGCTGGGAGATTATCGGGATAAGTGGCATTCTTTTAGGAATCTCAGAGGGATGCCAATTTATAAAGAATTGCAGAAAAGAATTACAGAAAATTACAGTTCAAATTAAAGATAATAATAAAATGCTTGTCACGAAGGCTGGTGGTACATGGGAGTGTCATAGTGATGACAAGCAACAGGACCCAATATCCAGGGAAAATACGACCCAAATGTGCAGAGGGGTTCTGGGGGTACTCAATGAGTGGGTAATTACGTGGTAGACAGAGAGTTCCAGGGGATGGCGTTGTTCAGGCCATTAGTGGATGTGGAAAGGCGGTATATCCATCTTTGTTCTTTATTGAGCAGTTTTTTATCATTATTGATGGGGCTTTCGGGGATTTTCAGGGGTAACAAGTGCTATATGAATGTAAACCTTTCTCCCCCTTTTATCCCTCTGTTATCCTTCTCACTCCAAATAACTGACTAATATCCACCACTGAAATTACTTCATATTTTACCATATTAATTCACCACTAATCCTTTATGGGCTTCCTGAATAGCGTGCGTCAACACTCCATCAGGGGTAACAAGCGCTAATACAAACCTTTTTCCTCCTCTATCCTTCTGCTATCATTCCAAATCCAAATAACTGACTAAGCTATCCACCACTTAAAATGTACTTGCATGTTTCACTACACTCATTCAACACTAATCCTCTATGGGTCCCGGAGTAGCGTGCTACTCGCCGAAAAAGCGCTTCCACACCTCGTCAGAGGTAGTAAGCGCTATATAAATACAATTACAATACAATACAATGCAATGTTTTTAAGCACCTCAAACATGAAAATGATCTTTCTGCTGTAGCAGTGCTTACTGGAAGAACAAGACGGATGCGAAAAATAATGTAATGGTTTGCGAATAAGTCACCACACGCAAACTTTAGTGCATCAGTTACACACATTGGAAGGCTGGTGAGATTATATAGCCTTTTCCATCTTTTCATTTCAGCATTCAAGGCATATGAAATAGGTAGGTCTTCCTAGGAGCTAAGCAGTACGACATTTTCAGAAGATTCATCAGCTTTTGTGATATCCTCCATGATAAGTAAGAAAGCACAAAATAAGTCGTTATGCTGGACTGACATTTTATGGTACTCCACTTCTTGTGAATCAAATGGAAAATAAAGATTGCGGCAATGGTAATCAACTGCATTTCTTGCCTTAGCATTTGACCGTTAAAGTGCTTCAAAGGGTGACACTAAACAAATTCTGACATTTTGTCAGTTATTCAAATTCCTGACTATTTCTTTTATTACTTTTATTAAAAGGTATCCGTTTCTTACAGTGAAAACCATAAAAGTCAAGCAAACATCAATAAAACTCCATCATATATACACAAAGAAAAGTGCAATAAGACCGTTATGGCTAATAACAAGGATAAAAAGGCAAGCATCATTTGGGACAAGTATCCATAATAGGGAATATAATTGTCAACCACCGTAAAATACAGACATATTAATAAATACCATATCAAAAACAAAAACCATCCCAAAACCTCCCCATAAAAAGTTATAACCGTGAACCACATTAAAACCCCATTCGTTTTAAAGTAGCGACTAATGGATCTCAATCAAGGTTAATCACAACTGGACCTAAGCCTGATGGAGGCCCTTACAAAGTTAAGCAGATGCAATACTGAATAGCTTGAAAGAAGTTGTAAAAAGATAAAAGCAGGTATAACATGCTTAAAACATGCTTTTTTAAGGATGGGAATAAATAAAGACTTCCTGGGAACCTAATAGAAACTACAAAACAATAAAAAGTGCATCATATCCTGTGGAGACTTACCGTCACAACCACATGGTACGAGACACTGCCCTCTATATGCACCAATTGGAGGGGGCCAAAAGATAATGAGAAAAAATCCAGTTGAAATTTAGTCAATAAAAAACGATCATGGTTAATTTGTATCCATAAAAGATGAGGTTTGATAGAAGGCACCGTTTTCAGTCAAATATACCCGCACATACTAGGCTTTCTCAGCTCTACTTCCTCTCTTTCTCCTTCCATTTGTTATGCAACACATTATAAGCTTGTTTTCAAAAAGGGACTTTCTGGGATCACAGTGTTGAGACTACAGAACATTTAAGGGAGGAAATGTAAAATGTGTGCACAAACAACTAGAGAAATGACAAAATCTGATGGAGGCATGAGTATTTAAAGAGGTAACACTTTACAGTCTCCTTCACACACACATGCTGAAGGGTCTTGGGTGACATATTTTTTCAAGGAGAGTTTCAATTGGTTGAAGTTATCATGTTTTTCTATACCTTTTTTGATTTGAAGTTCATTAACTTGTTTGAAAATGTGCATTCTCTTTGGTAACAGGTCAAAAGGAGCCAATCTCAGAAACAGATTTCAACATGTTCCGTATCAAAAGAAGACTGCTGCTTTCTAAAATTGTGTTATGCAGAACACGTGCCTAACACAGCAAATGATGACCCAAAGACTGTTTTTCTTTAATTCTAGTGCTGACTCCTTTTATTTTCCCACTAATGTTGGCTGCCCCTTCATAGCCTTGACCTCTTCGGTGCTGAATCCTAAGTTCAATGTATTCTACAAAAGATAGGAGAAAAATTCCTAGTGATTCTTAGGTTGTTGACTCTGCGTGAATAAAACCAAACATTCATCACAAACCTCAACACTGAAGCGACTCATTGTGTACAAATATTTGGACAACAGCTTGACTGCGGCGCAGTCAGTTATTTCATCGATTAAAGCAGAATAAAAAGGGAGAGTTTGTTTTACTCTTTCTACTATCTTTGCATATAATTTTCACGCGCACTGATTACTTCATTTTGGATATCTTGGGATGTGTATTTGACATTGCCATGTTAATATTTTAAATGTCTTGCCAGATTTTCATCCTATTCAGCTTGAAAAGACTGTAATGCATTTGGAGTAGCATAATTTTGGCTCCATTCTTTTACGTTTGGCTAGGCCATATATATATGTATTTTATTTTCCTTTGGCATTACAGAATAGTGTGTTGCAATATTATCTATGAGATATAGTGCACTTAAGGTAAAGAAGGTTCATTTATTGTTTGAGACATATATGTGTGTGCGTACTAACGTTTTTTCTTTTCAGAGACATCAGCATTGCTGATATTAATCTTCTACAGGTTTAGATTGTAAGGTGGTGTGGTAACTTTCATTTAATGCAGTAGATTTGTCAGGGATTAGAGAAAAAATCATATATATGTGTGTTCAATGGTTTCAGCAAGGATCAACACTATGGAAATGTATTATTATGACTGCTTCTTTGTTCGCCTGTTGAAAGCACATTGACTCTTCAGATTTTGTTTTAGAATTATGTAATACAGCATTGATTTCACCCCTTTCTTATGAAACCTTTGAACAAAAAAAAAAAAGTGATTATGTTGACTATTTTCTGCTTCTGCCTGTACACACCCATGAAGGGGTGCCTCAAAGACACAATTAGGCAGTAATCCCAATTTTTGTTCAGCTCGGTTTTATAATGAGGCAGTGGAGGCCCACAAGTGGATGGTTTCAGTTTCAAAACACCAGCAAAGCAGGAATGCTAAATGGCATTTGCTAAGAATCGGTTTTAAGGGGTTTGCAGCTGTACCTATTTTTGCAGTTTCACAATGCTGCACTATTCGAAATGTTAACCCAATTTTATATCATAATGCCAATGTAAGAGAAGCAGCAAGATATCTTTACTATAGGCTACATCAGAAAACACATACACTACTCAACTGCCTCAGGGAAGGAAAAGAGTAAGCGGTAAGACTGGTCCCTTTGACTGATGGGACGAATGGGTAAAGGGGGTTTGTAAGAAGACGGACCAGAAATCAGAAGGGTGTAGGAAAGGCCATAACTGTTCAAGAAAGTGGTACCTTAAAGGAACAACTGGGTTTGGAATCTTGGGGGCAGATTTATGAAGGCCTTGCGCCGCCGGTGCGTCATTTTTAACATGGGAAAAAGTGACGCACCGGCGGCGCAAGTCCTTCATAAATCTGCCCCTTGGTGTTTTTGTTTACCAGTTTGGTGGTTTAGTAAGAAGATAAGTAACGTGTTCACTCCGACGTTCATCCTTCTGGGCTGCATTCCAATCTATCTTTTAAGCTAATGTGTGCATTTACAGGTTAGTAATGAGGCATCAGATTATTCTTGAATTAAATCAGCAGGAGGAGTTGTGGCCTATGGGTAGAGCTGCCAACTTTTGAACTGTGGAACCAAATACCAGGTGGCGTTGGAACTGGTGAGCTAGTTCCCAGGTTCAAATCCCGACCTTGGGTTCTGGGCAAATCGGGTGCCTACAAATGTGCAGCCAGTCTGACTCTCTTGTGAAGCACTCTAATGGCCTTGAGCCTGGTTTGCATTGTATGAAACTGCTGAGAAATCTTAATGTGGTGTATCTATCTGTAATTATTCATATAAATTCCAATTGGCCAATCCCAGTAAAGGCACAATACTGTCCTGCTTCAGAGAGAAGAAATGTGTTTCTCAGGAGCAGCCCTTGTGCACAAAGTTGCTCATGTTGTGAGGGTTTTGGGGAATAGAGAGGACGGTGTTTCAAGTTACCAAAAACTGCAAAAATATGGTAGTACAGGTGTTAAATCACAATAGCGGGAAAGAAACTATTGACAGTCACCACCAGCAAAAATGCATGGTCATTATAACATAAATGTGTAAACTTCCAGTAAGTGGACATACAGCTCATGTTCATAAAAGGCTAAATCCGGGTTAATACCACTGAGCTCAAAGAAAATAACTTAATTAGTGCATTGTCAACCTACCTGCATTAACGACACTACTCTAAATAAGAGCCTGAGAGTTACAAAATCTACATTTAGCACTAATGCAAAGATAAAGAGAAGCAAATTGTCCTATTTTGCTCATCGCGTAGAAGAGAATAGAGAACAGTGTTACATTTAAAGGCTTTCAAATCTGTGGCAAAATTAGATCAAATGGAAGGTTCTCCATTATTAAAGATCAAATTAAGTTTGAAGCAAAATCAAATTTCCACATTTCCTATTTTAAATTGAGCATAAATAGGACTAAACTGTTTGATTATTTTTTTTTTTTTAAAGCCCATCATGAGTCCGGGTTTATGCTAATCAAAAATGTATTAAATGTGTACAATTATTCATGGGCCAACAACATGTCACATTTTTAACAGCTGTTTCTCAATCTGCTTTTTTCACGTTTTCATCTGGCACAAAAAACAGTTTTGTACCATGGACTCATGCAACCCTGTATGATCTATTCAGAGATAGGCAAGCATCAAGGACGCTTTGAAGTGAGATTCTCTTCACCATAGCCCCAAGACAAAGCTATGAGAATAAACCTTAAGATCTCTGGAAACAGTACCATGGAACTAAGGGAGAAGGGGTTAGGAAAGGGAAATTCTGAGAGGGGAATATGGAATAAAAAACATATGGGGTACAATATACCAAAAAAGCAATTACCTGCTCATTGCTGTGCAATAGAATGAGTTACATAGGCAGTGGTGGTGTACGAGAGTTTACTTTTTACAAGCACCGTAAATAGTGCTCATAGAGTCTGTCTTCAATACTGCAGGAACAGTCTTATGCAATTCCCTCGCCCAAATTCACTGTAGTGGTATTGGTTAGAGATTTTATACACAAACCACCAGGACTCCAGTGGGGACCCTTTAAACGCTGAGATAAAGTGCACAGCTAAGTACTGCTTCTCCAGAGAGCAGACTACACATATTGGGTGATCTTTCAACCAGCTACCATACGAAGGGACAGCAGTAAATTACAAGTCTGGTTTCCTTAAAAGTAAAAGGTAATCAAAGTCACTGCAACAGTTAGCTGCTTGCAGCGAAAGACTTTCACCACTCTGTCGAGGTGATGCAATTTCACCTAGTGCTACTTGTTCTGAATAGTAGCCCTGGGAAAGCCTTCTGGGGGTTGTAGTCTTAAACAGGCCAGTCACAAGTAGGAAAAATAAGCCTGCGGAATACTGCCCCAAAGAAGCCTCAGTGCCTCGAGCAAACGTTAAGAGGTAAACGAGTTGGTGCTGTGTGTAGATGTCTGCTCTGACAAGAACTGGTGAGTTAGCATCCTCTGAATTAATGTGTCCTTGACCTAGTGGGCGCCCAGTAACCCCCCACCTCCAGTTGACCAAGAGGGTTGAGTGTTCACGATGTCATCATGAACTTGGCACTGCTCCTGAGTCATAGATGTAAAAATTAATAGAGCTTGTTGACAATTTTCCATGTCTTTCAAACAACGTGTGTGGAGTGTGAGACCTTACAACAAAAGTAAGCTTTGCAAAGGACTCCTGCAATGCTCCTGATGCACCATTTGAATTTTACGCAGGAAACACAAGCAGTTACGAGCATCTGCAAGGTGGAAAAACTCTTTACTCAATGAACATGATCCCATCATGTAGCCAACAGAAGATCCTGGAGGCATATCAGCAAGAAGAGGTGATAATTGTCGCTAATCCAGGTTTGCGGCATTTTTTTATCGCTGTCTATTGCTGGATTTAATCGCCAAGATAGCACGTTATTAGCAACGTATCTCTAAGGCGATAAAAAATCCAGTGATAGTGGCGTAAACCAGAAATAGCGTGAGAATACCAGCGCTAAATTAACTGCGCTAATGAAAAGCTTGCTAATAGACAAGTGTGTACTTAACCTAACAATCCACCTCCCATTGACAAGATGGCTTAGTCAAGTTTTTATCAGGCGTTAAAATCAAGCGATAATCTTGGTTAGCGAGACTTTTTTATCGCTTCGCGGGCATTGATAATAGGGGGAAGTTGTTTTTGTGACTGTTTCCCTTTACTTTTAGTGAGGAACGCCTACTTTGCATGTCATTAGCGATAAATATCGCTGATATGCAAAGCGGCAAAAAAAAGGGCGCTATTTCCAGTAAACTGTCGCTCACAGCTGTGAGCAACAGCTTGCTAATAGGGCGATAAAAATGTTGCCACTTTAGCGGCAAAAAGTGCCGCTAAAGTGGCGATACAGCCCTTGATAATATGCACCCTCGACCTCTACACATCAGTGTTTATGCCCTGACCCAGCATCTGGTTAAATTTGGAACTGAGTGGCACATGCATCAAGGTATTTTGTGATCGATTACCTAAATTGTGAATGCAAATAGGGAATCACAATTTGCGATTCCCTAATGTATATGCAAGAAGCCTTTCCTAAATGCGAACTGTGCATTTAGGAAATGCTAATGAGCATCAACTTCAAGTTGATGCTAATATGTGCATACTTTGAAAACTGCACAATACTGCATTTTTCAAAGTGCCAAGTGGCGCACACATGCCCTAGGGCATGTGTGTGCCTTACATGTGCACCTTTTTTTGTTAGGGGTGCCTTATGGGGGCCTTAGACCCTCAGCCTAGGCACCCAGCCTAGGCACCCTAGCCTGTGCATTACCTAATTTGCGATTACCAATTTGGTAATCGCAATTTAGGCAATGCAAGACCATTCCCACATATGGGCCTTGAGGCCCATAGGAAAGAATGGAGTCGCAACAGCAAATAGCGATTACCTAATAGCGTTTGCGATTTTTAAGGAATCGAAATTAAAGAATCGCTATTTGCTCTTTATTTTGATGCATTGCATTTTGTCATTACCAAATAGCGATTCCTTAAAAATTGCTAACTGTTAACACCTTGGCTGCGCAGGATATTCCTCGGCTATGCTGGGCCATAATGATAATGGGTGTGGTCATGACGAGCTGAGCTCGTCATGAGCACCGAAGGGGTTAGTAGCAAGATGCAAGTTTGATGCATGTGCCCCTAAGAGATGATCTTCTGTAGCAGGCAACATTATTTCTCCAGTTGCTCAGCACTATTTTGCTCAATGACTCTTGAGACCCTAAGTAGTGTTTTGCTTTTGACTGTTGGACTTTTTGACATTCTTTTGATTTTTGGGAATGGAGGGACACATTCACAACAGAATGGTGGAGCACAGTGTTACACCACAATTGGAAACGCTGCACTCTGACATTCTAAAAACGCAGAATGCGCAGTATTTACACTAATACGGTGTGCCCCAGAGTTTCCAGTAGCTCTGGTGTTTAAATTTAGCTGCCTAGCGCCAACGCAGGCACACTTGCACATGTTCATAGTGCAAGGGTGCCTGGGTTGCAGAGAATGATTGTTCATAGAAGGGCGATAAACAATTACTAATGGTGATTTGCTCTTTCTATGTGTGCTGCAGAATGTAACGCACATAGAAACACCAAAAATGAGGAGTAATGAATCATTGCTCCTCGATGCAGCAGTTTAAGACCAGGTTTTCCATGGTCTTATTTTTGGCACTGCCACATATTTACGCCAATGTTGTAAATAGGGGCAGTGTCTAAAAACAATGGGTGCTGCTACACCGTTGCCCACCCCTTTCGCACTAAGTGCTGCGTGAATAGGGGCATTATTTACAAGGTGATGTTAAGCCAAGTTAAGTGGCTTAACGCCGCCTGGTAAGTACAGCGAAGGAGTTATCGCCATCAAAACGTGACGATCTGGCGGGGATACCCCCTTGTATATATGCCCCAGAGTGTCTTCAGGACACGTAAATGCTGCCCTCCTCCTAGAGGGCTGAACCTACACTCAGCGGCGGCCCGTGCAGGTAAGAGCGGTGGGGCAGTTGGGCCGAATGGGGGGAGATTTCGAAAGACAACCACGAGGGAAAATTATTTAATTAATTTTCCCTCGTGGTCATCTGTCGAATCCCCACCCAACCCGGCCCCACAGCTGTTATCTGCAAGGGCCTACCTACATTTCCGCCACAACCATACGCGTCATCAGTCAGGTGCCTCGTTTAATAAAAGGAAGCTGGGCACACACACCCTCACTCCAGATTCCCCAAACCCTGGTCGCTGTGTCCTTCTTTACTGCAATGTGGTCCTCGGACCCACGACACCACAGGTACCTGGCATCCTTTCTCACCATGGGCCTTATTTATGAAGGACTTGCGCCACTGATGCGTCACTTTTTCCCATGTTAAAAGTGACGCACCCGCGGCGCAAGTCCTTCATAAATAAGGCCCCATATTTTAAAACACTCAACACGAACGCAGACCACCAGGTTTGTAATTATTGGTGTCGCTGTGTCAAACCCCTGGCTTTGACACACACTTTGGTCCCATGTGGGAAATTTCCTAGTCCTAACAACTTTCTGGCCCTGCCGGGGACTAATATTCTTCAAACACAATGAGAACACAAGTATTGTAGCTTTTTTATTTTTTATGTAATCGCGTGGCAGCGTAGGCATATGCAAACATATCTTGCCAAACTACTGACAAAAGCTGACTCGGTAATAGAGGGAACCAGAGAAAAGCAAGCCTGTGGGAGTGAACAAGCCTGACTGTCAGGAGCCCAGCTGCAGGAGTTAGTCGGAGCCCGAAGAACAAGTCAACTTCAAACTTGGCTGCAGTTTTAATTGGCAGATAAACGCTTCCATTTAACATTTAAAAAGATATAAAAAAAGTACAGCGCAATTAATGCCAAGTTGCTCTGCAGAACAACGGAATTAGAAAGCTTCTGCGGACTACGACATTTTAATTACAAGTCCCGCCTCCGGCCAACCAAAAAGCCCCTTCAGTGAAATTTTAGCTTGTAGGGAAGATGTTTCCCTTTTTTGCTGATTGTGAATTGTAAAAATCTAGGCCCTGCTGCCAGAAGTTGCTTCTAAAAGTAAATCCAGGCATTTGAATCCCTTTTTTTAGAAATGGGTTTTAGGCGACAAATAAAGACTGCCTTGAATGGCCAGCTGAGTTCTGTAATGCTGATTGGGCTGATGCGGGTCTGTGAAACAAGTATTTTGCGAATAAAGGACACAAATTGCCTATTGCTGTAATGCCACGTTTTTAATGTGTCGTGCGTAGTTTTTCTTTTTGTGTTTAAATTTCTTTTCTCTTTAAACGCCATGATTATTCCCCTACCTTTCTTTAGGCTGTATATTTCCGTTTAAGCGACGTCACCAAGCGATGTTGGCACTGATTGATGTATCAGCAGCAGTTCGGAAGTTTGATGGGTTTATTCTTAAATGGGTGTTTTAAGATTCTGAGAGCAGTTTATTTTAACATTGTTTCCGTCTCGTGCGGTTTTTAATATGAGGTAAGACTGCCACCTAGTGTTTATGAACGTTTTTGCTTTGTCCTAAAAAATGGGAAAATGTATTGAATGCAATTTTATAAAGTGCGTGTATCAGGCGGCCTCGGGTGTAAGGCGGGCCCTACACGCAGCGCTGAACAGCATAGACACGCACACACATCAGGGGAGATTTACTAAGATTTTGCACCGTGTTTGCGTCACAAAAGTGACGCCAAACGGCGCAAAATCTTTTTTTCCTAAATAATTAACTTTCTAGCGCAAAACTTGTTTAGCGCTGGAAATAACTTAAAAGTAATTCGAAGCAGCATTACTTTGCACCATTGGGGCGTATCAAGGGTGGTGCAAGGGCGTTCCCATGCAAATACTGAAGGTTTCTCACGGTAAACCTAATTTGCTAAAAACAGTGGCTTGGGTTTAGCGTGAGAAAACGACGCCCTTTTCAACCAGGCGCAAGGACGGAGAAATGCTTTCATTTCTCCTTCCTTTCGCGACTTTGCATGCGTGCTGTACTGTGCAGCATGGATACATAGTGGGAAAAGCTTTCCCTCGTGTCTAGCATAGTATTTTGTACTGCAAGGGTACCCTTCCTGTACAAACCCTTTTCTACACTCATGCACACACCCTAGCGCTACAGCTCTAAGGTGTGTGCATGGCGCATGGCAACTGAAATCAGCGCCGGTGCAAGTGAAAGGGGAGGAGAGAGTGCAGGGGGCTGCGCTGTATTGCGTGGAGAGTTTGTAAATCTCCCCCCTTCTTTGCCAGCTCGGCGAGAGATTACATGCCCTCTTCGCCCGTTTATGTATCCCCTCGGACTGAGCCCAGTCACAAGGTGTGCATATCGCTTAATTTCAGGATAGAGGCTGGGTGGCTCTCTACAGCGCGGACCTTACCCAAAGGTGTCAGAGTGCTTTACAATAGAACCATGTACATTAAATGAGGAAAATTACACACTAACAAGTTACAAAAATAATAAGGATAATTAAAAAGGTAAAGATAAAATAAGAGGTGCATGAATTAGGTAAATATAGGTAAAGAAGACATATTTACAGCGTTCAAATTAATGCCAAACAGCCTTGAGGGACATGAGAGAGTGTTGAATTAAGCCTGGAAGTGTCTTATTAAGAGCAGTGGCATAACAAAACTTGAGGGGGCACCCTGCAAGGTACACAATGGGTCCCCGCCCCGGGTTTAAACAGGAGCTCTCGGGCTAGAGAACTGTGCTAAGGGGCGCCCCTGCAGCTCGGGCCCCCTTGCACCGCAGGGGTTGCCAGGGCCTGAGCTACACCACTGACACTCAGTGCTAGCACGGATTGAGCAGCCCAAGGCTTCTTGGGGCCACCTCCCCTTTGTATAGTCTATTTCAAGAAACCAAATGTTATTTAGGGTCTGAGTCTTTGCAGGGGGTCTGCTTCCTCTTGAAGTGCCCATTCCCCTGCACTGCCTCCAGAAATCAGCCTGACACAGCAGGAGCGACCCCAAATCTGACAGCTCCACAATACAGGCCACAGGAGTTACTAGAGGCTCACACCTCGATGTCGGCCACAGTGTTATGTGCTTCAAATGTTACCACAGGGCCCCAAGTCCTACTCTTTATGATTTTCTTATCAGCTCCCTCTCTTTCCTGAGATCTGCACAGGCCCCCTTTCCAGTAGCCTCTCTGAATCAAAGACCACCTTCTGGAGTGTACTGTAGGGCCTCTTCTCTGCCTCCAGTGTGCCCATCCACATCACATCTGGGGTGGTGGGAGGGATTCTTCTATCTCTTCATGATCCTCAAGTCAGCCCTAGGTCTCTCAAAATTGAACGCAGAAATCTTGCAAGTATTGTATAATTCACAGGCACACATATACCCAGCACGTGCATCCAACACACACACACACACTGCACAGCACCACATACTAATTTAATGTATGCCAAGGGTGCGTTACACACGCAGCAACAGAACTTGCCACATTCAAGTCTATAGGTCTCACTCCAGTGACACAGGTAAAAAGGCCTATTCACTTCTTCTGATCACTATACGGTATGCTGCCGCCACCACGCTTGTGATACTCAAGTCCTGGCAAAGGCCGTAACCTTTCACTACTATCAGGGTAATACTTTCAGCTCCCCTCCCGGTCCAATAACACTGCGGTCCCTGAGGAGGCCTTTGTCATGGTGCATGACAATGATCCCTGTTTGCATATAACAATAAGAAATTGGACCAGGAATGCAGACATCATTGCAGCTGGGACACTGAGGGGAGCAGTGCACATCTGTCACCATGCAAGGGATATTTCCATCCCAACATTAATTTTTATATAACACTAGCAGCCCGTCCCGACGTCCGGGTATGAATTGCTGCCTGCCAGTAGTATATTGTATTGTAGGATTTCGTTTTGATAACATTTCTTATCTGTGACAGGGCTGTGAAACGCTCCGATTCACAGTTCACTGCTGATGCACTTAAGAGTGCGCGTTCAGTAGTGTGTGAACTCGAGGTTCGCTACTTTATTTTTCCTTGCAATATTATATAGCGCAAACTCGACAACATGGCATGAGCACAATTTACATTACAGAAGAACACATTCATTTGTGGTAGGCACGGGGAGACAAAGCGATTTGCCTGGAATCACAGGATGTTGAGCTGATGCCGTGATTCGAACGTTGCTCCCCAGCTCTAAAGTTCGCAATTCTAGAACTTGTGGCGGGAGGTGTGTTTAAAAGTGTATGTCGGTGCTGGCCATCAATGAGAGAGACCTGTGCATTTTTCAAATGGGTGGTGAAAAACAATGAGTATGTTGCTGGAGATGTGGGCCGCCGTGCCACCAATGAACTTACGGGGGGAGGGTAAACACCCATTATTCCGCAACTTTCTTTCCACATACCATCACACCGCATACTTTCATTACGAAAGTACCATGAATCCGCAATGCCATTATAAGGCATGGCATTACATTTTATATGCTTTTACCACGCATACATTTACAACAAAATTCGTTGTAAATGCATGAATGGTAAAAGCATGTTTTTTTTTTTTTTAATGTTTGGATAAGGTAAGTATGGATGACTACCAGCAAATTTATAGACTTGGGGCTCATTCTAGCTAAGCGGGAGATAACGAGGATTTGGAAATCGAGAGTGGGGCCCGCATATAAAAGGTGGTATGGGGAATGCCTGAGGTGGGCGGCATGTGAGAGCACCCTGAGGTACCAGATGGCCTGGAGGACAAATGACGAGAAGGCTTTGGAGAGGGCAACTGCGTGGGAAATGATGGTGCAGGCGCTCCGTGACATAGATGATGAGGAGCAGGAGGGCGAGGAGGAGCTGGATGTAGCAGACCCTGTCACCATACCGGGGGGCACACCTTAGCGAATGTATGTACTTCCTACATCACAACAGACGTTCTTACAACGATGAATCAGCACAGCGCGACCACGGGGGGGGAGGGAAGGAAGCGGGAATTGGCGGGCTGTTGGGGAACGAAAATTATGGGGCGGGGGAGGGGTGAAAATCACAAAAGCAACCCAGCGATACTTTAGTACAACTAATGTCAGACAGTGTAAAGTGGTACAAGGAATACTCATGGACAGAGGCTACCCGTACCTGAGAAAGGGGCGGCCCTCCCGAACAAGAACGCAATGGACAGTAACATTCCTTGTGCACAGAGAAACTGTAATTTTGATTATCTTGTCTGTACAATTATATTGGTGATGCAATAAAAATGATGTTAAAAAAAAAAAAAAAAAAAAGGTAAGTATGGATATAGGGGTATATGCTTTGGGGTACTGAGGTATATGTTTTGGGGTGTTTGGGTATTTTAAGGGTTCAGATATAGTTTTGGGTTATGGGGTACAGGGGTAGTTTTAGGGTTTAGGGATAGGTATGGGTTTTGGGGTACAGGGGTATTTTTAGGGTTCAGGGCTAGGTTTGGGATTTTGGGGTATAGGGGTATTTTTAGGGTTCAGGGGTAGGTTTGGGTTTTGGGGTACAGGGGTATTTTAAGGGTTCAGGGCTAGGTTTGGGTTTTGAGGTACTGGGGTTTTTTTAGGGTTCAGGGCTAGGTTTGGTTTTTGGGGGAAAGTGGTATTTTAGTGTTCAGGGGTAGGTTTGGGTTTTGGGGAAAATGGTTATTTTTAGGGTTCAGGGCTAGTTTTGGGTTTTGGGGTACAGGGGTAGATTGGGTTTTGGGGTACAGGGGTATTTTAAGGGTTCAGGGCTAGGTTTGGGTTTTGGGGTACAGGGGTATTTTAGGGTTCAGGGGTAGGTTTGGGTTTTGGGGTACAGTGGTATTTTTAGGGTTCAGGGCTAGGTTTGGGTTTTGGCGTACAGGGGTATTTTTAGGGTTCAGGGGTAGGCTTGGGTTTTGAGGTACAGGGATATTTATAGGGTTCAGGGCTAGGTTTGGGTTTTGGGGTACAGTGGTATTTTTAGGGTTTAGGGATAGGTTTGGGTTTTGGGGTACAGGGGTATTTTAAGGGTTCAGGGCTAGGTTTGGGTTTTGGGGCACAGGGGTATTTTTAGGGTTCAGGGCTAGGTTTGGGTTTTGGGGTACAGGGGTATTTTAGGGTTCAGGGGTAGGTTTAGGTTTTGGGGTACAGGGTTATTTTTAGCGTTCAGGGCTAGGTTTGGGTTTTGGGGTACAGGGTTATTTTTAGGGTTCAGGGGTAGGTTTGGGTTTTGGGGTACAGGGGTATTTTAAGGGTTCAGGGCTAGGTTTGGGTTTTGGGGTACGGGGTATTTTAGGGTTCAGGCGTAGGTTTGGGTTTTGTGGTACAGTGGTATGTTTATGGTTCAGGGCTAGGTTTGGGTTTAGGCGTACAGGAGTATTTTTAGGGTTCAGGGGTAGGTTTGGGTTTGAGGTACAGGGGTATTTATAGGGTTCAGGGCTAGGTTTGGGTTTTGGGATACAGGGGTATTTTTAGGGTTTAGGGATAGGTTTGGGTTTTGGGGTACAGGGTATATTTATAGGGTTAAGATGGGTTAGTGTTTAAGGGTGTTGGGGTATTTTAATGAGTAAGGGTGGGTTATGATTATGGGGTGCAGGGGTATTTAAAGGGAGGAGGGTGGGATTAGCACACGATATGAGACATGACATGAAGGGCGGAACATACCACACGGCCCCAGCGTTTGTCACACCCCCAGCACACACCCACAGCACACGCAGACACGCCCACAAGGGACTACTTTGCTGGCACGGTTCTTTTACCTTTTAAATGTACATGGTGGGCGTCTGCATAGCCTATGTCCTTCTGCAGCAACTGCCCTTTCCAACGCTGTATTGGGTGTTGTGATTGGTGCTGTGGTTCCTGAGATTACCCGCCTCAAAGGTTTGGGCTCTCTCTTTATTATATTAGTATGGATTTCATACTTTGCTATCCCTTAATCCTGTAAATTATTGGTAACTCTCATGATGCCACACCTGCAACGTGTGTTGCATCCATTCAAAACATGGTCTATCAAATCACCCAGATATTGCTTTAGACACACGGTACCTAACATCGCTGGTTTTCCAGTTATGTTCCCTGCAAAACAGCGATAACCTTGCTGATACGACCCTGTAGTCGTATCAGCATAATCCACCTCCTATGTTAAGGATAGGTAAGTAAGGATTTTAGCAGACGTTAGTTTTTGGTGGAAACCGCAGTTTTCCCCAAAATCTAACCTGTGCTAAAATCCTGTGGGTTGCCTTGTAAATATGGCGAGATAATTTTATCTCCTCGTTTTTTGCTTTTTAACTCCATGGCTGCTATGCGTTTTCCCCATCTGTGCTGCAAATTGTTGTTTTACATTGTTTTATGACGAGCTGGGCTCGTCATGAGTGTACGAGGAGGCTACACCATGACGAGCCCAGCTCGTCATGAGTGTGGAAGGGGTTAAGCCAAAAAACGGAGATAAAGCCCTTGTAAATATGCCCCAAGTGTCTGGTGTTTCACCATGAGGCTGGAAGGGTGGAGGAGCCGGTTTTGTAGCAGTGCAGAAGTTTTTAAAATATCTGCAGCAGAGTTTCTTGTATATCAAGTAGTTTCCAGGCAACAATAATAGTGTCAAGATAACTCTGATAGTTAATGTACCTGCTGGAGAGAGATCTGAGCTTTGTCTAGTGGATGTGTTGACTCACCTAATGTAGCGCAGAAGGTTAATATGCCCCCTGCGAAAGACGTGTACCATGCAGATCACAGAATAGTATTTTAAGTGCATTGTTTGGTGGGTTACTGCTTTTGTTACAGCGACACATTTGTTATAGTACAGTTCATAAATTACAATCATAATCCAGTACACTGAGCTATTAAGTGTCATCAAAGAGCTGCATGCAAACTACATGGTTCAGGTTGAAAAGTTATGTTTTTTTCTGAGTCTTATCCTAATGTGGCTAAAAATGGTTTGTTTGGATAGAAATACATTCTTATTAGTAAAGCCGACCATAAATACTATGTTGTGTACTGAATCCTGAGTTTATGCTTTTCCATAGCAAGAACTCTTAAAAATGCCTACCAAGTAGGTATGACATGAATTCTACACCTTGTAGTGCCCTTAGTCTTCTGTAACATTCTCTATCCACTGATTTACTTACGTATGATGCATTGACTCTGTATTTGTGTGTGATTTTATAGTGCCTCTCATACATGGGTAGGGTGTCGGAGCACCCTACACTGGTATAAGAGGCGCTATAAAACAAATGAAATACATGTGAGAGCGGTGCTATGGTGAGATGAGGGGCACCCTTGGAGGGTATGCGACGTTTACAACGCAAGCGTTACAAGGCCGTACCATTACCACGCGGTCATAACAACGAAAGTTGTTACAACGAATTGCGCTGGGGGGCGCTCAAGGATAGTAAATCATTTAATTTACTATCCCAACACCTTCCCTACTATCCACGGGGACTGGTGTTGGAATAGTAAATTACATTTTTTTAATTTGCGCCCCCCCAACGCAAGTCGTTGTAACGACTTGCGTTGTTA
Organism: Lissotriton vulgaris; assembly: GCF_964263255.1. Lineage (NCBI taxonomy): Eukaryota > Metazoa > Chordata > Amphibia > Caudata > Salamandridae > Lissotriton > Lissotriton vulgaris. The sequence continues at coordinate 1,526,099,268 of NC_141687.1, read as the reverse complement.
CAACCGCGTTGTAATGGAACGCGTTGTAAAAGTGTGCGTGGTAATAACGTACATCCCTGTTGGAGAGTGATAGTGAGGGAATCATTGCAGAGCGACAACAAAGAATGTTGAATCCTGGTGCACTCTGTCAACAATTGCTATGGTTTAAAAGTTAATACAATTGAATATACAATGAAAAATGAGTTGTAGACTGTGTTGTTTTTTTGTCCAAATTTTCTTGGGGGAGAACCCCCCAAAACCTCGTTTTAGTAGTCAGGCTCGCTAACTGCACTCACTATGCAACGTAGGGAGGCAGGGCTGACAAAATTTGCCAGGGCTGCTTCGGGTCCCAGTCAGGCCATGGCCAGCTTAGTTGCAAATACATCTTTGTACCAGACATGACAGTGAAAAATGCGTCAGGCCCCTAGGTTTGCTGAAGCTGGGTTGACAATAAACTCAAAGATATGTAGAGCAACACCTCTGGTTGAGATAGCCGCTGTCCAAGGGGGCTTCTCAGCCTGCAGTTGAAGGAGGGGCCCACCTGAACTCATTTTATAAGACATACGCTTATTATTTTTAAACCACAAAAGATGGGACCGAATGAGGAAGACAACGGCGGAAAAAACTAATGGAGGAGGAAAGCAGGGATGAAAAAGAGCCTTCTCAAGTGAGATAAACTGGTTGTGGGCGTCTGGTGGTGTAATAAAGAGGTGGAACCAAGGCTAAGCAGCCTCTGTATTTACCCAAACCCCCGATTCTTTAGATAGGGTCGGCCATGGTTTCTTTGCAAGACATTGAGCACTTTTTCTTTTGCAAATTAATCACTCCCAGTCACTCTACTCACCAAGGGTCAAGCTCTAGATGTCACTTGGGCTTGGCATCTGAAGCTGTGATATTGTGCACTTTCTAGTAGTTGGGATAGGAGGAGTTTCGGGGTTGGAGGAAGAGGAGGGGCAGCAACAGGAAAGAGGCAGTTAGAGTAGGGACAGGGACACGATAAGAAGCACCAAATAAAGCTCTTACAAATATATACATTTGTCTGTCATCATTGCTGCCACGACATGACAACTGGCGACGAGGATGGGATTCATGTGACCTGCCATTCCTGCTGAAGATCAAGAGCGAGAACTGCCCTGTCCCGGGCACCAGCAAGACGTGGTCGCTGTCGCGCCGTCTGTGCCCCGAAGCCGCCGCCGCCTACAGGTCGAGGCCAGCGGTGGATGTTTCGTTCCACGACCAGGAGATCGTGTAGAGCCCCTCCGGAGCAGCGTAATAGAAGCGCTGCCTCTCCGGTGCTAGACGCGATCCTTCGTTCCAAAAATAAATCGGGAGTGCGTCCCGAAGGCTGGGCCAAGAAAGAAGGAACTGGGAGCCCACCCCAGCCCTCCTGAAGCGCCCTACAAGAGTGTGAAGCATCTGGTGAGGCGAGCAAAGCCTGCGGAGGCGCCAGAAGAAAAGCGCCGATTTTGCCGCCATCAGGTCTCACCCCCGATGCGTGGGAAACGGCACGCGGCGGAAAGAAGAAACCGGAGCTCGTCCCTGGCCTACCTGAGGGTGAATGTGGCCTGGAAGTCGGAGCTGAGGCTGTACAAGTCCTGTTGTCCGAAGGAGAAATACTCGGTGAGTGTCCCGTGAGACCGAGTGAGCTAGAAAGTGAATGAAACCTTGTGGGTGATGAGAACTCCTATGCGGCGGCCATCTTAAAGTCAGGCGGTTGGGAAGGTCATCCCTGTGAAATACATGAGCGGCCATTTTGAAAGTCAGGCATCCCCAGCGTGAGGCAAAAACAAGCATTGAAAAGGCAAAACAAGCATTGACAAATGCAAACAAGCACTGGTGAGTGCAAGGACAAGTAGTGATGATTGTCAAACAAGCACTGGTGAGTGTACAGAACAACTATTGACAAGTGCAAAACAAGCCTTGGCGAGTGCAAGTGACAAAAAAAAGAGAGTGACAGTTGCAGAAGCAAGCATTGAACAGTGCAAAGGCGAGCACTGGTCAGAATACAAGTGCGTCGCTGACACGTCAGCCCAGCCATGTCGAATTCACCCGCCCGGAACGGAGGTGGTGCAACAGCGGCTGCGGCTGCCCCAGTTGCGCCCATCGTCTCGCATCTACGCCCCCCGGAACCATTGACCCTGGTGGCGGGCGGAGGTATGGGTCCTCGGTGGCAGGAGTGGCAGGAGGATTTTGAGGACTACCTAGAAGGGTCGAAAGTCACAGGAGACAGAGACAAACTCATTGCACTCCACAATCTTGTTGGCAAAGAGATTGGGAAGGTAATCAAAGAATTACAGACGGATGACAGAGGGACTTATGACAAGGTGCGTGATGCACTCAACAAGAAGTTTGTACACAAAAGAAATGTGGACTATGAGAGGTACGTGTTTCATCAGGCACATCAGGACAAAGATGAAATGATGAGCACTTTCATCTCACGACTGCGCCGACTGTTGCAGTACTGCAATTTTGACTCATTTTCAACGGAAGATGCCATCCGACTGAGAGTCATTGAAGGCTGTCATTCAGAGACCCTCCGCAGGAGGTTGCTAAGAAAGAGCCATGACCTCGACGAGATTGAGGAAATGACGAGGGTATATGACCAGGCGGAAGAGCACGCAAAAAACATGGAGACCGGCAAGGGAGAAAGAAAAGAGCAAGCATATTGGACTCAAAGCTCCAGCAGTCAGAGAAGATCAGGTGATCATCAGAGAAGATCCCGTCCAGCGTCCCGACACACACACACCGAAGTCATCGACACTATGAATCAAGAAGAGGAGAAAAGAAATCGAACTATGTCAAAAAGCCAGAACGTCCACGGAAATGCTACAGATGTGGTTATGACTTTCCACACACAGACACCTGTCCAGCGATGGGCCAACAGTGCCGGAAATGTGGGCGCATGAACCATTTTGAAGTTACGTGCGGAGTGTACAACAAGGAGAGAAGGAGCGAGACAACCAGATCTCGACCAGAAGGAAAGCGACACCACGTGAAAGCTGTGCAAGACCGAGCACTGCCGCCGTCTGGCTCGTCACATTCCAGCAAAGAATCTCACAGATCTCAATGGACTAGAAGATCACTGTTGAGGGAATCAAGGTCGAACTCTCGAGAGACAACATACACGGATGAAAATATATGTATGGTGGCTGACCCGGATCAACTAAAAAAGTATCCTCCTCTAGATATTGAAGTGGGGACTCATGCCACCAAATTTGTACTTGATAGTGGGGCATCATTAAACTACATGCCCGTGACAGAATACAATAAGATGAGACCGCCGCCTGCACTGAGTCCCGCACACGTCAGGGTGTTTACCTGGATGGCGAAAAAACCACTTCCCTGTCTGGGCAAGTTTGCAACGACGCTCAAAAACGAGTCCACGGCAGTACCAGCATATATCCACGTCATTGGAGGACCGGAGGCTGATTGCCTCCTCAGTTTGCCCACGGCAGAGAGACTCAGACTGGTTGAAATACTATACCGGGTACATGACAATCCAGACATCATCCGGAAGTTTCCCAAGCTGTTCAGCGGACTCGGCAAGATGAACAAGTGACTGATTCGCCTACACATAAACGACCAAGTGCGCCCCATTGCTCAGCACCCAAGGCGAGTACCTTTCCACCTTCAGCAGGCGGTAGAGGACGAGATTCAGGAACTGCTTCAGGCGGACATTATCGAAAAGACGGACGGTCCCACACCATGGGTGTCCCCAGTTATAATTGTCCCAGAAAAGGGTACCCCTGAGAAAGTACGGCTGTGTGTGGACATGAGGCTTCCCAACACAGCCATAGAACGAGAGCGGTACCAGGGCCTCACCTGAGTGACATGATAGCGGCACTGAATGGAGCCCGGGTATTCTCAAAGCTAGATCTCAACAAGGGATACCATCAGCTGGAGTTGCACGAAAAATCAAGATACATTACAACATTTGCAACCCATCTGGGCCTATTTCGTTACAAAAGACTGAGTTTCGGAATTTCTTCCGCAGCTGAAATATTTCAAGAGGTGATATGCCAAACCATCACAAACAAAACAGGTGATGGACCGAATGTGGATCAATGTCACACATTCACCCCAGTCCAAAGATCTGGGCCCAAATCCATCGTTTTTTTGCACTCCACACCACCCTGGGTTAGACAATGGCGATATGCAAATCAGCTTTGACCCTGTGCCCCATGGGAACAGTCCAGTCCGAACTACAAAAGCCATGTCCTTCCCAGAACGGAATCAAGCATCCGAGGACCGGACCGGTTTCGAGGTAACACCTCTCATCAGCCCGGCTAGCTTGACTCCAGTGGTGTGGAGTACCTGGGACCCACGTCTGGGCATCCCCAGCGCACTTATGGCAGCAATTGCAAACAAAACAGGTGATGGACCGAATGTGGATCAATGTCACACATTCACCCCAGTCCAAAGATCTAGGCCCAAATCCATTGTTTTTTTGTACTCCACACCACCCTGGGTTAGACAATGGCGATATGCAAATCAGCTCTGACCCTGTGCCCCATGGGAACAGTCCAGTCCGAACTACAAAAGCCATGTCCTTCCCAGAACGGAATCAAGCATCCGAGGACCGGCCCGGTTTCGAGGTAACACCTCTCATCAGCCCGGCTAGCTTGACTCCAGTGGTGTGGAGTGCCTGGGACCCACGTCTGGGCGTCCCCAGCGCACTTATGGCGGCATTTGCAAACAAAACAGGTGATGGACCGAATGTGGATCAATGTCACACATTCATCCCAGTCCAAAGATCTGGGCCCAAATCCGTCATTTTTTTGCACTCCACACCACCCTGGGTTAGACAATGGCGATATGCAAATCAGCTCTGACCCTGTGCCCCATGGGAACAGTCCAGTCCGTACTACAAAAGCCATGTCCTTCCCAGAACGGAATCAAGCATCCGAGGACCGGACCGGTTTCGAGGTAACACCTCTCATCAGCCCGGCTAGCTTGACTCCAGTGGTGTGGAGTGCCTGGGACCCACGTCTGGGCATCCCCAGCGCACTTATGGTGGCAATTGCAAACAAAACAGGTGATGGACCGAATGTGGATCAATGTCACACATTCACCCCAGTCCAAAGATCTGGGCCCAAATCCATCATGCATATCCCGAATTCCCTAAACTACATACTGGTGTATGAATCAAACACACAAGAGCACAACAAAGCCCTGGATCGAGTGTGCCATGCTCTCCTGGAAGCGAATTTAACGTTGAACAAGGACAAGTGTGAATTCCATCAGTCCACCCTCAACTTCTTTGGTCACGTATTTTCAGGGGCTGGAATGAAACCCGACACTGAGAAAGTAACTGCGCTCAACACCACCAAGAGCCGTCAAGATGTCAGCGATGTAAGATCATTCCTGGGCATGGCCAGCTATTGCTCCAGATATATCAAGGACTATGCAACAATCAGTCACCCCCTTCGTGCCCTCACGAAGCAAGGACAACCGTTTGTGTGGAGCCCTCAGTGCGAGCGGGCCTTCCAAGAAATTAAGCAAGCGGTGGAATCAGCAAACAATCTGGCTTATTTCAACACCAAAAGGAAGACGGAAATAACGGTGGATGCCAGTCCGGTGGGTCTGGGTGCCATTTTAGCTCAATATGACAACGACACTGAGCGGCGTGACATCGTGGCATACGCCAGCCGCAGCCTCTCCGACACTGAGAAGGCGTATTCTCAGCCCGAGAAAGAGAGCCTAGCGGTCGTGTGGGCTTGTGAACACTTCCATGTGTTCATCTTCGGCAAACACTTCACCATGATCACGGACCACCAGGCCCTTGTCACCATTTTTGGCAATCCCAAAGCCAAGATGCCGCCCCACATTGAAAGATGGGGTCTGAGATTGCAGGAGTACACATTCACCATCATTCACAAACCCGGGAAAGGTGAGAATCCGGCGGACTACATGTCCAGACACCCCCAGGCCTCTCATGAATCACATCCATCGATGGCTGAGGAATATATACACTTTGTGGTAGGTGTAGCCCGACCACCAGCAGTCCCATTAGAAGCGATCAAGGATGCTACGGAGCAGGACAATATTCTTCAGAAGGTAGTGCGCCAACTGCGCACACATCGCTGGAGACATGAGAGCCAGGACGAAGTGAGTGACCCCCAATTACGTCAGGAAATACAGGTTTTCCGACACGTCAGTGATGAGCTATCAACCACCTCAGAGGGGCTCCTGCTGAGGGACCATCGGATTGTCATTCCGAGGCAGCTACGTCAAGGAGTAGTCAACCTTGCGCATGAGGGTCATCGGGGAGTGGTTGCCACAAAGAGAGCTTTAAGGGAGAGAGTCTGGTTCCCGCAGCTCGATCAAATGGTTGAGCTCACCTTGAAAGACTGTCTCCAATGTCAACTGGTGAAATCGGGAGAGCCTCCAGCTCCTCTTCAAATGACTCCATGGCCGGAAGGGGTATGGCAGGAACTTGCCATGGACTTCTATGGACCCCTCCAATCAGGCCGGCATGTGGTGGCTATCATGGACGAATATTCAAGATTCCTGATAGCCCAGTTTGTGCCTTCCACCAACGCCTCCAGCACAATTGCTGTTTTGGACGAAGTATTTGCCGCATGGAGCGTTCTCAAGGAACTCAAAACAGACAATGGTCCTCCTTTCAATAGCCATGAATTTGGTGAGTTTGCGAAGCATCTAAACTTTTGACATCGTAAGGTTACACCGTTGTGGCCTCAGGCCAATGGCACCATTGAGAGGTTCATGGCCACCCTGAAAAAGACCTTTCAACAAGCCACATTAGAAAAGAAAGACTTGCAAATAGCTTTGAACGAAGTACTAAGAGCGTATCGGACCACTCCGCACGCCACAACTGGAAAATGTCCGGCCGCCCTCATGCTAGGGCGACCCATCAGGACAAGGATCCCGACGTGGGAAGGGGCTCTGGAAACCGGTGTCCCCAACACGCACCCATCGAGAAACAGCAAGGGCTTACCAAGTGGAGAAGAACAGAATGAAAACATATGCGGATGCTAGACGGCGCGCAAAGTCTCCCTCCCTTCAGACCGGAGACTGTGTAGTGGTCAAACAGGAGCAGACCAAGAAAACGGATTGTCGGTTCAAGGACGAACCTCTAATTGTTACTCAGCATAAAGGCACAATGATCACCGCTGAGTCTGAGCAGAGAAGGATTACCCGAAATGTGTCGCATTTTCAGAAATACACACCAGGCATGATAGAAACACTTGAGAGGGTCACTGCCCAATGAGATGTTGGCGGACTAAGTCAATCAAGTCCAACCCTGAGACTTGACAGTCCACAGGAAGAGGCACCTGCAGATGTTGGAACACGTCTCCGACCACGAAGAGACATACTCAAGCCCAAGAGACTGATTGAGGAAATGGATTAGGAATAGCTCAAGTTTTGTTTTGTTAACAAAGGGGGAGATGTGATATTGTGAACGTTATAGTAGTTGGGATGGGAGGAGTTTCGGGGCAGCAACAGGAAAGAGGCAGTTAGAGTAGGGACAGGGACACGATAAGAAGCACCGAATAAAGCTCTTACAAATATATACATTTGTCTGTCATCATTGCTGCCACGACATGACAGAAGCGTTCTACACAAACTCAAAAAGGCAGGTTCTGCTTTTATGCCATCTTTTAAAATGCACAAGATGCTGAACTTAAATAAAAACAGCAAACCAAGTTGCTATTGCCTTTTATCCTCTAGCACTGCAATCCCTCACCTTCCAAGAGGCTGCGTTGGCGCTGGAACCTGGCATCTCACTATTTTTCCTGAGGCACGGCCTTGCTGGGCTCAAAGCCAGTATAACGTTGTATAGGCCAAGATGACTTGAAAATTCTGTGGTTTCATTAAGGGGCACATGAGCTAATGCCCCTAGTCCGCACAACATCCCCAGGAGACAAACAAGAGAGCGGGACACAGAAGCGCGAGAGACGCACAGGGATTAGGGAAAGTTCTTACGTGCGTATGCACGCTCTCAAAAGGTGCAGAACCTGATATCACAGAAACTAGGCATGAATTTGCACGCACCCGTGAAGTAGCCGGGTGAAGCACGTACAGGAGGCTACTATGTGCTGAGGGGGCCCCCTAAAGCTCGGGCCCCCCGCACCTCGGAGGCTGGGGCCTGTGTTACATCCCTGACTAAGAGGAGAGATTTAAGATCTATTTTGAGTGGATAGTGGCTGAGGTTCGGAGGGTTGGAGAAAGTGAGTTCCAGATTCTAGCCACATTGTCTGAGAAGGATTGAGCCATACATCTTTTCCTTTTGAAAGTAAGGGGCTCAAGCAGTAGTTTTTCAGCATTCCATGAAGGTCTAGAGCCGCCTGAGATTTTAGATTTATACCCCGGATAGCGAGGGGTGGAAGTGTGCAAGGGTTTGTGGGTGATACAGGCAGCCATGTAAATTGACCTTGCTTCGATGGGAAGCAAGCAAAGAGAAAACAGTATGGGAGTGATGTGATCATATCTTTTGACCCCATATACGAAATGTGCAGCTGAATGGAGGACGGATTTAAGAGGAGAAAGGAGGGTTTTGGGGATGCCAGCAAGGAGAGAGTTGCATTAGTCCAAACAGGTGAAAAGCAGTGATTGGACCAAGGTTTTAAGGACTTGCACAGGAAAGAAACTTCTAACCCTCCAGAGAAGGGGTAGTTGGTAACGAGCATTCGTGGCGATGGTATTGATATGGGGGTGTAGTTTGAGCCTTTGTCAAGTACGACACCTAGGGATTTATCGCTGTCGACAACAATTGGTTTGTTGTTAAGTAAGTTCAGATTGTCCATCCAATATTGAACAGGAGGAGGAGAAAGGGAGGTAGAGAGAAGAAGAAATTCCGTTTTGGAAGGATTCAGAATAAGTTGATGAGTTGACATCCAATTTTGGATGGAGTAGAGAGTGGTGTTGAGGATTGAGATATTATGTGCAGAAGACACTTTAAGGTAGATTTGGGTGTCATCTGCATGGAGGTGATAGTAGATCCCAGCATTTATAAGGAGATTTCCCAATGGTTCCATATAAAGATTGAACAAAGTGGGTGCGAGGATAGAGCCTTGAGGGACGACTTTTCCTACAGTCATTGAAGTAGAGAGAGCGTTTCCTATTTTGATCATTTGAGATCTGTCTGAAAGGAATACATCTGCCATTTGAGCACAGTGCCTTCCAACCCCATTCTTTGTTTTAAAATGTTCAGAAGAGTGTTGTTGTTGATAGTGTCAAAGGCTGGGGATAGTTCAAGAAGAATCAAGAGACAAGACTCACCAGAATCAAGTATACGCAGGGCATCGTCGATCACTTGAAGCAGGGCTGTTTCAATGCTACAGCCTTGCTTGAGATCAGATTGAAATTCATTAAGGAGGTTGTTATTCTTAATGTGATGGAAAGTTGCCTCGCTACACAGCTTTCAGTGATTTTTGTACGAAAAGGAAGGTTGATGATAGGGTGGAAGTTGTTGAGGTAATTCATATCAGCACACGTTTTTTTTAAGAAGTGGTTAACCTGCCCTGTTTTAAGGGCAACGGGAAGGGAGCCTTGGTTGAGAAAGAGGTTTATCAGGTTGGTCCAGTAGGAAAGAGTGTGCGTATAGTTGTTACTGGCGATGTCACTAGGGATGCGGTCGGAAAAATGGTTATGAGCTACAGTGCTTCTGTGCTCATGATGAGCTGAGCTCGTCACGACCACACCCATTTCCTTAGAACGCTCAGCACAGCAGGGGAATTTTCCCAGCGTGCGAGCGCTCTAATGGCAATGACGAGCTCAGCTCGTCATCAGCACACGAGTACCATGGCTGATGACGAGCTGAGCTCGTCATCAGTATGGGAGGGGTTAAAATGTTCTGAAGAGTGTTGTGGTTGATAGTGTCAAAGGCTGGGGATAGGTCAAGAAGAATAAAGAGACAAGACTCACCAGAATCAAGTATACGCAGGGCATCGTCGATTACTTGAAGCAGGGCTATAGCAATGCTACAGCCTTGCTTGAGACCAGATTGGAATTCATTAAGGAGGTTGTTATTCTTAATGTGATGGAAAGTTGCTTCGCTACACAGCTTTCTGTGATTTTTGTACGAAAAGGAAGGTTGATGATAGGGCGGAAGTTATTGAGATTATTCATATCAGCACACGTTTTTTTTAAGAAGTGGTCAACCTGCCCTGTTTTAAGGGCAACGGGAAGGGAGTCTTGGTTGAGGAAGAGGTTTATCAGGTTGGTCCAGTAGGAAAGAGTGTGCGTGTAGTTGTCACTGGCGATGTCACTAGGGATGGGGTCGGAAGAATGGCTACAGGGTTTTGCCAATGATGAGGCTCTTTCTGTGAATGTCGATTAAATATAATACCTTGAATAGTTCACACTTCACAGTAACCTGATCCACCTTTGAACCCCCCCCCCCACCACCTCCATGACATTACTCAACAACGTTCACCTCTTGCCTTGGATGCAGCCTCCAATATGCTCTCGGGGAAAAGCAAGAAATTACAATATAAATTAAACAGGCTCTTAGCAGCGGCACCTCTACCGGTTACCTTTCATGATCCCACAAGCACTTGACTCCATCAGTTTAATTTCTGAAGAACTGACTCCACAGTTTGTCGATATCTTTAACTTGCAAGCAGGGCTTTAAATGGGCCGGGACTTGCTGTGTTTCAGACCTGGCAGTAATTAATACAATTTTTGAAAAATACTACGCAACGGGTTCCTCACTGGCTCCTTTGTCATGTCCTTAACGTAACTGGCAAAAAGAGTGATTGATTGCTAAACAATGACTGTAAAAATGCTGAAGGTGTTGCATGTCAGTGATGCAATCCCTGTTTACATTTCACATGTTATATACATCATTATACCTGAGTATTTGTTTTGTTTTAATACCTTGTGTTTCTATAGTTTTTCATGCAGCATATTACTCTTGAATAGTACTTACTGTGAATTGAGTCTCCTCTAGTTGAGCATTTGCAGGGCCAGCTTTTAGCATGGGTGAGCTGGGCCCACGCCCAGGGCGCTGACTTTCCGTGAGGCTCATGGAGCTGTCTCCATACAGATCAGGCAACAGTCTCCTTCTGACCCATTTCCAGCGATTCCGCTCAGACTGCAATTAATCGTCATATTTTTCTTATACAGGCTGCAAAATCCCCTGTTTAACATCATCTCCCCCTCCCATCTCTTTCAGACCTCGCCTCCCTCGGCCCATCACCTACAATTTTGCCTGGGCAGGAATGAGCTGACCTATGGGTAATTCAAGTGAGGTTCAGGGAAGTGTGGAGACATTTGTGGAATCAGCCAAGGGTTGAGAATGAGCACATAAAGCCCTGTGTTGTCACTTTTTACTTAGCAGCAGTGAGAAAGATGAGGTTGGACCAGACAGCAGCCAGGCAGTGAAGGTCTCAGTTTGGAGCAGCTGAGCCCAAACTGCTAATTATTGTTTTGTAAATGTGAAGAGCTTCTATCTTACTACTCAAATACTGTTTGCAAGTATAAACTTAGTGTTTGTTGAATGGCTTATGTTAAGCTCTACGTAATCTCTTTGTATTCTAACATTTGGAGTTTGTTTGTCCTTATTATAACTGTAGGTCTACAAGTTCCAGAATGCAAAGAAAATATGTATTTGAAAGGTCCTTGAAAAGGCCCTTTTAGGATGTTTTCTCTCAAGTTTTTGCATTAGTCCCTTCTGGTTTCCCACTAATCTATGGGATAGCCTTAGGACTCTGAGCGATGTTGACACTGCCATTCAGTGCCAAAGCTCTGTTCTTGTTCATATATATACTGGTGATTGGTGTATACATGATTGCCTGATTTGAGTTAGTTATAAGTCCCTAGTCAAGGACTAAGACTCATACCTAGGGCATGTAGCTCAAATGCTCCCCTGTGGGCCTGCAGCACTGGTTGTGCCACCCACGGAGATAGCTCTTCAAATGTGCCACAGGTTTTCCCTGGCAGTTTTGCATTTAGAAAACTACTTGCCAAGGTTCTGCATGTCTATCACTACATCAGATTACACTCTGGGGGTCAGGGTGCTGTGTCAGGAAGAGGCAGGGCATGGATGCAGGTGCGCTACATGCACTGATAGTGAATGGCACCAGAGGGTGTGTTTGGTACGGTGTAGCCTGCTTCTGGCATTGATTAACATGGGACCAGTGAAAAGGCTATTGAGCAGTATTTCCTATGTGCAGAAGAGTAGCAGTATAGTGGTTGATATCGATGAGTTAGTAATAGCAAATCCTCTGGTCGTGTGAGTGGATTCAACATTACTAATGTGGAAATGCCACTTTGGGAAAGTAGGCATTTCTGTGCTTGTGTCTCAGATGTGCTTGTCAACCTGTCTCCAATCCACATCTTGGTGGGGTGGGGACAGCTACAACTGTGCTTCCTGATAAAAGGCCATAAACTGAAGGCTCAAGGGAAAATGCAGACCTCTGACTTAACGGGGTCTTCCTGGGACAGATGCGAGGTGGTGGAATTGGCACCTGCATTCCAAGGGGCAGGGTCCTCGCTTCAGTAAAGATATTGATCAAGCCTCGCAGGGTAGAATGGCAGTCAGGACAACATTTAGGGGGGGCCTGTGCCTTTCAAAGGTGACTTTTTGAACTGATTTCATCTTCAAAGGCCATGGTGGGTATAACTACTGGGGCTCCGCCCTCAGGAGTTAGAGACGGTTTTGGGATTGGAACCATATTGCGCTGGTTTGAGGATGGGACATCAACAAGAAGAAACATTGAAGCAGGAGGGACTGCAACTGGATTATCAGCAGACTTCTGGTGGTATGGTGCTTGTCATGCTCCAGGAAGCAGATTATCACTTGGTGGATTTTGTCTGGTTGTTGCTGGCCTGCAGCTAATTCCAACTGTGTTGGCAGGGTCCTTAACCACTCTACAAGGGCCAATTGGCTGGCCTCCTGTCACGAGATACAAGGAACAGGAAGAATCTCCCTGTTTCCACAAGATCATAAGGACTGCGCAGGGTGTGGAGGAAACAGATGGAAGTGATAGTTGGTTGGTATAAGGACCATCCTGATGGTCGCCGTAATCACAGTGTGCAGTGGAGTGTTCTCGTAAAGATCAGCTGTCCACCTGGGGTGCCGTAATGTGAGGAGTTCATGGAGTGTTGAGGAAGTCATGGAGTGTCTGAGGGACCCATACTTTCAACTGGAAACCTGTGCTAGCTCACACTCTGTAATATGTGCTGTCTGAGGGGTTTTGGGGTTGTTTGCCTAGTTCACAGGACCTGAGCCTAGACTGCCTCAGGCACTGTTGTCCTCTTGCTATGGAGGTCAGACATCGAGGACAACATCGGAGGTCACCGGCTCCCTCTCCCTGGACCCACGTGACAAGGTACTCTGTTGTTGAGGATATCTTGACTGGACCCTGGGGGTCTAGTTGTGCCTTGTGTGCACCCACGGCTGGCTTCCTAGGGGAAATACAGCTCGCACCTCTGCCAGAGGGGAAACATTTCTCAAATTGGAAGCGTGCCAGCTTCTGGTGTCAGTCTTTTGCCTACGAAGGGATAGTGATCCCACACTCATGGAGGTGCCGCTGGGTGACTGAAGGCCTAATCTGGAGGGACAAAGTAGCGTAACTGTTTCCTTCCGCTTTAGGTGGTCCTGACAATCTAATCGAAGTGTTGCTAGCGGGTGCAACATGTATCGTTGACTGGTGTAGTTTGAGTGGCTGAGGGGCTGGGTCATGAGTCATAGGCAAAGCCTGTAATTCCTTGACCATTACAACTGTACCGGGTATGCTATTTCGGGAATGTTGTGCTTTATGCTAATGTGATAGCGGGAAAGTGGAATACCTCTGAATAGCCTGCCTATATGTTTCTGTCGCTTTTGATGCAGGAGGGATTGCGTGGATCGTTAACACATCGGGAAGTATGCACATGGGTTTATGTTGCCTACGAGGCTGAGAGGATAGCATGACAAGTGAATACCTATGACTAGTACGTATATGCTCATGCAGTTCTGCTGCTAATGGGAGAGTACGACAATTGCATATAACTGTAAAGCATATACCCAATGTGTATGTCGTTTTGATTTCAATGTGTGTGTAATACAAAGACCAAGGGTTTTATACATACAGTTTGGTGTCTTTTTGTAGGGTACTCAGTGTGTTGCAAGGTGGTGTTGTGCCTGTCGTGCCTGCAGCCGGAGTCGGGGTTGGCAAAAACAACGACCAGTTGGTTGGCAAGACGAGCGGCGCATGCGTGAAAACCTGAGCATGCGTATACGCGTCGTTCCCGGCATATCTACCCATCCCGTCCATCCCAAGAACGCTTCGCTTTCCTTTCCGGTTCCTGGGTCGTTTGGTTTCTCTTTCCGGGTCACGGTGGTGGCGTTCTGCGGGTCCCTTCGGGATTTCGGCTGGCATCAGTATCGATTTCGTGAAGGTATTTGAGCTTTAGACATCTTTCTGTTCTCTTGTGACGATAGCGGTTTTATGTTAAATCGCGAGTGGATTGGAGGCATTTATTAGTGGCTAGCTTCAGATGCTATCCCTGAGACTTAAAGGGATTAGCATTTCTTTCTGTGATTGTCTTGTTCCCCCATGAGCTGTTGGCTATTGGGCAACATAATTTAGTATTGGGAAGATTCCCCTTTATTTTGTTAGGACTAGAGGAGTATCGATTCTGGTCCTAGCTTCAACTCTTATTTTGATTTCAAGTTGGAACTAGAGGAGGATTTATTCTAGTTCCATCTCCTTAGTTTGTGTTCCTTTATACATAAGGTAGGCAAAGGGTCATGTCTTATATATTGGGTATTGGTTGTGGCGTAGAGGTTAATCATTCATGTTACATTGCAGGGCATACGTTGTAACTACATTCCTATTATCAACCAGTCATAATTCCTTTCCTTGCCCACGTCTACACACCAGAAGGTGCATAGATTTCTCACCCTTCCTAGATTTTCTACTACATACCAATAACATTTAAACTAATGTTTGTTCTTTATCCTTGCATCTAGGAGCTGGTTTACAGAGGTTCATTGATTACCCAGGATTGACAGTCACTCCAGCTGTGTATGAAGACACCTGTTTTTTCCCCTACTTTCCTTGTTTTGTTTCCCTGTTTTCCCTTGACGGGTATCACTATTTGTGTCCAGTTATTCGATTCTGGCATATGGTGAACTGGTTGAGGGAAGTTGGAAATTGAGCATCACTTCCGTGGTACTTCCGAGGCAACATCAGCTCCACGCTTGACAGAACGCAAAGCCTTAATCAATTTGCCACCCAAGTACCATGCACGTAACTTTAGGCGACCTGGCTAACATGATGGGTAATCTCCAGAGGGAGACCCAAGCGATGGCGGGTCGATTAGATAGATTAGATTTAGAGGGAGTTGAGGGCGTTTCTGGCTCCCAGACTTCTGTCATTCAAGTGGTCACTCCTCCTCCCCCTATACCCTTGGCTCCTCCCGAAAGGTTTCACGGAGATCCCGCTAAATGTGCTGCATTCATAAGTCAGTGCCAATTGCACTTTATGTGCAAATCAGCATGTTTTCCTTCGGATCAAGCGAAGGTGGCATTCGTACTTTCCTATTTAGGGGGTTCTGCCGCTAATTGGGCTATATCATTAATCGAAAGAGGTGATCCCCTGCTCCTTAACTATAATGCTTTTAAGAGAGAACTGCGAAAGATGTTTGATAAACATACATTCACTTATGCAGCAGATATGGATCTTTTGAATCTTAAACAGGGTTCCAAGGATCTACACACATATATATCCACGTTCCACAGACTGGTGGCGGAAGCAGGATGGCCTCTTGAAAAACGCAGCGCCTTATTTTATAAAGGGTTGCGTGACGAATTAAAGGATGCTCTGGCTCACGTTGTAGATCCCCCTGATACATGTACAGAGCTAATTGATTTAGTGGTGAAACTTGACCACAGATTGGGGGAAAGGAGGAAAGACAAGACACGTATTGACTTTAATAGAATCACATATACAGAAAGAAAGCCTGATTTTGATGTAACCTCCGACAACCCTGAAGCTATGCAGATATGGAGTATTAAAGGGCCCCTTAGTGAGGCTGAAAAGCAACGCAGAAGAGACCATAAGCTATGCTTATACTGCGGCAAAGCAGGACATTTCCTTAGAGAATGTCCCGTTAAGCCTAAGTATTCCAAGAAATCGGAAAACTAGAGGACCCGAAGCCAAGAGAGACTAAGGCATCGGGTCATTCTGGATCTATAGTCTCCTCCTTATCTCACATGCAGAGCCACTTTTTTGTACTTTCTTTATTGCAATGGAATTCTCAGAAAATGGAGGTCTCCATAATGATAGATTCCGGGGCTTCCGGTAACTTTATGGATGGACAATGGGCAGAGGAAAATCACTTTTTTAGAATCCCGAAGAAAGACATAGAGGAGGTATATACCATTGATGGGAGCTAATTGAAATCAGCCCCCATTACCCATACCACTGAGATATAGGAAGTAGTCATAGCAGCAACTCACTGGGAAACCCTTAGCTTTGACATTATCCAGTCACCCCAATTCCCTGTGGTATTAGGCCTTCCTTGACTCCGGCAGCACAACCCATCTATCGACTGGCAAACAGGACAAGTGGTATTCAACTCTACCTCATGTAAGGTACATATACACACTCCAACCTCTGATGTGACTAGTATAAGTACAGCAAATTCTGATACAGCTAACCTCAGTTCTACGACTACCCTAGTAGAACTGAAGAAGGGCATGAGTGTGATAGATGATGTGGAAGAACCTGATAGAATACTACCTGACGTGTATCAAGACTATCTTTAAATTTTTGATGCCAAGGAAGCTACTAGCCTACCCCCCATAGGGTATACGACGGCCGAATAGACTTGCAACCAGGGGCCCGTATTCCTACCAGAAGAGTGTATGTCTTAACTGAAAAGGAGAATATATACCTAAGAGAGTATTTGGACAAGATGCTGGATCTCGAGTTCATTCGAGTCTCTAGGTCCCCCACCTCGTCCGCTCTCTTTTTTATCCCTAAACGAGAGGGCGGTCTACGCTGTTGTATTGATTATCGCGCCCTCAATGCGGTGTCGATCAAAAACAGGTATCCATTGCCACTTATCTCTACCCTTTTGGATCAGGTGAAAACAGCTACGTTTTTCACGAAACTTGATCTAAGAGGGGCATACCACCTAGTGAGAGTACGAGAGGGCGATGAGTGGAAGACGGCGTTCTGCACCAAGTTCGGATTATTCAAATATTTGGTTATGCCTTTTGGGCTATGCAACGCGCCCTCTGAATTCCAGGACTTCATTAATGATGTTCTGAAAGACCTACTGGACCAGTGTGTCATTGCCTTTATTGATGATCTGCTGATTTATTCCGCTACTTTGGAGGATCACATACACCAAGTCCAATCAGTGTTACAAAGATTGAGAGACAATTTCCTGTTTTGCAAACTAGACAAATGCTTTTTTCATAGGTCCCAAGTGGCCTTTCTGGGATATATCTTATCCACTCATGGACTAGAAATGGATCCTCGCAAGGTACAAGCAGTTGTACAATGGTCATCACCCACATCAGTTAAGGAGTGCAACGTTTCCTTGGCTTCGCCAATTTTTATAGGCGTTTTATAGACTCCTGAGGAAAGACACGCCATTTGTGTGGTCATCTGAGGCTGAGGATTCCTTTACCACTTTGAAAAAGGCTTTTACGGTTGCCCCCATTCTCAGACATCCTGACCAGCAGAGTCCTTTTGTTGTGGAGGTCGATGCCTCCCAGGTCGCTGTAGGGGGTGTCTTGTCTCAAGTCCACCCAGAAACAGGAGAATTACATCCAGTGGCCTATTCTTCACACAAACTCACTCCTGCAGAAATTAATTATGCCATTGGGGAAAGAGAATTGCTTGCAATAAAGAAGGTTTTGGAGGAGTGGAGGCGATATCTGTTAGGTACCAAATACACAGTAACCATCATAACAGACCATCGTAACTTGCAGTATCTTAAGACCACTAAAGCACTGTCCATGAGACAACTTAGATGGACTCAATTCTTTAGTGGCTATGATTTCGAAATCCACTTCAGAGCAGGAAAGAAAAATGGGAAAGCGGATGCTTTATCCCGCATTGGATACGATAATCCCCCGGTGGACGAACATCCACCCGCCATCATTGATACCCACAAGATTATAGGAGTGATTACAGCAGAAGAGCAATTCCTTAGGGGAATAGCTAAAGCCCAAGACTGCCCGGAAGCTATTGAGTTCCTGAAATCTCAGACCACCCACATGAAACGGGGACTGCATTACATGCAGGGAGGTTTATACATACCTGAATATCAACAAAGACAAAAGGTTTTGAACTGGTGTCATACACAAGGAATAGCGGGACACCCCGGGTATAAGAAAACCATTGAAATGGTGAACCGTTACTGTTGGTGGCCAACCTTGACTAAAGACGTACAAGAGTATGTCAAGACATGTGCTGTGTGTGCCCAAGGCAAAGCCTCTCATATAAAACCAATTGGCCTTTTATGTCCGATCCCTACTCCACCTGGCCCATAGCACACAGTATCCCTGGACTTCATTGTTGAATTGCCACGTACTAAGAAGGGGAACACCACGTTATTAGTAGTGGTTGATCTCTTTACTAAAACTGCACATTTAATTCATTTGCCTAGTCTTCCGACATCAGTCACACTTGCACAGCTCTTTCTGCAAAACATCGTCAGACTCCATGGCATCCCTTTTGTTCTTATCACTGATAGAGGTGCACAATTTGTCTCCAAGTTCTGGAAGCATTTGTGCGCCTTATTACAGATTGATGTTCGTTTGTCCTCTAGCCATCATCCTCAGACGGATGGACAAACAGAACGCGTCAATCAATGCTTCGAACAGTTTGTGAAATGTCAGTTTATTCAGACAAGTCAGGATTGGGATGAGATCATTTGGCTAGCAGAGCTATCATATAACAATAGCCATCATTTCTCTACATTGTTTACTCCCTTCTATGGGTCCCATGGTTTCCATCCCAGGGTCCTACCTATACCTCTGTCAGTTTCCTGTGACACTCCAGCAGTCTCTACATTAGTCCAGCGCTTACAGACGGTACATACATCTATACAGGACAATTTGGACAAAGCTAAAATAGCATACAAGAAAGGGGCAGATGCACATAGAACACCAGAACCTGCATACAAGCTAGGGAACAAAGTCTGGCTGTCAACTAGACCATTGCACTACGAGGGTCATGTAAATTCAAACCGAAGTTCATAGGACCTTTTCAGGTGGTTAAAGTAGTGAATCCTGTAGCCATAATGCTTGACCTGCCACATCTATGAAAATACACCCGGTATTCCATGTATCTCTCCTTAAACCTGTTGAGCCTGGTACTTGTCTCCCAATAGCACCAAGCTCTGTGATCATTGATTCAGAGGAAGAATATGAAGTAGAAAACATTATTGATTCCAGAAGAAGTAGAGGCAGATTGCAATATTTGATACATTGGAAGGGTTATGGCATTGAGGAACGCAGCAGGGAACCTGCGAGTCAGGTACATGCACCCCGTCTGTTACGCTTGTTTCACAGACGTTATCCCCATAAGCCCAAACCAGTTAGAGGGGGAGTAGGAGGGGTGTACTGTCGTGCCTGCAGCCGGAGTCGGGGTTGGCAAAATCAACGACCAGTTGGTTGGCAAGACGAGTGGCCCATGCGTGAAAACCTGAGCATGCGTATACGCGTCGTTCCCGGCATATAGCCCATCCCCTCCATCCCAAGAACGCTTCACGTTCCTTTTCGGTTCCGGGGTCATTTGGTTTCGCTTTCCGGGTCACGGTGGTGGCGTTCTGCGGGTCCCGTCGGGATTTCGGCTCGCGTCGGTATCGATTTAGTGAAGGTATTTGAGCTTTAGACATCTGTCTGTTCTCTTGTGAAGATAGCGGTTTTATGTTAAATCGCGAGTGGATTGGAGGTATTTATTAGTGGCTAGCTTCAGATGCTATCCCTGAGACTTAAAGGGATTAGCATTTCTTTCTGTGTTTGTCTTGTTCCCCCATGAGCTGTTGGCTATTGGGCAGTATAATTTAGTATTGGGAAGATTCCCCTTTATTTTGTTAGGATTAGAGGAGTGTAGATTCTGGTCCTAGCTTCAACCCTTATTTTGATTTCAAGTTGGAACTAGAGGAGGATTGATTCTAGTTCCATCTCCTTAGTTTGTGTTCCTTTATACATAAGGTAGGCAAAGGGTCTTATCTTATATATGGGTATTGGTTGTGGCGTAGAGGTTAATCATTCGTGTTACATTGCAGGGCATACAGAGTAACTACATTCCTATTATCAACCAGTCATAATTCCTTTCCTTGTCTACCTCTACACACCAGAAGGTACATAGATTTCTCACCCTTCCTAGATTTTCTACTACATACCAATAAAACTTACACTAATGTTTGTTCTTTATCCTTGCATCTAGGAGATGGTTTACAGAGGTACATTGATTCCCCAGGATTGACAGTCACTCCAGCTGTGTATGAAGACACCTGTTTTTTTCCCTTACCTTCCTTGTTTTGTTTCCCTGTTTTCCCATGATGGGTATCACTATTTGTGTCCAGTTATTCGATTCTGGCATATGGTGAACCGGTTGGGGGAAATTGGGAATTGAGCATCACTTCCGTGGTACTTCCGAGGCAACATCAGCTCCACGCTTGACAGTGCCAATGATTTTTTTTTTTGATAATCAACTTTATTAGCAATTTTAAAACAGCAAAGAGAATTCATTGGCAGCAGCTCATAAATCAACAGGTACAGTGAGATAAAATCAGCAGTATACCTGGGTGGGATTAAACCAGTCCAGACCGACATTACATTTGCGTGGTGATAGCAAGAGACAGTGTATATATCTGGGTTCACGGTGGAATCAAATTGTGCCATTTAACCCATATTTTAGAGAACTGTTCTGGAGCGCCCCGGGATTCGAGGGCCTCCTCTTGGGCACCGCACCAGTCCACCCCCTCCTCCATCCCCCCACCGTGGGAGCTGATTCTCGCAGATGCCATTGATTTACACTTTGACCCTGAGGATAAGCCTTACTGCTCTGTGCAAAACTACCCAAAGGTGTGTACAAGTTATTGGACAAGTGTATCATACTCATACTATATAGGAAGGTGGATTCTGTCTGGCTTCGATGCATCCCAGCCAGCCAGAAACTGCTGGGTCTAACAAAGTGTCAAATCAGTTATTGGTTTGCACTTTGTGCAGCCTTTACAGCAAGTTGTAGGCTACAGCTAGGACAGAATGCTGGCAAAGAAAGGGACCCTAAATTGATTCTGCTTAGGGCTCGGTCTGAGCAAAGCCCAACCCTTGGTGTCTAGATGAATTTACATTGTGAATGGGTGCTTGATGGTGCACTATTGAGAGCTCTAGAACTGAGGGTGATAGCAGTGCAAGTTTCTCACAGTTTCTGTGTCAGAGATTGTTCAAGCCACCACCACGGTGTTTGAGCCTTTTGTGACAACAATCGGGCACAAAATAGTCTCTCCTTTGCTTGTCCATTGTGCACCTACTGCTTGGACCGAAAGTGGTGTAGTCCCTGTATGGATGTTTTTACTCCTAGACTGGACCTGTCTCTAGTTTATTAAATCATGAACATTGAAATATAGCTGTGACATTCTTAATAATAATGACAGACACAGGCTAAAGTTGAAAAGTTTACTCAAAGATTATAATAGCAGAAATACATAAGCTGGGATCAATCATAATAGTACATAGATAATAGGTACAAAGAATTCAGTAAAGATCTGCAGGAAAGCCAGCATAGATTCACTTTATAACATGGGTAAAAATAAGCCTCCACAATTGTGAAAAAGCAGGTCCTTTTTAGGACTTTAGACTATGGATTTCATACATTCACTACACTAAAACATTGTTCCCAGAACATGCACCAATGGGAAACATGTAAGAAGAAGCCTTTTAATACAGACAGCATTTGAAGATTCTCTCATAATACTATTGCATTAGATTCAGATGTTCTTAGAGTTTTTTCAGGTATCATTAGATTATACATGGTATGTAATGCAGCCTGAGACAACCAGATTGTCCCTGATTAGGTACATAGCATTCAGTGTGACTGGGAATGCCTCAGTGTAAAGCTAAAAATTCTTTATTATAACAAGGAAAACAACAGCAGTGGTGGTCACATGGTGTATCATAATGTCACATTAAAAATGGAAGAAAACCTAAAATTGTTTTTTGTTAGTGTAAGCTTGATTTCTATTATGTTACATACTACCATTCAAAAATGGATTTTATACTACTAACCCGTGACCTGCCTTTCTATGGCTCTGCAAACTGGGCTAAGTACAATCCTTTACACAATTGAGTGGGACGAGAAGTCACATGTTTCTTAGGGAGGTTAGAGTGTGAGTGCTCAGGAATCAATGCCACCCCCCAGTAGTGCAATAAAATCAAAGTCCTGATCTGTGGTTTTCTTTGTAGAAAAGATGTGTACTTTATTAAACAGAACACATAGAATTCCACCACATTCAACAAAGCATAAATACCTGCTTCACGGGTGTGAGTATGTGTGCTTTCAGGGGCCTTTGCAGACTAATCCAATTATGCCTCCTCCTGTCTTCTTGTGGGTCCCCCACACTTCCTCTGGGTGCCGTCCCTCCTCAGGTTTATAGTTTGAGGTAAGGTTGATAGGTGCAGCTTGTGCTCCCTTCCCCATGGTTTGGCTTTAGCACTTAGTCTCTTAGGCCCTCCAAGTCTGTCACCCCATTCATAGGAGCAGTGCCGGGCTGTGTTCAGGATTCCTGCAGCAGCATGAGCTTGCTGTTTGCAGGGATCTTCCAAGGTGACACACAGCAGCCTTTCAGAGAGCTGCACAGCAGTTGACTTTCAGTGAGCCTCTCAGAGAATCATAGCAGGACTTAAGGCTTCCGTTGATGGCCCTCTTCTGGGTGGATGGCTGTTGGTTGTGGCACATTACAGTGTGTACATGACTCATGGCACAGCTCACTCCGACAACCCAGTGGGTACTTGATTCACAGGGCAGCTCACTCTGACATGCCAGTGGGCACTCTGACATGCCAGGGGGTACTTGACTCGGTGTGCGGTGTTATATGGTTACATTATAGGCCCAAATAGAAACACCACCAATTTATCTGCTCACGTTTTTAAGTTGCCTTCTTTCTTAAACACAATGACATTTGACACACATGCCTTTGCATGCCTGTGCAGGATAATATTCTCTGAAATCTGCTTTGCTCACGTTTCCACTTCATAGGCATATTATTAAATACCTGAGACATTCTGTCCAAGGGCTCTGTTCTCTACACAAAAAGTTATTTGTTATTATTTTTCCGGTGATGGAGCTTTCACAATAGAATAAACAATAGCTGCCTGAGGGCTTCAACATGGCAACATGGATGATGTTTAAATGTAAACAACATCACTCTCTTGTATAGACGGAAGAGAATTTTACTGGGACTGAGAGTTCATCCCATGCCAAAATTCCAGCCCAGCTGATTTCTGTTAACTTCATGCATGGGATGTTGTCCAGCTCTCCACCAAGACGGGCTGCCTGATGCAATTTACCCACACGTAACAAGGAGTTAGATTATCCTATAGGGATTGAGGAGATTCACTCACCCTAGGCACACTAGGTTAGGAAGCACTAGGTAGGAGTACAATATATTACAGTATGTATATGCAAGCATACCTCTACTTTTGATTATTGCAGCACACGTAATTTACTCAAGAATCACAATGCTTCAATAAATATTGAAACTGCATGTGTTGTATTTCTAGTGTATCTCTTTGGGTATGCATGAGAAATCAAAGAAATGGTTTCTAGATCTGTTACAACAATTTCATTGGGGAGTCAGAGTTGTCATGTCCTGAAGTTACATATTACACCTGCTATTTTTCCTGGTTAGGGGTACAGATGGTGCACTGCGAGCTAGCAGGACTAAGGCCAACATATCCTGATGGTGTAATTAGAATCAGTCTTGCACAGTTCTGACGTTTATGTTGTCCAACAAACGCACAGTTTTTACCGAGAAAGTAAAAGCCAAATGACATAGCGACACCCATGTTCTAGCTTGGGCTCTTATTTAATGGATCACCGAGTAGTTTTCTATTGAATACACAAAGACCCCTACTCACCTCTTAACAGGAGATGTCCATGGTGTTCGGGAAAAATACTCCTCAGCCAAGTAGGTAAACTCTATGCTGTAGAATGTTCAAGCTTCAACATTTCAAAGGATCACCCATAGAGGTTCCCTCACTGAATTACATATATTCATATGGCTGACAGCGCTGCAATTAACACACCAGTAAACTGCAGACATGCAGTCACACAAATGCTGCAACACGTGGACTGCCCCTGGTGGGTAGAGATGCTACCTACATAATTGAGGCCCACACAGCATTCACAACAGAGGTATTCTATTCATGGGTTGCTTTCCCAGCCACAGAATCACGAGCAAAGCAGTTTCAAACATACACGGAGGCTGCAGTTCTTAACAACTACACAGCTCATGAAGCTCTAGAAATGCCACTTACATACCAAGTACACCAAAATAGGGTGGTAGGCGCTTGGGCTCTTATTTAATGGATCACCGAGTAGTTTTCTTTTGAATACACAAAGACCCCTACTCACCTCTTAACAGGAGATGTCCATGGTGTTAGGGAAAAATACTCCTCATCCAAGTAGGTAAACTCTATGCAGTAGGATGTTCAAGCTTCAACATTTCAAAGGATCACCCATAGAGGTTCCCTCACTGAATTACACATATTCATATGGCTGACAGCACAGCAATTAACACACCAGTAAACTGCAGACATGAAGTCACACAAATGCTGCAACAATGTGGACTGCCCGTGGTGGGCAGAGATGCTACCTACATGATTGAAGCCCACACATCATTCACAACAGAATGATTGCTTTCCCAGCCACAGAATCACAAACAAAGCAGTTTCAAACATACACTGAGGCTGCAGTTCCTAACAACTACACAGCTCATGAAGCTCTAGAAATGCCACTTACATACCAAGTACACCAAAATAGGGTGATAGGCGCCCTACCACATACAAGAAAC
The DNA here is from genome assembly GCF_964263255.1 of Lissotriton vulgaris. Lineage (NCBI taxonomy): Eukaryota > Metazoa > Chordata > Amphibia > Caudata > Salamandridae > Lissotriton > Lissotriton vulgaris. Next base: position 1,526,074,293 of record NC_141687.1, on the reverse strand, counting down.
AATTTTAGACTAAGTCTCCTTAGCAAGGGGGAGCAACATGGCCATTCGTAGATGGTTACACACCCTATCCAGATATAGAAAATCTCACAGCTCCAGAAATACATATACAGATCTGGTTAGAACATAGAGATGCTTAACAAAATTTGTCATGAGTACAATGACAACAAATCCTGCAAGGGCTATTCAAGCTACATAACCACAATTGGGCACACCTGGAAATAGTCCAGTGACAATCAACGCAGTCAGGGGTAATATTCCGATCAGATGGGAGGAATTTCCGTTCTGGATTGCACAAAAAAATAAATCGACATGAAGCAGTGTTTCCCCACCTGGGACCTCAGGAAAAATACAGAATTCTCACAATATGCTTGCCAATGGGCATGGCTGTCCATGTGGAAGATTGTGCCACTTAGGGTACAGTCTTTGCTGCAGTATATACCAAAACAAATGGTACACCCTCATCAGCCATTTTGCCAGAAGGGCTTAAACAGATCCCAAATTAGTATGGGGCAGTCCATTCCCTGGATTTGGGGGGGATTTGACACAGTATCCACAATAATGTTGAGTAACACTCAAGGGTAAGCAGCAGCGTTGGCTATATGCAACTGATTTGGTTCCGGGATAACAGGAGTGCGAATTACAAAAAATTATTGAGGAAACCTATGCATCAATAGGTACATATAATTTGGGAGCCACACCTAGGAAACTACAAATTAAGGGTAATTCAGAAAGGGATAACTCGAAGCAGGCATCGGACTCTACAGCTCAGAAGAAGTGGGATAATAAAAAAAATGAAGAAAAGACTAGGGTGGTTCTCCTCAACAGGAGTCCACTGAAAATTGCTATAATCTGTGTGACCATGAAAATATTGAAACGCCCAATTGATATCAGGATACTGATACAGGTTCCTGCCCTTCTGTTCAGGATTCATCTGAAAAACGCTTGGAGAGGGGGTCGATTGGAGCACAGATTAGGAGAGTACATGAAACCAAAGAAGGACTCACAATACTCTTCTGCCTTTATAAAATTCAAAAAGAGGAAGGTGACTGGCCTTAAAATCAAGCATGCCACGGATATTGAGGACATTGCTTCTGAGTGGGGAGTGGACTTGTGGACAGCGCTTGTAGAAGTCACAATAGTTCACCAGAATCTTTCTGGAATGTCTGGCGGCAGTAGCAAAGAGTGACTATATCCAGGTAGAAACACCAGATTATGAATTATATGAGAGGTAACTCCAGATGGAGGGGGATGTACAGCATACCATAAATGTTCTTTTTTAGGGGAACATGTCATTCAGCTAAGACATTCTCCTAGCTGAAAAGGATTGGCCTCCAAAGTTTGGTATGGACTGCCCTGAAGGAGAAACAGTAATTTTACTGATCCCAGATGCAGTTACACATTCAAATACTATGTTATGTTAGCCAATTTATAGAGCGCAACGTTTACCCGGAGGTGTCCTGGCGCTGTAGGAGTGTGCCTTAGTGCAAGCTACAGCGTTGAACTGCAGCTATGCAGGGTGGAATGATAGCTCCCCTTATCTCAGCATACCTGTGAGATCAACCCACCAACAACAAATACAATACCTCTTTGAAACCGAGACAAAATAAGAAGTTAGAGAAATACTCCCACACCTTGAGTACCAAGATATAATAGAAAGTTGCACCTCCCCTATGGAAAATCCTTTGCTTCGAGTAATGAAGCCAGACCATTTCAATTCAATTAATCAATCAATCAATCAGGGGGTTTAAAGTGCGCTACTCACCCATGAGGGTTTCAAGGCACTGGAGGGGGGGCAGTTCCAGGTCAGCAAAAGAGCCGGGTCTTGAGGCTCTTCCAGAAGGTGTTCAGAGTAGGGGAGCATCTGATGTTGAGTGGGAGCTCATTCCAGGCTTTGGCCGTGATGTAGGAGAAGGTTCTTCCACCTGCTCTGGTTCTGCGGATGCGCAGGGTTTCTGCTAGGGCAAGGTCGGTGGAGCAGAGGTTCCTTTTATGTATATGGAAGGAGACTCTTTCGTTGAGGTATTTGGGTCTGGTGCTGTGAAGGGATTTGTAGGCGTGCGTGAGTAGCTTGAAAGTTACTCTCTTCTTGACGGGGAGCCAGTGGAGCTCTTGCAGGTGTTGGGTAATGTGTTCATGTCTTGGGATGCCGAGGACGAGTCTGGCTGCAGTTTTATGGATGAGCTGGAGTTTGTGCAACAGGGATTTGTTGATTCCAGTGTAGAGGGCATTTCCGTAGTCCAGTCTGCTTGTTATGAGTAAGTGGGTGATGGTCTTTCTGGCTTCAGGGGGGGTCAACTTGAAGGACTTGTGGATGATGCAAAGGGTGTTAAAGCAGGTGGAGGCGATGACGTTGATCTGTCGGGTCATGGTGAGGGAGGAGTTGAGTATGATGCCGAGGTTCCAGGCGTGGTCATTTGGGGGTGGGGGAGTGCCGAGTGCAGAGGGCCACCAGGAGATGTCCAAAGCAGAGGAGGAAGGTCCGAGGAGTTGAGTTTCAGACAGCTGCTGGTTATCCAAGCTGCAACGTCTTTCATTCATTCTTGGAAGCTGAGTCTAGTGGTTTTGGGGTCCTTTGTGAGGGCGATGATGAGCTGGGTGTCGTCGGCATAGGATACAATGCTAAGTCCATGCTGTCTGACGATGGGGGCGAGGGAGGCCATTTAGAAGTTGAAGAGTGGGGGGCTGAGTGATTATCCTTGTGGTACTTCACAGTTGATCTCTGTGGGTTCGGAGAGGAAAGGCGGGAGTCTGATCCTTTGGGTTCTGCCGGCGAGCAAGGAGTGGAGCCAGTAGAGGGTGGTTCCTTGTATTCTGGCATTGTGGAGTCTGGCTGGGAGAGTGCGGTGGGAGATGTTGTCGAAGGCTGCAGAGAGGTCGAGTAGGATGAGGGCTGCGGTGTGGCCTTGGTCGAGGAGCATGAGGATCTCAACTGTGGAGCTGAGGAGAGTGGTCTCAGTGCTGTGGTTGCTGCGGAATCCAGATTGGGAGGGGTCGAGGATGGAGTTCTCTTTGATAAAGTTTGTCAGCTGGGCGTTGACGATCTTCTTAGTGACTTTAACTCCGAAGGGAAGGAGAGAGATGGGTCGGTAGTTCTTCAGGTCCGTTGGGTCTGCAGAGGGTTTCTTGAGGAGAGGCTTGACTGCTGCACATTTCCAGTCGTTGGGTAAAGTGCTGGACTTGAAGGTGGCATTGATGTTGCGCCATAGCTCGGGTGCTATGGTGGCGGCGGCTCGGTGGTAGTTTTGCGGAGGGCATTAGTCCGTGGGGCTCCTGAGTGAGTGCTCTTTATGGTTGTGGTGGCATCTTCAGTGGTGACTGGGGTCCAGGTGGTGATGGTAGGCTGGCTGTTGTCGCTGGAGGGAAGGGTGGTTTCTGGAGTCTGCTCCTTATTGTTTCGTTTTAGATTACAGAACCTTGAACACTGCTATACATGCATTTGCTGTAGAAAAGCGCACAGCGTAGCACTAATAAGCAACATATTTTATTTATTTATTTTATTTTAAGAGTTTTCTATAGCGCGAACAAGACCCTTAGGTATCAGAGCGCTTCACATTAAATGAGGCAGTTATTGACAAGCATTGTTATAGTAAATGTTCCCAGTGGTATGAGGTATTACGTAAGCATCCTTATAAAGATAATATCCATTAAAAGTTATACATAAGTTATATATAGAACATGACATAAGTTTGATATACAATTAAATCTAAGTGTGCTTGAAGTGATAGTTCCCAAGTGTTTATATCCTGTGCATTTTTCGTTGCAGTCCTTGGCCGGATATTTTGTAGTCCCGAGCCTTGCTTATGGAAGGAACCTACTCATTAGGAAGATCTTAGTTTCCCTCCTAAATGTTGCTGTGTCTGGAATTTTTCTAATGTTTGGAGGAAGTGAGTTCCAGATTCTGGGGGCTGCTCCTGAGAAAGCTCTATCATGTTTTCTTCTTCCGGAAGCTGGCTGGTCTCAACACCAGTTCCTTTGTACTCCTTCCCGGTCTGTTTCCTCCAGATAGTTTAATTTTCTGCGCGAGGTAACTTGGTGTGTTGTAGTGGAGCGCTTTGTGGGTTATGCGTGCCATTTTTAGCTGGATTCTGGCCTCGTAAGGTAGCCAGTTTAATGCTTTCAGGTGGGGTGATATATGGTCGAGTTTCCTTGATCCGGTGATGAGTCTTGCAGCTGCATTGAGGCATGCCTTTAGTGGTGCTGTTGAAATTTTTGGTAGACCTGCTAGAGTTGTACATCCATATTCGATCCTCGAGATAACTAGTGATTGGATTGCCAGTTTGAAGTCCGCCTTAGATATGAATGGTTTCACTTTTCTAATATAGTTCAGGTGATGGCGGGCACTTTTTGCCATTGCTTTGATGTGGGCCTTCATGTTTAGGTTCTCATCAAGTGTGATTCCTAGTGATTTCGCTGAGACAACTAGGGAAGGGGTGCAGTTTAATGCTGTGATCGTTTTGGACCATTCCTTTACTTCTATGTGTTTCTTTGGAGGTGAAATTAGTAAGAATTCTGTTTTTTGCGCATTTAGTTTCAAATGATTGTTAGTTAGCCATTGTAGTGACGTTTTTAAGGCCTCGTTCATTTTCTTGATGTCTTCCAGGGATGTGATCTTGATGAAAATCTGTGTGTCATCTGCGTACATATGATAGCATATTTTAGATTTCCGGAGGATTTCTGTGAAAGGTTCGACGTACAGGTTAAACAGTGAAGGAGATAATGTAGAACCTTGCGGGACTCCGATTGAGTTAGGGCTTGACGGTGAGAGTGATTGGTTGACAAGGAATCTTTGCGTTCTATTTTTAAGAAATGATTCCAACCATTTTAGCACATTTCCAGACAGTCCCATCCTGTCACGGAGTCTGTTCAGTAGTTTTTCATGGTTACTGTGTCAAAAGCTGATGATACGTCAAGGAGGATGAGTAGACGTGTCTGATTATGGTCTAAGGCCTGTAGTGCATCACCTACAATATGTAGTATTGCTGTTTCTGTCCTGTGTCCCATTCTGAATCCTGATTGGCAGTCGTCCAGTAGCGAGAAGTTAGCAATGTGTTGGCTTAGTTGGTTTTGTACACATTTTTCTATTAGTTTGGCAAGGATAGGAATGTTGGTTACTGGGCGAAAGTTGTTTGGGTCTGATGGGTCCGCTGTAGGTTTTTTGATGATGGGGACGACTTGACCTGTTTTTAGGCAATCTGGAAGGGTCCCTTGGGATAGGGAGGCGTTTATTATTTTCGTCCATATGGGAATCACAATATGGCCTATTTCTTTAAGGCATTTTGAGGGGAGTGGATCATTATAGTGGTTGTTAGGTTTGATGTCTGATAGTGTTTTGGTGATGGTATTCTGGTCAAGTAGTTTGAAGTTATTCCATTGTGCTTTGTTTTTTGTCCTGATATGGGTAGTTTCCACTGTGTTATTGACCGCTGAGGGTGTTTGGTTGTCCGTATTGCCAATGTTGCCAGCTTCTTCTCTGAGCTCTTTTTCCAACGAGTTGGCCTTGTCGGTGAAGAATGTTGAGAACTCTTCACAACTTAGTTGAGTTTTTGTAGTTTCATGGGCAGTTTTGGCCAATTTATTGGATTGCTGCTTTAACATCTCGAATAGTTTCCTAGGTCTGTTTTTGGCGTTATCTAGTTCAGATCTAATAAATTCTTTTTTGGAGCTTAGGATCTTTTTGTTGTATTCGTTCCTGATTTTTCTGAGGGATTTCAGTTCGGGAGATGATGGGTGTTGTCTCCACTTTCTTTCAGCGAGCCTTCGTTTCCGTCTTTCTTCATTCAGTATTCCGCTGAACCATGGATTTTTCACCTTCTCTGTGACTCTTTTGAGTTTTAGCGGCATGGTGGTGTTGACGATATTCGTTACCGTTGTAGTGTAGTGGTCTGTAAGATCCTCCAAATTCTGCAGATTGTTCGGTGGATTTAGGTTCTTCTCGCATCTTTCTATTAGGAGTTCCATATTCAAATCTTTAGTATCTCGCATCCACTTCTTGTGTCTCATTGGTTGTAAGGTCTTGTTCTTTTTCACTGTGTTTATCAGGAAGGTAATGACATGGTGATCTGACCAGTCGCACGGCTCAATTGATAGGATTGAGGTGTTGTCAGTTTTTGAGATTATCCAGTCTAGCGTGGCTCCTTTCACATGTGTTGGTTGTGTACATGCTTGGTTAAGGTTTAGCTCTGCTAGAAAGTCTAGTGCGAAAAAGATACAAAACATTAGACATTTCCAATAGATTTCTCTGCCAAAATATAGCAACTGAAAGCAGGTACTTGACCTCATTCAGCACACTAGGTTCTCAAAAGCAGTTCTGTCAATTCCCCCTAGTGTGTAAGAGTAGCACAGTATTGTTTTCAGCCTGGGTTACAGAACTTCAGCAAGAATTTGATGATCAGCCCTTGTCCCATGTCAATGACATATATTTGAGGAACTATAACCTCTCTACACGCTTGGCTAGAGTAGTTTTGGGATTTGCTCAAATGAGCTACAAATTAATTTTAAGAAATCAAAGATAGCTTACCTTAGTGTGCTATTCCTAGGTTACGAGTTGTCAAGTGAATGCATAAGTATAGAAACACATTTCCTTGAGAAGTGTGCACTTGTAAAACCAACAAACCCATTGAGGAAACTCCAATCAATATTAGGTTTCCAAAACTTTGGCAGAACATACATTCCAGACTGTTCAGAGTGGGTTAAAGCGTTGTACAACTTGATTCGCCCTGACCTTTCAAGTACACATTGGACAACTGATCACATACAAATCCTACGTTTCGTACAAGCTGACATACTAGCTTCAAAACAGATACACACGTTTTAACACCATAGACCTGGTGACCTGTATCATTGTGGATGCTTCAGGGTACACCTAGTTCACATTCAATGAAGGAGACACTGTACCAATTGTATATAAATCACATTTTTATACCAATGCAGAGATGCGTTTTGCACTGACAGACAGTGGTACAGACTGCTGTAGTGAGAAAAAGATGTTTGGCTCAGGGGAAACGCATTATTGTCATGACTCCAGTTCCAGCTTTAAAGGCTGTCACAAAGGCCATCTTTCCAAGCGCGAAAGCTTTACATCCACAATGAATACAATGGGACTATTCTCTTACAGCAACAGATGTAGATTACATATTTGAACCAAACAAGACTTAAAACCCTGTAGTGTAGTGTCTAGAGAGAGGGGGAACTCATTATTAAACACAACTACTATTTTCTTATTTGCTCTCGAGAGAATGTCAACTTTCCTAACATTATCTACCATTACACAACATTTGTTATTGCCAGTATGTATAGTATCACAGTACAGTTTTACAAAAAAAGATTTTCCTTTTACGGTTGCAATTGTATAAAAAAATTTACTTATTCAATAAATCCACAATATATGTTCATATCCTTATTCAACTTCCTCCCTATTGAGTTACAATCTAATCATGTGGATATATCAACCATACAAAACAAGTTAAAAACAACAGTTGACGCAGCGTTTCGGTGTTAGACAAATATTTTAACCTTCATCAGGATGGAATTTTTTTTCTTTAAAATCTAGATGTAAAAAACATTACTTTAGAAACCTAGCATGTACTGTGTACCCTAGTGGTCAATGATTACAATCACATTTATTTTTTCACTTGTATTTGTAAGTCTAAGGTATTCTTTTGTACAAAAATACAATATTAGGCGGACACTATGGGGTCCATTAGGATGGCGGCGGAAAAAGTCCGCCCGCCACCCTAACGGAGATCGGGACTGCCCGCCTAAAGGGCGGGGGTCCCGACATTGGCATTATGATGCGCCCGCCACAGTGGCGGGCGCATTCCTCAAATTAGCATTGTGGCGGGCGGTGCTCACTGCACCGCCCGCCACAATGTTAAAAACAAATGCACGCATTTGCATAATTGAAGCGGCAGGCACCGCGCGGTGCCTGCCGCTGCAATTATGCAAATTCAGGGGGGGTACCACAGGTACCCCCGTGTGCCACCCCCGATGGCCGTCACTCTGGGGGCCCACAGGGGCCCCCCAGAGTGAACACTGCATGCCTTTCCGTGGCGGCAAAGCCGCCACGGAAAGGCATTGAAAAATGCCTATTCTAATATGGCTGGCGGTGTCTGATAGACACCGCCACCATGTAATCCCTTTTCCGCCCGGCCGCAAGGCGACCGGGGCGGAAAACAGGCGGGCGGTGTTTCCCACCGCTGCGGTCCCCTCCGCCATCGTAATATGGTGGGGGGGAATGCAGGGAAGGATGTCGCTGGCGGAGGCAATCCGCCCGACATCCTAATGGAGCCCATATGAGTTGGGTCATATAACCTCAAATTGCAATTCCTCATTACCAAATGTCTGCACATAAAGTTCATTTAATAATCACAATATTAGCCAAAAGTTATTTTTTTAAAGAAAAACATTTGCTAAAGAGCATAGGATACATTCACATTCCTAATAACACATTCCTAGCGATTACTTTTACAACATGTCATCTATCCCTATGGGCACTAGGGCAGAGTTGAGCTTAATCTCATCAATGAGCATACTTCAAAACTTTAGTTGGATTATGGTTAATCAATTTCATAATCTTCGGAGGTTCAAATGTTTCACCACTGTGTCTGCCTCTTTAATATGGCCCTTTATTAGGAAAAAAGATGCGATATTTAACATTTTTTCTTTTGCATACAAAAGATATGTAGATACTACACCTCAAATGCCTTAGAGTTAATTTCTATAACATCAAAATGAGTTATTTGAATGTACCTTTTGCAATAATCCTGTTATTATGCCTGTTGGAGCCACCCTCTGCATCACACTCACACCCTTGCACCGCCTACTAGCGCTGGTCTCTAAGTAGGAAACGGAAGCTTTCCTATAGATTACTGCAATTGATGTTGGTGCTGGCTAGGCGCAGGGTAGCCATTACTTGGATGGGACATAGGGCCCCAGAGATACCCCAATGGCTCAGAGACGTGAGAGAATGGTCCCTAGCCGAAGAAACACATATGCAGCGCAGCAGGAGAGATGAGAAATTGTAAGAGTACCTACTTGCCTGGAGAGCCATGTGTATTTCGGGGTTGGAAATGAGAGGGCAATCTTCCCAAAGTGATTCTGAAGCGACGAGTGGCGAGTTATTTTCGCCGCAGGGATCGGGGTCTGATGAGGAGGCCGGGGGAGTTTCCTAAGGTGTGGTTAGTACACTGTATGGTGCAGGGTCTGGTCATTTCCTCACGACGCTACCTGTTTATTTGTATGTTATTCTGCCATGCCTGATGGGTCTATGTATTTCCAGGTGAAGCTTATATCCAAAATGAAAAAAGTGCCATAATGAGTCTGTCGATTTGTATACATGTATTGTACTGATGCCATTTTTTTTAACTGCTACCTTGTAAACCTGAAAAATAAAGTAAAAAAAAAAAAGCTCTAATTCTGGGACTTAAGCATATGGAACCCTACACTGATTGTGTTTGATTCGTATTATTGTGTCCAGTCTTACAATGAGTACTTATTCTACTTGATTTAGAGATTCCAAAAAGTAGTCAAGCTGCTTTGGGGACACGTGGCTAAACTAAAAGCATGTTTGCACTGACTCATATGATGCTCTTGTGAGTCCTCAGTGTGCAGGAATACACTTTCTATGGAATTCCATGACTGATGAAGCAACAAAAGCAACATGCAAACTGTTGCAGTTGCTGCAATTACTTGTTCATGTGCGAGGATAGATGAAGACATTATGATGACTGTAAACAGTGCAAGTGACGTAAATAATTAATTTACTCTCTTAATTTCTATGCAGGTAAGTACTTAATCAATAATAACTCAATCAAAATGAAGGAAAACAGAGTCCGTGGTGTAAGAGTTTCTAAGGGGTTTATTCCTCATAAAGGAATCAGGATATCATGTTCTGACCACCACACAGGGTGTCAGAAGGGATAGGGCGCGCCCCTTTTTATTAACAGTACATAGCTTATATACTTATTTTATTCCATAAGTCACAGTGCAGGAGGCGTAACAGCTGAGAGAAGACAAGATAACAATATTACACGTGGTACATGTACGTAATCAAGAGGCGTGAACTAGAGGTGTGTTCTGGAAAACGTCACTGATAGGTGTCACAAAGGGGTGGCACTAACAGAAAATGTGGCAATGTCAGCAGAAATCGGAAGCTTGGATGCGCGCGCAGCTGGATGACGTATAACTGGAGGGGTGCAGGGGACTTGACATTTACACTGACGGAAAGAGACAGAAGTCTGGCATGTCAGATCAACTTGTGCTTCTATCATATCTGATATCTGATGTTTGGGAACTAAGCTATCTGGGCAGAAAGGTCTCTAGAGCAGAAGCTATTCTATACTTGCTGTGAGTGCGTGTATAAGCGCCTGGGTGTCTGCATGAGAAGCGTGGGGCAAGGGGCCTTCCATGAAAGCATGGCAACGGAGCTATGAATTACTTGCACAGAGACAGGTCGGCCCTTTAGCCCTGTAGGCTGAGGAAGGATGTTTACTGAAACTAGCAGGAAGGAATGTATTTTCGGGGAGGGAAACAGATAACTCGAAGGTTATAGTCAATCTTGGCAGGCAGCAGGCTGAGCTGAGCACGGAGGGCCGCGCTAGAAGTAAGTCAGAGTTCACGGATACGGGGGCTGCCTGGGCAGAGATTTCTCGGAGTCAGAAGCCAGAAAAGAGGCTCGGTGGCAGAGATTCAGGGCCTACTTCAGCCAGGGCTGAAAAACGTAGGAGTACACTACAAAAAGACGTTGGCATAGCATACTTAGGAACGGACCATCCAACCCATTCATGGTGGGTCTGAAAGAGGACAAGTTAACGTTGGACGCAAATGTATTTGCGTCTTCATAGCTGGTACAGGAGGGAAGTTACATGCACTTTAACTCGTACATGGAGTCGGTGGGGTACGCGCTAGGGAACATAACTTGACCATAAAATTTATATTACCTCATTCCCTCCTTGTTCCCTACGGACCCTTCATGATATATCGATCCTCATGAATCGATCAGTCTGTTCTTGTAACATTATATGTTCATCTTTCTTTCTTTGACTGTTTGAGAGACAACGGGAATGCTCAATGCAGGAAGTGGCACACAGTCCACAAATCGCTGGCCCACACTGTAGGCACAGGCAGCAGCTGAATACTATAACAAGGCCAATGCCTAGGAAGGATAAGATCTTCCATCCCCAAGCTGTTAACGTAGTCCAGAACCAACCGGACCAAGTCCAGGTGCCTGGATTCTGATGTATCTGATTTGCGATTTTATGCAGACGGGTAATAGCTTGATAGACAGATGGTGCATTTTGTGGAATGAAAACACAGCAACTTGACCCGATGACCTTACAGGCTCCACCTCTATCTGCCAAGATGACGTCAATTACAAGACGATTTTGAAGGACAACAACCCGCATAGCAGATTGTTCCTCAGTTAAGTTACCTAAGGCGGAGGCAGTTTCATGTACTACTGCTTCAAGTGTTCTGGTTAATCTGCGTATCAATTTACTGTTTTGGACAGGTCCTAGGAAGAAAAAGAATCCTTTATTGAAATCAGTGTACTGTTCCCATGCCGTTTCTGTGTAGTCGACAAGGGGAATATCTCTTTTGGGTCTATTCGGTGCTAGATTCGTATTTCTATGGTAATCAGGGGGAGCTAGAAAAACAGGTGGCAGAAGGAATGCAATGTAACAGGTACCATCCCAATCTGGAGGCAAACGCATGTATGCGGTATGACCACAAACAAAGTAGGAATGACTGGTAGCTTTAAAGGACGATTTACCATGGTCACTGAACTCGACCACAGTAGTGCATTTACTATGACCCACGTGTACTGAACCTTTCTTGCTAACACATAATTCACCTGTGACTGGTAATACTAACATATGGGGCAAAACTGGAGCAGCTTCGGATTCAACAGTAAGGATCATAAGGCTAATTGTGTAATTACCTAATCCATATACTTCATTTTCTAGATCAGTTCCTATTCGAGTGGGAAGTCCCTCTTTATCAGGGTAACAGACGTTGAGCAGGACTAAGTTCAAGTTTCCCCAAACCCAGCCTCCATCGAAAACAGCAATATCAGGATCTAAGGAATTAATTATTTTAAACCATGCTCCACAGGAGCCATTGTGAGTGAACGGGTACGGAAAGAGGGGCAGAGCTCCCTTGTAATTCTGGTAGGGAGGGAGTCGGCCACATATCCAACAGTCCGTAGCATTATTTGTCTGATGGGAGTGATGTAACATACTAATGAATGTATTGTTGCGCAGCGCAAGTCGGTAAGAGAGTTCATGTGCAGGAAATTCACTAAAAGTGTGTTCAGCAGAGACATTGTAAGCAGATTGTTCACGCCTGAAAATAGGCCAATATATAGGTAGCAGAATGCTGGCAATAATAATTAGAATACTTAGAAAAAACATTATTAACAACGTCACTATACAGTGACTACGCAGTGATTTGTAGTAAGTACGTTTCTTTGCTTCTCTCTCTCTCTCTCTCTCTATCTCGATCTAGGGGATACATGTCAGAAACTATTTAACCGATTCACCTAGGGGAGGACTTAAACAATTAAACTGTCTGACTTGCTAGATCGGAGCTTCATTCGATATAGTTCTTGGGGAGTCTTTTCTCGTTTGCTAACGGTAAAATCTTTCGTTTCAACACAGTCTTTGGTGGGGGTGGACGAGTCAGAGTCCTGTTTCAGTCCGTTTTTTAGTTCATTGCAAAGTTTGATGTGACTCGAGTGGACCCACCCCTTTCTCCCCTCGATTTTCACAGCGGTCCTGGTCGTAAGGAGGACGGTCTTCGGAGACTTCCAGCGGGGCTCCAGCGGACTTTTCCGGTCGAAATTCCGGACGAGTACCAGGTCCCCAGGACGGACCTCATGCGCCTTCACATCGGTATTGTCAGGGAAGGCTGCGGCAACCTGTGAACGACATGATTGGAGTGCAGACATCAAGGAGGCAAGGTAATCTGTCAACATATTACAATCAACATCTGTGATTTTCTTCGGAATGGGCGTCCCCCACATATTCGGTGGTCTGCCAAAGACCACTTCGTACGGGGATAGCCCTGATCTTGAGTGGGCGACCATTCTCATGTAGAATAGTGCCACGGGCAGGGCGACTATCCAGTCGACCCCTTTTTCCTGACAGATCTTGGCAAGGCGGATTTTTAGTGTCTGATTATGCCTTTCTACAAGGCCTGCTGCTTCGGGATGTCGGACACAGTGGAACCTCCACTGATATCCTAGCAAAAGGGAAACCTGTCTCATCAACTCGGACGAGAACGGCTGTCCGTTATCTGAATACACGACACGGGGCAAACCGTACCGTGGGAAGAATTCACGAACCAACTGTCTGGCAGTGGTCGGAGCAGTGTAGTCTGGGACTGGGTATGCTTCGGTCCAACGGGACAGAGCACAAACAATTACAAGGACATATTTAAAACCTCGACAGCTATTCATCTGGATATAATCCATCTGGAGGACTTCAAAAGGGTGATCGGGAGGATGGAATCCTCCTTGCTCAACAGGGACGCTTTTACCTGGATTGAACTGACAACAGATCATGCAAGTACGCACTTTCTGTTTTGCTGCTGCTCGTAAGTGTTTGTTGTACCAGAGATTCTGTAAACTGTCTAACATCGCCTTCTCTCCTAGATGGGCCGGGCTATGTGCTGTATTTATCATGACTTGAACCATTGCGTCAGGGAGAAACCATATAGATTTTCCCTTCGTCACCCAACCTTGATCTGTCTGAATCCCTCCTAGTTCAGTCCATTTCTTTATCTCCTCTGGAGTAGCATGTGTCTGGATATCAATTACGTCTAGGGCGGGATCTCTAACTGCCATACACTTTGTTGGTACTATTGTTTTTGTTATGTCAGTAATCTGGGTGTGAGTTAGTGCTGTATGTTTTGCTGTCTGGTCTGCCAGGTCGTTACCCTGGGAAACAGAATCTGTGACTTTAGTATGTGCCTTACACTTCATGACTGATATGCCCGAGGGCAAATGTATTGCTTCTAACAGTGCTTGAATGAGGGGGCCATGTTGTATCTTGGCCCCATGGGAAGTCAGAAAACCTCGTTCTTACCAGAGGACTCCGAAGTCGTGTACAACTCCGAAGGCATAACGGGAATCAGTATATATGTTAACATTTCTGTTCTTGGCTAGAATACAAGCTCGGGTCAGAGCGATGAGCTCGGCTGCTTGAGCAGACAGTGTATCAATACGATGTGTTTCTTTAACTTCGGTTTCAGTGGTCACGGCATACGCGGCCACTAATTCTCCTGTACTTGTTCTCATGCATGAACCGTCCACATAAAGTGTCAGATCTGCATTTGTCAATGGGACATCTGTTAAGTCTCGTCTAGGCTTAGTTACTGCATTAATTATTTCTATACAATCATGTGGGGCTGGATCTGTCATAACTGTAGGTAACAGTGTTGCTGGGTTCAAGATACTGCAGCGTCTGATTTCTATGTGTGGCTGGAATAGTGTTCATTCATAACCTGTCAATCGCGCTATAGTCAAGTGTTGAGTCTGGGTTCTGTTTAACAAAACCTCTACAGAATGTGGAACTTGTACTGTTAACTGATGACCTAGAACAATTGAATCGCTCTGTCTGATTGCTAACGCTGTTGCTGCTACTGACTTTAAGCACGCAGGGAGTGCTTGGGCTACTGAATCCAATGTACTAGAAAAATAAGCACAAGGCTTATGTGAACCTGCTTGATCTTGAGTGAGGACAGACAATGCTGTACCATCACGTTCTGTAACAAAAAGTGTAAACGGTTTGTTGTAACATGGTGTCGCTAAAACTGGTGCTTGACATAAGGCTTTCTTTAAGTCTTCAAAAGCTTGTGTGTGTTCCTGAGTCCAAGGGAGGGCAGTCGAAATCGCTGCCTCCTGTGTCGTTAACTGGATGAGTGGCTTGGCTAGAAATGCATACTGGGGAATCCATTGTCTGCAGTACGAGGTGAGGCCTATGAAGGCCCGCACTTCCTTTTGTGTCTGGGGTTGGGGCATATTTGCAATTAACTGAATGCGATCGGGAGTGAGCTGTCTCCCCACTTTGGACAGCAAGTGACCCAAGTACACAACTTGCTGAACACAGAATTGTAGCTTCGAAGGAGACACCTTGTGTCCCTTGTCGGCCAGAAAGTGTAGAACTGTCAATGATGCTTTTTCACATTCGGGCTCACTTCGTGCGGTGATCAGCAGATCATCGACGTATTGTAGTAAAGCGGTGTTAACTGGCATTTGAATACAATCTAGTTGTCTCTTCAGTGCTTGACTATAGATGCTGGGGCTTTCTGTGAATCCTTGAGGTGCGCGCGAAAATTTGAAACTGCGTCCATTTAAACAGAATCCGAAGAGATATTGGCTCTCTGGATCAATAGGCACGCTGAAGAAGGCGTTCTTGAGATCAATTACAGTGAAGAACGTTGCTTCTGAATCAATAGCAGTCAATAAGGATGAGATATCGGGGACCACAGGATACTGTGGGATAATGCATTTATTCAATTCTCGAAGATCAATCACCAGCCGATATACTGGCGGTGCATTGGGATCTGTACGTTTAAGAATCGGAATGATGGGCGAGTTACAGATATTGGAGTCGGTCTCGACGACCACTCCTTGGGCAATGAGCTCTTCAATGATTTTCAGTAAAGCCACTACAGCATCGGGTGGTAACTTGTATTGTCTGATTCTGGGTAATACAACACCTGCCTTGAGTGTAACGCGGTATGGTGTAATGTGCATACATCCTACATCTGTTGGGCCTTTTGCCCATAAGTAATCAGGTACATTTTTTAATCTGACGTCAAACTCACGCAGAACATAGTGACCCTTGAAATCCCGCAGAAAGAGTCTAACTCCCTCCGGGGAACAGCAGATTATAGCTCCTAGAGCCTTCAATGTTTTAATTCCTAATAGATTTTCTGGACATGATTTCGTGAGTAATAAGTCTGTAACACGTGATAATGGACCCACAGCCAGGGGAACTGGTTCGGACACTTCATTTACAATAGGCTGTCCCGAAAAACCAAGGGAAACATTTTGTGAGCCTGAGAGGGGTGCCCCTGGAACTTCGTCATGACTTATTGTAGTGCGACTTGCCCCTGTGTCAATTAAAAATTTTCTGTCTTTTCCCAATACTTGACTGTGTACATAAGGACCTTCTTGATCTACAGGAATCTCAATAAGAGGCAAGCCACCTTCCCTCTCCAGGCTGTTTCATGTATATCGGGAATATTCGGGGTAAGCAGACTGGGCATACTGGTACATCTGTTGTGAAACTTGCTGAGTTGCAGCAATGGGCTGTGGCTGTGGTACTGCTACGGTCTGTGCTGTCTGTGCGGATGCATGCATAGGCTGTGTATTCTGTGTAGACTGATGCTGGTTATGGTCTTGTCTAGGCGGATGCGGTCTTTCTTTAGTTTTACCTGTCGCTATGTTATGTTTCAGAACTGGGCATTCGTGTACGTAGTGACCTGGCTGCTTGCAGTAGTTACATGTCCCTTTAACGGGAGGCGTAGTGTGACTTGTCTGGGTCGTACCTTTTCTGTGACTGTCGGATGGTATTGTCTGAGCTACTAACATTTTCATTTTCGTGTCTTTCATGCGTTTTTGTTCCTGATCTTGTTCTTCTCTAATTCTGTTCTGGTGATATTGTAACATTTGTAACATCTGAGATGGCGTGTTTGCTTGCCATGTACTCTCAACCTTGTACACTCGATTTTTAACTAACGGTAGGGAATTCTCTACTAACTTTGATACAAAAAGATGTGGGTACGACTCGCTACTTGGCTGGAGGCCACTATTAATAATAAAACATTTCTCGAATCTTGAATAGAAGTCACTAGTATCTTCATCATGTTTCTGTTTACAGGACGAGATTGCATCCCAATCCTCCTTTCTAGTTGTCAATAATCTGGGCAGGACCTGTACTATCAAACCTGGTAATGCTTTAGTTTTGTCCCCAAGGCCTAACCCTGGGACCCGTTTCTTTTCCTCTTCCTCTATTTCTGCCCAGGCAATCTTTGTGTCTCCCACCTCCCATTCCTTTTCCTTTAATTTCTCGAATATTCCCGTAGGCAATAATACTTTCAACATTTTCATGATGTCATCATACGTGTAATCTCCCATCAGTAACATGTCTTTAAGCTCTCTGTGAAAACCTGCAGGGTCTTTATCATGGCATGGTACTAGTTTCTTCATTTCTAACAGTTCTAATTTAATCAGAGGCGTGTGTACATACACGCGTTTCAATATTTTATCCTCACCCATAACAGGGTGCACTTCTCGTAAGGGGTTCTGGCTTTCAATACCACCCCCGCACTGCATATGGTACATTTTCCTTTCTGGAGGTGGGGCGGGAACGTATTCAGAGCTTACAAAGGTATCATATCTGTGTCGTTGTTCTAGAATTATTTGAATTAATTTAGTGCTTAAGCCTCTCCATCTATCCATCAGTAGTGCTTCTAGTGTTTCGTGTAAAGGACCTGGATCAGAATAGTGTTTCCTGTATTTGATAAGAAGGTGCTGAATCATGTATACACCTGCTAATTTCTGTTCGTCGGGGGAGAGGTTCAGAAATGTCTGCGCTACTGTGTCATCATTATATATGTCTGCATTTTCGGCCCATGATACAGCTGATCGGGCTAGTTCTTGTTCATCCATAGAATTGAGTACATGGTACCCAACTCGATCTCGAAGCCGTTTATCAGTTTCCTGGAACTGATGCTCAGCAGAATTCGGATTTGTTAAGGCAGAGAAAAAAACTCTCTTGCTCTCCGGACGGATACCCTTCCTAAGGTAAGTTCCCTTACCTACATATGCTATTGTTCCTATATCTCTTTCGGATTCTTCCTGTACTTCTTCCTCCTCGGAGGAAGCCTTTTCTTTCTCTTTCTGGTGTACTGCTATCACTGCTTTCTTAATCTTCTTATACATAGACTCTATGCAATTTTGTCTGTCATGTTTTCCATCAGCTATATTTTGACCCCACTTGTTCAATGCGTCTAATTCACTCTGATCTGTTCCGGGCCTGTCTCGTTCTCTTATTAGACAGTTTATGAAAAATCGTAGTATCAGTGCTTGCATGCCAACTTTCTGTTTCTCCATGGCATCCTTAATACTGTCAGAGTCCTTTCCTGTTTGAACAAACTCATATATTCTGTCTAGACGATCCTTCATTCCTGCATAGCATAACAAGCTATCAGTAGCGGATCTTAACCGTAATGATGCCAATATCATTAAATCGTCCTTTCCGGGTACTGGATCATATCTGCAGACTGACATGTTTTCTTTCAATGCGTCGAGGCGGGATGAATTAGAGGAGTGGGGAGACCTGTAGGTGAGAGGACTCTGCGTATCTTTGAGATTGAATCTGTGAGTTGGTGGCGGGGTCTGAGGACCCGCGGTCGCACCTCCTGAAGCGGAAGCTTGTACATTACCTCCCTGGGGAGTCTGTATCTGAACGTGAACTTGTCGTTTAGGTGGATCAGGCAAACGTGGTTTCGGTAGGTCAGTTTTGGGTACGGGAAGTGGCGGGGCTGGCGGAACAGGAGAAGTCTGTTGTGGTACCGGCGGAACGTGACCTGGGGGCGGAATACCACCCCCGTCCCTGTCTATAGGCAGGGCACGAACAGGCAGATTGGTGTAAGCTGGTGCTACATCGTCTAAGTATGAATTTAGGAATATGTCTTTAGTAGTTTTATGCATTACTTTAGTTGGAACTAATGGTGACGGCAAATTTTTCGGTATTTCTGAAATGGCGTCAGGGGTACCTTCGGCCAAAAGATACATGTTGTTCACTTGGCTATTTCGGATGCGATCTATTTGTTCTGATTTTACTCGAATTCCTTCAGTAACTAATTCGTTTTCTTGAGCCTTTTCTGATTCTTTAAGTCTGTCTTCTCTACGGAGTGCTCTTTCAGCACGTTTATGTGATTCCTTACGCCAAAATTCTATGGCGTCTTTCTGAGATTGTCTGGCTTTCTTTTTCCGTAATACCTCTTCTATCTTTATGATGCACTCGGCATCCCATGTTCCGTTAACTGGCCATCGGTATCTTTCCTCTAAGTGCTTGGTATAATCGGTCCATAATTCTAGATACAGGATGGCGTCTATGCCATGCTTATTATACATGAAATTACCTGGAGTGTCCCTAGGGGGGATTGGAATCTCTTCCTCTAACATCCCTTTCCTAGTTCCTATCTGCTTTAACTTGTTGAAAAACGGCATTGTGCCTACTTGATACTGAAATGCTTGATCCTTGATACTCAATTTCGACTGTAACTATTTATACAAGAAAACACAATAATGCACAAAAACATTCACATTCATACCACGACATTAATTACAAAAAACATTTAAAACATAGATGACTACCCCTCTATACTAGATGTACTGCTCAACAGTACAGATACACTGTTGTGACAGTGCAGAATTTCAGAAATTCGGAATACTAGATATACTGCTAAACAGTACAGATACACTGCCTAAAAACAGTGCAGACCGGACTTGCGTACCCAAACCCGTCTAGATACGACCCAGCAATGGTACTCACCGGGAAGCACGGAAAACAGAAGGCCTCGGAAAACTCGACTGGACTCGACTCGGAACTTCGGAAAACTTCGGAAAACTTCGGAAAACTGGTGGGCCTCTTCACACCTCGGACCTTGCTTCTTTCGGCTGGGCTCTGGTCGGGATCCTCCGCACTCCTCACCGCCTCGTCTGGGCACTGATTGCAGTCTTCGTCACCTCCGTGGGTCAGAGGGAGATGCAGGAAATCCTGCCAGTACACGTGTGTTCCATCTAACTGATGGCAGGGGACACAGTATGCAACGCGCCAACCGGCGCGTGAGGTGGGGGAGGGGTCCCTATTCGGGCGCCAAAATGACGTAAATAATTAATTTACTCTCTTAATTTCTATGCAGGTAAGTACTTAATCAATAATAACTCAATCAAAATGAAGGAAAACAGAGTCCGTGGTGTAAGAGTTTCTAAGGGGTTTATTCCTCATAAAGGAATCAGGATATCATGTTCTGACCACCACACAGGGTGTCAGAAGGGATAGGGCGCGCCCCTTTTTATTAACAGTACATAGCTTATATACTTATTTTATTCCATAAGTCACAGTGCAGGAGGCGTAACAGCTGAGAGAAGACAAGATAACAATATTACACGTGGTACATGTACGTAATCAAGAGGCGTGAACTAGAGGTGTGTTCTGGAAAACGTCACTGATAGGTGTCACAAAGGGGTGGCACTAACAGAAAATGTGGCAATGTCAGCAGAAATCGGAAGCTTGGATGCGCGCGCAGCTGGATGACGTATAACTGGAGGGGTGCAGGGGACTTGACATTTACACTGACGGAAAGAGACAGAAGTCTGGCATGTCAGATCAACTTGTGCTTCTATCATATCTGATATCTGATGTTTGGGAACTAAGCTATCTGGGCAGAAAGGTCTCTAGAGCAGAAGCTATTCTATACTTGCTGTGAGTGCGTGTATAAGCGCCTGGGTGTCTGCATTAGAAGCGTGGGGCAAGGGGCCTTCCATGAAAGCATGGCAACGGAGCTATGAATTACTTGCACAGAGACAGGTCGGCCCTTTAGCCCTGTAGGCTGAGGAAGGATGTTTACTGAAACTAGCAGGAAGGAATGTATTTTCGGGGAGGGAAACAGATAACTCGAAGGTTATAGTCAATCTTGGCAGGCAGCAGGCTGAGCTGAGCACGGAGGGCCGCGCTAGAAGTAAGTCAGAGTTCACGGATACGGGGGCTGCCTGGGCAGAGATTTCTCGGAGTCAGAAGCCAGAAAAGAGGCTCGGTGGCAGAGATTCAGGGCCTACTTCAGCCAGGGCTGAAAAACGTAGGAGTACACTACAAAAAGACGTTGGCATAGCATACTTAGGAACGGACCATCCAACCCATTCATGGTGGGTCTGAAAGAGGACAAGTTAACGTTGGACGCAAATGTATTTGCGTCTTCATAGCTGGTACAGGAGGGAAGTTACATGCACTTTAACTCGTACATGGAGTCGGTGGGGTACGCGCTAGGGAACATAACTTGACCATAAAATTTATATTACCTCACAAGTGATGGCACCCACTTGTCAATAAACTTTCCAACAAAATGCTCCTACCAATTAAGTGTGCAAAACATTAAATTTGCTCAGATTTTTGTAGTGGGGGATCAAGAAATACAAAAAACAGATTGCAGGTTAGAGTTAATCCTAGGAGTATATGAGGGTCTAAAATTTGCTCATGCAGGAGTGGCAGTTACAATTACACTATTGAAGCAACGCTATTGGTGGCCATGTTGTAGTAATCTGCTCCCTATATAATGCACTAAAAGGAAGTACACTGTGCAGAAAGTCCAGTGAGACCCTGATTGATATACAAAGGCAAATGTAGATCACACTAACACTCAATTTGTGATACTGTGAGTGAGCAGTTATGCGTTTCGGAGTGGAGTGCTAAGCATTTTTTGCAGTCACAGAGGCAATAAATGAGACACACACTCCAGAACAAATCCAAGACCATTTTACAAAAATAGCACACATTTTTATATTATTTTTCAGACCAAGAACTTTGTTCTACAGTAAGTACGTTTTGAGCTATGAATTTTTCAAGTTTGCAAAAATAAATCACTTTTGTGCGCATTTGCGCATCATTGAAGTCAATGAGAGAAATTAGAAAAATGCATATGAAATCAAACATTTGGATTTCGAGGTACACCTTCAGGATTGAGGTAAGTAGCAAAGCCAGGTCTAATATTCCACCAGCGGATTCTCAGGAACTTACCGGAGTCAGCCAGCAGCTGGGTGTTGAGGTCATTGGTAGCTGGTGCTCTACAAGAAGGGACCACCTCAAAACAGACTGCACAAGAGGACTTAAAGGTAGATCTGAGGGGTCCCACTCAAGGAAGCAGGTTGCAAGGGCCTCAGAACCACGAGAGCACAGCTGGTTCATTGGTACCTAGGCCAGGCAGGCTGGGTGCAGAGCAGATAGGTCAGCCGGGCGTCGTGCACCAAGTTGTCCTCACGGTCCGGGGCAGGGAGGTTGTAGAGGCAATTCGAGGACAGCGGGGCTACTCACAAAGTGGGTCTCAGGTGTGTCGACATCCCTAAATGATTGCATGCTTCCTGGGCAGTTGGAATCCGGAGTGGTATCTTCATCTCTGTGTAAGTTGCAAGGGGTCTGGTACCCCGAGTATTGGTGCGGCATGGCTCCAGTAGGTCATGGTATCTCCAAACGTGGTGGGGAGTCAGATATGTATATTTTTTTTCTTGGATGCTGTGTTGGAGTCGCCAGTAAGCAGCAAGTTGGTGAACAGTACTCTGCGGATTTGGTACCTGCGGTCTGCATGGGAGTAGGTCCTCTACCCCAAAGGAGTTTTCTGGTAATTAACAAAGAGCTGGGGTTACTCTGCAAGTTGGGTGCCTGCGATCTGCACAGGAGTAGGTCCTCTACCCAAAGGGAGTTTTCTGGTAATTAGCAAAGGCCTGGGGGTGCACACCATGAATATTGAGTCCTGGAAGCAGCAGGCAGGGTTTTGTGTCAGAATTCTGCAGCAGGTCTTCTATTTTCAGGTCAGCAGCTCTTCTTTGTCGGTGTTATTTTGTGCCCATGGAATCTATAGTTCAGGGTCTAGGGATGCCACCTAAATACTACATTTATGGGTGATAAAGGGGGTTAAAAGTAGTAGCCAGGCTACCTACCTTTAGGGTGTCTTCACCCTCTAAGTGACCACTTCCTGTGGGAAAGGGCACTACCCTAGCCCTAATTGGCAAACACCCTCTCAAACCAAGATGGAGGGAAATGAAAAGTGGGCTACACATCCCCTTTCCCACCTTAGGGGTGGTGCTGGCTGAATGGAGACCCAACTCCTATTTTAACAAATTTTCCTGCCTGTGTTCCTGCAAAATGTGGTGCGGGAAAGTGGGGTTGGTAAACTTTACTATCTTGAGATGCCTGGTTCTCATTTCAAAGGCTGCATCGCCTTTGAAGCTTCCTTCCTTGGAAGGCCATTGTGCACCTGGGGGTGTGTGAAGCCCCTCCATCCAGATCAGGCTTTGTTCCTGGCCTCTGAGAGCGCTGGATCACACCTCATTGGTCAAAAACTTGTCTAGTGGTGGCAGGCTGGTGAAGAGTAGTCAGAGACCACACCAGAGCTTGGTAGGTTTTCAGGGGACCCTGTATTCAACACTGGCATCAGTGAGGATTTATTAAAATGAGATGATTGGTACCAAACATCCTAGAGTACAGTGAAGCCATCATGGAGCTATGAAACTCCTGATGACAAGTATCCAGCCCATGTACTCTCTATGGCTTTCCTGTGCACTTACAATATCAAAGAATGGACTTAGATATTATAGGGTCATATCTGCTCTTGGAGATATGTGCATACATGGGATATAGTTCACCCTGACTTAAGGCTATAAGGCCTGCAGTAGGGGTGACTTACCTATACCTCATGCAGTGTATGGGGGCATGGCATGGAGGGATGTGTGCCATGAGGACTCTTCAGTTTTCTATGCACCAATACATGCAATCTGCAATGGCAGTTTTCATAGTCTTGGTGAGGGGTTTCTGAGGGATATCCCCTACTTGGAACTTACAGGGGTTGATGAAGTTGTGCCACCTGTGGTACAGTTTTAGGAAAGAGATCTGACACTGGGAACCTGGTTAGCAGGGATCTAGTGCACTTTCATTTTGAAATCACATCAAACACCAGGCAAAAAGTGGAGTCTCAACCTGTCAAAAGAAGCAGTTTTCTACATGACCCACCCTCCCAAACAAAAGACGATGATACTAACCTTTCCCTCAAGAGTCTTCATCAGCTAAGTAGAAGCACATGAAAAGGCCATCTGCACTAGCATGGTCATTCCCAGGCCTGTGTTCGGCTCAAAAGTTCATTCTGTGCTAGATATGGACCACCTGATCAGTTTGAGGTTTTACCATTTAATTCGCAGAAGCCATCTGAGAGGCCTGGGTCAGTTTGAACTAGGAAGTAAGAACCAAATAAGTATGGTCTCAGCTTCTTCAGGGACTAAATCACGGCAAAGACATTCCTCTCAATGGCACTCCAATGCTGCTTTCTGGGGATAAGTCTCCTGCTAATCAAAGCAACAGGTTAGCCATGGCCATAATCATTGGTCTTGAATAGGTCCACTCCTAAGCCATGTTCAGAGCATCTACCTGCACTACTAACTGCTTGGTGTATTCTGGCGCTTTTATAATAGGTGTTGAGCACATTGCTTTCTACAGGGTGTCAAAAGTCTTTTGACATCCCTCTATCCAGTTAACGATTTTGGGCATCGTTTTTGAGGTCAGTTCTGTGAGGTGGCCATGGTGGACCCATATACCTTCCCAAACCTCTTATCGTACCCAGTCAAGCCAAGGAATGCCCTGACTTGAGTCTGGGTGGTTGGAGCTAACCAGTCCAGAAGGTTGTGGATCTTGAGTTGTAGCGATTGAACTTGGCCTCCACCTACAAGGTTGCCCAACTATACCACTGTGCATTGCCCTATCTGGCATTTGCTTGCCTTAATAGTGAGGCTTGTCCTCTGCAGAGCCTTCAGGAACTCCCCAAGATGGATCAGGTGATCCTGCCAGGTGGAGCTAAGTAGAGACAGTAGTGTGATCGAGATATACTGCACTAAAGGAGTCTAGCCCAGCAAGAACTTTGTTCACCAGCCTTTGGAAGGTGGCAGGGGCATTCTTTAGTCCAATGGCATCACAGTAAACCATCTGGGGTTGAGAATGCTGATTTTTCTTTGGCTCCAGGGATCATACCTATCAGCCAGTACCCTATGTGTAATCAAAAATACCGAGATATTTGACTGCCTCTAACCTGTCAATCAATTCATCAGCCCTAGGAATTGGATTTTCATCAGTTTTTGTCACAGCATTGAGGCCCCTACAGTCCACACAAAACCATTTCTTTCTTTCCACCCGGGCAGTGAGGTTTGGGGACTAAAACAACTGGACTGGCCCAGGGACTCTGATGCTTTAATGATAACCAAGTCATGCATCTTACTTACTTCGGCCTTGATGTTCTCTTTGAGATGATCACACTGCCTGTAGATTTTCTTTTGGACAGGAAGGCTGTGATCAGTGTCCAAATCATGTGTGCACCAGTTAGTCTGACCAGGGGTCATGGAGACTGATTTAGGACTTGCCTGCAACCAGTCTGCTGTTGGGCAGTGAGGGTGTCGACAAGACCACTCCTTCAACTGACCCATATTTAGGGTTGTTTGAGCAGAGGTCAGGGAGAGGTTCACACTCTGCTTCTTGATCCTCATCTGTGACCATGAGCACGGTCATTTCAGCCCTGTCATGATACAGTTTAAGGCAGTTTACATGTATGACCCTCTTGAGGTTCCTGCATGTGTCAAGGCCCACTAAGTAGGTGACCTTTCCTTTTCTCTCAAGATTGGGATAGGACCCAGTCCATTTGTCTTGGTGGGTCCTAGGAGCCACAGCCTCCAGTTATACCTTCTGCCCTGGTTGGAACTCTACTGTGGGAGCCTTCTGGTCATACCAGACCTTCTGGAGCTTCTGGCTAGTGTCAAGGTTTTTGCTTGCTTTTTTCATGTATTCAGCCATCCTGGAATGAAGGCCCGGTATATAATCCACAATATCATTCTTCGGTTGGAGAGGCCTCTCCCATCCTTCCTTCACAAGACACAATGGCCCCCTTACAGGATGACCAAACGAAAGTTCAAAGGGGGAAAACCCTACTCCTTTGTGTGGCACCTCTCTGTAAGCAAAAAGCGGGCATGGTAGGTACCAAGCCATCCCATCTCCTTCTGAGCTTTTAAGGGAGTCCACTAATCACACCATTTAGGGATCTTATTAGACCTTTAAACAAGCCCTTTTGTCTGTGGATGGTATGGGATAGTGAACTTATAAGTCACTCCACTCTCAGTCCACATGTCTTTTAAGTATGCAGACATGACTGTGTACCTCTATCTCATACTACACTTTTTGGAAACCCTACCCTGGTAAAAATACCAAGGATGTTTTTTTCGCTGCAGGAGCATTGATAGTCATCACGGGAATTGCTTCAGAATACCTAGTGGCATGATCTACTACCACCAGAACAAATCGGTTCCCTGATGCTGTCTGAGGTGGTACCCCTACCACTCGAAGTCGCATTAAGGGGGCCTTTAGGTGGCTACTTGCCTTGCAACTGGTTTGACAAGTGACACAGGAGTTAAAACCTTCCTTCACCTTCTGGGACATTCCTATCCAGCAGAAGTGGTTGACTAACCTACTCCAAGTTTTGATTTGGCCAAGATGCCTAACAAGGGGAATGCCATGGGCAAGTGTTAGGAGAACTCTCCAAATTACTGAGGAACTACTACTCTCCTGGTAGCACCAGGTTTGGGGTCTCTGGCCTCAGTGTAAGGGAATCCCTCCTCCTAGTAGTAAGTCCTGTGGAAACCACTGACACTTCACTTTTCCTGATCAGCAACTTGCTGCCTCAGACTTTCAAGAGTGGGACTGGATCTCTGCCCCTGGCACAGATCTTCCCTCGAGGGTCCCTCTGGGCCCAAAAGCTCTGCAGTGTAAGGCCCAAGCTACTGTGGCTCAGTTCCCTCTTTGGCTGACACGTTTTCTCCCTGAGGAGAGGGTGACTTTATCTGGTGTCTGAATAGAATTTCCCAGAGTTCTTGCCCTTTCTCTTGGAATGTTGGTTCATATTTTCAGGCTTCAACACTTCTTTTTCAACCTGAGTTCTACACTGTGCTCTTATTTTTACACATATCTATTAAGGCATACCCAGCATAGCTGCATGGGTTACCTTTTTGACTCCACCCAATGCTAAAGACTCCAAATCCTTGCCTGACACTGTACAGGCATAGCAGAAGATACCACTACCCTTTTGTGGCCAGTAACCCCTCCTGATTCTAAGGAAACCAAAGCCATTGAATGTACTTTAGCCTGATTGTCAGCATTGAGGAACGTGTATGTCTCTCTAAGAAAGTACTGATCTGAGGACACCAGTTGTGTAGTCACCATGATGACACTGGCACCAGTATCTCACAGAGCTTCAACTTTTATGTGGCTGTTGTCTGTTTTTTTCTAGATTACTGGGCCAGACAGCCAGGGTTGCTCACTCCACCCTCTGTGAATCGAGTTGCCTCAGGAGGCTCTCTGGCAAAGCCAGGGCCCACCTATAATCCCATCTGGAGACTTATCAATGCATTTACTGCATGTGTACAGAGGCATTATTTTTATTTTTATTTTTACAACTACGGTCTCCAGTTCGGTGTCCAATAGCCTTACAATCATGACACCAAGAATTTTTGTGATCCCAGATTTAACCCTAGTACCCACTCTTGAGATGTGAAGAGTTTCTGGGTGCTCACTACGACGCACATGTTTGGGGGCATTAAGAAGACTCTTTGTTTTGATCTTTTTTGCCACCATCTATCCCTTATGGGGATGTAGGCCTCTTTCTTTTGGTCATCGCCACCAGTGGCAGTTTTGGTTACCCTTGTTTTGACCCAGTGGTCTGCCTTCGTCCCCAATTCTTCAGGCGAAAGTAGACATAGGTCTACCAAGTGCTTATGTAACTTCTCATTGTAACAATTACTCAACAGATGCTCTTTCATGATTACATTGTAAAGCCCAACATAGTCATGCACATTGCTACCTGTTAACCAACCACCTAGTGTTTTCACTGAAAAGTCTACAAACTCAACCAAGAACTTACTCTGAGTTTTTCATGTTTCCCTGAATTTAATTCTACACCCTTCAGTGATGAGTCTACAATCCTCATTTAGGGTACCCTTCATGAGCTCATAACAGCATCTTCCTCAGTCAATGTCACCAGTCTATCCTGGCATTTTCCTAAGAAAGGTTCCCACAAGAGAGAGTGCTGGTGCTTTTTGGCTGCCTTTCTACTGATACAAGCTCTATCGAAAGCAGTAAATCACTTGGCGATGTCATCACCCTCTACATATTTAGGGACAACTCCTTTGGGGAGTTTAGGGTCAAAAGATTCCTCTCTCTCCCTACTTATGATATTGCTACAACTAGAGATAGGTCTGAGGCTGTAGTGCCAGAAGCACTCCCTTGAATTGGACCACGTGATGACCTTTGACTACCATTGTTTTAATTGATTTTATGTGTTTTATTTCCACTTTGCACTTTGCATTTCATGTCTCCTTAAAGCTGTTGAGTGGGAGTGGTTGTTTTTACAGCCATGCCAGTAACAGAACATTTGATATGAATGTTTCAAAGCATAAGAGAGAGAAAGGTTTGGAATGTACTTCTCTGTCTCAGAGTGTAGTGTTAGAGGTAGTGGTGCTCAAATGTGCATTATGTTGTACATTGGGAAGTTTTATGAAATGTTTACTATTGGCTTTGACATGACCTTATGCCATTCTGAATTCTGACTCTGTAAAGCTTGAGCTTTGCACACACAAGCAGGCCCCCAGATCACTCAAGTTGTGTAGGCTATCCACGTTCAAGATTGTTTTCTGTACTTTTAGAGATGTTTTCTGTACTTTTGGAGATGTTTTCTTCTTTCGTAAAGTTCTCTCAGATAAGGGGTTTGAACATGTGGGAGCGCAGAAGAATACCTCAGAACTTCTTTGCCTTTGGAATGCTTGTGGGATTTTGGCCAACTCCAGTAAGTTTCCATGGCGCAGAGGAGGTCATCTCGGAAACTTCTAGTGCATTGAGATGATAAAAGTGGGGTTTGTTGATTTGGAGAGAGGGATTTCGGGACCTGAATGAAGGACGGACGTGTCTAATTCAGTGTAGCAGTTCCTGCTTGCTGAGTCTCTTCACCCCGGCTGTGAATCCCCCAGTCTTGAGTGGCCTAAGATGAAGTTATTGCAGCCCATGATGTACTTTCTCTGATTATTGACATTGTTTTGTGTGAGAGTGTCTGTGTGCACATTCAAATCTCCTGTGTATATAATCATCTGATGTATTTAGTGTATACATCTTTATATCTTTTCATGCTTCTCTTTGATTCCTTGTGTCTGATTACTTGCATTTAACAGTGCATATTTCTTGCAGTGGACGTCGAGTATTATTATCATTATTATCTGCTTGTATTTTACTCCATGCATTTAACAGTTGCATTTGCTTACTTGTAAGTGTGATATTGCTTGCACACACATATATTGTATTGCTTGCACACACACACACACACATATATATATATTTCTATAAACATTTAAATGTTGTTTTATTTGACAATTGGTAAAGCCTTTCTGTAGAGAGTGTTGCACAAATAAAACCACACGCTTTATTCTGAAAACTGTCTTTTGATGTGCCTCATTTTATTAGTGAAACCCCTTTCCAGGTATTTTCTTGCTTTGCAGTGTATGTGTGCCTCCATGTGGCAGAGCTGTATTTTCTATTATTTGGGAGTGCAAACAATACACAGGCCCACCCATTTTCTCTGTTTTTCTATGTCCAGGTGTTGAGCTTCTAAGTTCACCTTTTTTGCTGAAGTTTCTAGGGCGAGCTACTCCTCTGAGAAAGCTTCCTTTTCTGAGGGATTGGTCTCCACCACCTCCTCAACAACTTCTTCTCCTGTGGGATTATCCTCCCGGACATCTTCCTCACCCACTGGGTGATCTCTCTCATGTTCTGCCAGAGTCCTCTTAAGCTTCTCTTTGGTAGCATGAGAGACAGTTTTAACACCATAACCGATACATAAGGCCCACAGCTGGGAGTATGACAAATTATGGTATGGTGTCCGGTCCAGCTTCTGAGCTTGCTACTGTGAGTTGTCCATTATTGCACTAAAGTTGGGCCCTTTTGGTAAAGTTTAAAAAAAAACTTAAAATTTTTCTTTTGTCCTAACTAGAGTAAGATTTTAAATTCTAACAACTAGGTTCAGGAACTTAACTAAGGCACTAACAGTTCATTTAAACATTTTGAAAAATAGACAAATCGAAAAAGACAACTGGCTAAAGGGAATTTTGGGATTTATTGGTGTGGTCACTTATTGACAGAGTGGTATTCAGAAATGCAAAGTAGTATACCCCACTGCTAATTCATCAATGTAGGAAGCTGGCTCTCTATATAGCGCACTAAAATGAAGTACACTATGCAGAGAGTCCAGTGATACCCAGATTGGTATAGTGAAGCAAAAGGCAATAGTAAATACCAATAACGCTCTATTTGTGATAGTGTGGGCGAGCAGTTAGGCTTATCAGAGGTAGTGCTAAGCATCTGTTGTACTCACGAGGCAATAAATGATGCACATACTCAAGAATAAATCCTAGAACAATTTACAAAAAGAACTCAGATTTTTATATAATTTATCAGACCAAGATATTAATTTTTGAAGTTCGCAAAATAAATCCCTTTTGTGCGCAAATCCACTCCATTGAAGTTAATGGGAGAAAATAGAAAAGTGCATATAAAATCATACAGTTGAATTTCGAGGTTCACCTTCAGGATTTAGATAAGTATCAAGGCCACGTCCAATATTCCACCAGCGGATTCTTGGGAGCGTCCCGGATCTGGCCAGGAACAGGGAGCTGAAGTCTTTGGTAGCGGGTGTGCTACGAAGGAGAGGGCCGCTTGAAAACACACTGATCAAGATGACATAAAGATAAGTCTGAGGGGTACCACTTGAGGTAGGAGGTCGCAAGGGCCTACGCACCATGAGAGCACAGCTGGGTGCAGTACGGATAGGTCAGCTGGGCGGCATGTGGCGAGATGTCCTTGCGATCAGGGTCAGTCAGGTTGTGGAGACAATTCTGTGACAGCTGGGCCACTCACAAAGTGAGTCTCAGGGGTCTCAATGTCCCTCGAAGGGTGCTTGGTTCCTGGGAAGTTGGAGTCCAGAGTGTACTCTTCATCTTGGAGTAGGTTGCAAGGGTTCCGATACTCTGGGTTTTGGTGTGGTACAGCTCCAATAGGTCCTGGTGTCTCCAAGTTTAGTGGGGAGATAGATCTGACCCTCTGGAGTATATGTACTGCTTTTTACTTGGATGCTGCATCAGAGTCGCCGGAGAGCAGCAAGTTGGTAAACCAGACTCTGCGGGTTTGGTGCCTGCGGTCTGCAGGGAATTAGTTCCTCTCACTCAAGGGAGTTCTCTGGTGTTTAGCGAAGGGCTGGGGGTGCTCTGGGGTTTTTGGAGTCCTCACAGCAGCAGGACGAGTTAGCCCTACCACAATTGTCGAGTCCTGGAAGTAGCAGGCAGGGTTTCATGCCAAAATTCTGCAGCAGGTCTTCTGTACTCGGGTCAGCAGCTCTTCTTTGTCCATATCTTCTTTGTGTTCATCGAATCTACAGTTCAGGGGCCAGGGATGCCACCAAAATACTAAATTTAGGGACGCTAAAGGGTTTGACAGGTAGCAGCCAATTGGCTACCTAGCTTTAGGGTGTCTACACCCTCTAAGTGACCACTCCTGTGGAAAGGGGCACTACCCTAGCCAAACCTCTCAAACAAAGATAAAGGGAAATTAAAAGTTGGCTCCACATCACCTGTCCCACCGCGAAGTTAACAAAAAACTCTGCCACGCTTCGCGGAGTTCAGCAAGCAGCTGAGTGCATTAGGTCTCGCTGTTCGCGCTGATTTGTAGCGCCGAGTTTGTCCCTCACTGCAAAATCAGCGTAAACTGCACAGTGCAAGAGGGCACTGCTTCTTTCTACAGCTCGAGTAGATGTTTTACTCTAGTGGCAGCTTCCTCAATGCAAATGGAAGGTTTCTCAGCGTGAGCGGTCACGAACGCCCGCATTGAGAAATCTTGCGGGGAGATGGTCGCAGAGCAGAGTTTTTCAGAACTTCGCGTAGCGCGGAGTGTGGAAAACTCCGCAAATGGAGCGGAGTTCACCTCCCAGGCCTAATCTTCACTCCACTGGCTCCCTCTTAAGCAATGAGTGATTTTCAAACCCCATGCTTGGTACATAAAACCTCAAATGCTATGTTGCACGCTCCCCTCAGATTGCGAGTAACCAGGTACCACCAATCTTGAGGTGAGGATAGCAGTGCTAGATAGTTGGGCCTTCTCAGTAATGGCAGCCACCCACTGGTGTCAGACCAAGTTTCTGAACTTTCCTAAAGCACAAAATGCCTTGCTTTATCTTTATAAGGAGAGCACATTTTTTCACCTCCTAGGACCATGATGGCTTCCGGTAATACAGCGCTTCACAAATACCTAAACACAAATACATATTCAAGCCTCTTTATTTATTTATTTATTTTTTTGAAGACGTTTATTATTGGTCAAAAAGTGCAGTACATATAGCAAAGCCTACAACCCTGCGGGCCGGCTGCAAAAAGAAATCTGTGCATTGTCGAGGCAGATGTTTACAGGGGAGGGCATTATGCATAGGTCTATTTATAGTCCGGCGTGTCGTGCCACGGGTAAATTATACATAACATGCGCTTTTAGCACTCGGCCATCACTGTAAATGACGTCTCATTTTACATTTTATTTATAATTGAACCAATAACTTTTCAACAAAAATAAACAGTACCGTGCACATCGGTACGTCCCAGTGTACCTACGGTGTCAGTGCAGCTCCATGCACCTACGGTGCTTGCGGCATCATTGTCTCTTCAACTTGCTTATGCATGTGCTAGGAGCGCATCAGTGTAGTGAGAGAGCTGCGGCCGTCCCGTGTGGTTAGTTGTAAAGCGGGTGGTGAACAGGGTCAGTGAGCGGCGGCGTCCCACCAGCTGTCCGCTTGTTGCACGACATGTGTGGCAATCGTATGTGTCACCCCTACGACATTTTCGGTGGGTGCCACCCGCTCCCGTGTTCTTTGCCATGTGTTTAGCCAGGGGTGTCTGTCTGTCGCTATGTGGTAGTGGGTATTCCCGTAGCTAGGAAGAACAGGGATGCGAAACCTTCAACATGGGAATGTGCAGAGGGGGTCAGAAGTAGGGGGGGGGGAAGTGTACCCGTGTGGGCTGTGTCAGGGCTGTGGTGTTGAGAGCAGCGTGTAGGCCATTACGTGGTGGAGAGCCCTCATTAGCGTGGCCGACTGTGTTCGCGGCGTACGTGCCGGGGGGTCGGTGTCGCCCTCGGGGAGGGGAGGGGGGGGGGTGAGCGCGGTGTGCAGCCCTGTCTATGATGTTGTCGCTCGTGGGGGGCCTGTCCGTCTCGGCTGTTGCTGCGCGATTCCCCTGGCCACACCCTCTGTCTGCAGGGACCCCAGGATTTCATCCCAGATGTGTGCAATCGGGAACTGTCTCAGACCCGCTATCTCCTCTCCGCGCAGTGCCGTGCCCTCTGCTTTGGCCCAGTTAACGAAGGATGCATACCAGTGCGCGGGAGCTGGCGGTACTCTGCTTTTCCAATGCTTGGTGAGCAGGCGCTTGGCTGTGATAAGGCCTAGGTCCCAGAACCGGGCTTGTGTCTTGTTCTGTTTAGTCCTCTTATACAGCCCAAGAACGCATGCCTCCCACGTGCTGGGTAGTCCCGGGCCTGTGCTGTGTGTCAGGAGTGATGTCACCTCCCCCCAGTAATTGGACAGTGTCGGGCAGCCCCAAAGCATATGCAGGATGTCAGCATCTAGCAGATCGCATCTGGGACATGCTGCAGTGTCTATTGCGAAGTATTTATTAATTCTGTCTGGTGATAGATATGCCTGGTGTAATATGTACAGCTGGATGGTACGGAAGCGGGAGTTACGCGGGACATTCACAGGGCTGGCCAAGACCAGTTTCCATTCTTTATCCGTCCAATCTCTCCCTCGGTGGATTGCCCACTTGTCCCTAATCTGCTGTGTGGACCTCTGGGTGTGTATGAGGAGCGCCTGTGCCAGCCAGTGCGTGATATGTGAACCTCTGCCCATGACGTGCAGGTATTGGATCAAGTGGTGGAGCGGTGGCTCCTCCTGGATGTCTCCCCAGGATACCATGTACGTCCTCACCACTGACGCGTGGAGCAAGAATTGTCCTGCCGGCAGGCCTGTACCCTCGGATAGTTCCGCAAATGGGAGCAAGGCCCCGTCCGCGCATAGGTCGCCCATCGTCTCCACCCCGGCAGCAATCCAGGGTTCCAAGCTGCACGACGATACCATCCCATTCCTCCGGGGGGTGCCCAGCAGGGGAAGGGCGGGAGCGTAAGGTCTGACATTCTTTGTCAGCTTCAAGCAGCGGAGGAAGCATTTGCGGGCTACGGCCATGTGCAGGGGCAGAGGGCGAGGTCCCTTGGTCAGTGGATGAAACAGCGCGCACACCTGCTGGTGCGTCCATTGGTAGTCTGCGTTGGCAGTGTCGTCTAGGTGTGAGTCGCTGAGCCAGTACGTAACCCATTGCAGCTGCGCTGCCAGGTAGTACAGCTCCATATTGGGGACCGCCATCCCTCCCTCCGCCGTCGGGGAATACAATTTCGCCAGGGCCACTCGTGGGCGCCCCGTGTTCCAAATTAAGCCGCGAAGCATCGACTCTAGATCGCGGAAGATCCTCGTGGGGACATACATCGGGATGTTTGCAAAGTGGTAGAGTAGTCTCGGTAGCGCAATCATTTTAGACAGAGCGATCCGGCTGGGCACATTCAAGGGCAGCGTCTTCCAGAAGTTCATCTGGGCCCTCAGTGAGGACACGGCACGTACCAGGTTGCCCTCTAGTATATCCTGCGGGTCTCTGTAAATATGCAGCCCGAGGTACTTGAATGTGGTTGGGTACCAGGTAAGTCGGGCGCCACCGAGGTGCACCTCGCATTCCTCCAGGTCCGGGCTGAAGGCGTATACTCCGGATTTGGTCCAGTTGACCCTGAGGCCCGATACCTCCTCAAAGGTCCGGAATATGTCCGATAGCATCGCAGGCACCGCGGTGAGGTCTCGCACATAGAGTAACAGGTCGTCTGCATATAGCGAGACCGTGTGCACCCCGTCTGCCAGCGGGATCCCCCAATCCCCTCCTTTGTCCCGTAGTAGGGCAGCCAGGGGTTCGATGGCCAGGGAGAAGAGAAGGGGCGACAGAGGGCAGCCTTGTCTGGTGCCCCTGCGTACCCGCACCGCCTCTGACAGCAACCTGCCCGTCCGCACGCGGACGCTAGGCCTCTGGTAAAGCAGCCCGACCATATCCATGAAGGCATCTCCTACGCCGAGTTTTCCCAGCACCGCTCCCAGGTACGGCCACTCCACTGAGTCGAAGGCCTTCTCCAGGTCCAAGACGAGGCATCCCGACCTCGGCCAGTGTGTTGTGGCCGCCTCCTGGACTCTGAAGAGGCGACGCAGGTTACAGGAGGTGCTCCTAGCCGGCATGAACCCGTTCTGGTCTGCGTGAACCAGGGTCGGGACCTCCAGGGTCAGGCGGCGGGCCAGCAGGGAGGTGAATATTTTGTAATCCGTGTTTAACATGGCTAAAGGCCTGTATGACCCCATATTCGTGCCGTCCCTGCCTGGCTTCAGCAGCGACACCAGGTTCGCCTTGTTTAGTGAATTTGGGAGCGCCGAGTCCTCGATCGCATGGGTATAGAGCTTGAGCATCTCCGGGATCAATACGTCCGAGCAAGCCTTAAAGAACTCAGCAGGCAGGCCATCGGGGCCAGGAGACTTGCCGTTAGACAATGCGAAGATAGCCTCTCGCATTTCCTCTTGGGTGAATGGTCCCCCAAGATCCTCCTGCTGCGCATCCGTCAGGGAGGGCAGTTGGACACCTGCGAGGAAATCCGCAACTGTGACTGCGGAAACCCTCATCTGTGACCTGTATAGGGTCTGATAGTGTCCCACAAACGCCTGGTGTATCTTGCTCTGCGTGTATACTATCTCCCCTCCAGTTGTCCTAATAGCGGACACCGGTTCCGTGCGGGATTCCTGTTTGACCAGCCACGCCAGCAGTCTCCCCGGCTTGTCGCCGTGTTGGTGCACCCGCGCGGAGTGGGCCGCAAAATTAACGTGCCTCAGCCTTTCTAGTAGTGTCGTATGTTCCTCGCGGGCCTCCCGCAGCCTGTCGTCCATGCCGGCCACTGCTTCCCGCTCCCGAAGGAGCAAGTCCGCCTCCACCCTGCTCAGATCTGCCTCTAATTTCTTCTGTATGCTCCCTTGTGTGCCCAGGCAGTGACCTCGTATCACCACTTTAAAGGCGTCCCATTCCACACTTGGAGAGGACGCCGTGCCTGAGTTGTCGGCGAAGTACTGTGCCACTCGGGCCTGTAGGGCGTCTCTGAAGGGGGCGTCCAGTAGCAGAGCGGGCTGCAACCGCCACGTGGGTATGGGCGGGTGTGGGCGTTCCCAAGCTATCGCCAACGTGTGTGGGTTATGGTCTGAGTGTGTCCGGCCGAGGTAATGCGTCTCAGTGATGTGTGGGAGCGTTTCTGTTGTCACCATGAATCTGTCCAGGCGGACATGTAGCGCGTGTGCCCCCGAGTAATATGAGTATACCCTGGTGTCTGGGTGGTGTGCGCGCCACGCATCTCTGAGGTCCCACTGCATTGCCCACCCTGTGAAAGCCTTCGTTGCCCCCAATGACGTGGCGTCTGGTCTGGGCGGGGTCGAGCGGTCCAGTACAGGGTCTAGCACTGCGTTGTAGTCACCTCCCAGTACCCAGGGGACTCCATGCCAGGGCGCTAATTTCTCTGAGAGGTGTGTCAGGAAGCTTCCCTGGTCTGTGTTTGGAGAGTACACGGACGCCAGGACCACTGGCTGCCCGTCCAACCGACCCCTCACTAGTACATATCTCCCCCCCTGGTCTGTTATCACTTCTGTCATTGTGAAAGGGGTACCCGGCCTAACCCATAGTAGTGTCCCACGAGCAAACGAGGAGTATTCTGTGGCGTACAGTTGACCCCTCCATCTGCGTCTTAGTGCAACCACCTCCGCCCCGCATAGATGTGTCTCTTGTAAGAGTGCGATCTGCACCTGCTGCCGCTTCAGGTAGGAGTATATTTGGTATCTGCGCTCGGGTGTGTGCATGCCCCTGATATTCCAAGTGCATATTTTAATCGAAGTCATGTTAGTGGTGCGTACCTCTCCCCATCTTTCGCACTGACAGCAGCTCCGCTAGGGGCTCTCCCATTGTCAATCTCAACATGCCCATCTCCGCCCCCCGTAGTACACTTAGCATCGTCCTGGTAGACATTGGGTAGGGGAAAAACATTAGATAACAGTAACCAACTGTGGGTGTGACCCACTAAAATACCAAAGGGGCAGTGGCGAAACGGGCCACCGTCCATAATCTCAAGTGAGAGGGACAACAGTTCCAGTCTAAGGGGCAGTGCGCATAAGCACGGTTGAGGCCAAGAGGAAGTTAAGGTTGTTAAAGGGATTCTAGTCCCATCCCCGAGCCTCTAGTTGCAAGTCTTTTACCGGGCTCTATCCGTACCTGCAGACGGCCAAGGACTGGTACAGGTCCGGGGGCAACCCCGCCAACCCCAACCCCACCAATCGCCAGCTCCACTCATGCAGTACTCACTGTTCCTGTGGTCCACTGTCCGTTCGGTAGGCATGGGGGAGAGGGGCACTCCCCTTGTCATACCTGGCGTCTGTTGTGTCGCAGCGTCTCAATGTCCTTCCGCCTCTCCCCCCTCGCCTGTGCGGCCATGGTGCATACTTCTCCAGTGGAGTCAGTGGACCAGATCAGAGGTTTGTGGCGTGACCACCGGCAAGTCTACAGAGATCTGCGAGTTTGGAATCCCGTAGATGGCTTCATCATCGTCGCTGGGCGCTGTCTGTTATCCGTCCTCAAGGTGCGAGTCCTGGGAGAGCGGGTTGCTGAGCTGGGAAGCTTTCCGCAGTGCGTCACGCTGTTCCTGGAGCATCTGATCCAGCGGGGGAGAGTGTCGCGATCCTTCATCCGCTCGCTGGGACTGTTGGGCTCCACATCTCCGGCGGTTACGTGGGCCTCGCCTCCTGGGCCTCGCCTCGCCCCCACGAGTGTGCTTGGGCGCCGAGTTCGTGCCTCCGTCCAGCCACTCGCTGACCTCCCCGGGTGTCCCGAAGAAGTAGGTGTTGTCTCCCGCTACCACTCTCAGCTTCGCAGGGAAGAGTAGGGAGTATTTGAGGCCTGCAGTGCGTAGCCTTCTCTTAACTTCCAGGAAGTCGTGTCTCTGGCGTTGCACCTGGATGGTGTAGTCGGGGAAAAACATGATAGACGCATTGTCAATGCGTATTTCACCCATGCGCCTCGTTTCCCGCAGAACCGCATCCCGGTCCCTGTAATTCAGTATCCTGAAGAGCAGTGGTCGTGGGTTGGCGCCAGTCGTGTAGGGCCTGGTCGGCACTCGGTGTGCGCGTTCCACGACGAAGTGAGGCGATAGCGTGCCCTCGGGCAACAGGGTCCGCAGCCATTCTTCCACATGCTGCGCTGGGTGGTTCCCCTCCCATTTTTCCGGGACGCCTACGAGTCTAATGTTATTTCGTCTCGCCCTCCCTTCCGCATCCTCAGCCCTGTCTTCCAGGAACTCTACTCTATTCAGGAGGTCCTGTACCTGCTTATCCGTTTGGGTGACTTTGGGTTCGATCTCTTTCACCTCGCCCTCCAGGGCCTTGGTTCGGTCGGACAGCTTCCTGTGGTCGTCCCGCAGGAGGGTCAAGTCCACAGCCACGCCGTCTATCTTGGACTCCAGGGACGTTCTGGTTTGCTGGAGCGATTGCTCCATTCGCTCTACGGCCGCCAGCACGCTGTCTAGTCTCGTGGCCAATTGTTCGGCAGCCATTTTGTCGAGTTGCTTGTTCGTTTTCCCTTTCGGCGGTGCCCCACCAGTCCCGGTGCGGGTCCGCACCCCTCCTGACATGTGCGGGGGTGTACGTCCAGCAGAGTCTTTTTCTCCGCCCCTCAGGTGGCACCACCGAGATCACCCTCTGCCGGTGCCAAGGGTCCGTTGGTCCGGGGTTCCCCCTTCAACCGTGGTTGGCGTCGTCATAGGGAGAGCTGTGGGGGTCTAGTGTGTCACCTCCTCTCCGCGGCCCAGCTGCGCCACGCAGCCCGTAGCGTAGCAATCGTCCCAAGGGTCCGGGCGTCTCGTGTGTGGCCGGCGGCGTCCGCACGTCCTTTTCCCCTCTTCACAGGTGTCTTTGCATGTGGGGGGGAGGGGGGGTCTGCTGGCGCCCCTCCAGGTGCCCTCACCGCCGGCAGTTGCGTAGCGTGGGCCCGACCGGGGGTGTCGGTAAGGCGTGTGCGGTTCCGCCGTCCCGGTCCCACCGTGCCTGGCCACAGGTCCGTGACTCTCCGGGCAGCGCCTGATGCCGTGCTGCGCCCTAGGGACCGCCTGACTCTCCCTCTTCTCGCCGGGTCAGTTCGTGCACCCCAGGCGCCACAGACTCGCCCGTGGCAATCGCTTCTGAGCTGTGGTGTAGGCGCCGGTTCTCAGTCGTTCACCGGGTGGGACAGGGGCGGTAGGGCCGGGTCCCCGCTGGACCCTCAGTGTGTGCCCCCAGTGCGGCAGTGTTTCGCTGGCGGCCCCCGGGGAGCGCGAGTCAAGCGTGGCGGCAAGTTGTGAGCGGCCTCTCGATCCCGGTCCCCTCGCGGCAGCCCTCTCGCCTGTGTCTCCCCAGGTAGCGCCCGATGGCTTGCGATATCCCAGGGGCCCCCCGACTCGCCCCGTCCTCACCGGGTCTGTTCGCGCCCCCGGGTGTCCTCAGGCGCATCGGCAACAGTCTCGCTGGGGCTGCGATGCGAGCGATGTGTCTCCGCTGTCCGTTGTTCACTGGGCAGGTCAGCAGCGGCTGGGCTGGGTCACTGCCGGACCCTCGGCGTCGTCCCTCATCGCGGTGGCCGTCCCGTTGCTGCCCTCGGGGGTGTGTGGGCCGGGGCCTGTATGCTAGGCCCAAGCCCCGGTCACTCGTGGTTGCTCTGCCGACCGGGAGGTCTCCGGGTCCGCAGGAGAGTCGCAGGATAGGCCGGGGTCTGACCCGACGGGGCCTCGGAGCAAAAATCGGCCAGATCGCCGAGATGACCTTCACGTTCGTCCGCCTGCAGTTTCCGGCGGCCTCGGTTCAATGTAGCGGATAATCGGCTCGGGGGAAGGGGAGCTATTCACGGAGCTCTACCCGAGCACGTCCTCCGCCATTGCGTGCTTAGCCACGCCCCTACATATTCAAGCCTCTTATAGGAGTTTTAGAAAACAGTATATTGAACTGCTTCATACGTGTTCGTATTAATACATTTGATGGCAATAGTATTGCGAAAGGGGGGCCTCTCTGAAGGAGAGGCAGAAAATAATCTGCACATTTCATATTTCTAAAAGTAATACATCATCATAGAGGGCTGGGCTGACATGGATTGATGCATAACTTGTTCTAGGAAGATTCAGGTTTCATGTTCTCTTATTATTTAATGGCTGATGGGGAAAAGCATTTGAAGTGGAAGGAATAGTGTGGAAGCAAGACTAATACATTCCTTAGTCTCTCAATAAAAATATCCCTTCAACTGCATGATATAATAATTCATTTTTCTAGCACATCCAACCCTTGCTCTCTTTTGAATGATCACCCGCAGGAAACAATGTAAAGCACTCTGCATGCACATTCTATTATTTGCGTCTTACAGTATCATGCATTCTGAAGTCCCACGCATCTTTGACATATTTGCTGTAATAATAGATGTGTAACACTACTATTCAGAACCTGCATCACTCTGGCACTAACATATTTCCCATTGAAGGTATTCAGATCGTTCCTCGTTCACTAAACATGTATCCATTCCGGAGATTTCCTTTTTTTAAAATCCACATTAATCAAGTGTTTTTATTCCGGTGCATTCACATAAAAGAAACCAGGGGCCTCATTTATGAAAAGTGACGCATCGCTGCGTGAAGACAGCGATGCGTCACTTTTCACTGCGCACTCCTTGCGACACCAATGATGCGTCATATTTAATGTATGGCGCATCATGTCGCAAGGACTTACAGATACGTCAGTATTTCTGACGCATCTGTAAGCGCAAAAGTGACGCATTGCTGGAGTGTGTCACAAAAGTGACGCAACTCCAGCAATGCGTCCTTTCACATGGGGAAAGCCCCATGTCAAAGGGCTTGCGTCAGTCTTACGCCTGCTGTGAGGCAGGCTCAAGATTTTGACGCAACAGCATCCTAAAAGTGACTCAGTGAAATCTCATAGATTTCACTGCGTCACTATTACAAGGCTTTTTGCGGGGGAACTCTCCTTCTCCATACATTATACATGACGCAGGTATAATGTGGCGCAGGGGTTTAAAAAGTGACGCATCTACCTAGATGCATCACTTTTTAAATATGGCGCAACAAGTCGCATTTTGTACGCCGCTGGTGTGCCATAAAAAGTGACGCACCGGCGGCGCAAAACTGACGCAAGGCCTCATAAATAAGGGCCCAGGACTGCAGCTTTGTTCCCAGTTTCGAGTACTAATGGTTGTAATGCCGTTTGCACACCATAGCAGGTCAGTTTTTGCACACCAGTAGTTCGTCAGTGATAAAGATGAATTACGTACCAAAACAGTCTTTCCACTTCTCCCAAGGTACTCTTCTGTGTGTAAAACTCATTAGTGGAATCTATGTCCATTTCTCCTATAACACGCACAAAGTGAAAAGATGGGCGCAGAAGTCATCTCTGCACAATTTTTCACTTTTGGGCCCAGGGCTGACTGTTGTCATGCTGCGCCAAGGTGCCAATCTTCAGAGGGTTGAAAAGAACAGTTTGCATAAAGGCCCTGCAACTAGCAACGTCCTACCTTGGTTCGAGTGATTCCATTTAAAGTACTTTCAACCGTCCTTAACGTGCTGTAATCGATGTATATTAGCACCCATTCAGCCCCCTACCTTGCCCTCCAATCTACCCGTCGTCCTCTGCCACCACTAACCTGTGAAAAGGGCTTGCTGCTGCTTATTTTTTTTAACAGCAAGGGTGGCATATTTCTTCCCGCCAAGGGAGCGATTGGAGCAAGGACCGACTCTGTGTGCACCTGCCAAATGAGGCACTTAATGTGTTTCTGATGTTTTAAATAAAAGCCCTGTATTAAAAACACAATGACTGTATAGTGAGGGACACTGTAAATATGTGATCCTGCTGCTGCACCGGTTTTCCCATAATCATTATACTGCACTTGCCATATAATTTGGCATCTACTGCATTATAATTTGCAGTTTTTAACAATTTTGGGGCATATTATCAAGGGGGTTTATATCTTTTTTGGCTTTAAAAGCTAAGAAAGCGGAGATAAAATTATCTCCCTATTACCTAGCTGCCGCTAACACCAGTTAGCGACAGCTAGTAGGAGATAGCGACCATCTTGGGCCCCACTTTGCATATCAGTGATATTTATCACTAATGAGATGCAAAGTGGGCGTGCCAAGATGTTAGAGACTGAAAACAGTCGCTAACATCGCTATCTCCTATTACCAACTTTTGGAGATATTCGCGCTAAGCGGGAATATCTCCAAAAGCTAACACCTGCCCTGAGCAGTTCTTAGCCATGTTATCCAATGGGAGGCGGATAACATGGCTAAGAGCATTAGCTCGTTAATGCATGAATATCGCGGACTTTTCAGAGATATTCATGCTTTGCGGCGATTTTTACCGCATTTGCGTTAAACCTTGGTAATAGCAATGTTTATTTGCGGTAAAAACCGCTGCAGCGCTGCGGTAAATTTTTGTCTCTAACCAAGCAATAGCGATAATTATCGCTATTGCTTGGTAATATGCCCACGAGTTTTCTTTCTAATTTCATCAGATTAGGAAAATGTGCTAAAAGTGGTGGCACGCAGTGGTAGATCCTTTGCATAGGTCACATGGTTGTGCACTTTTCTGTTATTGCTTGCTACTTTACGGTGTTAAGCAAGTACTCAGTGGCAGCTCCTCCACTAAGGTGGAGGAGTATCGCCCCAATGCTCTCCGGCAGGAAACATAAAATGATAATAACTCGCGCCATTATCAATTTATGTTTCCTTCTGGTACAGCAGCTTTCTCGGGGGGGGGGTGGCTACTCTAGGGACAGAGGAGTGGTTGCAAAAAAACTGTTCTTCACACTTCACATATTCTCCATGCAGACTGCATTACAGCCTACATGGAGAACATGCCCAGGCCACCATTCCCTAGTTGAACGCTGATCCACGGCGCTCAAACCAATCACACCGCTGCATTGTAACATTGTGATTGGCAATCAGGAGCCTGGGAGCCGGGTGCTTCCTGCTGCTTCCTGTATTCTGCTACAGTACCGGAGTAGGAAGAAGAGGATGGAGGAGAGGCGGCGGGCGGCCAGCCGCTGTCACAGGTAAGTGTTTTTTTAAAAGGTCCTGGATATTGATACAGTGCATGAAATGCTAGACGATCTACATCGTTCTACTGTTTTTAATTCTGAAGCAATGTATGTTAGTAGTCCCTATTATGATGAAATGTTCAGTTTTCACCATTATGGTCACGTATTTCTGCATACAACAAGTACACCACATGCAGTATTTAATTACACACAATGGGAACACTGCCCTACACAACCAGGGTAGCTCAAAAGCATTTGCACAGAGGTTTGCATATTTTTCTCTTCACAATCCAGCTGACTCAGAGTTTAATTATTATAAACTCACATTTTCACAGGCAAAGAAAACTATGCTCACTGACACAAGCTGATTTATTGTGCATCATTAATTTCCCAGCTTTCTATACAAGGGTTTTACTTTTTGAAAGAAAATGTTGACATTTATATGGGGAACAAAAGATTGGCAGGTATAGGGGAATGGGGCTTTATTTAGAGCAGGTCTTATAGCACACCAAATGATTTTCCTGAACATAAGTGTGCAGCAAACATCCTGCCTTGGCCTGGCCAAGATAGGAGATTTGAATGCACCTAACATTCCCACATTTGCACAAGTTACAAACTGGCAACAATTCATAAATTACACGAAGGAGAATTTAGAAACATGCTTCACAATGGAACATACAGGTCCTCAAGAATCAATCAGGAGGAATGGTTATTGTGGTCATTAGATACTAACGTATGTCAGGCACGTTTTCTTGACAACAAAAAAGGGTTTAGGATCAATAGGCCCGACCCACGTTACGTGCAGACACAACACTCAGGGGGTGGTAACAACATACAGTGTTGGGAAATTGTGCCTTGATTGGCTTAAACAATCCACGTTGTTTCAGATGAAATAAAACTTGTCCCTTCTTTCTGATGACACGAAATCACAGAACATCTTGGTGGATCTTCGAAGACCACATCAAAAGCGCTTTCTGTATGCTATATACAATGTGTGGAAAGTTTCACATCAGGAAGCTGCTGAGATACTGAGCAAAATTAACAGGCCAAATCTAGAAAGGTCTTTGGTAGTCATTGATAATGGAATGATTACTTTACCCACCAGGATTTACTCTCTGGGTAACATTGTGTCATCTTCAATCAACATCATAAAGAGTGGCATATCGTCTTTGCAACATCGACAGACGCAGTTTAGGATATCATTTTATTGAGCTGGATTCTACAGACACTTCGAGCTGGTTGTGTTCCATAGAAACACAATAATGCCTTTAGCGTGTTTCTATCATACAATCGCACTTAACAACAGTCCATCATTGTTAAAAAGGACACAACATACACTGGGGCATATTCTCAAGAATGTTAGATAACCATCGCAAAAGTTACTTAACGCAACTTCCAAAATCGCAGTTTATCGCAAGAAAATTACGCTGTGTTAACCAAGCATTCTCAACACGGCGGTACCATGCGATAGTCTCCGGATAACGCGTCAACTGACTGTGTTAAAATCAACGCCAAGCCGCAAAAATGCAAAATATGAGCGCAAATAAAGCTGCGATGAGGCCAATTGCGATACTGAAATCATGGAAAACCAGCTACAGGCCTGCAAGTTACACTTGCCAGGTGGGAAAAATCACCATAAAAGTAGAAAAAAAAGACAAACAGATGCCAAACAACAGCGAACCACAATGGACGTTGCTGGAGCAAGGACAGAGGA
The DNA here is from genome assembly GCF_964263255.1 of Lissotriton vulgaris. Lineage (NCBI taxonomy): Eukaryota > Metazoa > Chordata > Amphibia > Caudata > Salamandridae > Lissotriton > Lissotriton vulgaris. Next base: position 1,526,029,462 of record NC_141687.1, on the reverse strand, counting down.
GAACCAGAACACCACAAGCCCCCAGAGGACCTGCCTGGGACACAGGTCAGGGAGGGCCAAGGAGAAAAAGAGTAAGAAGAAGCGCATCAGTCCGCTGGAAAACAGGATCCTGATAACGGAGGTGGTCGAACACCATCAACAACTGTTCGTCACCTCCACTGTGTCATTGGCAACACAAAATGGACTATGGCAGTCCATTGTGGACAAGGTGAATGCAGTGGGAGGGCTGAAGAGGACAATGGAAGAGTTCAAGAGGCGCCGGAAGGACGTCAAGCGCAAAACCAAGCTGAAACTCACCAACATCAGGAAGGCAGCAATGCAGACTGGAGGTGGGAGTCCTGCGCCAGAGAAGGAGCTGGACGACATGGAGGAAATGGTGTCCAAAGACATCGGTAGGGAGACGGTGACTGGAGTCGGTGGACCTGGCACCGCTCAACATGACTGGACACAACAGAAACAGGGTGAGTAACGACCAGGGACTGGGGGACGGGGTGAGATGGCCACAATGGCACACATGCACAATTAAGTAGAGCACATCTGCGGACAAACCATGCCCCAGACCCCCAACACCCACCAAGAGACCAATGTACCCAAGTATGACACATCTCAGCCCGGTATAAGCACAAAAGGCAAAGGAACATTGCAGGAAAGGGATACGGTGCAGCAAAACAGGGCAGCAGGGGCCACCCCCCGAAATGCAGCACATACACATAACATGCAGAGCACAGCAACACTAACCACAATGTGGCACAAACCGCAACACCCCCACAACAAAACACAGGACACAACTGGTGACGACTGGGTGTAGACACTGGCCAAGCACAAGTGTCATTGCAGGGAAATGTGAGAAGACAATGTACAAGTACGTACACACACACATCCGTTGTTGAAATGTCCACTGTCCCCCATCAAATAGGCAGCTCCTCCTAAACAGCCACAATGTACACAGTCATGCAGTCTGTATGTAAACATGTACAATGCGTCAGCACACATGTGAACACATTGTTAAACTGCATCTCCCCTTCACATTGCAGAGGGATAATCAACCCTCTCTTCTCTGTTGATGAAGAGGACCACCACAACTTCGACTCTGACGCCCTCTAAGAGTTCATTGACAGCTACGCCAGCCCACCTGCAGAAGCAGGGCAGCCCAGCTGCAACAAGAACACCCACCCCCTTCACAGACCACACAGCAGGCAGCACCCACCACCACGAATGCCTCCCAGGACTCCCACGAAGACCACATGGCCTTTCAACGCCATGTGTTGGGATACCAGCTGGCTGAACAGGTGTGGGTGGGCTTCGACTGCATGGCTGACAAACTAGATGCCAAACGTGGGTGTTTAAGTCCCATCAGGAACCACTCACAGTACCTAACGGACACCCACAGTCCGCTCCATGCTCTCCAACAAACCATGGCTGCCATCGCCAGAGTCCTGACTCAGAGACAAGAATGACTGACTAGTCAGAGTGGCTCCATCGAGCTCGCCCGTGAAGTGGGAAACATGCGGAGGCTCATGGAGACCATGGATCGGGTCAATGCAGAAAGAGCGGCTGCCACGGCTGCACACCAGCGAGTGGTAGCTGGGTTCCTCAATGACCTCAAAACCATCCTCATGGCATTGCTGCCACAAAGCCTGGTGCTGATGCATGCTGCTGCTACCACTACATCCACATCTCTGCCCCCTGATGTGTCAGTGCCACACAGTGCAGCACACATTCCACCTCCGGCCCCTGAGGTGTCACTGCCACACAGTGCTGGTGAAAGGCCAGCACCACCCACACGAGAGGCACATGGCACAGCAGAGGACGAAGAGGCGGATGAAAGCGCCATCATGGTAAGAAGGACGCAGTAGCATTTATCTCCGCCATATGGCCAGTTTCAGCTTGGTTCTGCCCTCTGCATCATCACCTTCCACTGTCCCCCGATGCACTCTGCGACACTCACCTTGGACCTTGCAATGGACTGCCATATTCTGTTTGATCACCAATGACACAACAATCAGACTGCGGACTGAACTCTTTCTCGCCCTGAAGGAGTCTGGCTGGCCCTCCACGGGCCAACATCGTCATGTGGGGTTTGCATGGCCCTGTACTGCTCCAGATGCAAAACTCCACTGAATGTGCATTAAACATTCTGAATCATACAGATGTGTCGTGTCTATGGTCTTTCATGTGTGATAGTATTGATGAATGTAGGGTCAGTGAATTCCCCCTAAGTCCATGTGGCTCATGTCATAGGACTTGGGTCACAGGGTGACACATGTCCGGGTGGGGTCGACACAACAACGGGGACACACACATAAGTTCCTTCCTTGTCCAGCCCCGTACGGAACCACGCCCAGAGCCCCGGGGTCATTGTTCGAACTCTTATGCTGGACTGGCAAACCCCAGGCCAGCCCACTACGCTTACACTCCAGGGGGGACAACAACACTACGTGTGCCAGATCTTCTCTGTAGTGATCTGCTGTTCACAGGTCTAATTGTCAGCATGCCACAGCCACTCCCTCACAGCTGGTTTACACCCACATCACACTCATCCAGCACCCGCGTCTCAGCACATGTGACCCTGCCAATAAAAAGGGCTGGGCGCACGTGCACGGCGCCATTTTCAACCTCTCTCGGGGTGTTTCCATGTGGTGTACATGTAGGCATGGGGGCAGAGGGGCCTGCGAAATCACATTCCGCAGGCCTGGAGGTGACATGATGGCGTCCGCACCATGATACCCAATCATAGAGGGTCCTTGACTAGCGGGGCACAGAGTTGGTGGCACTGCACAGGCACACCGCCACGGGACCGTGACTTTCGGTGCACTGAGGTAGGGGCACCTTAAGTGCTGAGCGGGTGTGTAGCCTGCGATGATACCCAGTCCTGGCGGTCCGGACGGCTGAGGTTTTGTGTGCCCTGCTGGACTGCAGTGTAGGCCTGAGCCAATGGGCAGTGCGGGCCTATCGCCTGAGGCCAGGGTGCGCAGGAGCGGGCATGCACTGCTGGGTGGCAGGAGGGGCTGTGATGAAACTGCCTGGGTGCGCAGGGGCTGGGGTGCAGCTGGCTGGGTGCGCAGGGGCGCACACACGATGATGTATGCAGTTGTATATACTTTGCCATTCAGGTGTCTGGACTCTGTTTCTGATGACCGGTCTGTCTCAGATGTGGGACCTGGTGCACTGCACTACATACCGGCACGTGGTTGGAGATACACCGTTGACAGCAGGTGAGTAGTGTGGCCTGGGTGCGCAGTGTTGGCACTCTCTTTCCCTGTCCCTCTCTTTTTTTCTCTGTGTCTCTCTCCCCCTTTCTGTCTGTCTATCTCTCTCTCTCCCTCTCTCTCTCCTTCGCGCTCTCTCTGTCCCTTGATGTGTGCAGGACACACCTTCTCATCATGTTTTTTTTCTTGCAGGCTGTGACCTAAGGAGTGTCCCGAGGGTTGCCGCCATGTGTCTTCATTTCTGTTCTGTGTTTGTTTTATAAAAATTTCATTTGTTGCTTCGAAGGTGAATATGTGATGCTCATTTTTGTGTTGACACATGCATTTAACCTGATGTGATTGTGCGTCATCAGGCGGAATATTTGGTACATGATTCTGTGTAGTTAATGTGGGATGTCAATGTCAGGGGGGGCCTGGGGAGAGAGGGTCCTGGGGGTGGTGGCGGTCGGTGTTGTGGCCCTCTTGGGTGTACGGGCTGCATGATGAGTGGCTCCATGGCATCCGTTGTTCTTCAGGTGTGGCTCTGGGCTGGGCTCCCGTTCGTGAGGCAGACTGTGGTCCGACTTTACACCAGGTCAGAACAGGTGTTAGTTTCCTGTTGCTAAGGTGCCTTATCACATGTTTTGTGATCTTATCGCCAGTGTGGCTGGTCGTTGAGAATGTTGCAGAGTGGTGTTGTTGCGGGTTTTTAATCGGGAACGCCTACTCTGCATCTCATTAGCGATAGTTGCGGGGTCATTTGTGGCAATATTTTTTGCGGCTGCTATCACAGGTAAACTGGTGCTATGGGCTGTTAGCATCTGCTTGTGAATGGGGCGACGAATGGGTGCGATTAAATGTTCTTAACTGGGCGATAGCTCCTTGAGAATATGCCCCACTATGTTACACATAGAAAAACTAGAAAAACTACCAATCACTGTTGCTGTAATAACTTCTGTGGTTTGGATATTCCATGGCTTTATTTGTCTGCCAAGTTTGACCTTTCACTTCAAATATTACTTACAACACCATCAATTGGGCAGATATGAGGCACTAGGAGAAGGGTATGTACACGAGTCATGGGTCTTACTTTTCAAATACTGATGGTGGACTGAGGAGACTTAGGTTTATCTTAGTGGGAGTAACTCTGAGAGTGCCTTGGGACATTCCTTAGTTTGCAGTAAAGTTTTGCTTCATAGCACATGTAATGTGTCCAAGGCGAACTAGTTGTGTTATCTGTAGGAATCTACAACTGCTGTGATCTTACTGGCTTTCAGATTATTCTCTAATAGGAGTTATTTGATGCTTTATTATCAAGGCTGCTGTGGGGTGATACCAGGCATTGCCTATCTAGTAACGGTTTCTGAGGTTGTGACCTGCTATACACAAGTATTGTTTCTACCTGCCCGCACAGTTAGAAATGCAATGCTTTGGCGTTTGATTAAGATTCCAAATGCACACTTTGATGCTTTAAGCAGACTGAAACCCTTATTGTTCCAGAAAGATGTGGCCCTAACATCTGCATGGGAGACATTTGATCTTAAAGTTGCAAGGTCTTCTTCTTAGATGCATTTGCTGCTCTGCACTAATTTCTCACACCAATCCGGGGAGCTTGTGCACCGCACTTTTTACATGTCTCGGACTCTGGGGTAGCACACTTTTTTAAAACAGTTGGCTCAGGGTTGGTTGGCAACACAGCCCCCCTCTGAGGATGATTTAGGCCTTGCAGATGCCATCCCCTCGGGCAAAGCCCTTAAATATTTCTACAAAAGGGGAGGGAGGCCCACGCAGCTTGGCCACTTCATGGGGCATTGCGGGGGAGCCTGAAGGCCCCCTCAGTCCCTGATCGCTCCCGGTCTCTTGCAGAAGCCAGCATTGCTTTGAGACCCAGGGAGCTGGTAATATGCAGCTACCTGGATCTCAAAGCAATGTCTGTTTCACTGCTTGCTTGACAGCAGGCAGGGAGATAGACATGCTCTGCTATTAGCAAGCGAGACCATTATCTGGTCTTGCTTGCTGAAAGCAGAGTTGCGTTTCCTATAGCTTGGCAAGAGCAGTGCTTCCACCAAGCCATACAACCTGCAATGTCCTGGGGGTGGGCACCCTGGAACATTGGTTTATCCAGCCCCGGGGAGATGGTAGCCCCCAGGGCTATCTAGGGCTCCAGGAGTTGCCAGGAGGAAGGGCCATGCAGCCCCTGTCCCATTTAAGAGATTGGCCCGGGTAGGTGGAGGTACTCAGGGTGGATCCTTGAGGCCCCCAACCCAATATATATAAAGCCCCAGGAGGTGGTGGTACCCAGGCAGGTGGGTCCATGAGGCCCCATATATTATTCTAATTTGCCCCAGGGAGGTGGTGGTCCCCGGGCCTAATGGGCCCGCCTGCATACATAATTAAAGTAAGCCATGGAGGTGGGGGTCCCCGGGGCTTTAATAATCCCTAGGAGGGGTCCCAGTGCACCCCCTCCTATATTTATCATATGCCACTGGGACCTCACCCACCAAAGAGTTATTCTAAAGCAAGCGTGGGAGCCCGTGCTTGCACTTTTTAAACACATTTCTGCGGAATCACGAATCCCCCTGCGAGTCTGTTGCAACATTTTTAAAAATGATTTTTAACCAAAGCAGGGTCCCTGAGGGACCTTCCCACCATATCTGCCCCCAGCCCCTTTTTCTTTCTTTTTTTCTAGGACTCGGCTTCAAGCTGAACCCCAATATGGCTGCTAACATATCCTGGTTGAAGTATTAGCAGCCAATCAAATTATAGTAGGATACTTGAGTCCACTGCAAGGACTCGCATCCCTGGATATCTATATTTTTTTAAGTTAGATATCTCAAAAACTACTGAACGGATTTACACCAAATAACAAAAAGCATGCTTTCTGGACCAACATCTAGCATTCTGCCAAATTTGGTGTAATTTCGTTCAGCAGTTGAGGCTGTAATCATGTTAAAAAAAAAATCCCTATCAACTTAACATGGGGAAAACTTGTTTTGGGACCCCCCTTTTTTCTCAGCCCCTGTTTTAGAGATCATCCCAAACCACCTTCAACACTGCAACTGAACCAAAAGAGGACGTTTTGTGAAAATATTGTGGCGATTCGTCAAGCGGTGACAAAGTTATTGGCAAAACAAAAAACGGTTTTCCTATGGAAACTTTGGTCCTAACTATAATTGCCTACGGGCAAATGTGCTGCTAAAAACTATATATATATGTATATATTAGATATTAGCACCAACTTCTGTAAGATTTAAAACCTTTATTTTTATTTCTCTGTTTTAGCTTAGCTGACAGTTTCACTCATTGTCATATATTTAACATTGTTAGATCATTTTGTTATGTATACTGTTACCACTCTTTCAATCTTCAATAAAAAATATTTAGCAAAAAAATAAAAAAAAGAACAGTTGTTTTATTTACACACAGTCAAAAAAAAGCCCAATTCCTGAAAAAAAGACCAGGGACAAGCGCAAAACAAGCAGTCGAACTGGACTGAATCAGTATGGTGATGGGCAAAAAGAAGAGATGTATGAGCAAAGCCCAGAAACAAAAGCTGATAGCAAACATCGCCCCACCAATGGAAAAAGAGATGTAATGTAAATAGAGGAGTGATGGGCTGAAAAAGCCAACAAGGAGGACCAAGTCATGCATGGACAGATTCGAAGGAGTACCGTACTGTGACAGTTTTCATTAAAGAACATGACGGCAGGGGGTGGGAGATATGAAACAGTGAATTGTCTATACTGAATTCACATGGGAGAATCAATGCTATGCCAAAGAGAATTGAAGCCACGTTTTTGAAACTATACAAGCACTAGTGCCCATCTGCTCCCTCCCCACCAGACACCCTCCCTCATGGTATATGGCATGCCTCACATAAATAGCTGTTAAACGGAATGTATGTCTCACTGAAATGAATGACACATAGTTCAGTATAGCTGTTGAAGTGTGGTATATAGTCATGTAGCACACTCAGGCTAGTTTACTGTGTGGCCTTATAGATCAGGAGTGTTTTTAAGCTTTGGGACTAGCTAAAGTAAAACAAGGTGGGGTTGGGGGCACTGATGGCCTTTTCAGGGCAGCACATGAAGCCTGTGCTGCACTTATTTCAGGAAGGATGCATCATATTCACAGTGGTGTTGTGAGCACACTCCCTAAATCATGCATACACCCTAGATGGACTGGAGAAGAGGGGGCGAAAGGTCATTATTTTTATTTTCTGCGCCTCTAGACACTCCAACGTGCAGATGCTGGCATTGTTCTGCTAAATAGGCCCTTTAAGCAAGCAGGGATTCCAAACAGTGTTAGTGTTATCCCCTTAACAATAGATGCAGTCAAGAGAGAGCACTTACTGAAGTTCTTGATAGGTATCCTGTTTTCTTTATACCTTTCTTTTCTTCAATGTTGCTGTTCTCTGTCGAGACAGTGTAAGGGCTTTTCCTCACCACAATGTTGTAAGCAGGTGTTATACCTCCTCTAGCTGAGACACGGTGAGCTGTTTTATTGTTTAACAAACTAGCGTGGGCTGGCTCTGCCCATACTACTGGTGAGCTCCTCTTGGCTCTACTTGCATTAGCATTACCATTAGCTGAGTTCTGGATCTCCAGACCCTCCAGTGCACCTCTGACAGGCACCTCTCTGTGCTGCGGCGCTGTGTTCATAATCATGCAGGCTGCTGCTGCTGCTGCTTTCCTAGACTTCGCCTTCCAGCTCCCTCTCTATGCCCGGAGTTTATCTCGGCCAGCCTGGGATTCATGACGCACCGTCGCTGATTCACCGACCCCCCACTGCCTGAGCCCTATGAGGCCGTGCAAACCGTACCTGAAGGCTCAGGATGCTCTTGTGAACTGCCCCGTTTCAAAGTTGAGCATATTCGATCAATTGGATGTCTCCGCCAGCTCCGTGAACTGCGAGGCGGGAGTGACTCACGAGCCCCCATGCTCTGTACTCCTTTCACCGCCCTCACTGCACAGCACTCCGCTCGGCTCCGACTCCGGCCCAGCTCCACACCACTCTCCGTGTAAGTAATACAATTACCATTTGCTCATGTTCATGCTCTGCTTAGCTTTCTGGACTGGAATATTTCGCACATTCCGCTATCGGGACAGGGAGCTCGCGAGTGAGTTGTCAGTCTGCCGCCATCTTCTCCCTCAGTGTGTTGAACTGCCCATCTTCCATAAGCATTCTGTGAGGACGGGGGGTCTGGGGGCTGATACAGTGAGTAGCAAGTCTGAAAGCTTAGGGGGTAAAACACTCAGAGTACACCATCGAGCAAAACTGGATAAAACCAAAGTCCCCCCCCCTTGAAAAATCTACCTCAGCAGAAGGGAGGGTCACAGGAGGGACGTACAGCTTGAGAAGCTTAAAAAGTGGGTACCTGGAACTTAAGGATACTAAGGTTTTAAGGAATGCCAAAGACCTAAAGGCGGCAAGCATATCCTGGGACGAAGATAAGGACATTGGTAGAGCTAAAGGCAAGGCGTGCACTACACCCAGAGTTTCCGGAGGGAGAAACAAAAAAAACGCTGCACCTCTATCACATGCGGCCCGGCTTAGTCTAACAAAGCTGGGTGGAAAAAGTGCCCAAAAAATCATCCCATCCCTCCGCTCTTTCTTTAAGGTACAGGAGAAGAAGGGTCTGAGTGAGGAGAGTGAGGAGAGACACAGAGAACCCCAAAGACAACTCACTTCACAGAAAGGCTCAACGATGGCCGAAAAATCAAAATTAGGGAGTTTTGGAGTACCAACGAGCAATCAATATCATGCTCTGGAGAGCCTTGAAAAGCAAGAAACAGCAGGGGATGACCAGCTATCTAAAGTAAGCAGTCAGCCTAAACAAAAACAGACCCAAGTGTCCACCTCCAAGACTGTCACTGATTTAGAGCCAACACACCCGAACACACACTTGATGGAAAAAAATAACAAGTCTGGATGGCGTAGGAGGGTCTCAAGTAGAAAAGATCTTGGGAGAGATGGGAGAAATGATGAAGGAACTAAGAGACAAATTTACGACATTTGAACGAAACCAGATTAAGATCCAGGAGACTTGTGAAACGCTTGATCATAAAATAAACACCCTGATAGAAAGAGTCACACATGTGGAGGGGGAAATAGAAATTCTAAACAAAAAAACAGAAGCAAACTGCAAGGAAATAAACAAACTGAAAACCAGAGAATCAGAGATGAGTGAGAGGATGGAGTCTCTGGAAAACCATGCTCGAAGAAACAATCTCAAAATCCTAAACATTTCAGAAGGCTTGGAAGGGGAGGATATAAAAGGTTTTACAATTCAGCTCCGGGAAGAACTGATACCCTGGACCAAATCAATAAATCTCGCCGAAGATATCCAAAGGATACATCGTGACCCTTTCAGAAAAGGTAAACAAAGGAAAAACCCCAGGAAAATATTGATAAACTTTTTGACATACGCACTAAAGGAGAAGATCTTAAGCGAGGGCCTAAAAGCGGCATCTTTTTCCAAAGATGGGTGGACTTGCAGGATTAGATCCGACATTTCCAAAACCACACAAGACAGGCAGTGGGAGCTGGGCCAACTTATGCCGCAACTTAAGTCAGTAGGCGCAAATGTCCTAATGCGTTTTCCAGCCTCCCTGAGGATCATGTGGAACAATAAAATGTTGAATATAAGGGATCCAAAGGAAGTGGAAAGAAGTGGAGTAAATCAAGGCCCAGCAGGAAGAGGGTGCTCGTACCAACACTCACATGTAATTAAGGAACACTCTCTAAAAATGGCTTAAAATGCTCATGGGATTTTTGATGTAACCATAAAGATGGGAATATAGGGAAACACTAATTTTAAGTGCGCACTCAAAGACAGGGAGCTCAAAACAAGGGGCATATATGCCCAAAGGAAGAAAGAGGAGGGAGGCTTCTCCAGGGGGGGAGGGGGGTACACACAGATATGCTCACCAAAAAAAACTCGAAAAGAAAAAAAACAACTTCACTGGGTGGGGAGTAAAATGGGGGAAAAAACAAAAAAACAGAGGGGCATATTACCAACAACTAGCGATAATTATTGCTATGTTGGTTTAGCGGCGATATTTTTATCGCCGAGCTGCGGCGATTTTTATCGCTTAGGAACATTGCTATTATCAAGGTTTATCTCCTAAGCGATAAAAATCGTCCGAAATTCATGAATATCGCTGAAAAGTCAGCGATATTCCTGCATTACCGAGCTAATGCTCTTAGCCATGTTATCCACCTACCATTGGATAACATGGCTAAGAACTGCTCAGGGGCAGGTGTTAGCTTTTGGAGATATTCCCGCTTAGCGCGAATATCTCCAAAAGTTGGTAATAGGAGATAGCGATGTTAGCGACTGTTTCCAGTCGCTAACATCTTGGCACGTCCACTTTGCATGTCATTAGTGATAAATATCACTGACATGCAAAGCGGGGCCCAAGATGGTCGCTATCTCCTACTAGCTGTGGCTAACTGGCGTTAGCGACAGGTAGATAATAGGGAGATCATTTTATCTCCGCTTTCTTGGCTTTTAAAGCCAAAAAAGCGGAGATAAACCCCCTTGATAATATGCCCCAGAGTCCTAATAACAAGTCAAATGTAGTTCAGGGGCCATCACGTAAGATGCAAAAAATGACCAAGAATGAGTAGTACAAACATAGGAGGGAAGGAAAAAAAGCTGAATATATTGACCTGGAACGTAAATGGGTTAAGATTGAGAACACGAAGATCAAGAATCCTGGAGTACTTAAAAACATTCATTGGGAGATATTAATTATCCAAGAATCCCATTTAAAAAGAGAAGAATGGGAACCTATGTGGAAAAAGCAAAGTGGGATAGAGCACTGCATCTGTACAAATCAAAATTGCAACGTCAAAGGAGTGGTGATTATAATTAAGAAATCCCTTAAAGCAACAATAGAGAGATCAGAAGTAGACAAGAAAGGAAGGTGGGCGAGTGTGACAGCAAAAATATTAAACAAAATATACACAGTGGTGGGTTACTATGGACCAAATGTGGGTGATCCAGAACAACTACAAAACCTATACTCTTACCTACTTACAGTAAATACACCTACAATAATAGGAGGCGATTTTAACATCTTACTAAACCCAAAGGAGGACCGGTACCCGTTAGGGGAAACTACCATCAACCCCAAAAACAAGAGATTGGGTCAGAGTCTGCATGAAGGATTTAGGGATAATGGATATTTGGAAAGACAAAACTATATACTGAAGAAACCACTTGTCCTGGTGATCAGATACAGAGTCTGCTTGAAAAAATTGATATTCCCAAAACATCACCGGAACAAAAGAGTCATCTAAACCAAGAAATAAGTGAGAAAGAGGTCTTGGATGCAATAAAGTCCCTAAAAAAAGGGAAGGCTGCGGGCCCAGGCTCCATACCTAACAAAATATACCAGGCATTCCAAGAGAACATTCTGACGCCGTTCACTAACCTTCTCAATGAAATATTTTTAAACAATGGAGAGCTCCCTAAATCATGGAATGAAGCAATAGTAAGTATACTATTAAAACCAGGAAAGGACCCTACTAAGTGTGAGTCATATAGACCCATATCCCTCCTAAACAGTGACTACAAGATTTATACGCAAATCCTGGCAAAAAGATTAGGGACAGTGGCAGGGTCCCTAATCCATTCAAACCAAAAGGGTTTTTTTTAAGGGCAGACAGATCACCGAATTGTCTCATGAGCTTATGCCAAAGCATTCGACAGGGCCAGTTGGCACTTCTTGAGCGCCACATTAGCAAAATTTAATCTGGGAAATAATTTTGAGAAAGCCGTAAAAAATATCTATAAAAATCCAACTGCTAGAATATTGGTCAATGAGACACTTACAGAAAGTGTTTATATAAAGAGAGGAACCAGGCAGGGTTGTCCCCTGTCTCCGGTATTATTTAATTTTTACATAGAACCCTTAGCCTGTCTTTTAAGAAGAGATGAAGAGATTATATCCTTTAATTATCAGGGATGGGACAAGAAAGTCGCATTGTTTGCTGACGACTTAATGATATTTCCTGGGGATCTAATCACCTCACTTCCATTCCAAAAATAGAAAGCATCATAAGTAATTTTGGGGCTGTATCAGACTATCAAGTAAACAAGCTAAAGTCTGAAATAATGGAATGGAATATAGTGTCAGGCAATGCTTTAGTAAAGAACAAAATAAAGTACCTGAGAATTGACTATACTAAAAATATTGAAGGAATAGCGAGTTTAAATTTCAAAAGAGTGCATAAAGAAATAAGCAGACTCCTAAAGGCTTGGTCAGGACTACGACTATCTTTCCTAGGTAAATCAAATTTATTAAAAATGACAGTACTACCAAAATGCACCTATCTGTTCAATTCACTCCCATTGGAGTTTGGAAAGGATGAAATAAAGAAACTTCCTGGGGAATTATCATGCTTTATATGGGGGTCAAAAGGAGTAAGGATTAGCTGGAAAAAGCTGAGAAGAAACAAGCTACATGGAGGCATAGCCATCCCAGACCTATTGGAATATTATTAAGCATTCCAGTTTAAAAATATAAGGATTCTGCTAGGCAAAACTGAAGAATGGCCTTTGCATTGGAAAGCACTAATCAGACCTGGGAACGACCACTATCTATATAAATTTGGACATCCCACATTTTTCAAAAAAATCAAATTAAAGATGATACGATCCGCAGCAAGAATCTGGTATGACATAAGATCTACCCTGGCAATACCATATTATAGTAAATACTCCCCAATCTGGGAATCCCCAGGCACACCAGAATATTTAAAAGACAGCTTAATCAACCCACTAAAAGAAGCCAATATAAACTACTGGGGCCAGTTGATAAAAGGAAACAAGATTACAGAATGGGAGACTTTGGACACACAGACCCGGGGGACGCTATTGAGATTCAAATACTACCAAATAACTAGCTGGATTAAAGGAGTAAAAGAAAGTTTCCAAGGGGATGAATGTATTGAACAAAAGCTCCAAAACATGATGCCTTTCCCGAAAGAGTTATCATATTGGTATTGGGCCTTGATAAGATCAGGAGAAGAAGAATATAAAATTCCTCAAGACATCTGGGGTAACTCTATGCCAGACCTAGACATTGGGAACCTTTGGTAATCTTCAAACACTATTGCATGTAGAGTGATAAAATCCGCCCCTTTGAAGAAGAATCACTTGTTTACATTGCATAGAGCATATTGGACTCCCAAAAAATTATCTAAATTTAAAAATGGTTCGGTAAAGAAATGTCCCAAATGTGAAATAGAGAGAGCGGACGATTTACACATGTTCCAAGAGTGTTCAAGGCTGGAAGAATTCTGGGATCAGATTGGTAAGACGCTTTCCGATGTTATAGAACAGCACATTGAGGTAAGCATGGATCTAATTATTTTTGGGTCTAGTAAATACTCACATAACATCATACTGTCTAAGGGGCAAGAAAATATAATCTTTCTACTAATCCTTTTAGCCAGGAGGGAAATATGTATAAACTGGATAAAACAATCACCACCAAGACACTCTGACTGGTTAAACTCAATCTTAAGGGTATACAAATTGGATAAACAGGGGAGGCAGAGTAAGAAAAACAGGTTCTGGAACATTTGGGAAAAGTACAAATTAGTAACGGATAGGGGGTCCAATGATTAAGGCAAAGGTACAATTGATTTCAAGCTGAGTCTTGAACCGAATAGTCAGAATGACTAGCTCTTCCTCCTCCGTTAATCATGTGTCAAGAGTTGGACAAAAGGAGGCCTCAAAGGACAAGGTAAACAGGAGGTCTCGAGGAAAAAGGGTCGATTCAAAGAAAATGGGGCCTCTGACTCCTCCATACTCTAAATTTTCTTTGCTTGACGAGGACAGAAAAAAAAAAAAAAAAAAAAAAAAACTATAGATGCAGTCATTTGCATCTGAAAGGCTATCTCTGTCCTGGCACCCTCTGGGCTGTTTAACCCATGATAACCTACAAGAAAATATTGAGGGAAAACCACAAACTAAATTTTATTTTGCATTTCACAACTCTGCACTTAGCACTTAAACATAGGGTAATATCATCTTTGTTTTGAGGCAATAGCATGTGCTTTGTGGGGCTTGTAGTTTTGCTTGTAATACCTTAGGCATTTGCACCACTCTGGCTCAGTAGTCACTCACAAATTCATCTGACCCTTCGATCCAAGTAAAAGCAAAAATGCTGAAAGTAAATGCGCTCAAGCTGTGTGATGGCTTATGACAGTAGTCTGCAGTTTTCAGCTTTTGTTGCGTAGTTGGTGTCTTCTAAACTCTGTGGTTAGCCAAATCAAACAACTGCTGGAAGTTTCCTTCTGCAGTGATTTGGTTTAGCCCGACACTGCATATCTGTTTCGAGGCTGAAGCACAGATGTCAAATATTCACCCCTATCTCTTGGACCAGAGTACAGGCCTGACAAAGCAAAGTGAATTCGATGTGTTCAGATGACTACAGCTTAAGAACATTTCTAAAATGCCCTAAATGAGCAAGAACAGTTTCAGCTGTGAGCTATCTGGTGAATTTGTTTAATTTGCTCCTTAGGTTTCCTTCTAGTTACAGGCTGAGTCTACTGTCTCCTTCGCTATGTCCCGCGCACACGGAATGGGGGCTGCACTAATGGAGCCAACGGGGTGGGTGATTTAGGGGGTACCACTACTGCCACATTCCACTGAGCAGGAAAAGGCCGGGCCTGCTAAATGGCAGAAGGGACTCGCAGTATAAAAGGAGGTAGCGAAGAAGCAGCGTGGCATGCATGACAGACAGTCACAAGCTGAGCCTCCAGTCACCTTCGCTTTGACACGCGCAGACAGGCAACCATAAAAAAGGATCCCCCAAACAAAATATAAAGAATCACAGCATAAGGAAACTGTACGTGACCAGTGCTCCTCAGCCCTGAACGGAAGAGAGGTATTGGCTGCGAGAACCAGTTAGGAGGCAGCAAAGAAGAGTGACACTGGAGTCAACCTGTGGTACGCAGCAGGCAAGAACAAACTTGTTTTATTGAATAAATCAGGTCTTGCAGACAGCGCATGCATGCTGCTGGCTAGGCTTGACCTAAAAAGGGAGACTGAAATGGGTCCCTTTCAGGCTCTGTGGTTAGCCTTTTATTTTTACCAAGCTGAAATAAAGAACCTTGTATATTAGATCAGCAACACTAAGTCTTATTGGGAGATTAGTAATGAAAATATATATATTTTTATTATTATATGGTTTTTCCACCCATTTTGAGCCGCAGGCCTGTGGCCAAGCCTTGAGAGGCAAAAGCAAAATGTTAATGTGAATATTTCTCATATGGTAGAAGGCCACTTTATCTCTTTGAACCCTGCATGGATCTACTTTCAGCCTTTTGTTAATTTGTTTGCCTGTGCTCTGGTGTCTTTGCACCTTCTAGCTTCTCAGGCAGCATGCTGACTTTAATAATTTATGAGGCACAATATTCTAAATTTACTTGATTTAGGTGACACCTTAAATGACATAGACCACACCCTTTGTAAAGTATTCCTGGTCACATCTTTTTGGCAATCTGCTTTCACAGACCCCCCCCCCCCCCCCCCCCCCAGTTATTTTATCTAATTTAAAGGCCGGAACGTTCCCTAACATAAATAATCAGTTAAGGACAAGTGACAGCAGCGAAGGACTGTCACCTAATTGTTTCACAAATACAGGTCGCGTGAAACACTGATAGCTAGCGCACTATAGAGTGAGTGAGAGGCGTTAAAAGGACTGTTGTATAATTTTGGTAAACAGATATAAACATAAGGAAGTCCAAATTCCTGCAAGAAATAGGGCCAACCCTTTATAGGTTTAACATACATTCATATACTCGTATAGGTTGAACCTTCACCTATCTAGTGTGTTACTCTTCAACAGTGGGTTCCATATCTTGCATTGGAACTCATTCCAGAGTACTTGTGTTTATTAGTTGTACAGTCTCTAGTTATTGGATTCCTTAGTTTGGGTGATGTTATGTCATGTTACCATGTGTTTTCTCTCTTTGTTAAACTGTTAGACTTCTATTGCAATTCTATATGGGTGACAGCAAAATGTTTTTAATGGTGTCTCCCTACCTCAAGATTAAATACAGGAGGCACAGTAATGGCACTTCTTTTTACTTTTTAGAAATGGAACATTATGGTCTATTTAACCATACACAAGAGTTGTTGTACAGTGTGCATTTGAAACTATTTTAAGGTGCTCATGGAAAAGAAGGCACAGTGGAGAAATGTAATTTCCTAGGGTCACACTTTTTGATCAACCTTGGAAGCTGGGATTGAAACCAGGTTTCCTGATTATATATTGTGCAGTTCAGATATTGGATCAATATTGCATTTTTTCCTCATCTATTCAGATGAAAATATAATTAATGACCCAAGTGGCAAGTCAGTTGTTTTATTCCTCCTATACAAGGCCCTCACTGTTGTCAAGATGGAGCAAAATTATGGTCAATTAAACCATATACAAGAGAGGGCGAACTTAGGGCGAACAAAGCGATACAAAAAAGTCTGACCCTGTGCCTCATGGGAACAGTCCTGCCCGAATTGCCAAGCCATGTCTTCCCTGGACCGGAAACAAGCATCCTGGGACCGGTTTCGGATTCCTAATCCTCATCAGCCAGGCTATCTTGAATCCAGTGGCCAAGTGAGCAAGGGACTCATTTCTGAGCATACCCTGCCAACTTAGGGCGAACAAAGCAATACAAAAGGGGATGATGGACGGAGCGTTTGAGCAAATCAAACACTCACCCCAGTCAACTGATCTGGATTTAATACATCACCATTCTTTAGCTCACTCAGCCACCCCAGTTCAGACATGGCCATATGCAAATCAGTCTGACCCTGTGCCTCATGGGAACAGTCCATCCCAAACTGCCAAGCCATGTCTTCCCTGGACTGGAAACAAGCATCCCGAGACCGGTTTCGGATTCATAATCCTCATCAGCCAGGCTATCTTGAATCTAGTGGCTAAGGGAGCAAGGGACTCACGTCTGAGCATACCCTGCCAACCTAGGGAGAACAAAGCGATACAAAAGGGGATTATGGACGGAGCGTTTGAGCAATTCAAACACTCACCCCCAGTCAACTGATCTGGGTTTAATCCATCAGCATTCTTTAGCTCACTCAGCCACCCCAGTTCAGACATGGCCATATGCAAATCAGTCTGTAATTTCCTAGGGTCACACTATTTGATCAACCTTGGAAGCTGGGATTGAAACCAGGTTTCCTGATTGGATATTGTGCAGTTCAGATATTGTACCAATATTGCCTTTTTTTCCTCATCTATTCTGATGAAAATATAATTAATGACCCAAGAGGCAAGTCAGTTGTTTTATGCCTCCTATACAAGGCCCTTACTGTTGTCAAGATGGAGCAAAATTATGGTCAATTAAACCATATACAACAGAGGTTTGGGCACAGAAGAATCCTGAAGAAAATATCAAATGTGATGATCACTGAAAAGGAGGCAGAGTGCAGAAAAGGAACTGCTCTGGGTCAGACAGTTCGGTCGAGCCGAGAAGCTGTGATTGAAACCAGGGTCTCTGGGTCAGGAACCCACAAATAGTTTTGCCCAAGGGCAATAAAAGCTTCTGACTCGCCTAGCCATGTGATGCAAATATATTCACATTATTCTTTATTTTGGAAGACATGGGGGAAACAGCAGTAAAAGAAACCCTCTTCATAGAACAGCTATTACTTGGGCAGAAATACTGCAACCATCCCTTCTTCAGAGGACAGATGTAGCTAGGGTAGAATCAGCTTAAACATGTACAAATCATGCAAAAGCAGTGCAAGCTTTAAAGTTCCTTGATTAATAGGGACAGCATGGCAATAACAAAGATAACTTTATTCTCTCACAGAAGTCAAAAAGTGTAATCGTTTATATATTCAAAAATGATTCAGCATCGCTGAATTGTGCAAACTTTCATTCAAGACAGAAAATGAACAGTTAAGGCATGAGTGACATGTAGGTATGGACAGACATCTGGAACAGGTGATTAACTCACAGAGTACTGTATAGCTGGATGAGTGAGAGGATATGCAATTTCTAGGTGCTATTCCAAGACAGCACCCTGAAAATCCTGCTGCAGTCACTCAGAGGCCTGTTTTTATTGATATTTTGTTTTTCCACGTGTTGAGAAACTACAGTAACCTAGTAGGCCATTGCTTTTTGAAACAGCTTCGCCAAAGCCTATGTAACTAGTCTATAGGCAGGCACAGAGATGTCAACCTCTTTTTTTTAATGCATCTGCATCCGGTTGTCTGCAATCCCACCCTTGTAGCTTTATCTGTTAAAAATATTGAGGGCAGCCATAGGTTGAGGGTCGCAAAAGTCACCAGCAATCCAGGGTGGTTTTTACATTGTAATCCTGGGTATTTTAGAGCACCTGGCTACAGACAGGCTACACGAAGCTAAACCGAGAGGTCCCTGTTAGGTTCCAAAGATGGCCACAGACTGTGATAAGGAGCAGAGCCTTGGGTCCAGATAGACTTAGAACGGAGGTGAAGTTTTCACCCGGGAAGGGATGTAGGCTCATCCGTTAGTAGTAAAGCATACCATTTCCAATGCAATAACCCAGATGTGGATGTTCAGCCGGGAGAGTTGAAGATCCTGTCATGAAAATAAAGCGAAATGTTTTACCAGAAGAGAAGGATTACCTGGCTGGTTTGGGAGCGAGGGCTGTGCATGCCTTGAGGTGGGCCGCTTCCTTCAACAGCGATCAGTTCTAAACCTTTTTCTGAACTGGACGGGGGAAACCAAGCACCCCCTCATAATGACAAAGGACTAGGGGCCAGATGTAAGAAGCCGTTTGCGATTTGCAAACGTTTTTTTGGAATGCATGAGCCAAATCGCAAAATAAGGAATTGCAAAAATTGCGATTCCTTATTTTGCCCAAGCATTTAAGGAATCACAATTTTGCGATTCCTTAAATGCTATGCATCAAGCATTTTATTTTTGCGAATACTCATTAAGAAATCGCAAATTACCACCAACTTGAAGTTGGTGGTAATTTGCAAATTCTTTCACAAATGCACTTTTTTGCATTTGTGAAGGTGGCATGTGGGGCACATACATGCCCTTAGGGCATGTATGTGCTCCATATGCACACACATGTAAATTTCAGGGGTGCATCAGGGTGTCCTTATGACACTCTTGCACCCTTGAAATTATTCTCAATTTGGGATTCTCAAATTGCGAGTCGCAAATTGAAAATAACTTCAAATTCATTCCTATGGGCCTCCTGGCCCATGGAAATGAATGGGAAATTATTCCTTAATTGCGAATTCGCAAATAAGAAATAATAAGAAATCGCTAAAAACTGCGATTTGTTTCGATACATACCATTTTGCAATTCTCAAATAGCGATTCTCAAAAAATCGCTATTTGAGAATCGCAAATAGGTATTTTGATACATCTGCCTCTAGAGTCTCTGTTTCAGGTTTCATGTATGGAGAGAGGGGTTGGTAGCATGCCAAGTTAAGTGAATTATAGTACCAGATCTTTTTACCTGTGAGATGGGAATGGGTGCCTACCGGCTCATTCACCTAAAAATGTACTCTTCTTACGATGAACAGAGGATTCTGAATGCCGACATCCTGTGTTGTACATGTGCGTGTGTGCAAGAATTCGTAGTGTGCCATGCATGACTGATACAGGCCTGAGGGTTCCATTTTGGAAGCTCACAGCCTGCACCAGAGTACAAGATAGAGGAGATGTTTCTTTCCCCAGACAGCATATGTGCATTGCTGACATATCCTAGACAGGAGGGGGAACACCAGATAATATGGTGAGGAAAGAGGAGGTGGACTACTTTGGAAATGCTAGGGCCCTTCCTGATACATTGGACTTTAAATGACTCTGACTGCGCTTCCATTTGGTTAGATAGCAGAGGATACAAGGTGAAGCCTACATTATCTGTTGTTAGGGGAAGGAGTCATTTGAAGGGGCAAAGATTCTGGCCTCTCTTTCTCTTCCCTGCGAGGAGGAATCATAAATAGTTGGCCACAACCTGCTCACACACCTCTTTGTATTTCTGTGGTGGGCACTCCACCTGGAGACTGTCCTGCTGGGCCGAACAGCATTGCAGACAAAGTACAGGTCCAGATGGTGGCTTGGCCAGGACACATGCAAGGGGAACCGACCAAATCTATTACATCGAAGCAGACCTGGATCACACATTCTCCATCTACAAAAATGGTAGAAAGATGTCATCCAGTGGTCCATCTGTACTTGTTGCTGTGGTGTCTTCTACAAAGGAGAGGTTACTAAGAAGAGTACTCAGGGCCTGATATCCAGACAAGAGTTGACGTTTCACTGATAGCCAGCTCCCCAGAGGTGAGGGCATGTTGCTTGAAGTCCAATCTGAAGGAGAAATTACTGGAATGTCCTGGGTGCCAAGACATCCTACCTGTGAGCAAGAGAAGGAATCGCCAACCCTACAGGAGGAGCTGTTTGGGAAAGGGACTGCCATAATTGACCGTGGCTTAGGGTCTGTCTGACAGAGACTCCCTAAGTAAGAGCGCAGAAGGAATCATGGTACTTTCTTACCGGGCAGTGCAATCTTCTTCACTTATCTTGGTATTAGCTACCAATGCACCTGGAGGTGTGTGCCCTAGTCGTAGGCCCAGCTGAAGCTGTGATAAGTGCCTGATGATGACCCGTGTGCCCCACAACTGGACTGCATGAACGCGGCACTGCCCAGCTGTCCTGACCAGTTCAGAAGACCAAGTGACCAGGTTAGTTGGATATTGTTAAGGATAGTTACATTTTGCTTGAGTGGAATAAAATAATAGGGTCGCTCTTTGCAGCTTTTGCGAGCATTTTTAATACTAGTGCCAAATATTGAAATCACACAGTTTCTTTGATTTCCCATGATATCTGAATTCTCACGTAGATACATGGTCCGTCATTTTATGGTCGCTATCATCTCACAATATACAAGTGGATCACTACAATATGGCCACCTCAAGGTGATGTGTTTTATCTAGGACCCCGATCAAAATCATGACCTTATGCCCCTATACGGCTATAATCTATACATATCCCTATAATGGCATAATAATCATAGCCATATTTCAGTAACTCGCCTCTGCATTTCATGACAATCCATAACACAGCAGAAGCCACTTCCTTAGATTCCTAGATAGCACACCGAGTTCTTTCAACATACCAAACCCCCAGCAAACCTGGGAAAGCCCCTTTTGCTTTGTTTTGATTTGTAATAAGAACTCCTGCGAGCACTGTAAGAACGACCAGTTCTTGGTGACATCTTTATTGACGTCTTATGTCCAACACCTACGTCAAACTCGGCACCTTTCAGGTATAAATATACCAACGTTGCCTTAAGCAAATACACGGTGGTGGTGAATACTGGAGCAGAGCAGCTGTCCCCTTGCAGAGAGCCCAGCAGATGCGAGAAGCCCACAGACGCTGCCCCTTCTCTTTGACACGCTGAGAAAGACGCTGTCTTTCTCCTGCCGAGAAAATCCAGCTCCGGCGTTTCCAGCCTACCCTTGCGGGTGACTGGGATATCGAGTCCTGAGAGGAGATACCAGACCTCCTACATTCTATTCCAGAGGTACGGTGCTGACTAAACCCTTAGAGAGAATTCTTGAATCAAACTCTTGGCAAAACCAACTTAACTTAAACTGCTACTTACTTACTCCCTCCCAAGTATTAGACTTAGGTCAGGTACACCGGGGTAGGCGTAGTTAGAAGCATCAGTTGAGGTCGTTAGCCAATGTATATATGAATGTATATATTGTATATATTTTATTCATCTTAACAACCTTATGGCTAAGAAACCATATCAATTCTTTTACAGCATTACTTCGTGATACTCCTTTTACTGTACGCACTTTACATTATTACAAGTCTTGCAATTGTGGCAATTAATTTCTCTTGCATGAGAAGAAAGACTGTTCAATAAATAATATCTTTTATTGAAAACGCCCGTCTCTCTGTTCTCTGCACCTTGGTGAAATTAAAACTGCACAACTGACTGAGTGAAATAGCTGTCTATTGTTTCACACGACTCTAGAGATTGACTCTTATTCTGAGGAGCAAAGTTGTCATCTTTATGCGGTTGTCGGAAGCTGAATCCCTTCTTGTCTGAGCCAGGGAAGCTGATCACTTCCTATTTAGTCAAGAAAGTTTCCAGTGACCTCTGAGCTAGCTGGCGCAAACCCAAATTAAGTCTAACATAGTCAGTAGAGACCTAGAAGACCTCAGTCCTACGTCTACACTGCTGTTTATGTTATTCCAATGTGCAGAGCCTATAGGGAAAATAGGAACTACACTACATGGTCCCCAACGTTTGGTAAGGCGATAAAACTAACGCAAGACGTTAGAGTAACTCAGTCGTGCTTTTTCACACAGACCCTTTCTCCCGTAAATACTCTAATAGACGTCTGGAGTGGGTGAAAGGTTAAAATCCGCCGGAACTTAGTAGGAAGAGATTCCTATGTAGAGTTTCTGGTTTAGTCAACGTTGAAGGATACAGTGTTCCAAAATATTGTGCACCTAATCTTTTGTTTCCTTGAAACCTGATCTGCAACAAAAACTTCTCCAGTAAAATGGTAGAAGGTGCGGAAGAAACGGAGGCTTTGAGAATAGCAAATCAACTCCTAGAGGATGACACAAGTGTCCTACAAAATGACCGGGATGCTATCCTCATTCCGATCAATATAAGAAAAACTATAACTTTAAAACTTATAGAAAACGGACTGACAGCACGAGGCGGTACAGTCATTTTCGTGATAGAGGCACACGAATATCGGCAGACAGAGGTATTCTATTCATGGATAAACTTTCCAGCGGCAAACGCTACAACACATGGGTTCCACTATTACAAAATAGAGGAACCACCGGATGAATATACTCCTTTCGAGGAGATTGAAATTCCATTAAAATACCAAGAGCACCTGCTCTGGTTTAAAGGCGCCCTAAAACATAATGATCACATTACCAGGCTCGGTCCACTAGGTAGACCAGGAGCAACGTGGCCTGTTCTAGCCAGCTACATACCACATCCAGACATTTATAAAATGTCAAAAGAAGAACTTTAAGAACAGCTAAAATTACTGATTAAAATACATAGACAGTTAGTCAAATATGTAATGCGGACTGCAACAGTCCAAACAGCTGTTAATATTCCACAGCTGACCCCTCATCAGGGGAACACAAATAAAATTACACCACAGAACATACAATCATGTCTGGGTAAAACACCCTTAAAATGGGAACAGATTCCTTTCTGGTTAGCACAGAAAATAACTCAAATAGAGGCAGTATTCCCGAATACTACCCCTATTGAGAAACACAGAATTCTGACTATCTGCCTTCCAATGGGGGTCACACCACATATGGAGGACTGTGACACTTGGGGTACAGTCTTTGCTTCCATTTACACAAAAACACATGGTGTTCCGTCCATAGCGGTAATACCAGATGTGCTAAAACAGATTCAGAATGAATACGGTCCAGAACCTGCTTTAACTCTTGGTATGAAATTACTGAAATACTTCAAGCAGGTCTCGGCGATATTATTAGCCAACATTAAGGGAGAAGCAGCATCTGTGGCGATCCGCCAGAAATTGAAAGAAACAGATATAACAGATCAACCAATTGAACTTGCCAGAATCATAGAAAAATGCTATGAAGAACTAGGTAGAGATAGTTTGGGTGGGAAACCAGTAAAACCCCAACTACTTAAAAATCCTGAAAAATTATTTATTAAAAATAATCAAAACACTCCTAAAAAGAGTTGGGATGGAAATAAACAATCCACTCCCAAGGAAAAAGTTTTCCAGTCAAGAGGAAGGTCTCCTCGGCGGAGGGAAAGAACTCCGAACCGAGAACACCATCTCCCCAAAGGGAGACCTCTGAGAAAAGATATAACCTTAGAAATAGGGATAACTTGAGAAAACCTGATAGATATCAAAGTGTTGATACACGTCCCTCTCGATCTTTTTCGCAGAAATCGGAAAGAAGAGGACAATCAGACCCAGGGGAAGAGCACGTCAAGTCCAAAGACAAGGAACCTGCTCAAAGTAAAAAATTACAATTCCAGAGGAAGAAGGTAGCCAGTATAAGAGTAGTTGAACATGCCTAAAGCAGAGGACACAATACTGAGGACACAATTGAAAAACGGAGAGTGGGCACAAACAATGCTAGACAGTGCAGCAGAAATCAGCATAGCTCGCAAGGCCCTTCTTTATTCTATTTTAGTGAAACGTTCTGTACTTCGAGGGGCCGTTTGATGGTCGAAGTACTGGGATTGGCTCTTACTGACCACGTGGGTGAAGGTATCCGGGTCGCGTTATGCGTTTATTTCCGGGTAGAGGAATTTAAAATTGACCAGGTGGAATTGGGTTTGATTATACTAACTTTTCCTTGGACTGCAGGACGGACGGTTACTATGCCGCTCTAAAGGTGAGCTTTGTGTTGAGGCGTGTCGGGGCATTAATGGGGATATCGGTATGCATAATATTTTACGATGTTTAAATAATTTGGGTTTCAATAGACTTGATTTCCTTTAATAATGCTCTCTAACAATGATACTGTATTTTTGTAGAATCGATAATATCTTTTTAGATAATAGCTTAGGCAACATAGATGACACGATTTGAGGCTATGCACATGTGAGGCGTTTTGCCTATTTAAAAATGGTGATGGTATTAAGACATAGCCTCTAACGGCGCAAGGCCAAATCTTTATTCAGACGGAATTATTCATGAATCCGTATCAGTATCAATAGGGCCAACAAGGATATTATATTCTCATAGAACTGTTAATATCCTCTCAGATAATCATTTATGTAATACACATCGTATAAGCTGGGGCTACTGCATATGTGAGGCGTTTTGCCTATTTAAAAATGGCGACGGTATTAAGACATAGCCATTTACGACACTAGGTTAAATCTTACCTAGACAAAATGTATTCATGATGCCTATCAGCGACAACAGGGCCCCCTGTTTATTGAATTAGTAAACCTGGTCATGTTAGGGGTGAAAGCTCTTGATAGGAACATGTACTGATGCTATGACCTGGTGTGGTGTATATGCGGAGGGCCTTTGCCTCCTTAAAGATGGCAACGGGATTACGATAGAGCTGTCAACGACGCTAGGCCAATTCCTGCGTAGATGCACTGTAACAGCCACCTCTCATTAGTGGCAATGGGGCTCCTTGCTTTTGAATCACTAAATTTTGTGGTGTCAGGCTAGTGGGCTCTTGAGAGGGACATGTTATGAACAAATTGAACTGTTTATAGTGCACAGGAGTCATGTGGAGTAATCATTAATGCCTCATGTAGGAGTGGTAACCTTGACCTCTGTGCTCTGTAAGAATACTCAGACTTTATCGTTTCCTATAATCTAATGATCACTTTGGAGTCTAGAATACTTCGATATACATTACTTTGTCAGATATACATTATAGCGTGTTCAAACTTGTTTTCATGGTCAACATGGTCTCATTTATTCTCACATGTACGATGGTACCGGAGTGTCAGCCCAATATGGATTACATAACTATATGCTTCCTATAGAGCTGATAGGCTAATACTTCACAATGAAGTGTAGTCTTCCACATTAGTAACATTGGGGCTTTTTTTCAGCTTCTTTTTCTTTTCCCTGATGGACATAACTATTATGGCTTTGCAAAAACTCATTTACATTATAAACTGCTGGAACAATTGTGATTGTTTCTGTGTCTGATCTCTATAACCTAGAAACCTTTTCTCCTGACAAAAACATTAATTGCCGAATTAAATTCTTATCATTGCAGAGTTTGTAGGGAAGTACTATCTAATGTACATTATTTACTGTCACTTTGAAGTACCGATCAGGATATATAGGCTACACCATAGATATGAAGGTATTATTTATTCTGTTTCATTCCACACTTGCTGCATGGATAAAGATCACTTCTGTACTGATATGAAATGGGTGTTAGCCATTGGTATGCCAAGCTTGGGCACTATAAAGTTAGGCTCTCTTCTGTTAAATAATTAAAATATACACAGTTTTTTTTAATTGTAAATAGTAATGATGTGTGGAAACACTTCTTTTCTTCTGTTTGTTGTAATTGACAAATGTTTATAATAATTGTATGTACACACTAATGTTTTTATTGAATTGAAACTTAGATAGTTTTCATCCCTGTAAATAAGTGTTTGCATATTTCTTTGTTTTTCTGTATAGCCCTGAAGAAGTCTCCTAGAGAGACGAAACGCGTTGGCTATGTTTGTGATGGAAGAAGTGTTTTGTGAATAATAAAGAGAACCCTTTGTGGAACAAGAATCAAAACGACTGGATTTAAATACTTTTTCTTCACCCTATGTGCAAATAATCTGTGAAAAGATTCTTACTGAGAGCGCAATTTGCTATTATATAAAATCTTTGATTTAACTGTTAAGAGAGTGCTGGAACCATTTTGTGCTGTATGCATTGTATGGAACTAGGTTCTATAGTTTGGGGAGTAGAGAGGGAAGTACTCCCTGGTTTCGGGCACCTCAAACCATAACTTGAGACACTATTCATTTGTTTTGTGCGGATTGTATTAGCCTCTGCCCTCTATCTTGTTGTGCATCCCTTGCTGCTCTCCACTGATAGTAATTAAACAGGTGCGACTGGGGTTGACGTCAGAGACGGAGCTGACGAGGACCTAAAGTAGGCCTACAGCGGGGAAGCACTTTTGACGAAGTAAGTAAGGGGGTAGGCATTCTGCAATAACTTTGATGCCTAGAGGGATTAGGGCTTAATCTGATTATGCTTGTGCCCCCGGCCCAACAGTGTGTGACTACAAGGGTCGCCCCCTTCAGAGCTTCCATATTGTGAAGGAGTGCTGCACTAGTATGTATTTCAAGGTAATCACTTTTAATGCACTTAACGATAAGGTAACGCTATGGTTCAACACACCATAATTTTTGTAGATCTGTTCATGTACACTTTAAGTCTCAACGTTTTCACGCAATGTATGTTTCACATATAGCGCTGCCAATAGGAAAGTGTAAATTGACATTATGCCGGAAGACGCCTGCATTCCGTATTGTCAATATAATATAATTGAACTCACTACATGTAATTCATTGTGGTGGGGAAGTGAAAAAGTCAATGAGATTGTTCTCGAAGTTACACGGATGTTCCAGCATGTTGGAAACACAGTGCATGGTTTAAACATGCTGCTAGTGCATGGGCCATGCTCCACATACCCAATGACTACCACATAACTATAATGTATTTTCATTTATGTTTACCACAGAAACTCGACAAAAGTGACACAACAGTCATAAGTTACAACCTGGTATTAAATACCACTGGGCTTATTTACAAGCCCCTAGCGCCACTTTTGCGTCACTTTTCCCATGTTAAAAGTGACACAAAAGTGGCGCAAGGGGCTTGTAAATAAGCCCCCACATGCCTTAGTGCTCATGTGTCACTGGTCCTGAAGAAAGCCATACATGACCTACTGGCATTCATACTAAAATGGCTGGAACATGTAGACCTGTGATGTGAGAGATCATCACTGTCTCAGAGCACATCCACCACTGTTTTTATACCTTATCTTAAGTTGCCATCATTAAAATTACCTTCATTGGTGGGTAACCCTGAGACATGAACACGACGTCCTCCGAACCGGACGTCTTCTCCCTTGACCTATCCTGGTGCTGCTATCATGAAGCATGAGAGCAGCACCCTGATTAGAGGAAGCAGCCTCACTTAGCGCTCTACATCGCTCTGCAAGCCTGCACTTACTTTAACCCAGCTGACTTGAGACAATTGGGTTAGAGACAAGGGCACAAGTCCTAAAGAAAGAAGTGGGGGGACGCTGTCACCGGAAGTCTGTTGTGACGTCATGAAAGGTGCCGAGCTCCTTGTCCCAGAGAGGCCAAAGACATAAGTGGGGGGATGCCGTCCACCCGCATGGTACCCCAACTCGAGCCCTGGTTAGAGAAGATTAAAGTGCCCATATGTGGCTGGCTGTAGCAAGACGGTAGGCCCAAAACATACATGCAATTTAAACAGTGCATAACAGTCCACCCCCTCCCTGCTGTTGTCACTCAGCAGGCCCAACCCCATCATGAATCTCTGTTTGGTATGGAGATGAAAAATAAAATGGTAATAAATGACCATTTTATTTTTCAACTATGGGGCTCTGAAGGTAATTTAGGTGGGACGACGCTCCTCTGCTCCAATGGAGGAGCCGCTCCTGACCCTCCTCAATGGAGACTCACCTAAACAAAACCTGCTCTGCTGTTATCGGGCATCACATGACACCCAGATACACTAGACGTCTCAGTGGGAACCCTATGATGAAGCATCCCACAAGCTAGCGTGGGTGAGTGAGGGTTCTTAGAGGTTTTTTCCCACGCACTTGTGAGAAGGGCATCTAAAATAGGTTATCCATCATGGTAGTGAGCTTGTTTTCATTGATTGCTGCATTTAATAAGGGAAAGTGAGTGAGCGTTTTTCTCACTCTCGATTCGTGTTATTTCTCCGTTGTTCAAAGAAAGCCAGTGGCAAGCCAATGCTGAAAGAGGCTGCCAACGAAAGCCAGTTGTTGCAAAAAGCGCAGTCAGAGTTTACTCTATGGATATTTTATAATAATAAGCATATTTGGCACCTGCACTATCAAAATTCAGACCTAAAAACTATATTTTCTTGGAATGTGGCAACAACAACTGATGGGTCCCTAAAGTTTCTGTTTCACCTCAGTTATGGAGGAATCCTCCCTGGTGCCTAGCAGTCTAACCAGTTCAGCTTTTCCATCTATTTGGTCACTGTACAGCTCCACAGGTATTAAAGACCTTTAGTGTATGCATTCAGCAATAGTGACAGTATCGCAGCACCCTTTGGGAACTGCATCTCCATTTCCTCATCAACATCAAAAGTGCCGATTTATTCCATGCCACAGATGCGTCTGCAAAAATCAGATCTCACACGCTCGCTGTCAATTGAAAATTTGTAGGACTAGGTACGCATAAATAACTTGGAACATCTGCAAATCTTACACTGTCAAGGTGTTTGATTGCTGCTCTAAAGCTGAGTTGTCTACCAGACAAGACATATGGTCTATAAACTCACTGGACCAATACCTCGTGTCTCACTATGATTGTCTCTTCATTTCCCCCCTAGAAAGTTGACTAAAAATAGCTGAAGTCCCTTATAACCGTGTAACCTATGTTTTTTCTACTGAATGCATGCATTCTACTACAGCATCAGGTAGCCCTATTCAGTGTGTACATGTGCTGCCAGTACAGGAGCAGTCAAATACATGGTTGTGTGTTTACATACTATTTGGATTTGGTATACAAGAGTATAAATTAGAGTGACTTTATTATCAACTAGCAGCCCGCCCCGGCATTGCCCGGGGCAGAAGGGGCCTGGGGGCAGCATTTTCAGCCTCTGCGCACTCCCACCCGCCCCGACATTGCCCAGACTGCATCCCTCTCGCCTCGCCGCCGCCCGCCCCGACATTGCCCATACCGCCTCCCGCCTCGAGCCTCTTGCCGACATTGCCCATACCGCCTCCCGCCTACCGCCTCCCGCCTGCCTTTGCTTTACCTGAGCATCCCACTCTGGACTTCATCGCCATTCCTTGCCGCACGTCACCGCTCCTCCCAGCATGTTGTCATTACGTGAAGGTCGTGGTCAGCGCTACGTCGCGGCCGGCGCTCGTTTTAGGGGACTGCTTTGTTTAGAAATTTTAATTTTTTAATTTACTGTTTTTTTTTTATGTTGCCTATGTCCATTTACACACCCTGAGGATTCCAACAATGTATTGGGTGTGTGGATTGGCGCTGTGGTTCCCGTGTTTACCTTGCCAAAAGGTTTCTGTTCTCTCTTTATACTAGTAGTATAGATTTCGGGCCCCAAAATAGCTCTCGATGTATCTTCAAATGAATCAAATTTACAAGCAGAGCTGATGCTAAACTAGAGAATGTTTATTCATAAAGTGCCAAGCAAGACACAAAATAATACCATCTGGAACATGGGTATATACACCCTAATGGCACTTATACTCAAACATCTCTTGCTTCTCAACATCATGAGCCTTTGCCTCTGCCATATAACCTCTAGCAAGGTATAAACACTCCTTCACTCTGTCTTCTGGAAAGGGATTCCTTAACTCTCCCTAATTGGAGTTAATCTTGTTCAAGATGTGGCCTGGATCTACTCCAGACAATGAACAGTAAGTGTTAGCACACACTTGTCCTTCAAGCAGGTACGGCAAAATTGCCTTCTGATGCCCTTCAGTTCAATATGAGCATCGGTCTGATGCCACGGATCTTTCGCAGTGTTGAGAGCCTGTAGTGCTGACGAGCAACAGGGAGGGAGGGAGAGACAGTGACACAGCAACAGTCAAGCGCTATTTTACCTTTCTGCACTGGCAATCTTTCTCATTTCCACCCTTTCAATGTTCTACTTGATTTTGGCAGTGCTCTGTACCTGGGCGCTAGACAGTGTGGGGTTAAAACTACCCAAAGTGGAAATCCCTATAGTATAGGCGAGGTAATTCTGTCCCCATTCCCAGATTGTAACTGGCGGTGGCAGCTGATTCTAGGTATGGGGTACAAGCCCTTTTTTTATCTGAGCTACTTTGTGGAATACCTATTGTCTCTCCCTGGAAAAGTTCTATAGAATGTCATAACTGCACTCCTTCAAGCTCTGTGCATTTCTTGCTTGTGCTTGGATAGTGTATCATGGGGACCCCCACTATGTATGAAGCCCCCAAGTTGTAGAATGATTCATACTCATAAGGCTTCTCTATGGCGGGTTGTGGACGGAACATCACAATACGGATCCGGGTATCGTTTGGGGGATACCATTACCCCCTTGTCCCATTTGGAACTACTATTGAAGCCGGTCAAACTTGGTATGGG
Source organism: Lissotriton vulgaris (assembly GCF_964263255.1). Classification (NCBI taxonomy): domain Eukaryota; kingdom Metazoa; phylum Chordata; class Amphibia; order Caudata; family Salamandridae; genus Lissotriton; species Lissotriton vulgaris. The sequence continues at coordinate 1,525,998,392 of NC_141687.1, read as the reverse complement.
ATATTACAAATAACTGCTTGGTGGAAAGCCGTATATGGCCTACTGTACATTATTGATACTGGCACAAGGAGTGAAAATTAATGCTGAACAAGACCTACAAGCCCTGATGAGGTTCAATGCATATTGAACGAATCGCGTAGGCTATAAGCTTTGGTTGCTGGATCGTACATTTTAAAAGTGGGATTAAATAAGAGAAGAACTTTTCTAAATACATACTTCAAGGTTTGTTGACCTTTTCTGTGGGTGGGCCATTCCATTTCTAGTTTTGTCTGACACAACTTGTTTGCATTAAGATGTTAGTCCTAGGGGCACTCTTATGAATAAACAAGCTAGAAACATGTCAATTCAGACTACCCTATTTATGTTGTTATTATTTTCTGACTTTGAAATAGAGATAACAAGGCTCATTTCCCAGAGTGATGTCACATTAAGTGTTCTAGTGAGGTCATTGTTTGTACATCAAGTGTCTTATCGATGTAATTGTCTAAATGACATGACACTTTCATAGGTTCTTGGAATGATAAGGATAGACAACATCTCTGTCAAAAGGCAGACATATCAATGATTCTGCAAAAATAGAGACCATGGAGTCTCGACATGCTCATGATGGAATTTGACCTCATGGACTTTATGTCATAGGAAGGTTGTGTTTGGACCATTGACTTATTGAGGGAAGAACAGTCAGTACTGTTGCTTCTTCCCAATCCTGCTCGCTTTGGCTGTGAAGTTGCTAGCCTCTTGTGTGTGATGTGAGGCTTTGATAGAAGCAGTGGTGGCTGGTGAGTTTTGAACATGGTGAGGGGGAAAAGTTGATGATGAGTGCAAAGTCGTGAGTGAGCAAAGCAAACAAGCTCAACTGAAAATGTGGAAGTTACCCCACATGCAAGACATTTTTTTAAATAAAGAGTAGTAATAGAGAGATGAGAGGAGAGGAGTGTGATGGGTACATATTGGCGAGAGAATGTGCAGTACAGGGAGGAGGAGGCGTTAGAAAGAGGGGAATATTAAGGCCAGATAAAGATGGGAGAAAACACATGTGTAAGGACGAGAGGTGTAAGCAGGAAGGAGGGAGAAGTGCAAGTAATAACTTTGCGAGCTCCATGGGCCTAATCTTCCATGGCAGCTGCTACTAATGGTCAGATACTTTTGTGTGGATTCTCTCTTGTTACCAACTGCCACAAGCTGCACCCGCTTACTGCCTTCTTTCTAGACTCCTCAGCCCTCAACCTAACCCTCCTGATTTCAAAATGTACCCCCACGTCAATGCGGTTCTCTGGATTGATCCAGACTGAGACAGCCCTCGATCCTGAGAAAGGTATTGAAGAGAGTGCTAGATGTTGATAAGACACACAGGTTCAATCCACTTCAAATAATAGGTCAGGGTTGACCTGGTTTCCTTTCCAGCAGGGAGGTATCATAGTAGGTGTTAACCAGCACATCAAATGTGACTTCTATATTTGTTGCAGTGCCTTCTCATAGTGCTTACGTGTCTCCCTTTAGCACTGCACTACACAAGAAACCTACTGCCAAGCTCCACTCTCAAGATACGCTCTGTTTTTTTTTACCTTTAGCTGGCAGATTCCAGGACTCCTCAGTGCTCCACATTTGTCTCACTGACCCTTGAAAAAACACCAGACAATAGAGCATCAACTCATCCACAGATGCTCTACTGTCCCAGGGCAATGATATGCCAACATCACTGTCTTTGCCACAGAAGGGACACCACTGAGTGTAAACTGCTGGCAGCAGACACAAAACATAAGCAGAATAATAGTGCAGGCAATTTTAAAATGCTGTCCCTTGTTAAAAAGCATGCACCTTTAATACCAGCCACATCCGCAACATGTTTAAATAGCTTTTGTAAAACTATTTGTGACTCTGGGCAAATCACAATCTCCTTGTACCTAAAAATGGATCTGTTATTGTGCAATGCAACTGGTGCTCATGCGAAGCACTCCAACATCTCTGTGCGGGAGTTCACGCTACATAAAACTGCAGCAAAAAATAAATAAATAGAAAACAAAAAAAACACAAAGGCACCGCTAGGAGACTTCCCCAAATACAGGAGATCCTCCGGAAATCAAACAAATCTCCCACCCCGGCAATACTGCTCACTTCACCTCCACTCCGCAGAGACACACACCTTGTATTCACAGCACACAGCCTGCTCCAGTAGAGCCAGAGTGTGTTTATATATGAGCCAAGTGTGCCTGAAAGCACGAGGACGGCTTCAGAGACACCAGGGGCCTCATTTATGAGAAATGACGCATCGCTGCGTGAAAGCAGCGATGCATCACTTCTCAGTGCGCACTCCTTGCGACATACCTGATGCGTCATATTGAATGTATGACGCATCACTTTTTGTGACGCATCGGCGGCGTAAAACATGCCTCCTGTTGCGCACTATTTACAGAGTGATGCATCTAAGCAGATGCGTCACTTTGTAAACCCCTGCGCTACATTATACCTGCGCCATGTATAATGTATGCAGGGGGGGCGTTCCCCCGCAAAAAGCTCCGTAGAAGTGATGCAGTGAAATCTATGAGATTTCACTGCGTCACTTCTAGGACGCCGTTGCGTCAAAATCTTGCGCCTGCCTCACAGTAGGCGTAAGACTGACGCAGGCCCTTTCACATGGGGCTTGCCCCATGTGAAAGGACGCATTGCTGGAGTTGCGTCACTTTTGTGGCACACTCCAGCAATGCGTCACTTTTGCGCTTACAGATACGTCAGAAATACTGACGTATCTGTAATTCCTTGCGACATGATGCGTCATACATTAAATATGACGCATCAGGTATGTCACAAGGAGTGCGCACTGAGAAGTGACGCATCGCTGCTTTCACGCAGCGATGCGTCATTTCTCATTAATGAGGCCCCATTTGCATAGAGGGCACTAATACAGCCTGTGCCTATAGCATGCACCCCTCAAGAAATCCAATGTATACAGCTTGAACGCGCCCTGCCATCCTGTGTACACAGACCCCTGAACCACCCCGTGTGCAGAGCACACACAAAGCCCGCACTCGCCCATGGCATCCCATGTGCACAGCCTGTACGCAGTATGCACAGCCTGAGACATCCCGTCTAACAGCATGAACCACATGACACACATGCTATGCAATCCATTCCCATGCATGCACACTGTGTATACAAAGAAATAATAACGTGTCTAATATGGCAAATGCACAGAAACATAACTTGCAGTCTACGGCGGAGTGTAGACAATCCTGAAGGAGAACTAGGACACCTTACTGTTCCTTTTCGGCACAAGGGAATTAAGTGAGTCGCAAATAATAGGTGAAACTACTTTCAAGCCTCATTATGATTTGAAATGAGTTCCAAGCCCCATTTGCATCCTGGAAAGGCATTTCCCAACTCTCAAAATGGATTTAGTATATTGCACCTCGCACTTTCCCATTCGCCACCCCTGTGATTTTGCGAAAACCGTTTTTACGACTGCCAAAGCATTTACCTACAACCTAACATATGCACATTCCTACATTTCTTGTTTCTCCAATCTTCACGTTGTTTCTAAGGTTAAGTAATGCCGGTAGGACAATCTTTGACACCAGTGTGGGACAGTGCAGACACAAAATATGCATACTGTTGCAACTTGCACCTCTCTGAGGCAAGGATTTCAAAAATGGCTACAGAATTGTGCACAGGGTAAAAGGGCACCAAATATGTGGTGGCATTGGCTTGCATTTATTTCATTAGTCATGATTTGCATGCTCCGGAATAGCAGGAAACCAGCAGTTCCTTTTAGTTCAAGAAAGGACCAGGGTAGAAAACAAAACATTCCTGTAGATATTTTTCCAGTTCTTTACAGCAAAAAAGTCCCCAGAGTATTCAAAGGCATTCACTCGAGGCTTAATTAAATGTAATACTGTGTGAAATAAAATCTTTAAATACTGCACATTTAGCTGCGCTGCGTTGATCGAATGAGCGGGAAAACCAAAGCAGGTGATGTTCACTGACATGGGAGAGTGCAAAGGGCTCCTGCCCCAAACCCATATTAGTGCTTGCCTTCTAAATCTGCGTGTAGCGACTCTAAAGGATGAAAGGCATCCGATACTTAACTTATTTTATACAGCAGAGTACAGCGATCCCTGAAACTCCCCACTCTGTGCTTTGGGGGGCCGGGGCACGCCATGGTGGTCCTAGAACCGGACACTGCTTCAAAGACTGGACACCACAGGAGCGAGGTTGAGGCCACCACTTAAGGCCGCATCGAGGCCCAACAGCGCACTGGTGGTTTTGCTGGAACGGGCGAGGCGGGGGGAGGGCTTTACTCCTGGAGTCCCTTGCTGAAAATCATGTGCTCTTCAAAATCTTTACCCTGCCAGTCACGCGCAGTATTGATTAAATCCAAGGCTGATTGTGGCCGGGAGAGGGAATATATGATCGACCCAGGTGGTGACGGGTCCACGCCCAGATTATTCAAATCAAAGCAGAAGCGCCTCCGAGCCGCTGCCATTGTCTGCCACCTGCCTAAGTATGCGGCGCCGGCGCAGCGCCAATGTTAGAATAGATTTAGAAACAAACAACTGAGACCTGCTGAGTGTGAAATAAAAAAAACGTACTTTATTACTCTTCCATACTGTGTTGAGGAAGTGTGTAGAAGTACACACACCGCTCACTCGGCTCGGCTCAACACACAGAGAGAAGAAGACACACACCGGTGGTGGCACGAGCCGAGGCCTATAGCATTCCTCGACTCTACTCTCGTCTCGTGACTGCCTAGTCGACTTGCACTGGCGCACCAGGCGCGGTGCACCGCAGTGACGTGGGGCCGACAGTGCAGAGAAATGGCCATTCACCCCTGCATCGCTCACAGTGTGATTGGCCATAAGAATTGCGGCACTGCAAGCTGCCTGGCTGCATGGTGACTGCTCTCAGCCAATCCTGGCGCTTCATTAGCAGCGCCACTGCGCCAGGATTGGCTAAGAGAGGGTTTAGTGCCTGCCCATAATGAGACCCGGGAGGCCCGGGTCCCTCGCAATCTGAGTCGCTGTAGGGGAGGGAGGGGAAGGTGCTGTACCGTGTGCGCATGCGCAGGACAGTACTAAAACCAACTAGCCCAAAAATTGACATGCGCACACTGCAGCTGTGCTGTTAGTGTTGCGCTGTCAATCACTGCCGCAGCCCCGCCCCCACTCCTTCCGCGATGTCGGACTTGTCCCAGTAAAGTTGATCTACCGTTGCCGCAGAGAAGTTTGCGAATGCGCTCACACTCAGAATTATTTTCATTTTGAATCCTGCCCGTGCACAGTGGCGGTCCTCCATGGATAGTGGGGCGCTACGCCCCAACGCCCCTAATGGGCGCACCGCCACTGGATAGAAGAGTGACCTATCTGGAAGAACGATATCTGACATTCATGCATGTGGACGATGTTTTTTGCATGTACAAGATCTAATGGCTAACACAGCTCCTATTGCTGAATTAACAAGCCTTCAGCAATAGTTACAGCTTCTTCTGTCCAGTGGCCCTCTGACCAGAGAATCCAAAGTTAAACCACTGTAAAGTCTTGGGGTCTCATTTACAAGGAATTAACGCATAAAAGGGATTTGGCTGCGTCATGCTGCGTTAATTTAGTGAGATAAATAACGGTGATGGATCAAGCCCTGATCTTTGGACTGGGTAAGAGTGGTCTGCTTAATTCAGACACTCTGTTCATCACCACCCCCTTTTCTGAATCGTTTTTGGCCACTATAGGTGTGGCAGGGTATACTCAGACATGAGTCCCTTTCTCACTGCACCATCAGGATTCAAGCAAGCCGGGCCGAAGACGGCTGAAATGCCAGAAACCGGTCCCCGGTAGCTTGTCTCCTTTCTGGTGAAGAATTGGCTTGGTAGTTTAGTCTGCCCTGTTCCCATGATGCACTGGGCCAGGGACAGACTGATTTGCATATAGCCAGGTTCTGAGCTGGGATGGTGCAGTGAGATAAATAACGGTGATGGATCAAGCCCTGATCTTTGGACTGGGTAAGAGTGGTCTGCTTAATTCAGACACTCTGTTCATCACCACCCCCTTTTCTGAAGTGTTAATTCTGAAGCACAGGGATACATCATATCTACAATGATATGACGGATCCCTTTGCTCTCCCCTGCGCTGGCGCACAATTTGCTGCCATGCGCCGATGCAGGCACCCTTTGCACCATAGTGCAAGGGTGCCTGCATTGAGGGGAATGATTGTGTATGTGCAGGAAGGTCTCCTTTCCTTCCTGAACATAAACAATCTGAAATAGTGTTCATAAACATCTATGTGTGCAGCACACATAGAAGTTGAAAAAGGCATTTTTTCAATGATAGCTTTTGTTCAGGAAGGGAACCCCTAGGGAGGTGTAGCATTCAAATGCATTCCCAGGTTTACGATTTCTTGAAAATCTTTGGAATGTGTCAGGTTCTGGGGTTGTTGCGTGGGAACACCCACAGCAACACCCATAGAATGCCCCTTTCATGCAAAGTGCTGCATGGAACAGGGGCATATTTACAAGGACAGGAAAAGTCATGCAAGGTGGATTTTTGTGTCCTTGTAAATATGGGGCAGCAAAATGTGCTACCGGTTGTCAGAGTCGCAACGAGTGATCCATCTACATTTGCATGTATTCAGGAGTTATTGAAGATTGCCACCACGTTGAGGTAGTGTCGGTTGATCATTTGCCACACCATGTGTGTCTCAGAATGGTTTTCCTCAATTTAAGGTGTGATAAGGGGGGTAATTTCTACTCTGCATTGAATGCAACATTTATGTTGAATAATGCATTGTTTCACCATCTGTGTAGTTTGACCTATATTTAATAGGTCTCATGGACAATGTATCACATAAATCACATTTGTGGAACACCAATTGATGAAACACACAAGCTAGTAGGTTTGATTAAAATGTATCACTTTAAATTCTTTAGCATTAAATGTGAGAGGGGAAACGACACAGTTTTAGCATTTGTAGTGTCCCAGTATGGATGGAAGGTCCCATGCTGATGTGATAGATCCACTGTTATCAGATGTATTTGGCCTTGTGATGGCGTGTACCAAGTGGTCTGCCAGGTTGTTTTCTATTTTATAGGAGAATAACGGTGTTTGTTGAAAAGAATTGTGGGGCATATTATCAAGGGGGTTTATCTTCGCTTTTTTGGCTTTAAAAGCCAAGAAAGCGGAGATAAAATTATCTCCCTATTACCTAGCTGTCGCTAACAACAGTTAGCGACAGCTAGTAGGAGATAGCGACCATCTTGGGCCCCACTTTGCATGTCAGTGATATTTATCACTAATGACATGCAAAGTGGGCGTGCCAAGATGTTAGCGACTGAAAACAGTCGCTAACATCGCTATCTCCTATTACCAACTTATCGCTATTGCTTGGTAATATGCCCCCGTGTGTCCTCAGAATATTCCATTTCTTCTTAATGATTTTGTTTATTTTGTTGCATGATGGGCAGAGAGAAGACAAACAGAGTGTGTGTATTTACACGTTTTTGTCTATGAGTCAGCAGAATATCTCTACGGCTATACAATGCGTGTTTACAAGCCAGTGAAATCAGGCGACGTGGAGAGCCCCATGGGTTAGCTTGTCAGATTGTATGGCAGCCACTCGGAAATAATCTTATTTCCATTTGCAGTTCCTCTGAATATGGAGAAACTGGCAATAGAGGAGACCATCACGAAGTCCGTGGGAGTGGTAACTGCAATAAAGTAGAATCGTATTCTAATCCGTGGGCTTTCGGAGTAAGGAGGTACCTATCTTTCCATCTTCTACATGAAGGGTAGCGTCCAAGAACGGGAGATCGTTTTTCTTTGGGACTGAAGTGAATGTCAAGCGAGATTGACAGTTATTAAGCCATTCCACTAAGGAACTCAAGGTGCCGTAGTTTCACTGCCAAAGTAGGAGGATATCGTCAATGTACCTGCACCAGAATCCTATTAGATCAAAGAAAGGGTTGAGAGGTGTAAGAATGCAAGTCTTCTCTAGTTGTGTACATACAGGATAGCAAAGTTAGGTGCAAAGCATGCACCCAATGAGACACCTTGACTTGCAGGTAAAAGGTGTCCTTGTATAAGAAGTAATTATTGCTAAGAGCAATTCTGAGTAGGTCCATTATAAATTCTGTCGGGAAGCGGTGGGTTTAGGTTGGGCATCCAAAAGGTTTTTAATTTTCAATAGGTCATCGTCATGTGGGATATTTCTGTAAAGACTCAATGTCTATGCCCACCATCAAGTCAGTGTTGGTGTTGAATGGTCTGTTTTCTATGAGGTTAATGAGGTCACTGCTGTCTCGTACGAATGTATCCGAGGAAGGGATAAATCCTTGATCATAGCATCTATGTATTTTCTGAATGGCTTGAGGCACAAGCTACACCCGGAGACTATTGGTCGGCCAGGGGGGGCTGTATCCTGGGTAATATGTAGATGACTTGAATACGTGGATGTGGAATGTATAAGAAAGACAATTCCTTTTCTGTTAATATGTTCTGTAATCTAGCTTGATTTCTCAAAATCTGTTTTTTAGAACGAATATCAGGTAGGGACCACAGTTTAAGGTTTTGATATTGAGAGATGTTAGATAGTTGTCTCAGTATCTCCGAGTTATATTTTTCTATGTCCATAATGACAATACCCCCACCTTTATCAGCTGGTTTTTCTTACAATATTTGAGTTTTCTTTTAGATTGAGTAATTCCTGTTTTCTGCAAGGGTAAGATTGTAAGGGACAACCTCAAATTTGTTTTTTATTTTCATGATTTCTTGAAGAACAAGCCTTTCAAAGATCAGTACTTCTGGCGGCATAGTGGCAGCAGGTGGGAGGAACGTAGAAGGAGGATGAAAAGGGGATTCTGGTAGAAAGTCCCTAGGCGGTCTGTCAAAAAAGAATTGTTTTAGTCTAATTCGGCTTAAACTGGAATAAATTTTCCCGGAGGTCAAAGAAATTACTTCGATCTGTGGGGATGAATGATAAACACTTACTTAAAAGGGAAATTTCTTGAGAAGACATGTTATGTCTAAAAAGATTGGAAATGGGAATCATTTGCACATCGAGTTCTGAAGTGTTATTCGGTTTGGTTTTTGAGGCAGTCCCCATTGGTAGAACTTGCATCAGGTCTGGCGTTCCCTTGGAGATTGGTACTGATAATTGGGTCTGGCCCTGCCTCTTCTGCATCCCGGTTTCCCGTCTAAAAAACGGGTGGGTAGGAGTGGTGGTGGTGGTCCATTCTGGTTTCTTTCTGTACTGGAGCCCTCCCCAGGTCGGAGTCCTCAACCGAGGTGTTAGAGGAATCTGAAAAGGTTATTGTTTGGTGCTTGCAGCATGAGAGCGGGAACTCCCTGGCTGTTTGAGGCGATTGAAAAATAAAATGAATATATAAATATTAACAGCAGGGGATACCCGGTAAACCAATAGGCATCTGGGTGAATATAACTTAAATAAAGACAAGAGGATGCCAACGGTATTTTTAAGGAAAGGTTATTTGCGGGACAGATACTACGAATTATCTATCTCATCACATTATAAATTGTACTGTATCAATCTATCATCATATTCAAGCGTTCATCTAGTGGCTATTAACACCAACTGAAAAAAAAGGAACACACAGACATTAGTTACGATTTGTGACTTTCTTTTAGAAGTCCTTTTTCATTTTTTCATCATGAATACAAATAGAGGTGGATACGGGGGAAGGGAAGTGAAAGGAGGGTTGGAACGCACATGTGCTCCGAGTAAAACACAAGTTACTTCTTTTTAATACGGAGCAAGAATGATATCGAGCAGAAGGGTGATATAGGAGTGTATAAAGCGTATTGTGTGCATAGAGGATGTCTTCATAAAAAATGGATTGCGGGTTGATATATGTTTTTAACCATGCTCGTGGGGGAAACACTGGGATTTGGCACTTTAATGAATTTGAAATGTTGGGTTTGAACTAAAAAATGAATAATACTGAGTTGAAATTTAGACTTACACATGTATTGTTAAAAATGCTATTTTCTGATCATGATGGGCTTTCCTGATATTGTTGATTTACAGTGTCCCCTGACGAAGGGCTGATGCTATGGCCCGAAATACATTGGGTCTACAATAAAGAAATGCTGCTCTAAACTATCTGTTGTATTTGGATCGTATTTTCGAAGAAGTCCGGATGGATCCACGCAAATATGAGAATCTTCCTAAATACATTATGTCATGCAAAGTGGAATTAAGGAAAGAAATTGTGAAACACAAGGAGGATTACATTGGATTAATTTTGAGTAATGGAAAATGGTGAATAGTATGTTGGATCTAGTATCCAGTTATGCAGTGCGTCTGGGAGTGGAGCGTGGATTCTGCGCTCCCCACTACAGTGTGCAGCATGAGAGCAGCACCAGGATTGATGAGGTGAGTTATTGAAGGTCCTGCGGTTGAGAAGATGAGAAGATGAAGACCAGACAGGAGCAAGGAGGACGTTTGTGCAGGTAAGTGTTTTTTCTTTATTGCTTATTTCCTTTATTCAATGTGTCCCCAACCCACTGCCTATTTGCCCGCCCCACCAGTCTCTAATGGTGCCACCAGCGAATGCTGTTGTGCACTATTAGAGGCCGCGTGGTATGGAAGCCGCGGTTGCCCTGGGAAACACAGAAGGATATGGTGCAAATGGATGGAAAACTTCCATAATGTATTACCAGGAATTATTTGTTGAAGCACTCCAAGAGCCGTGGGTGACGTCCAACTGTATACCATGGCCTTTATTCGTACTACTTCCTTGTAACACTGTATTGCAGAGACATCTCCTAAATGGCCTGGAACCCGTGTTTGTTGTTTTTCCACTTGAATATGAAAACTGCAATAAAAGAGATTTAAAAAAAAGAATGCGGTTAAACCATAGTGATGTGAGCTTCACCATGGGCAGCCATAGTTTTCTGATGAATATAAAAATTGTTTGCATTTTAGCTGTTTGACAATCTCATATCACAGTTATTTCCTTTTTAATATGGTTCAGTTGTTTCTAGATTTTAGTCCACAAAAACAAGTATTCATCATGTCTTTTTTTTTTTATTTTAAAAAAGGGGGATGTGGTTGCTGAATTTTAATTGTAGCACGGTCACTGATATTTTACCGCAATGGGAATTGGCTGGAGTGCGGGAGGCAGGCTCCTAAAACCAGAGTTACAATCTTAATCCATGGTCAGAGGCAGCCAGCAGCTGGTAGGCAGACAGCTGCTTTCACTTATCCCTGGGGCAGGAGTAATCATTTCTGAAGCAATGCAGTCAATTTAACCTGTCCCCATATTAAATACATGGACTTTAGATTAGTAAGGCATTGCAGCGAGGGATTTCCTGTCTCTTAACACTATTACACTAATGATGTTTCTATTCGCAATAGATCCCGTTACAGGGGTCTTGCTGTTTTTCGAACATGAAGATGCCACCATGTGAGGAAATGCAATCTAGTTGTGGTGTTATTTTTTTAAAATAAGCAAAATATTGTTTTGTTTAGAAAAAAATATATAATCAAACTGTTACTAACAAGATGCTTCATCAGGAAAAGTATCTATATAATTTGAGCTAACTACTGAAAATATAGCTACACATTATTATTAATATGTATTCTCATCCGGGACATCATCGATATTGTTATTTGTGATGCCAATGGTAGGACACTGGGGAGGAGTTAATGTGTTGCCCGCTATAATTATGAATTTCAGTGGTCTCTAAATTTTGCAGGATAACTATTACAACAATATCCTCTTACCTTACTTTTTACAAAGGGTTTTTTAAAACAATTTTGGATAATTACTGATCTTAAAAGCGAACAAAAATGTCCACGTGTGTACATGTGTTTTTGCTATGATATAAGTGAACAAATTAGTGGAATTCCTCTGTATTCGTGCCCTCTGTGACAGTGAGGCACTAGATCCGACTTGCGGGGAGGGCCTAACTCTTCAGTCAGTGTGGTGGGACATGCATTTTTAGTAATGTAATAGAGGATATCTTTTTAGCCTATATGAGAGAAAGAAGTGCCAAATGGCAGTTTAAACGTGTTAGTCAAACACAATGTCATTAAGATTGACAGGCTAGAGTCCGTATTTACCCCTGGATTCCTCACTTGGGCTCATTTGTTTGGCAGTGGGCCTACTTGCGGAGGCAATATTGTTGATAGGCGATGTTTGATCCATTTACTACATATGGATATTTCGATTTGTTACGTGTTTATTTTGCTGTGGCTAGATATGATCCATTATTTGACTTTGAGATATTGTCCAATTGAATACGAGTCAAAGTCGGATTCGTTTTTATACTTATTTTTATTATCTGCTTAACAGTAACCCTTGAAATTGAAGGAGCACATTCGGTGCAATATAGAGCTAAGGTAAATGTTACCGAGGGGGTAAGGGAGCAAGACCACTGACTCATTGTCAGTGAAATTACTCCCCCTCCCTTTTAGCTCCACCATCAAGTGAGGCCTTCACTCAAGCCCCTGCACTCTTGAGTGTTGGTGTTCGAGGCCCTCCTCCACCCTCAGGTTTTACCTGCACCTCATCTCTGGTCGTCCAGAGGACCTCTGTATCCTTTCTCTGCCTCCGCTCTTTCTCTTCATTTTTCACTCGTTCTTTCAATGATTTAATCTCCCCCTCTCACTCTCCTTCTGTGTCTTTCCAACGTTTTCACTCCTTTTTTACTGATTTCAATCGTCCCCTTTCACTCCCTCTCTGTGTCTTTCCTCCATTTTCACTTGTTTTTTCACTGATTTAATCTCCCCCTCTCACTCCCCTTCTGTGTCTTTCCTCCGCTTTTCTTGCACTTTTCACTGCCTTATTTCCACTCTTTTTGCCTTTTTCTGCCCATTTTTCCTTGCCGCTGCTGCCCCCATGGCCCCTCCGCCCAACGCGACCAACACCACCGGCTCAATCCAGCTCCCCTCCCCGCTCCCGCCGCCCAGCTGTCCAGCCCTACCCGACCTCTGCCTAATGGCGGTCACTCGCAGAGGGCTTGCCGCTGGAGCACTGAAAATGTGACAAAGGTAAGCACGTCTGCGCACGTCCGTGACCCGAGCGCCACGAGCACCAGATACCCTGGGCCTCCGCAAAGTGAACTCTACGACCCAGCGGCACTCCACGCTCTCAACCCAGGACACAGCAACAACTGCAAGCTAGCATTACCAGCCGACACCCACGGACCGTTCAGCTGTCAGCGCTGCCGGCACACCTGCAGCACTGCCATGACCACGGACCCGGAGCAACACGCCCGCCAGACCACAACTGACCGAAGACCCACCAATGCATCCTCCTCAACATCTGATCCGGACCGGGACCGGACATCGCTATCGCCATTCCCCAAGGATACAAGATCTCCAGGAAGGACCGCCCCACCCTCCCGGGAGGAGGAATCACCATCGTCCACAAACTTACCCTCCGCCTGAGCACACTCCCTGACAAGCCCACAGACCTGATGGAAGACCTTCACTTCAACATACTGGCCAACCCTACCACCACCCTCCGAGGATCCCTCATCTACCGACCCCCTGGAATCCGCGGACTTTTCACCAACTCCATCATGGACATCATCTCCCCGCATGTCATCGCGTCTACCAACTACACCCTACTGGGAGACCTCAACTTTCACTTCGACATCCAACCAGACCGCAGCACCACATCCCTCCTGGACAACCTCCACAACATTGGACTCCGCCAGATCGTGACCAAATCCATACACATTTGGCAGTATGCAACCTCGAGCCCCTCTTCAGAACAGGAAACTCCATCACCTTCATCCACACCACCGAACTCCCATGCGTCCACTTCACCTGCAGAACACCCACCATCCACAGATAACAGCACCTGCTCCCACGAAGAAACTGGACCAGAATCACCGACGACCAGCTAACCTCATCACTCAGAAACTTCAGAGCGCCACCAACACCCACCACGAACTCATCAGAAAAACGAGGAATAAAGCGATTGACGACAGAACCTCCCCTCACACACACAACAGCAAATAACTCTTCAACATCATCAAGGAGTTCACCCAACCCACCAGCGAGTCTGCCGACATCCCTCCCTCACAAGACCTCTGCGACAAACTCATCACCTTTCTCTACCACAAAACCAAGAACATCTACGACAACTTCGACGAAGACAACCAACACATTGAACCCTCACCAACCACCCCGACACCCTGAAGCCAGCGATCCACAACTGGACAGCCCTCACCCCCGAAGACACAATAAGACGATGAAGTCAATCAACTCCGGGGCCCCCACGGACCCCTGCCCCCACGACATTTTCAACAGAGTCGCCAACACCATCGCACCCATGCTCTGCCACACCATCCACTGCTCCCTGGCAACCGCCTCATTCCCGACAACTGGAAACACGCCAAGATCAACTGCCTCCTGAAGAAACCCCCGGCAGACCCCACCAGCCTCAAAAACTACAGACCCATCTCCCTGCTCCCATTCCCAGCGAAAGTCATCGAGAAAGCCATCAACAGCCAACTCGTCACATTCATCGAAGATCACAACATCCTCGACTCCTCCCAATCCGGCTTCAGAAAGTGTGGAGGTGGGTACTGGGGAATCCTGTCAACTCTACAGAGACTAAAAAGAAATATAAAAGTAGAAAAGAAGAAATACAGGGGCATATTACCAAGCAAAAGCGATAATTATCGCTATTGCTTGGTTAGAGACAAAAATTTACCGCTGAGCTGCGGCGATTTTTACCGCAAATAAATCTTGGTATTACCAAGGTTTATCGCAAATGCGATAAAAATCGCCGCAATGCATGAATATCGCTGAAAAGTCAGCGATATTCATGCATTACCGAGCTAATGCTCTTAGCCATGTTATCCACCTCCCATTAAATAACATGGCTAAGAACTGCTCAGGGCAGGTGTTAGCTTTTGGAGATATTCGCGCTTAGCGCGAATATCTCCAAAAGTTGGTAATAGGAGATAGCGATGTTAGCGACTGTTTTCAGTCGCTAACATCTTGGCACGCCCACTTTGCATGTCATTAGTGATAAATATCACTGACATGCAAAGTGGGGCCCAAGATGGTCGCTATCTCCTACTAGCTGTCGCTAACTGGTGTTAGCGACAGCTAGGTAATAGGGAGATAATTTTATCTCGGCTTTCTTGGCTTTTGAAGCCAAAAAAGCGGAGATAAACCCCCTTGATAATATGCCCCACAGTTGCTATTTTATTTTTTCTGACTAGTACTTAATACCAGCATTTAGTCAATTTTGAAGCATTCCTAAATTTTGCAGATATCCAGCAGGAAGATGAAGTGTTTATCTAATGGTCATTATACGAGTTAGGTCAAGCAGGGAAGATGGAATAAGAAATTACGATTCTTGCTTACAAAACCAGCATCTTAAATACCAGACTCTCTTCACTTTAAAGTGGTGTGGAGCATGAGTTCTTATAAAGCGAGCCTTCAAAAACTGGAAATCCTGGACATATTACTCTTGATAGTGTAGATTAATCTGTTTCATATGTGAGTGGGCTAGTGGTTCAACAAGTATTCCTTTACAGGAAAGCCTCACAGCTTCCAACATTTTTTGCTATGTCTTTTCCACAAGGCCCAAGACTGTGGGATTGTTAGAAATTGGGTTTCTGGTTGACAGATGTATGCACCCTGTCCAAGCAGGAACCACAATCCTAGTCAGGGTAAGTCAGACACACACCATAAATTAACCTATGCTCATCCTCTGTTAGCTTGGCACAGAGCAGGCAGGCTTAACTTAAAATACAATGTGTAAAGTATTTGTGCAACACTTTATACAGTCACACAGTGAAAACACCACAAAAAACTCCACGCCAGTTTTGAAATATAGGTGATATTTATATAAAAAAATCAAGACCAACACAACAAAAAGCCAATAATTAGAAGTTGCGATATGAATTTTTAAAGAATAAAAGTGTCAATAGTGCTTAGAAGCAGGAAGCAACTATGGGGAAATCTGGTTGCACTGGCCCGGGGCAAAGTCAAGAGCTCAGGCTGACTGCAATGAAGCACGGGCCGTGTACACAAACAATGGAAGGCCTGCTGAACAAAATGAATTGATCCTGGTCGCAACAGTGAAATGCGAAATAATAAATAATAAACCATTTATTGAGCGCCTGGTTACACAGAAGACAGTGTGTCCCGCGCTAATTGCTGCTAAGATTTCAAAAAGACAGATGATAGTAGAGCCATAGGGAGGAGGAGGTTACATGATGGGAAACAGGAATGTCTTAAGTGTACCCCGGAATCTAGTTTCCGGGGGTTCCATGCGCAGATATAGCGGGAGTGCGTTCCACTGTTTATAGGCCAAGTATCTAAAAGAGCGGCCACCCATCCTGGCCCTCTTGACTCGAGGAAGTTTGAACAACATCGTGCCGGAGGATCTTAAATTCCGGGTGGGACGATGTATAGTGAGGAGGTTCTGCAGATAGTTCGGGCCTTTACCTTGTGCAATGCGATGAGCAAAGCAGAGGACTTTAAATTTGATCCGCTCCCTAACAGGGAGCCAATGAAGCTTTGCCAACGCGGTTTTACCAGAGGCTCTGCGAGGAAGTCCAAGCACCAGTCGTGCAGCAGCGTTCTGGACACACTGGAGTTGATGGAGTCCTTTCACACTCAAGCCTGCTAGCAGGGCATTTCCATAATCAAGGTGGGGGGTCACCAAGGCATGGACAATAGTTTTTCTGGCACCAATGGGGAACCTTCCGAAGGACCCTTAGTACGCTGAGACACCTGCCTGTCACCTTATTGACGTGTGACTTGGAAGAGAGATCAGAATCAAGCATCACGCCAAGATTTCTTACCGAATCCACAGGGGTGGGTGGGCTACCCAGTTCAGTAGGCCACCACCTATGCGACCAGGCAGATACTGCTTTCCCCACCACTAGCAGTTCTGTTTTTTCGCCATTTAGGCGCAGGCAGTTATTGTTCATCCATGATGCCACTGATGATAAACAGTTGGAGAAATTAGTGGCATCATCACTGTGGTCGGGCGTGAGCTTGAATATTAGTTGGGTGTCATCGGCGTAACTAACAATGGTCATCCCAAATGCCTCCACCACGTGAGCCAGGGGTTCCATATAGATGTTGAACAAAGTAGGGCTCAAACTTGAGCCCTGAGGAACCCCATGGCTTACCTTCCTAATCGATGACCTAAAGGGTGGACAATGAATTTGGAAGCTCCTATTGACCAGAAAGGAACGTATCCACTCCAACGCCGATCCCTCCACCCCCATCTCAGAGAGTCGGGACAGCAGCGTTGTGTGCAGCACGGTGTCAAATGCTGCGCTTAGATCTAATAACACCAACGCTGCTGTCTCACCCTCATCTACTAGCCTTCTGAGGCACTCGGTGGAATAGAGGACGGCCGATTCCGTAGAATAGCCAGGTCTAAATCCTGATTGGGAGGAATGGAGGAGGACTTCCTCCTCTAGATATGCCATTAGCTGCTTATTCACAACCTTCTCTACAACTTTGGAGCAGAAAGGTAGAAGGGAGATGGGGGGTAGATTTTGGAGTTGAGAGATGTGGATGTTTGGCTTCTTTTTAAGAGGGATCACTTGGGCAGTTTTCCACGCTTCAGGTATATAACATTCCTGAAAGGACAGTGTCACCATATGGCTAATATGGTCAATTAGCATACTTTCCATAATCTCTTTGCAACGTGCCGGAGGGCATACGTCGCTGGGAGAGCCGGATTGTATGCTATTGATGATAGCTAGTAGGTCATGTCTTTCAGGTGTTTTGAAGCATGTAAGATGAGATTTCCTAATGGACCCCGAGCTGTCTCTCATGCCGCCTTGGTGGCCTGAGACATCGACATTGGGTTTAAAAGTGGCATGGATTTTATCGACTTTCTCTAAAAAGAAGTCCGCTACAGAGTTACATATCTCATCAGAGAAAGTATCTTGGGCTTCCAGTCTAGTGGGAACTGTAAGCTCCTTATAAATGACGAAGAGTTCTTTAGTGGGATTGTCTGCCAGCTCAATCCTATTTTTAAGATAAGTGCTTTTCTCAGATCTTACAAGTTTTTGATATTTTTTTAATTCTAGTTTATAAAGAGCTTTATGTTCTGGGGCATAGTTTTTTCTCCATCTCCGCTCCATAGTTTTACATTTAGATTTAGCCAATTTCAGTTTTTCTGAAAACCATGGTGCGGTTTTGGATTGCCTTGCCGGGGGTTTGGTGGTCCAGGGTGCTACTTTATCCAAGGTATTGGACATCCAACTTTCAAAATTGCTCCATACCTCCTGTAAGGTATCACCTAAGGGTAAAGGATGTTCTGATAAGGCGTTTCCAAACATTTCTGATGTAAATTTCTTCCATTCCCTACGTTTCAGAGGAAGATGTATCCTAGATCTAGTTTCTGGGGGCACATTCTTAAGTTCAAACGGGACGATAGTATGGTCCGACCAAGTTATTTCAATTGGGGGTAGGACTTCAATACGTTCCCAGTTGGCAAGAATGGGGTCTAAAAGATGGCCAAGTTGATGTGTGGGTGCTGTGGATAACAAATTAACCCCCAGGGGTTTCAGTGCCATAAGCACAGCTTGCGCCTCTCTACATTCTATGTCATCGAAATGGATGTTTAGATCACCCAGAATGAGAAACTTTTTATATCTTAGCACTGATTGGGTTGTTAGTTCCAGGAGTTGGTTCCCAAAGTTAGCAGCACTTCCTGGCGGGCGGTATATCAATAGTCCATTAATAATATTCTTAGGTCCAACTCTTATAGTAACGAAACCACTCTCACTATTAAGTAGTGGGGTCTTGACTAGGGTACATGCCAGATGTAATTTGTAGATAAGGGCTATCCCACCTCCACGTTGTTTTTCTCTGTCCAGTCTTAGTAGACTGTAACCAGGGGGAATAGCTTCGAGAGCATCTGGAGATGAGGCGTCATCCATCCATGTCTCTGTAAGAAACATTGCTTCCGGCTTTTTATCTCTTAGCAACTCATAAATCTCAGTTTTGTGCTTAGCCATACAAGCGAAGCGTAGCCAAGTGACACTTCAGTGTCATTCCCTGCGGTCGTGGTGATGCCTCTATTTTCTCCATGCGACAATGGTGATGTATTGGTTTTGAAGCTGAGATGCATTGGGTCTGAGTTCGATGAGCCAGTTTCTCCAGGGAATTGAGAGGATGTGTCAAACTTCCCACACAGCAGCGGGGGTGATGTAGCGGTTCCCATGCATCATTCAGTGTCATTCCCTCCGGTCGTGGTGATGCCTCTATTTTCTCCATGCGACAATGGTGATGTATTGGTTTTGAAGCTGAGATGCATTGGGTCTGAGTTCGGTGAGCCAGTTTCTCCAGGGAATTGAGAGGATGTGTCAAACTTCCCACACAGCAGCGGGGGTGATGTAGCGGTTCCCATGCATCAGTTTCTTTAGGTGATGCACTGGTTTCTTTAGGCAATGCTCTGGTTCGAGTGCGATGCACCCGTCCTCTTCATGCAACATCGACGATGTATTGGTTCTGTTTCACACTGTTCTGTTCCACTGGCGCAAGCTCCTGGGTCCTTTTTCAATGGAGCAGGAGGTGATACGTTGATATCCCTGTGTCTCGGGAAAACAGGAGGCAAATCAGCAAACCCTTGGAGATTACTCTGGGTTCAGATGTAAGTCCAGTTCTTCCTCAGCAGGACCAGAGTGTTGTAGGCAGCAGGAAAGCACAGCAGAAAACCAGTTATTTCAGAGCAGCAGTCCTGCAGAGTGGCATTCCTTGTAGCAGCACAGCAGTTCTTCCCGACAGAGTTTCTTTACAGGTACAGAAGGGTCTGATTTGGTGGGGCCAGAGATCCAGTACTTATACCCAGTTGTGCCTTTGAAGTGGGGGTGAAGTCAAAGAGGGTCTTTAATGTGCACAGAGATCTTTTCTTACTAGCCCTGGCTTCAGACTAACTATAGGGGGTAATCAACCTTTTGTGTGGGGGCAGGACACTGCCTATTAAGGTGCACATTTAAGCTCCTTCTCCCATCCTGCCCAGGATGAGCCATTTAGATGCAGATAGGCACTCAGACACACCTAACCTTTCGTTGAGTGTGGCTATTTAGAGGGGTACACAGACAAAATATCGATTTTTAAATATCGATATACAAAAATATCGAAGTTTAAATATCGATGGGACAAAATATCGAAGGTAAGTAATATCGACAGTCTTAATATCGATATTAGTATGATATCAGTAATATCGAAGTTGTAAATATCGATGTCAATAATATCGAAATAAATAACTTCGATGTTACTAATATCAATTTTTAAATAAATTTAGTGTATATTATATTGTATTTATTATGTTTTATTATTTATTTTTAATGTAATTTAATTAAATATTGTCTTTTACTACTGTAGCGGGTTGTGGGTTTATAGGGGAATAGGGTGGGAAGTAATTTAATTATGTTAAATAAATTATTAATTAGTAGGAATTATTAATTAATTAATTGAGAAATAATTTTTAATTATTTTTAATTAATTGATTAATTGATAAATATGTTCTGTAGCGGGTTATGGGCTTATAGGGGAATAGGGTGGGAAGTAATTTAATAATAATTAATTAATTGATATATGTTTGTACATATTTTAATTAATAATTAATTGGTAATTAATTTCTATTAATTAGTTAATTAATTAATATAATTTTGTACATATTTATAATTATTAATTAGTTGGTAATTAATTAATATTAATTATTTAATTACATTAATTATAGTAATTTTTTTATATATAATTTATTGTTATTCTTAAATAATTAATTGGGAAAAATAATATTAATTATTAAATTAAATTAATTACAGCAAATGTGCTAATATATTTACTTTATTGTTATTGTTAATTAATAATTAATTGGTAATTAAATAATATTAATTAATTTTGGGTAAAGGAGTATTTTTAGGGTTCAGGGTCAGTTTTCAGTTTTTGGGTAAAGGGGTATTTTTAGGGTTCTGGGTAGGTTTTCAGTTTTTGGTTAAAGGGGTATTTTTAGGGTTCTGGGTCAGTTTTCAGTTTTTGGGTAAAGGGGTATTTTTAGGGTTCTGGGTCAGTTTTCAGTTCATGGGTAAAGGGGTATTTTTAGGGTTCAGGGTCAGTTTTCAGTTTTTGGGTAAAGGGGTATTTTTAGGGTTTAGGGTCAGTTTTCAGTTTTTGGGTAAAGGGGTATTTTTAGGGTTCAGGGTCAGTTTTCAGTTTTTGGGTAAAGGGGTATTTTTAGGGATAAGGGTCAGTTTTCAGTTTTTGGGTAAAGGGGTATTTTTAGGTTTCAGGGTCAGTTTTGGGTTTTTGGGGTACAGGGATATTTTTAGGGTTCAGGGTCAGTTTTGTGTTTTTGGGGTACAGGCGTACAGGGTAAAAACAAAAAAATATTACATTAAATCAAATAAATTACATGAAAAAAATTAAAATTACATTAAATTATTAAGTGTTTTATTTATTTTAAATGTATATGTATTAGTTTTAATTTTGTTTTAATATTTTTATTTAATATTTGTAAAATTATATGTATTTTAAAATTATTTTTACATTATTATTAATACATTTTAAAAAACTATATTTTTGATTCCGATATTTTTGTACTACGATATTATTTTTTCGATATTTTTGTACTTACCTTAATGAAGATAGGATTCCGATATTTTTGCTGTCGATATTTTTGCTCCGATATTTTTGCATTTCGATATTCTGTCTGTCGATAGTATGTCAGACATTCATTTAGAGGGGTTGCAGAAACTCAATTTGTCACCCACCTCAGATGTGCATTGGAGACAAGCTGCCAACTTTCTAAAAGTACCATTTCGAAAATAGAAATGGTAAATCCAACTTTACCAGTAAATACATTTTATACTGACCATTCCAATGATATAAATTATGACAGAGCTGCTTCTTCTCAATCAGGACTCCATTTTAAAAGTGTAGTAAGGATTTGTTGGAAAGTGGTTTATTGGTAGGGGCAAATGTAGGTCTGCCGCTGGCAATAAGGCCACTAACACAGTATAGGTCTCAGAATAGGTCTTAGAAAAGTATTCCTATGCTCAACCCTTGGTAACATGGCTTCAAAGACAGGTATGTAAAGCATGTAAAAACACCAATTCAGTAAATAATTAAGACACAACACAAAATAAAAATCCAATACCAATTTATAATAAAAGGACATATTTTTTTCTTTTAACCTCTTCAATGCCGTCCGATCTCACAGTGGGCATGTGCGTTGGATGGCGGGGCTCTCCGATTTGCACACACATGGAATTCGCCACACAGAGGGGAAAGGTGCGCCGCATTGAAGCGGTTAGATGACACAAAAATGAAAAAAATCCAATGTAGGGAACCAGAGATATGAATTTTGAAAGATTAGTCGTGTTCTAGTGCTTAGAAACCAACAGTTCCGCTTTTGGCCATTTTGTTGCCTCTGACAGGGACACATTCACCTTTAGCAATTGTTCTGGAGGATCTGTCACCAGTCTCGTGCAGCCCCCTCCTGCAAGCTGGTTCGTGTTAGAACTCCTTCCTGAAGTTCTTCTTGCAGGTCCCAAAGTATCCAACATACTATTCAAGGCTCTGGAATCTCCTAGAGAGCCCTTGAAAGTGTGAGACATTCAATTCCCACAATCCTCTTGAACAAAACCCTTACAAATCCACTGGTAGTACTCCAGGCTGGGGATTCTTGTGGTGATTTTCCAGGTGAGGTCTGTTAACCTGTAGCTTGCAGGGAGTCCATACTTTAGTCCGTTCACAGCAAAGTAATCAACAGGCTGTAGATGCAGATGGTGCAGAAGGTGCAGTCTTCAGAGTGCAAACCTTTGGAAATGCACATCAAACTTCCAGCATGGCCCGTCTTGCTTTAATAAGTCTCAAGCAGCAGTTCTGAGGGGCTCTGCCCTTCTCAGATACTTATTCCAATCCTCCTGCCCTATTAAGTACTATAGCCCTATGGGGAAGGCCATACCAATCACAGGGGTACCCCAACCCTTAGTGTACCCTAGTGTATATAGGTGTTTTCACTGTATTCTAAGTGTTTTCAGCATAGCACTGGCCCTAGGCCTGGTTAGGCAGAGCCCAGGGTCAGTCAGTCAGTTACCACCAGTACCAGTCAGCAAAAAGTTGGGGGTGCCCAGAGCACAGGATGACTTTGCAACAGGAAATCCCAATGTTAACCTATGAGATGAGTAAGCTTACAGTAGTAAAAACAAATTTTGGTGTTTTTCACTACAAGGATATGCAAAACAAAAGTACATGTCCTACCTTTTAGTCACACAGCACCCTGCCTTATGGGCTACATAGGGACTACCTTAGGGCTGACTTATGAGTAATAAAATGGCAGTTCAAGGCTTGGCAAAGGGTTTTAAATGCCAAGTCAAAATGGCAGTAAAACTGCACACACAGGTTCTGCATAGGCAGGCCTGAGACATGTTTAAAGGACTACTTGGGTGGGTGGCACAATAAGCGCTGCAGACCCACTAGTATAATTTAATTTACAGACCCTGCGCACAGGTAGTGCACTCTGCAAGGGACTTACAGATAAATTAAATATCCCAATTGTGGATAAACCAATGTTACCATGTTTAGGGGAGAAGAACATGCCCTTTAGCACTGGCTAGCAGTGGTAAAGAGCTCAGAGTTGTATGGGCAACAAAAAGAATCAGCAAAAAGAGGAGGTAGGCAGGCAAAAAGTTTGGGGGAAGCACCCTAAGGCTGTCAGGTCTAACAGGGGAATAGGTCTTCCGGAAATAGCTTTTTTATTTTATTTTTTGAGTGTCATAAATTACACATACAGTTTTCTGAGCAGTTCATCCAAAGTATAAAAACAGGCATAAATAGCTGCATTATTATTAATATAAAAATCTCAGGCCTATTTCCAAATTTATAAATCATCAGTCAAAACCAGAGCCAAGCTTTGTACACAGATACATAATATATTGGTACCAGAAATTGTATTGATATCACATTAAAGTGCTATTTATATAGCAGCAATTAGAGATACACTCTTTCCTCCCCACAGCTGTTCCATTTTAGAAGGTAGCCCCACCTTCGCACAAACACACATTTCCTTCTTATGTATTTCCCTTATGTCTTTCCCACTCTGCCCTTCCTTATTTGGTATTTCTCTTATGTCACTGCCACTCTGCAAGGCGTGAACTTCCCTTTGTCTATTGCAGTTCGAAAATAGTCTGTGGAAAAAGGCTAGAGTCCTAAGAAAGCTCACATGGTTAGCGCCGGCTAATTTCTTTGTAATGTGCAATGTCAATCCATATAAATCGTTTTAGATGACCAAATACATTTTTGAAAACACTAATGGGTACACTATACCTATAAATATTAAAACAAAGCCAATCTCCATAAATACCACCCTATCAGCTGGAGGAAAAAACAAGTTTTTTTATAAGACCCTCACCCATTCTATTAGTGGCATTCTTCATCATCGGGTCTCATCGTGGTCCCTACAAACCATGATGGGCTCAACCGTATTCCAGGGAGCATTTTTGATATGAATTCCAGTGCAGCCTTCTAAGGATAAAAATACCCTGAACAACCATAACAGTTGTTCAGGTAAAATTAAAAAACAAACATAGGAGTAAGGAAGGGATGTAATGGCTTTGTTAGCCTAATAATCTGTCGACATGTTTCAGCCCTTAAGGTGGTGAGCTTTCATCTGGACCAAAATGTGCCCTGGGATCAAATTTCTTTATACCTCTCTAAGTCAGAGGGACAGACAATCATGCAACAATTAATTAATACAAATCTGGCTTACTCGCTCAATCTGTTTAATGGGTGATACTCACAAAACTTGGCTCTGTTTTAATATCTCTGGGTGTGGGATATCCATTAGTGGTTTGAATAGTAAATAGGGAGTCTATATTCCCTGTTTTTCTGTGATGTTTCCCTTATCATTTCTACGTCAATCAACTCTAATATTTGAGGCAAAACGTGCCTCTTCTTCCTGGGTGCAGTGGCAAGATGATGAAGGTCATCTTACCTGGCTTGGAGATGACATGGCTACCTAATAGCCTGAGGTAGCTAGGAATCTGGAGTCTCGTGCCACGGGTACAGGGTTTTCCTGTCCCTATGCAGTGCCTGCTGGCTTGCTCTGCAGGCCTCCTGCCGACAGGTGGCGTGGGAGGCTGGGTTCAGCGCAACGCAGTGTTCGTCCTCCTCAGGAATTCAAACACAGCGCGCCAGCTTGAAAGGACAGCAGAGCTCAGGTCCAAGGTGAACGCCCGGTTGGGGGTCTGTACGCAGCGGCGGTGTACTAATTACCCACAAACAGCCGATTTAAATATTTACGCTCCGTTTCCCGGCCTGATTGCCTTGAGGGATTTGGAGTCTGTACTGTGTTAACATTCTTGACGCCTCGTGGAGGTCCTGTATTGGTCTGTGAAGGCCCTCAAGGGGGACGCAGCCCGGACCAGTGTTTACTCTCAAGTGTTGGGTTAGCAGACTCTCCCTATATACTAATTTATAGCCAGCAATTGTACCGGGGCTAGAACCCCATATAATTTGCGGATCTATACCGCCCAAAGTGCAGGCTGCCACCCAGCCATTAACAATTACGCCCCTTGTTAGCCCTGTAAGTTTCCACCTCCCAACCAGACCAAATTTATTTGTGCCATGGAGTACTATGATGAATTCCCAGAGGAGGAAGACCCTCTTGCGGACATGCCTTGGGGTGATGCCTTTTACGAGGCTGTGGACTCATCTATCTACCAAGCGGTGGACCAGGCTATCACCCCCTTAGAAGATGGGCTCTATCACCAGATTAATCAGGTGTTTTCACGCCTCGAGCAGCGGATGGCTGCTGGCCCTTCCACCTCAGTCCCTTCTGGCCCGATCCCACTGGCTCCCCACCTGCAAAACATCCCTGGGAACCTGGGGTAGATTCTGGCGCTTTCGAGAGTCTGCAGCAGGCGTTTGTGAATAGCCAAAAGCACCCGAACTGCACCCCAGCCCCCCGTCTACTGACCCGTACGAGGCTGGTGACCCCGATTCTCCAGGCCCTTCAAGGCCTTGGGTCCCTTTCCGTCCCCCCGTTCTCCCATAAATAACCTCTGATATGTTGAACCCTATTGACTAATGACATCGTCCACCCCCGCTCCTCGGAGTGGGTCCCGGCAGAGAAAGTCGCCAAATATGTGGCGGAGCACATTTGCCGTCCTTTGGAGAAGGAGGCCCGCAACTGCCTACGGGCGGAATGTCCATGCCCATCTTTGTAGGGGAAGGTGGCCCTGACCCCAGAGATTGACCCCGCATGTCCACCTTCCTTCAAAAGTTTATTTGTGTTCCCAAAAAAGGGATTGATAGATCCTGGAGGGCTTGCCAAGACAAGCTCCTGGATGCCCTTGGCCCAGTTACAAAAATTCTAGATATGGCAGAGGAGGCAGAATCTGGCTTCATTATCTCCCAGGAGGCCCTTTCCAGCTGGGCACTGAGGGTGGTCATCTTTTTGGGCAATGTGAATTGTGCCCTCTCCACCGAGAGCCGCCGGTCCATCCTCATAAAAAAGAACCAAAGTTAGGGGACCTGGCGGATTCCAAGGCTGGCGCTATTGCGCAAGGTGGTTTATTTGGTGAGCCTTTCGTGAAAGAGCTCAGCAAGTTTTTTAACACTTTCACATCTCTGGACAGAGCTCTGTCCACAATAAAGAAAGTTTACCCCCGTGTTTTTCGTGGGGCCGGCCGAGGCAGGGGCCGCTCGGCCGGTCGTCAGCACCCTCAGGATAACCAGAAAGGCTTCGGTCAGTACCAGGACCAGTCCCGTTTCGGGAACATTTACCACACTAGAGGACGGTGTGGGAAAGGTAAAGCATTTGGGGAGGATCCTCCCCCTCTCCTGTGAGTGTTCACCCTTCTTCCCTGAGGGGGGTGACTGGCACATTGTTACCAGGCTTGGTTGTCTCTAACGCATGATGCATGGGTACTCCAAATGGTGCAAGGGTTTCACATAGTGTTCATGGGACACCCAGTTTAAAGAACCAGACCCTGCCCCATCCAGTTCTCCGCCAAGACTTGGCCCTAGTGGATGAGGAAGTAGCTTCCCTCCTCATCAAGGGCGCTGTTTCCCTTACCTCTCTGCATCCCAGGGGCTTTTTAAGTAATATTTTCTTGGTGGACAAGACAGACGGAGGCAAAAGGTCTGTTATAAATCTGAGCGAATTCAACGAATGGCTAGTTTATCGCCATTTCAAAATGGAAGGAATTCATCTCTTTCCGGACGTTCTCGGTCCTCAAGACTTGATGGTCCATTTGGTCCTCAAGGACGCCTATTTGGTGATCCCAATTTTTCCTCCTCACAGGCGGTTTCTTTAGTTGCTTGGCGACACCTCATTTACGAGTTTACAGCTCTCCTGTTCGGCCTTTCCTCGGCCCCCTGCTGCTTCACCAAGGTCCTCAAGCCGGTGGTGGAGTTTTTGAGAGCTCGAGGGGTCAGAATGATCGTGTATTTAGACGACCTGCTCTTGATGGCTTCTTGCCCTCGTCAACTGACTTCTCAGCTTCAAATGACCATCTCCCTCCTTCAGGATCTGGGATTCCTGATAAACTAAAGCAAATCTCTGTTACGACCTGCCCAGTCAGTTACCTTCTTGGGGTTCGTGATCGACTCCACAACCTCTACTCTCAGCCTTCCCTCCAGGAAAATATCCAAGATTCGTCACAAGCTACGTCGCTTCATGTCCAAACAACAGGTTTCTCTTCACCAGCTGGCCTGGGTAGTGAGCCTTTTGCTGTCTTTCTGGGCCCGCTGCATTACAGGGCCCTTCAGCGCCTCAAAGCGTTCTGCCTCCACAAAGGGTTCCCATACTCTCACACGGTCTCCTTGTCAGCGGAAGCAAAGGCTGCAATAGAATGATGGTTAGACCACATGGAGGCCTGGAATGGCCGAGAGATCTTCGATCAGCCCCGATCTGGTAATCAAATCAGATGCCAGTAGACAGGGCTGGGGTCCCAGGTGAAGAGATCTGTCTACAGTCGGCTTGTGGTCATCCGAAGAACAGAAATTACATATCAACTGTCTGGAGTTTCTGGCAGGCTCCTTTGCAGTGCGTTGTAGGACAAGAGACTCAGTAAAGTCCTGCGTTCTTCTGAAAATGTACAATGTCTCCACGGTCCGCAATGTGAACCACCTGAGAGGCACCAGGTCGAAGGCTCTCTCAGACCTTGCAGCAAGGTTTTGGCAGTATTGCCTGGACAGCCAAATTTCTGTCACCGTGGAGTACCTGCCGTGCCAAGACAACCTAGAAGTAGATTTCCAACCTCGCCACTTCCGAGATTCCAGCCTATGGAAATTGGATCAGTCCGTTTTTGCGACGTTGAATGATCACTGGGGTCCTTTTTCAGTGGATCTGTTTGCATCCAGGCTGCATCACCAGATCCTGTGGTTCTTTAACTGGATGCCTTCCTGAAAGACTGGAGTCTGGAGCAGGGTTATGCATTCCCTCCCTTCGCGATGATCACACAGACCTCGGCGCAAGTCTGCAAGCTGTCAGCTGATCTGGTGTTGATTACCCCACTTTGGATGTCACAAGTCTGGTTTCCAGTTCTTCTGCAACTTTCTTGGAAATTTCCAATCCTACTCCCCCACTTTCTGACTCTTCTCACAAACCCGGAAGGGATTCCTCACCCGCTTGTGTTGATGGGCTCTTTATTTCTCATGGTGTGGCGGATTTCAGGGTAGATATGAAGCCCCAGGACTTTTGCAAGAGCCTGAGAGTCTCATCTCCAAGGCTTGGGCGGACAGTACGGTCATGAGATACACGTCCACGTGGGGCAGATGGGCCTGTTGGTATTTGCGACATGGTTTCAATCCCTTGGTCGCCAACGTTGTATATGTCGTGAATACCCTGGCGCAGTTCGCTTCGGACTGGCTGGAATACTGCTCGATCAACACCTGTAGGTCAGCCATTTATTCTGGCCTTGTGCCGGTCCAGGGGGCCCCTATCGGTGAGCATCTATTAGTTTGCAGGCTTCTTAAGGGTATCCGTCTTTCGTTACCACCTGAGCCACGCTGTTCCGCTCTTTGGGATGTTAATCAAATTCTCAACCTGTTTATGTCTTGGCAACCTAACAGGTTCCTCTCCAGGAAAGAACTTTCGGCAAAGCTAGCAATGCTTCTCTGCCCTGTTTCTTGCAGACGGGTCTCGGATTTCCGGGCCCTGGATATCTCCGGGAAGATGTTCAACCCTTGATTGGGTGACCTTCACTCTGCTTCGCCCTACCAAATGCCATACCAGGGTTATTTCCTATCCAGAGTTCCCTGACTATCCAAAACTGTGCGTTGTTAGATGTCTCAAAGCATATGAGGAAATGACAGAAGAATTCAACCCCCTAGGAGAGCATCAGCTCCTTATAGCTCTCCGGAAACCCGTAAATGCGGTTTCCTCCCCCACCATCGCTAGATGGGTTTGTTGGGTGATGCAAGAGGGGGGCATTAGCCTTCGTCCCTTTGGAGCGCATTCAGTGTGGGGGGCTATGGCCTCTAAAGCGTTTGGCTTGGGTGCCCGGTTGAAGGATATCCTCAACGCGGCCGATTGGATTGGTCTTCGGATTCTACCTTTAAGAGGCTTTACTTTAAACCAGTGTTTAATATGGTTCAGCTGGTTGTGGGCAAGCTTTGAACAAGCATAATCCTTGGATCCAGTCCTGGCCAAGAATGAAACATTTCCTAGCTAACGTAATGAAAAGTTTCGATTCTATTAAGGAGGCGAGGATTATCCCGCTATACGCTCCTGGAGGAGACCCCTCCCTGTAAAAAATGTTTGAAAAATCACTAACCACCTCCAATTCTTTAACAAAAGCAGACAAAACCAGTTTAATTTCGGGCAACTCATCATCTTGTGTTCTCGCATACCATGGTGAACGTCACAACCCCAAGAATACAATATTGCATCAGTAGCCAATCTTTGCATGCCAACAAAGATGATGAAAGTTCCACTATTATTAGACTTCTCTGTGCCATTTGACACTATCGATCATGGGTTCCGTATTAACCAAGTATATTCCGTAGACATCCGAAGCAAAATTTTAGATTTGTTCACTTCCTACTTCCATTTTAAATTAGAGAACACATCAGGTGGCAATGGAACATTATTGTTGGCCTTTTACCTAAAGCTCATATGCAGTTCTCCAGGACTCAGAGTTGCCATACATGTAGGGCCTCATTTATGAGGTTTTGCCATTTTGCCATAGGGCAGCGCAGCAGGCCTTCCTGCTGTGCTTCCCTGTGACAAAAAATAGGGCAGGAATGCGCTGTATCTTTGAGATACAGCGCATTCCTGATCTTTTCGTCTGCACCAGTGCTCAATGGGTTGCCGTGAGCCAAGGCAGGTACCTTTGCATCATGGTGCAAGGGTGCCTGCATTGCGGGTATGATTATTTTTGAACAGGAAGGGAAACCTTCCTGTACAAAAATAATCACAAGAGGCTTTTTCCACTTCCTATGTGTGCTGTACAATGTAGCACACCTAGAAAAAGGAAAAACGAGGAGAAATAAAGATATTTCTCCTCGTTGCGCCTCCCTTATGCCTCCCCTGGGGAGGCGTAAGCTTTTGGTGCTGTCTCAGATTTACGATTTCTCCTAAACCTGGGGCATTGTCAAATGGCGACGGATGTTACTGGGAACGCCCCCAGCAACACCCATTGCTCGCCCCTTTAGCGCAGAACACTGCGTTAAAAGGACTGATATTTATCAGGCAGCATTAAGCCAAAAAAAGTGGCTTAGTGCTGCCCGATAAATATCACGCAGGCTTCTGCGCCACGGTACGTCACAAAAAGTGATGTTCTGGAAGTGCAAGGAGTCTCATAAAGGAGGGCCTCAATCGGTACATGAGATCTGTGGCCTCTATTATTCGATCGTTGGTCCTTAATCAATCTACCTGTGATAATTGATGATGACTTTTGATCATTGGCATAAACTCAACTTCGATAAAACTGAAATTCTGATCAGTGGAATCAACCAGACGTGTTGCTATCCTTCACTCTAACCTGCTGGATTTGGTTCATGTCCTTAGCTGTCTAGGTCAGTAATGACTGGTGTCAAGATTGACAAGGGACTGCGGATGGTTACCCAAGAGCCCTCAGTCATCTCCTCAAGTGTTTTACACATGAAATGACATTGTCCTGTGTTACCTCTGCTATCTCCTGAAACCAGCTTTATCCTGAAAGTAGATAGTTTTTCATCATGCCTTAATTGCCAAGACCTGGGCATCAATGCTTCTTTAAGTGATTGGATACAGTTGTCATGAACATACCTGGTCCCAACAACGGAGATGACTCTAGAGCAAATGCGAGACCTCATATCCCTCCTGAAAAAGGTACATGCCAAAGGAAGGGAGGAAGGGAAACCTTCTAGCACAAGCTGTCCTTTGGGGGGAAGGCGAGTTGGAATAAAATAAGAAAAGATAGACTTATGGTACTGGATCTGCTCAGCAGCTGTGTAATACTGCATACAGGGTTTTCTTTACATCAGAGACCTTATGTGTCTGAGAGGTAGACACGCACTAGACCTGAGCCTGTGGGTTTGTGATGATGCAATACAGTGGAAATATCAAGAGGAGGTAATTACCATCTGTACACTAACAGGCCTCAACATACAATGACCATGCGCTGACTTCAGTTACAGAGACTTATAGGTTTCGCCAACAGCCCAGCATGGGAGCAGAATAACCAAAACCACAGATTGGAGTGAGGCACTCCTAAAGACAACTCTGGGAACATAGGTTGGAGTTAATGCACTCCCCAAGTAAATTTGAAACACAGGTTGGAGCATAGCACTCCAAAGATAAACTCAGAGCATAGGTTTGAGTTATTAGCACTACCAAAGCTAAACTTGGGGCATAGGTTTGAGTTATTAACACTCCCAAAGTAAAACTTGGTGCATAGGTTTTGGGACAAGGTTCATACAAATATCAAATACTCAGAAATGCCTTCTCTTACAATTACTGTTCATTCAGAAAAGCATGGAGTTAAGGGCCAGATGTACGAAAGGTTTGTGGCTCTCAAATCGGTTGCAAATGTATTTGCGAATGCAAAACCAGCTTATCGCAATGTATGAGAGTCGTTCACAAACCATAAATAGTGTTGTGACAGGTTTGCAAATAGGTACCAATAGCGACTGGTAATAGAGACTCGCAAATATGGAATCACTATTTCCGATTCTCAAATGGTATTTTAGGGACAGTCGCAAATAGTGACTTGTTGCAAGAACAGTCGTTAGCATATGCAATTTACCACTGATTCCAATCTGGTGGTAACTCAGGGCAAGGTATAAAAGCGGGCCCAAAATGCATCTGGCCTCTTCTCAAAGGCTGCCCTGTACATGATAGCAAGGAGGATGTGCAAACTGGCTGCTCAGCGGAGGAGGAGGAGGTAGAGACAAGAAAAGATTTTCCGAGCCACGCTGACTCTTTTCCAACAAACAGAAGAAGACATCTATGACAAATACAGGTTAAGTAGCAATGTAATTCTGGAAGATATAGCCCTTTTAAATCCACATTTAGAAAGCAGTACTCTGCGCAGCAATTCCAACCCACCCATGTTCAGGTGTTGTGCTCGTTACTCCTATTAGTACTGAAAGTTACCAGGATGTGATAGCTGTTGCAGGAAGGGTGTCTCAAAGTGCGCTTTCACGCTTCTTCATGAGATTCCTAGATGCCATGCTTATCTATGTCCACTACCACATATACCTGCCCAGGAATGTGCAAGAAATGCAAAGTGCAAAGCTGCAATTTTGCCAGGTTGGCAATTTTCCCAATGTCATCGGGTGCATCGATGGGACATGTACCCATATGTGCACCATCCCATGTTGAATATTTCTTTAGTAACTGGAAAAATACCCATTCCCTTAACTTTCAGGAGGTTTCCAATGCCCACAAAATAATCACTGAAATAGTGTCAAAATATCTTGGAAGCGGCCATGACTCCATCTTCTTTAGGCACAGCAGAATTTACAGACAACTGGAAAGAGGGGACTTTGATGACGGATATTTATTAGGTACTGAAAATACATGTCAAAACATATTTGTTATTGCCCAATGCACACAAAATGTATGTTGTCTCACACTAGTGTATTTTTTTCTAGTGACAGTGCGTATGCCCTCTGTCCCTGGACTCTCACACCTTACCTCTCTCCCGCCACTCAGGATGAGAGGAGATATAACACTGCACATCATTGCACCAGGACTGTAATTGAGTGGACATTTGGGCTCCAGAAATCACGCTTTTGCTGCCTGCATAAGAGTGGAGGTCCCCTACAATATGTACCTGCAATTGCCTATACGATGGTAGCAATGTGTGCCATACTACACAACATTGGTTGAAGGAACAGATAATTAGGAACAAATTTAATTAGTGGACATAAACTGACATCAGACAGTAATTACTATATCTAAACAATGTGCATGGTACAAAAATATATGTTTTATTTTATTTTTTTGAAAGATTTTTTTATGGTTTAAAAAGCAAACATTTTTTATCTCCTCTGTATATGTGATAATCAGTCTACATATACGGAATGCTGTACAGTTTTGTTCATTTCAATTTTCAGTACATTGCATAACAATTCATTGTATGGAGACTATGTTTAGAATACTGATCAAACTAATCGTTTCAATCTAAAAACATGGCTAAAAGTAACTACGCGCGTTTCGGCTGAGGGCCTTCATCAGGAAGCCATGAAATTTCCAAATGAACCTATGCAAACAAAAAATAATACATATCAGTGTCAGTGTATTGTCCAAATCATATACATTCTCAAAAACATACAGTGCATTTTTGCAGGTTTGTGGTTAAAAACATGAGCAGAATTGCCCTGAAAGTGCTCAGACCTGCCCTACTATCTACATAAATATATACAACTTTGTGCACATCCTAGCTGACTATTTACAAAGACTGGGGTTTGGACAAAATCTAAGAGTTCTATAGGTGTATATCCTATCTTAACGGTTGGAAAAAATAATGGGGAGATGAAGGTTCTGAAAACCCAAATTGTACCGAGGGCTTGAAGCAGGATGATGATAACTGCTAATGGTTGATTAAAGAAAAATGGAGAAAATTAGGAAGGGATTTGAAATTACCCTGAGGGTAGGTGGTGAAGGTAAGGGATAGCCTGGGATAATGATCCAATGTTGTATGGTGCAGGCTGTTGAAAAAAGAAGAACAGTAGTTTCTAGTGTGAACCAATGATTAAGGTAAAATTCAAAAAAGAAGAAGAAATATCATGGTGTGAGGGTTTCTAAAAAGCCTAAGTACCTTATTCTTCAAAGTTCGATGCCCCAGGAATCTTAGGTGATGGTGTTCCAGAAACGAGAAGTTGTATATATTTATTATTTTTTGTTTGCATAGGTTCATTTGGAAATTTCATGGCTTCCTGATGAAGGCCCTCAGCCGAAACGCGCGTAGTTACCTTTAGCCATGTTTTTAGATTGAAACGATTAGTTTGATCAGTATTCTAAACATAGTCTCCATACAATGAATTGTTATGCAATGTACTGAAAATTGAAATGAACAAAACTGTACAGCATTCCTTATATGTAGACTGATTATCACATATACAGAGGAGATAAAAAATGTTTGCTTTTTAAACCATAAAGAAATCTTTCAAAAAAATAAAATAAAACATATATTTTTGTACCATGCACATTGTTTAGATTATGTTATTACTGTCTGATGTCAGTTTATGTCCACTAATTAAATTTGTTCCTAATTATCTGTTTCTTCAACCGATTTGTGTATCCCGAATTAGGAACTATAGTCGGGGGTACCCCCTCCTTTTTTGCATACACATACTACACAACATTGCCTGCAGAAGAAGCCTTCAGATTGAAGTGTTGGAATACAATACTGGGGATGAAAAACCCGGCCCACCAGTACAGCATCCAACAGAGGAGAGCAGTGCAGTGGAGGGAAGGAGGGACAGGGACCACATTGCCACAGATTATTTCGCAAGGTGAGTCATGGGTAGTTCCACAAATTGAAATACAATGTTTACAGAATAGTTACAATTTTCAAACTAAAGATACCTTTAATGTAAGATGTTTCACAACTCTTTCAGAACAATCTGTCTCCTACATAAATGTATGCAACATGAGGTCAACATGTAAGTTGGTTACAGCCTCAACCGAATTTAAACCAACAAATGTAGCCATTCCGTGATTGGTAAACCTCAATTATTTCTGTGACTATGTCCAGAATGGAACGTGGCACCATGTTGAGGTGCAGTTGTACCGCTACTACTGTGTCGCTGCACTCGTGCATCTGTGGCTGAGATGCTGCTGACACTCGACAATCACTCACTATCAGGCTACCCTTCAACCACCCCACTTGCCATATGTGCTCTCTGTATAGCTTCCACTGCACTGGTAATGTAGCCAAGGCCTCCCAACACATCCCCACTGCAGTGCCCCAATTTAGTCTGAAGTTTCACAGTACACTTTGATAAGGCTGAGGTGGCATGCACAAGCCTCTGTTATGGAACTTGTTAAGGCACCCATACCCGCAGCACTGCTCCCCTCTCTTCGCCTCTGATTGCTATTGCCCTCTGTCATCTGTGTGCATAGTTTCTCAAGGACTCTAGTTAAGTTGTCCATTTTATTAGCTGCTGTATTGAACCCCACTGAAATTGCATGCTGAATGTTATGCAATGTTTTCTTGATTCATTGAATTTGCTTGTGCTGCAGGTGCTGAATCTGCAGCATGGTGCCTCAAGGCAACCAAATGACGATTGCTGTTCTGCAGCTGCCTGGGACCCAGAAGGCTGGTGTACAAACGGAATATCACACTGTTTACGAGCAGGCACTGCTGTTGAGGCCTGACGACTTGTGGAAGGATTGAAGTGGGCAGCTGAATGGCATCCTCATCCTCAAATGATGGTGGCTGTTGGGAGAAAGATGCACAGCTGAAATGGCAATGAGGTGGTGTAGGCAGACTCTCAACCAATACTGCTTCTTCCTCCACCATTTGTGCCTGTTCTTCTCCCTCATCAACTGGGCAATCCATTTCTTCCTCAGGTGCATCTATTTGGAGAACGGACATGCTATTACTGTCATTATACGGGGAACCCGTTTGTCTTGAGTTGACAATATGATTCATTAAATGCAAGACAATGACTAAAGTGTGTATCTTCTTTACTACAAGTCCCATGATGCACCATAAGAGGTATTTCAGCTATGTAATGGTCCCATATTGATCAGCTTGTATTAGTTCTATTTCTACACATGCATGCAGTAGACAGTTATATAGATGTACACTTAGCGATGGTGCAGGTGTAGAAGTGTCGGGGGTGCCAAAACCAACTTCTGGCTCAAGAGGTAGTCTCTACCATTGCTTCCAGTGTAGTGAATGGGGGTAAAGTTGAGGGATCACCTTCTGTTGCCAGGTATTCACTCAGGCATGCTGTCACCCTTTATCTGCTGCTATACCGGAGGTCATACCACAGTTTCCGTATTTCTTGCACCGAGTCCTGTGCCTCACCTACTGCATTGATTTTCTGCTGCATTACCTTCCAGATTTTGGCATTTCTGGGTCTCCGGCACAGATGCACGGCCAAACAGCTGTTCATATGTGTTGCAGCACTCCTTGGTTAGAATCTCCAGATCCTTTTCGAAGAACTTCAATTTTCCCTTTCTCACTCCTGCCTCATTCTCTGCCTGTTGGTGACAATTCCTGTGGTTTTAAATAGTTTTTGGGGCTCTTCAGGACTCTTGGATTGTGCAGCAGTTTTTTCCTCCTCACTCTGCCTGCACTCTGGGGAAACAGGCTTTACAACGCTGCTTGAAGCATGCATTCTGCTTCACTGCAAACTAAACACTTGCCTTAACCATGCATATGGCTGAACCATGCGTATGCGTGGTTAAGGCAGTCGGCGTTCTAGATTACTAAGCGGGCAGGCAGAGGAACTGGAAGGGAGGACCTGCACGAAGGACGGGGATGCAGCGAGGTATGTTGGGCTGGTGGGTAGGTTTTAAGGGAGAGGTGCCGGTTTTAGGGCTCAGGGCGGGGGGTGAGGGGGCTAGGATTTAAGGGAGGGGGAGAGTTTTAGGGCTCAGGGTGGAGGGTATGGGGCAGTTTTCAGGGCAGGGGGCAGTTTTTAGGACTCCGGTCAGGGTGAGTCAGGGTAGGTTTTAACCCCTCCCCTGCTGGTGACAGAACCACTCCGTCATCAGCCGCGGTTGCGCTGTGCTGATGACGGAGCGGTTCCGTCACGGCCCGCTCGGCACGCCTGCGCGGCGTGAATTCCGTGCCTGCGCTGAGCGTTCTATTGAGCGGGTGGGGCCGTGACGGAACCACTCCGTCATGAGCACAGCGCAACCGCGGCTGGTGACGGAGCGGTTCCGTCACCAGCATGGGCGTGCCGCGCGGCCCCCCCCACCCCCTTAGCACTGCGGCGGAATAGCCGCCGCAGTGAAGGGGTTATGGTAGGGCAGAGCTTTAGGGCTCAGGCATGGAGGTAGGGGTAGTTTCCAGGGCAGTGGAGGACGTTTTTAGGGTTCAGGGCAGGGGGAATCAGGATAGTTTAAGGTTTTAGGGGTGGTGTCATTTTTAAGGCTCAGGGGGGGATCGTGATGTAGGGCAGGCGCCAAGATTTCAGGGCGGTGGGCTGGGGTGTGAAATTTACCACACATCCCTTTACCAAGCATGCCTTTACCACAAAATTACATGGTAAAGGCAGGCGTGGTAAAGGAATGAGTTGTTTAGACGCATTAGTTTTTGGGGCTGCATGGTAGTGGTAGAGGCACGCGTCGCTCAGCCATGCGTGCCTCGGTCATACAACCACTCTCTTATCTTCTACTGGGCAGCACTTCCTGTTTGTGGGGTCATCTCTCTGATCGAGGAAGCAGAACCGCAATTTT
This sequence comes from Lissotriton vulgaris, assembly GCF_964263255.1. NCBI lineage: Eukaryota > Metazoa > Chordata > Amphibia > Caudata > Salamandridae > Lissotriton > Lissotriton vulgaris. The sequence continues at coordinate 1,525,960,588 of NC_141687.1, read as the reverse complement.
TTTAATGCAGTTCCAATTTTAACCGCATTCACAATTTGCGACCGATTAGGTAATTGCCAATTTAGATTTCCAATTTTGCAATGTGACTAGTTTATGAGTCACAAAATCCTGTCGGTCTGCAACCATACATGCCATTTTGCGATTTCCTAATTGCGAATCACTATAATTCGCAATTAGGAAATTGCAAAATGGTTTATTGTACATCTGGCCCTAAGTCTTTAGTCTCTGATTAATCCGTTCAAATGCCACGGTTGAACGGAGGGGTCTGGAGTAGGAATACACAAGAAGCATTGGAGGAAATCACTGAAAGGGCATGGAGGAAAAGTTTATAGTCTTTTATGACGCTGGTGTTCGGTCCTGCTTACTACTATAGGAGGATTTGTGTGCATTAACCTGATATCAAGCACTTAGCCTAGTTCTTCCACTTGACTGATGTTTGAAGAAGATCTTGAAGCAGGTGGTCCAGAATAGCTGTGCAGGAAGGAGTCGTCAAGGGAGCTGGAGCCACGGAACATGAATGATCTTAGAGCTCTTCTTGGTTACGGCAGGATGTTTCAGGTGAGTGAGAAGGGTGAAGCTTGTTCTGCAGGGAGTGAGGCTAGGCAAAGACTGGGGGTTAATCTGGGGATTATATACCCTTTTGAAAGCTCAAAGGAAGTATCTAGGTCACGTTTGGCAAGTGGGGCAGGTGAGGCACATGGCCTTCTGAAAGGTTCATGAACCTTGGAGAAAACATGTCTTAGAACACTCACTTTGGTCTTACAGGAAGGAGAGATGCAGCGTGAATATTGGAACCAACAACAGGAAGCAAATATATTGTTCTTGCTCGAACGAGCATGATAGAAAACACGACCAGGCCCTAGAGTACCTGCGATTGCAAGGCATTCTATTTCCTCACTGTATACTGGGGGAAGCTTGTAAAAACTCAAAGGGAAAGCACACCAAGGCACTAGTAAACAACAGGTGCAAGGAGCTCAATGGGTTCACAGGTCTTGGGATGGAGGATCAAGTGCACGGGAATCACGGGGTTAAGGGGGAACGCATGCAGAGGTGCAAATGCAATGGAATCAAGAGGGTGCTGGTGTAGCATCGGTCATGTGGAAGTTGGGGGAACATCAGTAATGAGGGATGCAGGAAAAACAGTTGTCGTGAGGAAGTTGGGGGAACATGGATCATGAGGATGCGGGGAACATCACTCATAATGTCATAGCATGCATAGGGAGCCATAGGGGTAAAATATCATGAGTCCTGTGCGCTAGAACACTACACAGAGGACGCAAGAGGCGGTTGTGGCAACAATCAACTCAAGTCAAGCAGTTCACCTTGTGGGAGGAGCCCATCGATTTAGCCACCCCATGCCTACTTTTAAATCTTCACAACTGCTTTCAGTCCATTAAGGAATTACTTTTAAAGTTCTGTGTGTAATTCTTCACCTTCTCTATGGCAAGACTCCTACATTTCTGACTAAAAGACTAACAAAATAATCTCCTTCACTACTCTTCCTCTCTTCCACTCTGTGTTCTGAGATATTGCCATCCTGTATGTGCTACTTCACTTTGGAAGAGCACGATCTTATAAATATGTCAACCCCCCTCTTATTTAGGAAATTCCTGAAAACCTGGCATTTCCATAATTCAGATTTCCATTACCATTCTTCCTTATCAGTGGCAGTGCCAATAGACCACTAAGTGCTAGATCACTTAATCCTAACTTCAACTTCACCTGTTTACAGGGATCTCCAAATATATGATCTTTGTTAGACAAAATATGTTTTGGAATCAGACACAGAGCTAAGAACAAACCAGTCACAGTGGCATTGAAACAGGTTTGTTCCATATCACCCGCATTCATCCACAATCTCTGCTCATACATATGCTTTCGCATTCTTCACAAAAGTCCATTCACTACTCTCTGCCACCCTGCGATTCTGTTTGTTCAACTACCTGAAAAAGTACACTCACCTAGCCCTCGTGTTTTGTCAAGACTGTAGCCACCATATATATCTGTCCACACAATGGGGTATATTTACAAAAACTGGTGCGCCGCTGTTTTAACGCAACGGTGCAGCAATAAAATTACCACTGCGATGCAGCACATTCCAATGCCATGTTTGCATCGTATTTACAATACGGCGCACCATGGCATTCGGAAGAAACCGGCGTCATATAAACTGATGCTGTTGTGTGCGCTGTGTCGGTATGAAATTTGACGCTAATGCTGCAAAAGTGACATTCAGCCAATTAGTGTCTAGAAAATAGACGCTAGCCGTCCTAGTGTGAGTTTCTGCGCCTAGCAGGTAAAACAATACAAAAACGCTGCTACGTGGGAAAATAAAGGTGCACGTACCTGAAAGCAGCAGCCAGCAGTGAGCAGAGCCCTGGACAGCAACCCCAGTACCAGCCAGGATGACCAGTCAGAGCCCCAGGGGATGAGGAAGAGGAAGTGCAAGGTAAGTGAATGCACTCCCATGCAGGACTGAAATGCAATTAAAAAAATAGTCCCTCAAAAGTGCTCCAGTCAGACACATGGCGACACAAAAATGCTGTAGGGTGCAACAGACACAAGAATAGAGAGGAAAGCCATACATGGCAGGACCTGAGACAAGAAAGCCATTAGACAACGAAGAATGGACTCCCTGAAGTCGATCCTATACATTTTCTATTGTATTGTATACATAGGTCTTCGAGAACAGACTGCTGCATTCTTCAGTAGACAAGACCTAAAAAGGAATAAGTTAATAAAAGTAGTTACAGTCTTAGCCAAGGATAGGATTGGTGCTTTATAATCTCTATTATTATTGTGCCACAATAAAAGCAGTGCCACTTCTGTTATGCAATTTTGCAGGTGTGACGTTTTTCACATCATTATGAATTTGTGGTATTTGCCACATTATCATTCATCTACTGCATAATGTGCAGATTTATGAGGACAAATGTGTTTCTAGCTCAAACGGATCCAAAGTTACTAAAAACAGGGGACACGTGCTGTTGTACAAGGGGTAAGTCCTTCTCAAAGGTTGTCTGGTCGCCTTTCTGGTGCTTATTGATATAGTTAGGTGCTACACTGGTACAGAAAAGGTGACACAGTTTTAGGAAGTATAAACATGGCAAAAATGAAGTAAATCTATCACATGTCGCATATTATGTCGCATAATTTTTAATTTCTTGTTGCATAATTTGGTCCTCTACTGCCACATAATTGCGATGGCCTTGAATAAGTATCTCGGGCCAAAAATAGCAGGAAGTACCTGAACCACTGTCAAGTTGGTGGCAAATTGTGTGCAGATCAATCACAGAGGGTTATCAACAGTAACGATATTATTAATAAATTGGCAGAAGAATCCTAAGTGAGTTAAGCACTGTTTGCCAAATCATGTGTACAGGCTTGAAGTGATAGATTAGAATCCCGGAAAGGTCCAATCATCCGTTTTTCTTTTGGGGATTATAAAATGGATACCACTGAGTAAGAAATGAAAATGTCTGCCGTAGCAAACACTGTATAAAGAAGCAACAGTTTTTATTGTTCATAATACCATTGTATTAATAGTGACTGTAATACCAGTCATAAAAACAATAGTGCTCTGAATAATAACATTATGTACATGTTTTAATACTGTGCAGTTTTTATTTGAATCTATTTTCTATTTTAAAGCATACATCCTATATATATATATATATATATATATATATATATATATATATATATATATATATATATATATATATATATATACACACACACACACGTATATATACACTTACTTTAAAGCACAAATCATACACACACACAAACATACATACATATATACATGCAAAAGCAACATAGTACGACAATAAGGCCCGACAATAAGGCACGGAAATCAAAAGTGATCATTTGGTTTCTTTTGCCAAGGCAAACGCTCTCGTCCCGAAATGCTTTCATTGTTTTATATAAATGACCTATAAATAGAGCATCCTGTTACAGAAAAGGAACGGTTTGAGCCCCTCGCCAGCGATTGCTCACCCGCCTCATTGCACATTTATTTCCCCATCTGCGCCTCCGCTTGCGGACACACAAAGGCGGCCCAATGAGCGGTTTTTAGAATCCCAGCTGTATTGGAGAGTTTGCGGCTCTAATCCATCGCTAATCCCACCTCTTTGTTATCTAGAGTCTTATTAAAGAACAGGCTTTCTAAATTGCTGTAGCCTCTCGCGCAGGGAGAATGCAATGGTATTTGTATTATTCTCGTTAAATGGGGCTCCGTACCCTGCCAGTGGGACGGGAGAAACTATTTCTAGCACTGGGGTGGAATTTGCTGCCTCCATGGCGTAGCATTGCGCAGTTGAAGCAAAGCGTGAGCGCACGGCTGTGGCGGCCCTCCGCGTTCAGAGCAGGTGCAGCACCCAGGCTGCGATTGCCGAGCGCGGTGTACGCGCGCGCGTCTTTAAAACCGCTCTAAAGGTGTGGTAGCTCGCGCTTCTCTGGAGCATGGTTAGGTAGGCTGTGGGCGTGGCTTGGCTGCTCCAAATAACAATGCCTTCTTATAGCCTGCTGCTAGGATCTATACCGGATGTAACAGACCCGAGCCCGGATTCTGCGCTGGGGCATATGTGGAGGCTTTTAGCAACTGATATAGTGGAAGGTAGAAGAGGCAGTGCTTAATTTTTAAAAAAGTAAGTGCCAGGGCTCTTGTCTAGAGGCCACTGCCGCTTGCACTACCCATTGCTCCTGCTATGCCGCCAATGATAGTAACAACACAACTACAGCCATCGCACTTACAAGTGTGACAGTTCTGACTATTGGAGGCCCCCAAAGCTGTATGAATGGCGTGGGCGGCAGGTAATAGATATTTTTAATATATATTGAATTATTAATTACCTGCTGTAGTGGTCATCTTCAGACAGCACCACCTTATGGCAGACTGACCCAAGCTCTTCTGTTGACAATTAAGTCCCGGTGCCCAGCACCGGCAACTTCCGGCTCAAATTAAGCACTGAGAAGGGCATTAAGGCTATTAGACCACTCCACAAACTGAGGGCAGAAAGTTCTAAATTGAAAAGGGACTAACAGAAAGACAAACAATAGATTGTAAGAGCAGAAGATTTATCCAGCCATTATTAGCTTTGAGCGACATCACTGATTTCAATGGAGCGCTCAACATTCCAGTGTTCTAGAAGGTGTAATGTCTACTTCTTAATACTTGGAAAACCAAAGAATTAACAAATATAGCAGGGGCGGCTCCTCCGCTAAGGCGGAGGATTGTTAGGGCGGGGGAGTGTCGTCCCACTGCCTTTCAGCACTGCATAAAAGGACAAATAAAATGATAATAATGCAATGTTATTATCATTTTATTTTTCCGTACTGAGGCAGTTTTGCGGGCGGGGCTGGGCAGAGCAGTGGGGAGGAGTGGTGGCATTCTTTAAGTGCGCATGACTGTTTGGCTGGCCGTCTTGGGCCGGCCAAACAATCATGCGCACTTTGCATTTTCTCCACCGGCTGTATTGTACAACCTGGGTGAAGAACATGCCTAGGCTACCAGTCCCTGTTTAAGCCAAACCACAGAGCTCAGACTAATCACAACGCTTCAACAGTGGTTTCCATTCTTTGTCCCTTTTTTTCCGAGCCAGGTTACCATTTTGTGTTTGTTTAAAGGTTGAAGCATACCACACTAAGTAAGTGACAGTACATCATCCTATGTGAGTACAAGAATGTGTAGTAATTCCATAATGTATAGAAATGTCATAAGAGGTTCAACTGTTTCCTGATGTGTATGACTATAGGGGGTGAACAAATGTCATTTTACTTCTTTCACCCCTCTTTCTTGGTGTTAGGGAAGACTAAATTGCTGCTTACCATGTTTTACCTTTGTTGTATTGTCTAGATTGGTATAAAACGTTCCACTGCACAAAATAGAAAACGTTTCACATGGCCAGTGCTTACGATATTGTATGGTGTAAATGAAAGACTTAGGTGGATATTCTCGAGAAAGTTTGATAATTACCGCAAAATTAGTTTAACGCAAAACTTCCTACTGCAGTCTACTATCTTGGGAAAATAACACTGTGTAAACTTAGTATCCACAACACGGCGGTACCATGCGATAGGCCCACGATAATGTGTCAAATGACCGCGATAAAGTCTACGCTACGCTGCAAAAATGCAAAACACAAACACAAAAAAAAGCGGCAATGAGGTCAATCGCAATACAAAAAGCAGCAAAAACCAGCGACAGGCCTGCAATTCACACGTGTCAAGCAGGAAAAGGCACCATAAAAGCAGATTAAAAAAACAGTGAGATGACAATGTACGAGCACAACCGCACATGTGACGTTGAACAAATTACCATTGTCCCGCATCAAATATTTATTTATTTATTATTTATTTATTTAACGATTTGTAAAGCGCCTGGTGACCCGGAGGCATCCCCGCGCTGTGAGACCTAGAAATTGTCTAAGAGGGGAGAAAAACTTTATTTAGGGAAAAGCATATGCATCCCCTCACAAACAGTCACAATGGAGATTGACATGCAGTCTGCATGTGAATTGCTATTAACACATAGGGATACCAGGATTTGTCCCAATGTCTGGAGGGTCAAAGAGGAAATCTTACTCGGAGTATATCCTCCCTTCAAAACATTAATCTCCCAAAATACTTAAAAGGACCGATCAGTGGTCAGAGTTTTTAGTATATTACCCGTGTCAAAGGACAGGGAAGAAAAAATTTGGGAGGCCTCTCTAGTGGGAGGTTGTGCTAATCACAATCCTGTGTCTGGGAAAGAGCACTTTTTATTTAAATTACCCTCACACCTCCTAGTGGTGTCATGCTTTATCATCGGGTCACCCCGACACCTAAAAGTCAGGGTGGGCTCGAAAACAGTGTTGGGAGCTCTTTCGATAGATAAAAACAGGGGGGGGGTTAAAGATTATAATACCTCAGTCAGACCCCGGGTTTCCCTTCATTCAATAAAAATCTAAAATCGGGTCTTGTTGGGGTATTATGGTCCTAAGACCCTAGTGCCGACATGTTTCAGTCTAGTGTGGCCATAAAGGTCCCGGACTTTCTTCATGGCAGAGGGAGAACCCCCCTATGTGAGGAGTACTTACAGGAGGGGAAGTCCCTATCCTCTCCGTGAAGCGAGGGCAGAGTAGCTAATCCTCACGGTGTGTGAAGTGTATGTGTGTCTGTGTACTGCCAAACTCTATCTGAAAGATTACATCGGGGATAGACACACTGTAAATGATTTTTTATTAAAAACGTACGATCAGTGCTTCATACCCAATAGGTGTATGGTGATTGTAACGTGAAACACATGCGAATATTTGTGAACATGCCTCAGTTTGAGGAGATGTTCCCTCATTGTGCCACTCATAGTAAGTGGTTCTGTGACATACTCATTATATGTGACAGACCTAGTAAAGCGGCAATTTTACTCTCATTCTAACAATATCTGCGCATTAGTCTCGCCATCAGCAAAAATCAATGCACCAATGAAAGGCAGTCTCAAATTGCAGCATATCGTGCACCGTCTCATGAAATAGTAGTGACTTTATAAAACACCATGCACATACATTCACATTCATTCACTTATGCCCATCATCTCTTTCAACTGCAGTTGTTACTTACCAACTGTGGAAGGGCTGCGTGTACTACACAGGTCTGGTGCGATAATGTGGGTGGTCCTAGGAAAGGTATTAAAAAATGATGGTGGTAGTGGGGATGGGGAAGGAGCAGGTAGCCCCGGGGAGAAGTAACATGGTACGTCTTGGCATGCGGACACCGAGCGTGTCCTAAAGCTGCTAACATAATTACTTCAGTGAAGGTTCTCACCCAGCATTTCTACCTGTTGCAGTTCCGGTCCCCGTCTCGTGCACTAGTGAGACGCAAGGCCGGAGTTTAAATGTATTGCTAGCGCGGTAAAGCCCAGGGGGGGGGGAGTGTCCGCATCCTCCGGGAAAACCGTAACTGCCGTAACGACTCCGCTGTGGATGCATCACGTAGCGTGCTGGGAACAATGGGAACTGTAGTTCTGACCCAGTTCTCTGTAGTTTCGGGTTAGTCTTGGAGCCAGTGAGATTAATGTAAAACAAGGGTTTGTACATAGATGACAACACTTTGATGAAACAAGGTTATTTAGTGGATGACAGCACATTAGTCCCTGTCGGTGGAAAATATCCATAGAAGGTCAATAAAGATTAGATGGCTTATGTACAGGGCTGTCCCAGCTCCCCACAGTAAGTTGTACTGTCGTGTCTGGTGGGTGGGCATGTTGTATGTGAGTTTGTAACGTGTGCATTCCCAGAGTTGTGAGTTGCATGATTGTGGAGTTGAAGTGTGTGTTGTGTTCATTTGGTACTTACCAAGGAGAAGTGCATTTCCATAGGTACCATTCTGGAAGCGCTGGTTGACGATGGACTGTTGGAAGATGTATGAATCATGCACACTGCCTAGGTAGTTGGCGGCAACATTGGTGAAGAGTCCCCGGCTGTCCACTATTGCCTGCACATTGATGAAATGCGTGTGCTTTCTGTTGCGGTAATTGTGTGCAGTCGGCAGGGGACACAAGTAGGACATGTGAGCAGTCTATTGCCCCCAACACGTGCAGGAAACCAGCTATGGCATAGAAGCCCTGCTTGGTCTCCAGCTGTTCCTGCACAGTGTGGGGGAAGTATAGGTTGTGGGGTATCAAGCTGATGATGGCATCCAGGACATGTGTGAGGAACTTGGATAGGGCTGGCTTTGAGACTCTTTCGACTCTGGCGGTTGTTGATTGGAAGGTACCAGAGGCCAACAGGTGCAGCACAGCCAGCAGCTTTGTCTGAGGTGGGATGTTGGTTGTCCGCTGTGTTGGTTCCATCATCCTGTGGGCAATGATGTTTATGATGCAGAGGATGGTTGTCCTCTTGAGCCTGTAGTGGGCAATGACATTCTCTGGTGTTAAGTCTGTGAGGCTGGTGCGTTTCCTGAAGGTCTGCTGTCTTTGTCTGCGCTGCCTCTGTGGTGGTCCGGGGGGGTGGCGGGGTGGCGGGGGTGGCGGCCTGGGGTGGTGGTAGTGGGTGTTGTGGTTCTCTTGGGGCTCTGAGCTGTATGATCAGTAGCTCCATGGCATCTGTTGTTCTTCATGTGTGGCTTTGGCCTGGGCTCCCTTTTTCTGGTGCAGGCTGTCATTCGACTTTACACCAGGTCAGAGCAGGTGTTAATTTCCTGCTGTAATGCGCCTTATTGCCTGTTTTGGGTTCTTATTGCCGATAAGGCTGGCCGTTGTGAATGTTGTGGAGTGGTGTTGTCGCAGCTTTTTGCACGGGAAAGCCTACTCTGCATCTCTTTAGCGGTAGTTGGTGGGGTCATCTGTGACAATGTATTTTTGCGGCTGCTATCACAGGTAAACTGGTGCTATGGGCTGTTAGCCCCATCTTTTGAATGGGGCGATTAAATTATCGCAATTTTGGCTGCGATAAAGTGCAGTTAACTGGGCAATAGATCCTTGAGAATATGCCCCTAAATCTTAGCAGAATGCGTAAGCATAGTTTACTTTTGTATTTATGTGTGAAACGAGCAGTTTGTTCAAAAGAACTGGACAATTCGATACGATTTTAAAATACAGCTAACAACTGGCTTTATTTCCTGAATAACATTGACAGCCCATTCTGACATTTTTGCCAATATCACTTTGCATGCTGGGGTTTTGCGCCCACAATGACAGTGTTAAAGGCAAAATTACGATCTCCAAAATGCAACATGCTTTTGGCAAAAAATCCAGCGATGCCTAATGGTATCATGTTGTTAGGCTACTGGGCAGACTTGTGAAAGTCAAAATAAAATGTAGTTTGTAACCTTGTGCCTTTTTTCCTGTTGACAACCAGGGTTCAACAGCTGAGTGTGTGAGAGGGTAGAGTAGCCTTTCAAACACAAATGCAGCATCTCACTGCTAAAAGGGCTACAATTAACACTCTTTGAAAAAACAAGAGGCATGCTAAAAGCTGTCATCTACCAAGACTATATGAGTTGCAGCAGCTGAATGTGTCTGGAGAGACAGTGAGAAAAGAAAAAAAAATCAACGTGCTGCTGTCCCTCATCCGCAGCCTATCCTATGCCTCGAGGTTGGTGTGATTTAAGTGGAGCATCTGCAATGTCACTATGCTAAGCCTGCCTTATACAGGTGCAGCATGTGCTGCCCCGCAAGTGCAGCAAGTGATTAGTGATATAACAAGGCAGGGCCAGTTCACAAAAATGCTGCAGGGCATATTTGCTTCAGGTGCAAACTGGCATTTGCAAAAACCAGCTGTTAAAAATGTAGGGACCTATTAACAAGCCCCATGTGCTGCCAGAGTGTCACTTTTTGCAAGGCACTGGCAGCACACTTTGCTGCCCCATATTTACAAGGACAGGAAACGCCACCCTTTGTGGCTTTTCCTGTCCTTGTAAACACGGCCCCTTTACACGCAGCACTTTTCCAACACCTGTGCTCAATAGAAACCGAGGGATACAATTTCACAATGGGCACATTTACTTCTACAGATACCTGATTGCAATTCCCATGGAACCTGACACATTTCCAGATTTACGAGAAGTCCTAAACCTGGAAATGTGCCTAAATGCTATGCCTCATCAGGGGAGGCGTAGGGAGGTGCAACGAGGAGAATCATATTAATTTCTCCTAGTTTTTTTCCTCTTTCTATATGCTGCATTGTGCAGCACACATAGAACTAGGAAATTACCAGAGGTGTCCCTTCCTGCACATAAACCATCATCCCTGTGACGAAGGATCCTTGCACCATGGTGCAAGGTTGCCTACGTCGGCGCATGGCAGCCAATTGTGAGCCAGTGCAGGGAAAAGAACAGAGATGGGACATATTGTTGTAAATATGTTGCACCCATGTGCTTTGAAAGTGCTGCAGCGTGGCACAGCCAAAGAGCTTGCAGTGCTGCACTGCAGCCCTTTCTTGTAAATGAGGCCCATCATTTCTGTACTGGCCGGAGAGGTGGTTGATGGCTTAGTGGGCTAATAAGTCCAATACACAGGGCAAGTCTTTCTAGTCTTTCATCATTTCCAGGTCTCTTCAGAGGATGTGGAGTTCATAATATGGGTAACACACTGTACAAAATCATGAAAAATAGAATGATGGAAATCAGACTGAAATAAACTCACTCTTTGGGATCTTTAGCCAGATACTAATGGTTGTTCATCCAGAAGGGTCAAATCAATGCCAGATATCCATGATAACCACTGATTATGTGAAATAGTTCAATTTAGGTTTGTTAAGTTTGAATTTGTGTAACTTGGATAGATGCAAATTCTGGCATGGGTTTGATCCTTGTGGACCAACGTTGGATACCTGTGCTCTATAGAAACAGAGGAATACAATTTCACAATGAGCACATTTACTTCTACAGATATCTGATTGCAATTAATCCCACTGGACTATAATGTGGTGCACTTCGCTCCAGCCACTGTCTTCTTTTTTCTAGATTTGCAAAACCTATTTCAGTTCACTTTTTTATTATACACCTTTTGCCTGTTTCTCACCTTGGTTGTAATGACACTTTCTCTGTGCAATTTTATTATTCTGTTCTTTGTTGCACTTAATATCAGTTATTTGGTTCTCTGCACCATCATATTTTTCAGATTTTGTGACAATTATTTTATGTTCTGCTCCTTTCTCTGCATTTTTTCTTTTTTTACCTGATATTGTTAGACTTAGTTCCAGTTGCACTTTTCACTCTGATCCATCTTTTTTTATTCTGATCTAGTTTTACTTAGTTTTCATTTGTTTTGCTTGTCTACCTCTGCATCCTTTGGAGGTCTCTTCCTACCAGATAGCTTTTAGCTGTGGACCATATCGAAAACAGTGGCTTAGTGCCCGCCCATTTTTTATCACTGGTTGAGTTTATTGTCAACCTTATTTGCTTGCTTCTTATTCAATGGCTTGTCTCTCTTATTAAACTTGTCCTACCACTGAATCTGCAAACTGGGGCAGAGCTCTCTTAATTACTTGTAGGTTTCCATAGCCCGGTGGAGATGCATGGTCAGAGTCCCTAAGAGATGAGTGAGACTGCTGACTGAGAGGTCGAAGTGATCCGATCTCATAGGGACTTTGGCCATGCATCTCCACTGGGCGATGGAAACCTCCAAGCAATTAAGAGAGTTCCCCCCCATTTGCAGATTCACCACTGCAACAGCCCATCGAATAGTTGAAACCATTGAGTGCCACCATTCGTCTTTCTGTTAACTGAGAGAATTAGGTGTCCACGTCCTGTGAGGCAACGTATGCCAACCTTATGTTTGATTGATTGATCCCTTTCACATTAAATCGGCTGTCCTGTTGTTGTCCTGTCCTGAAGAAGATAGGCCATGACACTTTGTTAATTTACGCTTACGATAGGGTTGAAACGTCGACAATCCATATCGGTCCAGTCTTACCAGGTCCTCCGGGTTTAAACTGCCAAGCAATTACGCTATCTCCCTACATTGAAGAATCACTCCTTTGTATAATTTGTATATAGATTATATGTCCTTGTCTCACCAATGTGTATATGACACTCAGTCACCCATGCCACCTGAGTACTTTCTTCACTTTATTTATTGTCACCTTGTTCTTACTGAAATGTTGACAGCTACATGATAAAAGACTCTGATTCAGAGAAAAAGTAAATTCTTACGACTCTGCATACATTGTTGGTCTCAGGTGTTCCAGCTCACACTTATGAGCAAATTTATTATTATTATTTATTTATTTGCAAAGTTTTATATAGCGCTGGCTAGACCCGGAGGTATTAGAGCGTTTTACATGAAGATCAGCGAGTTACAGGTTACATAATTACATCAAGTACAGGAGCCAAGTATAGACATAGGAGAAAAAAATGAAATTATACTATAATATGAGTTAATAGCGCATAGCATAGCCAAGACACACATCTTATTGGGAATGAAAGGTATAGGTGGAATGGTAAACAGGGCTAAGGAATGCAGATAGAGTCAGGCAGACCGGCAAGGGGGAATAAAGTACTTCACGGGAAACAAAGCAGTCAAAGTGAAAGAAAGACAACCTAACCTGAGTATCAGTGAAAGTATACGATGGGAGGGGTGCGGGAGACCATAGGGGGTGGATTAGTAGAAAAGGTCCATTAGGGGAACAATGAGCAGAACAGTAGCAAAGAGGATAGGTCGAATCCAGAGAAGCCAATAAAAATTATCCCAAAATGGCAGGATATATAAAATCAAACAAAAAAAAACCAATAAAGGTAGCTGGTTCCACGGTTCCAAGCAGGGCTGAAGAAGGAGAGGCAGCCAAGGAATCACGGAGGGAGGAGGCGGGGGAGGGAAGGAAACACAACAGGGAGATGAGGAAAACAATGTCTGATGTCCGGATGGGTAGGTGACGGCCAAGGGGGTGAACCAGAGCCACACTCCTCTATAGCTGCGTAGGACAGCTCCACCGGGCATCGGCCAAGGTTACTCGGGCTCCTCAGTAGGTACAGACAGTTATGATTTCCACCCAGGGTGCATCGTCTAAGTTCCATCGAAAGCATTGGTCCCGGTGTTGCTGGGAATCGCCGTCCGCCTCGTCCTCCAGCTCGCCCCCAGTTCACGAGTGGGGAAAGGAGAGGTGGAAGGGACAGTTTCAAAGACTGCAGATGCATCATGGGAGGCCGCCATATTGTAAATAGCATTCGAGTGCACCACATGTGCAGCACCCAAGTGTGTAAAATGGGATTACTACACCTCCCAGGAGATTCGCACAGGCGCTGTATTAGCGATGGTCTCCCTTGGGAAAGTCGCATTGGCCCTCTGCGAGTGGTCTCACTTCTAGGGATCGTAAGCATCCTCCATATTAGAGACAGGCAACAGTCAGGCGATGAAGCGCCAGTAGTATTGTATTAAGGCACTACAAACTGTACTTCAATCTGAACGTGATAGCCCTTGATTAGAGATCGTGCGTGTATAGTGCTTTGGAGATAGAATTACATTGCACTTTTTTTAGTGGCCTCACTTTTAAAGATCGATTTAGTTAGCAAATGTTGTTACTGTCTTAAAACTAAGTTTATGAATCCAGCAATTGTTCTTACCCGACGGAACTAATTATAGCTATTTTGTCATAAAACTGAGCACAAGTGGTTTAAGAATAAAACTGAGCAAGGATTCTGAGAAAAGATCACTGCATTTGCTGAGATGTTGTGCGTCCATCTGTGTATGCTAAGGTACAGGGTCTGCCACTAATCCCAAAAGAAATTTTATGTATATGATCACTTAGCCTCAGCAGCAGGGAGACGGTTTAGGCTACTCTGTCGTATATAATGACAGGGCCTTTCATGGTATACTGTTTATTAACCATGCAAACAGGATTTTCAGTATGCATATGTTTTCTAATTGTGGCACGAACACTGCATTTCAGAGCACAATAGTTTAAATGAATAGTCTAAACTTCCTTCATGTCTCCTGGTTATCTTATTGTGGAAACATATGAGTGAGAGAACAAAAGGGTGTGTCCTGTTCCTGCAATTACTGAGAGGGCCGAGCGTGTTGTGCTCCGGGGTGTCAATTCACTTAGTTCTCTCGTAAGGTTAGGAGGGAAAGTGTGGCACTATAGCTAGTCGGAATAGAGCTCATGGATGTTGAGGAGGTATGGTGACTCAGTCCCTATATACTGATGTTTTATGGTCCCAAGCATAGATCTGTTCCAGAGCAGAATCCCTGCAACACTAAATGGGGTCTTACCTAAACTTATACTAAAGCTCTCTGGGGCATATTCTCAAGGACTTATCGCCGAGTTATCGGCACTTTATCGCAGCCAAAGTGGTGATCAATTTATCGCCTCATTCACAAGCTGGTGCTAACAGCCGATATCACCAGTTTACCTGTTATAGCAGCCGCCAAAAACATCGCCACAGATGACCCCGGCAACTATTGCTAATGAGATACAGAGTAGGTGTTCCCGTGCAAAAAGCTGCAACAACACCACTAAGCGACATTCTCAATGACCAGCCAGAACGGCAATAAGATCCCAAAACAGACGATAAGGCGCATTAGCAGCAGGAATTTACCACCTCCTCTGACCTGTTGTAAAGTCGGACGACAACCTGCACCAGAAAAGGGAGCCCAGCCCAGAGTCACACCTGAAGAACAACAGATGCCATGGAGCCACTGATCATGCAGCCCGGAGCCCCAGGAGGGCAACAACACCTACCGCCACCATCCCCAGGTAAGCCACCCCCCACCCGGGCCTTCCCCTCCCCCCCCCGGACTAGAGGCAGCACAGACCAAAATAGCAGACCTTCAGAAAAAGCGCCAGCCTCACTGACACAAGAGGATGTCACTGCCCTCTACAGCTTTAAAAGGACAACCATCCCCCGCATTCTGAACATCATTGCCCCCAGGCTGATGGTGCCCACACAGCAGACAACCAACATCCCTCCACAGACAAAGCTGCTGGCTGTGCTGCATCTGTTAGCCTCTGGTACCTTCCAACCAACAACTGCCAGAGTCGGAGGAGTCTCAACGCCAGCCCTATCAAAATTCCTCTCAACTGTCTTGCATGCCATCATCAGCTTGGTACCCCAGCACCTTCACTTTCCCCACACTGCGCAGGGACAGCTGGAGGCCAAGCAAGGCTTCTATGCAATAGCTGTCTTCCCGCACGTTTTGGGGGCAATTAACTGCACACATGTCCCACAACCACACATTATAACTCCACAATCATGCAACGCACAACTCTGGTAATGCACACATTTCAATCCCACATACAACATGCCAAACAACATGCCCACCCACCAGACACTGTTGAACCGCCGTGTTCAAGGGAGACCCTGCTGAGTGATTGAGTCATCTAGGGAGATGCTTTTTTGCTGAAGTACTGTTATCGCGGTATTGGTCACCTTAAGGAGCTGCTCAAGATAGAGCTTTCTTGAGGTGTTTTTCACCATATTGAAGAATCTGTTTGACCCAAGGAGGTTACACGAAGGGTTCAGCCGAACTTGATTTGCATAAGTTCTATAATCACACTGTCCTGAGGAGGCCAAGATAGGTTGGACGGCCGAAACGCGACCGCGTCGACACTTTCCATAAGGAGGAGTCTGATCTAATTATTTAAATCAAAGTGGAATTAGATGCATTGACACAGTCCTTATATTTGGGTTCTATATTTTGTGTGAACCGACTGTGTCCCACTACCTCTATGTGTACTTCCTAGAATGAATAGGAGGGCACTTAGCGTTTGCTTTAATTTTCTATGGGTGTTAAAGGAATCCTTATGATCTTGTGTTCTTTGTACAAACTTTGTTCATTTGTCTCTCTTTGTTGTGTATATCTGTGTACATATGTATGTATATATATTTGTGTATAATGTATATTTGAAATTGATATAAATTTAGTTGACAATACTTCCCTGTGATTACGATAAATAAAATATGTAATCACGTCTTCGTTTGTTCGTGATGGTACCTATAGTCACAGTAAAGTGAATGATTGGACAGTGTCCCTAATATAGGAGAATTAAAAGTCCCCTGTGAGAAAGTGCCATCTTTCTTGCCTTGGTATGCCCCCACTTTTTTCTGAACTGCTGATGTGCTTTGACTGAGTGTGTCCTGCGTTCCTGCCAACCAGGTACCCAGGGCCAGTGTTCCTTCCCTAAAACTGTGCTGAAACTAAAAACCCAATTGGCAATTCTGGCACCTGTCAGCCCCTAATAAATGGTACCCTAGGTACCCTGGGCATGGTGACCAGAGGAGACCCCCTGAGGGCTGCAGCACTTATTGTGCAACCTTCAGGGGCCCTGTACCCTGGCACCCACATGCTGCCTTTGCAGGCTGAGTGCCTAAGTACAGAACTAATCCAAGAGTCGACATGGCACACATCCCTGTGTGCCATGCCCACAGAACCCACTGCCCTGGCATACTTCAGTCGACCCACTAGCTGGGTGCCCTTTGCCAGAGGTGTGGGCACAAATGCATGAGCCCTGTGCCCCTACAGTACCCAGGGCCATTCCTGGGCACTGTAAGTGCAGTGATGCCATTAAGAGTATATGGTGCTGGGAGGTTGTCATTATGAACTCCACAGCACCATAATGGCTACACTAAAGACTGACAAGTTTGGTACCAGACTTCTCAGCACATTAAACCGCACTGATGCCAGTGTGGGATTTAATGTAAAATGCACCAGAGGGCATCTTACAGATGCCCTCTGAAATCCTAACCTACAGTCCACGTCTGGGCTGAGTGGCTGCAGAGGCTGCCACACAGCAGACATGTTGCTGGACCCCGGGTGGAGAGCCCCCGTTTTCCTGGGCCTGCAAAAATGCACATCCTGGTCGAGGTGCTAGGTCTCCTCCCCTAGGATGGGCAGGGGGAAGCTTCAAAGGCATGCCGCCTCTGTGAGCTTCTCCAGACCATTTGCTGTACCCAGCAACTGGCCCCCACCAGTTCTAACCCCCACTCTGGTGGTAAAAACTACATCAGGAAGGGGTTTGCCAGCCTGTGCCAACCCCACCCCTCAGGTGGGGGAGACGAGGTGAAGCAGAACCCCGGGCTCCGGCCATCTTGTAGATGGGGAGCCCTGCCCAATCCCAGCTAGGCTCCTGCCCCCTCCCACAGGAGAGGAGCAGACTAGGGGGTGTACTCACCCCAGGATAGGGACCCATTGGTTCATGTCCTTGCCCTACCAGTAACACCCCTAAATTCAGTATTTAGGGGCTCCCTGAACCTCCCTTCCTCAGATCCCGATACGAAAAGAAGAAAGAAGATCAAGAAGAAGAAGACCCGCCGTGCAGCTGCTCACAACAGGACGACAACAATTGACTTGGCCCCACCCCTACTGGCCTATCGATCCTGGAACCTGCTGCTGCCTAATCCCGGCGACTCCTGCGAACAACAACCTTGGGACACCCGGAGGACCTGCCTGCATTGACCCTCTTAAAGACTGGGGCTCTCATCAGCAGAGGCTCTGCTGCAACAACCCATCTGGTGCCAACCAGGAAGCTCTGGACCAGCCCACTCTGCACCAGCCGAGCACAGGCCGGACCCAACCGAACCAAGACCACAAGGACATCCCCCAAGTGACTGTGACCCAAAGTCCAGTGCCCAAAGACCCTCCTCAATGAATCAGCCGACGCCTGCAGACTCAGAACCAGGGGCAACCCCAACCGTGACCAGCCGAGGGTAAGCTTTTCCGACACCCAAAGACACCCCTGCACCCGGCGCACTACAGCCCCCTGTGCCTCCCTTTGGGGTACCTACCTGTGCTCCAAGATCCCAACTTACCTCTCAAAGTGCTGGTCGCCCCTGGAGAGTCTCCGTCCCGAGCCTACAGCCTTTGTTCCTTTTTGACCTTTCCCATAGGATAACATTGAGCGCCCGACGTCTCAAGAGCACCCTGCACCCAGCCGCCCGAGGGCCACTGGCTGTGCCACCTTTGTCCTATCCTACTTCCCCCCTTGCCCTGAGCAAGTGACCAGGAGCCCAGCTCCCACAGCCGCGTGGCCTGATAGCCAGCAGCCACCAACCGGAGGCCCCCTTTCCCTCATTGGATATCATTCGGCCTACCTACCTCTGCACCCTGCGCTGCTGGGGCGGAATCGACTGTACTTGCCTGACCCTGTGGGACCCCTGAGACTATACCTGGAACCTTAACTTCACCAGCCAAGTACTCACCTAGAAACCGGTAATTCACTTACCTGCAATTGGATAATATTGACCCATTTTGACTCGAACATTTTCAAAGTGTGAAGTTTTGGGAACAGCAAATATTCATATAAAATCAGCCGAAGTCCGAATTCAGAAGTACTCACCTGCAAGCAGGTAAGAAGCTAGTACTGTACCTTGCAGCACGGTACTGAACCGTAAAAGTAATCCTTGCTGGGTTTACTAGTAATCTGTATTTTCTCCGTAGGAACCCATTGTATGCTTTTCTATGAAATTTCTTCTAAGTGCCTACTTTTGAAAACTTGAAATATTCTTTAAAAATCATACGAAAACGCAATTACCTTCCTGTTTTGAGTTCAGACCCCGGCACTGGCCCTAGAAGCCCAGTACTGGATTACAAAAGTAACGCGATCATACTTTACCTACAACCTGAATTTTCTCCCATTGAATAACATTGCCAGATTGTCATTGAAAAGTTTCTAAGTGTGAACTTTTAAAACAGCTTTATATTCATGAAAATTCACCACAGTAACTAAAACGTTTTTGCTAATCTGGTTTCAGCTTAGACCCCAGGACTGAATCTAGGATCTAGCTCTGGAACTGCTAAAGTAATCTGTACTGTAATCAACTGTACTTTTATGTTAACCATCCATTAAGCTCAATGCGAAAGTGTGTCTAGACTTGAGTTGCCTTCAGCAACTCCTGTACCTACTGTGTTCACCAACTTTATTCCTTCCTTGCACAGTAATTACATAAGAGTTCTCATATCTAGCAAAGTATATTGTTATGCCTGTTGGTTCTAAAAATAAAACAACTATGGGCTAGATGTAGGAAAATCAGATTTACCGATTCATAAATACTGAATTTTACCGAATCGGTATTTATGAATCGGTATTTTTTACTGAATCGGTAAAATTCGGTATCGGACATTCGGTATTTACCGATTTGGTATTTACCGAATCAGTATTTCCCATTCATTCCTATGGGCCAAAAGGCCCATAGGAATGAATGGGAAATACCAAATCGGTAAATACCAAATCGGTAAATACCTATTTGGTAAATACCGAATCAGAAAGCAAGCAAAAGTGAAACTTAAGAAAACAGCCAATCAGGTGCTACCACCCTCCCCCTCCCTACCAGGAAGTGGCTACACAGGCAGCTGCAACTAATTAGAAGCTTCTGTAGAGGCAGTTGGAGCAGAGAGAATGGGAGCAGCAACAGAAAGAGTTTGTGCAGTTTAAAACCTGTAAAATGGCAAGCAGCAAAGGCACAGAGCAGCCAGAGAGGAAGAGAAAGGTGAAATTCAGCAGCGTGGAGCTACAGGTCCTCATGGAGGAGGTGGTGAAGGTGCACCACAAACTCTTTAGCAGGCAGTCCCTCACTGTGGCTGAATCAGCCAAAAGGAAGATATGGCAGGAAATATTGCACAAAGTAAATGCTGTGGGAGTGACCACCAGAGACACAGAGGACTTGAAAAAAAGGTTCTATGACCTGAGGAGCCTCACAAAAAAGAAATTGGCAGACCACCACAAACAGGCTTTGAAAATTGGTGGAGGAAAGAACACAGCAGCCCCCCTCACTGACCTGGAGGAGATGGTGGCCTCAATCTTGGAGCCAGAAAGC
Source organism: Lissotriton vulgaris (assembly GCF_964263255.1). Classification (NCBI taxonomy): domain Eukaryota; kingdom Metazoa; phylum Chordata; class Amphibia; order Caudata; family Salamandridae; genus Lissotriton; species Lissotriton vulgaris. The sequence continues at coordinate 1,525,940,356 of NC_141687.1, read as the reverse complement.
GTCTGCGGACTGGGAGAAGTGGACAGCTCAGCCAAAGCTGCAAGCAGAAAAGGTAAGATGCATGCACAGCAATCCCCCTCACACCCTCATCCTTCCCTCACCCCTTGAAGCTAAGTGACCCCAGTCCAGGTGTGCCTGCACTATACAGTAGCAATGTATCATGGGACATGTAGTCAGTTAATGATAATGTCATGCAGCACAGCAACCACCAAGTCAGGCAAATTATTGCAGACATAATGAAGGGCAGGCAACATGTACATTGTGCAAATTAAAAAGATTTCATTGTAGTGGCTGTGAGATATTTGCGCTCAGCTGATATACGCTCATATGTCCACAGGTCACACATCCAGAAGGCAGTCAGAGGAGACTGGAGGCACGGCACCCGAGAGGGATGAAAGTCAGGAGCCAGGTCCCAGTGCATCACAGGACACAGGTGTACCGAGTAGCCAGCCACCTTCCCAAGACCCTGAATAACTCAAGACTTGGAGGCATCCCCACGACGTTCGCAGTGCCCTCTGTTAATATCTTCACCAGACATGCCAGCATCACTGCATGTAGAAACACCTGCAGCACAACCAAGCAGGAGGCATGTCGTTGCACCGCAGAGTCTAACAAAGGAGTGTAGGTGCACGTGGGGAGGGGTCCAGTGTGTCCCATGGCCTGGAGGGGAGCATGGTGAGAATCCAGAGGATGCAGGGGAAGGGCATCATGTCCTGTCAACGCCAAATGCGCAACCTGAATTGCAATATGGAAGAAATAGGGAAGGGCATCAGGGAACTGGTGGAAGTGAACAAGAACATGGCTACAGGGATACATGAAATAACACAATCGGTGCAGCTACTGTGCTCCAAACTGGTCACAGAAATTACATCAAGGCGCAGGGAGAAGCAGAGTGCACAGCAAAACAACAAAGCAATTCACCACCTGGCCACAGCCACATCCCTGCTATGCAGGCGCAGCATTAACAGTTAGGACTGTCTGACGCAAAACAGCAATGAGGTGACAAGGGGCATAGCCAGGATGACTGGTGCTCTAGAGGCGCTCATAAATACACAAACAGCACAAACTGTTGCTATTGATGTGCCAGAGAGTGAAGGGAACACAAGTAGGAGCAGCATGGCAAGCTCCCATGGTGTAGAGACAAGGAGGAACAACAGGCGACAAGGTGAGGCTACAGAGCAAACGCCCAGCGAACACAGTGAGACACATACATCTGGCGCTACTAAGGGTGGACGCAAATGAACAGTTAATATTATAGGGAAGTGACCCAGGACATACAATTTTGAAAGTTCAGAGTTTGTATTGCACATTTGTGCCTTAGATACCTGCGTAGTGACTACATTAAACTACATTGGGTGCATACTCCACCTGTCTGTGTCTCTTTACTTACTTAGAAAAAGTTGCGTGTGACCTCTTCCCGTCTGTGTCTGCCATCTGTTGGTGTTGCATGTCCAGCTGTGTGGGTCAGGCAGAGCTTGGTGATCATCATGATCCTCGAAATCTGATAATTCCACTTCTGTGCCCTTCTCAACTGCAAGGTTGTGCAACATGGCACAGGCAGCAATGATTTTGCAGCAGGTGATGGGGGTATACTGACGGGCACCTCCAGTCTTATGCAGGCACCTGAACCTGCTCTTCCATATGTCAGAGGTATGCTCCACAATATTTCTTGTGCTCTTGTGGGCCCTGTTAAATCTTCTTTGGCTGGGTGTTGAGGGGTTGAGGTAGGTGGTGAGGATGAAGGAGCGGAGGGCATATGCACTGTCCCCTAAAAGGAAATGGGAGTACATCACTCACATGCATACATGTACTTCTTTATGCAATAGATGTTAATGTGGTCGCACACTGTGTATTACCTAGCAGGTATCCTCCAGGTGACCCACTTGTGGGACACCCCGCCCCGCACGGCCACCAGCTGCTGCGTGTGCCCCATTGCCTGCCTCTACTGACTCGCTGCCGCTGACCACGCCCCCTCCTCCGAGCGGCGTGGTCCGTGCTTGCCTGCCGGTTTTCCCTTACTGCTGTTAGTTTTTGCTCTTGTTTTCATCTCCATTTGTGCCTGTTTTCTTGGTTTTTGTGCCCGTGTTTAACGTTTTCCTTCCTGTTTGCCCGCCTACCTCGCCGCCCTCCTCTCTCCCTCCCCGCTTCCCGCCACCGCCGCTTACCCCGCCCCTTTTTCTCTTCTGTACCCTCCCCGCTCCCGCCTCCCAGCTGCTCCGCCCACCCGCGCACTTGGCCTTATATGGCGACCGTGCGACGCAGGTGAGTGTGACCCACTTGTGGGACACCCCCGCGCCGCACGGCCACCAGCTGCTGCGTGTGCCCCATTGCCTGCCTCTACTGACTCGCTGCCGCTGACCACGCCCCCTCCTCCGAGCGGCGTGGTCCGTGCTTGCCTGCCGGTTTTCCCTTACTGCTGTTAGTTTTTGCTCTTGTTTTCATCTCCATTTGTGCCTGTTTTCTTGGTTTTTGTGCCCGTGTTTAACGTTTTCCTTCCTGTTTGCCCGCCTACCTCGCCGCCCTCCGCTCTCCCTCCCCGCTTCCCGCCACCGCCGCTTACCCCGCCCCTTTTTCTCTTCTGTACCCTCCCCGCTCCCGCCTCCCAGCTGCTCCGCCCCCCCGCGCACTTCGCCTTATATGGCGACCATGCGAACGCGCAGCAGTCACGCGCAGCGGGCGCGCCGATTGTGCGCCGAAGGCGCGCCAAAGGTAAGCCCGTCTACGCCCGTCCGCGCCTGGACCGCGCCCAGTGCCAGGACCCCTGGCCCTCGAAGACCCCGACCGACCCGCCTGACGTACACCGCCGCCACCCTCATCGCACTCAACACCGGCCGAGTCCCAGGATGCTGCAGAGCCACCCCACGACGCGTCCACGGACCCTTCAGCTGCAACACCTGCAAGTTCACCTGCATCCGGACCTGCCCGACACCAGCACCTACCGTGCCAAACACCAGCAGCAACCACCTCAAGTGCATCCTGCTCAACACCCGCTCCGTCCACAGACACGCCATCGAACTCTGGAACCTCCTCGACACCACAGCCCCTGACGTTGCCTTCATCACGGAGACCTGGATGAACGCCTCCTCAGCGCCCGACATCGCCATCGCCATCCCAGAAGGATACAAGATCACCCGGAAGGACCGCAACGCCAACCAGGTGGGAGGAGGCATCGCCATCATCCACAGGAACACCATCCGCATCACGACCAGCACCGACAACACCCCACCCTCCGCCAAACACCTGCACTTCCAGATCCACACCGACCCGAAGACCACCCTCAGAGGCACCCTGATCTACCGACCTCCGGGACCACGCACTCAATTCAGCGAGGACATCGCCGACTTCGTCAGCCCGCACGCCCTCCCCTCCGCTGACTACATCCTCCTGGGGGACTTCAACTTCCACCTAGAGAACAACAACGACTGCAACACCAGCACCCTGCTCGACAACCTCGCCAACCTTGGACTCAAGCAGCTGGTGTCCACCCCCACCCACCTCGCCAGACACACTCTCGACGCCATCTTCTCATCCAGCAAAGACATCGCCTTCAGCCACGCCACAGAACTCCACTGGACAGATCACAGATGCATCCACTTCACCTTCAGAAGAATGACGACCCACCACCACCAGCAACAGGTTGCCCGAAGAAGCTGGAACAAGATCACGGCTGACCAGCTCGCCGCCTCCCTGAGCCAGCACCCTCCGGCCAGCTCAGCGAACCCCAGCCAGGCCGCCGACAACCTCACGAAGTGGATCAGCAACCGCGCGGACGAACTCGCCCCACTGAGGACCCCGCCCAGCAGACCCGGCAGGAAGAAGGCCCCATGGTTCACCGACGAACTCAAGAGCTCCAAGAAGAACTGCCGAGCCCTCGAGAAAGCCTGGAGAAGGGAACCCACACCGGACAACAGGACCACCCTCAAGCTCGCCACCCGGAAACACCACCAACTGATCCGCATCGCCAAGAAAACGGCTTTCAAAAACTGACTGGACAACAACGCACACAACTGCAAGGAACTCTTCAACATCGTGAAAGAGCTCTCCAACCCCAACGCCGGAAACAACGACATCACTCCTTCGCAAGACCTCTGCAACTCCCTCGCCTCCTACTTCCACAACAAGATCGCGGACATACACTACAGCTTCAGCACCCAACCGACGCACGCCACGACCGCAGCAACGCCACCCACCACCACCCTCCGCACCTGGACCCCGGTCAACACCGAAGACACCGTCCACACGATGAACTCCGTCCACTCCGGATCTCCGACCGACCCCTGCCCTCACCACGTCTTCAACAAAGCCGACGCTATCATCGCACCCCACCTGCGGGACATCATCAACACCTCATTAGACACCGCCACCTTCCCTGAGAGCTGGAAGCACGCCGAACTCAGCGCTCTACTGAAGAAACCTACAGCAGACCCCACCGAACTCAAGAATTACCGCCCCATCTCTCTACTCCCGTTTCCAGCCAAAGTCATCGAGAAGACCGTCAACAAACAGCTGGCCACCTTCCTCGAGACGAATGGATCCCTCGACCCATCGCAGTCCGGATTCCGGGCCAACCACAGCACCGAGACCGCCCTCATTGCCGCCACTGACGACATCCGAGCCCTGATGGACAACGGGGAAACGGCGGCCCTCATCCTCCTAGACCTCTCCGCGGCTTTCGACACGGTCTGCCACCGCACCCTAGTGCAGCGCCTCAGCAACGTCGGAATCCAGGAGAAGGTGCTGGAATGGATCGTATCCTTTCTCGACGGAAGAACACAAAGAGTCCGCCTACCACCGTACAAGTCAGAGGCCACCAAAGTCATCTGCGGCGTCCCTCAAGGATCCTCACTGAGCCCGACTCTCTTCAACGTCTACATGAGCCCCCTCGCGGCCATCGCATGCCAACACAACCTCAACATAATCTCCTACGCCGACGACACCCAGCTGATCCTCTCCCTGACCAACGACCCCGCCGCCGCCAGAGCCAACCTGCACGAAGGGATGAGAGAAGTAGCCGAGTGGATGACGACGAGCCGCCTGAAGCTGAACACAGATAAGACGGAGGTCCTCATCCTGGGCTCCTCACCCTCCGCCTGGGACGACTCCTGGTGGCCCCCCGCCCTGGGCACCGCACCCAAACCAACGGACCACGCACGCAACCTGGGTTTTATCCTGGACTCCTCCCTCTCCATGACCAGGCAAGTCAACGCCGTCTCCTCGTCGTGCTTCAACATCCTGCGCATGCTTCGGAAGATCTTCTGGTGGATCCCCACAGAGACCAGGAAGACCGTCACCCAGGCCCTCGTCACCAGCCGACTGGACTACGGCAACGCACTCTACGCCGGAACCACCGCCAAGATCCAGAAGAGACTCCAGCGCATCCAGAACGCCTCAGCCAGACTCATCCTCGACATCCCACGACACAGCCACATCTCCGGACACCTAAGAGACCTGCACTGGCTCCCGGTCAACAAGAGAATCACCTTCCATCCTCCTTACCCACGCACACAAAGCTCTCCACGACCAAGGCCCGAGCTACCTCAACAACCGAATCAACTTCTACGCTCCCGAACGCCACCTCCGATCCGCCAGCCATGCCCTTGCCGCCGTCCCACGCATCCGCAGAGCCACCACAGGAGGAAGGTCCTTCTCCTACCTGGCCGCCAAGACCACCTCTCCTTCAGGAAGAAGCTCAAGACCTGGCTGTTCGAGCAGTAGCGGCACCCTCCCCCCCCCCAAGCGCCTCGAGACCCTACGGGTAGGTAGTGCGCTCTATAAATGTCCTTGATTGATTGATTCACCAAATTCCCCTGCTGTCAGCCGTGCATAGATACCGCTGTTTTGGAATATGTAGGAGTGGTGGGTACTCCCAGGAAATGTTGCCACAAGGTCAGTGATGCCTCACTTGGCATTGCAGATCACATGCACATTGATGGTGTGGGTGGACTTTCTATTCCTATATATGTATTCGGTGGCAGCAGGGGGACATATGGGAATGTGGGTGCCATCAATGCACCCAATGACATTGGGGAAATGCGCCATCAGATAAAAGTCAGTTTTTGTTTGGAGCAGTTCAGCATGGGTTTCAGGGAAACTTATATAGTATAGTGGTCCATCCTCTGTACCATGGCATCAAGGAATTTGTGGAAAAAGTGTGACAGGCTGCTTTGGGTCACCCCTCCTACCGCAGAAACAACACTCTGGAAACACCCTGACGCAAGCAGGTGTAGGCTGCACATCACCTGCACGTGGGGTTGAATGGCGTGCACCCTTGGGGTAGTGTGCTCCAACAGTGGGTGGAGGTCCCTGATGAGGTCCAAGATGGTGTCTGGGTGCAACCTGTACCTCTGGAGAATCTCTGGCTCTGTCAGAATGAACAAGGTGATCCTCTGTCTGTAGACCTGCTCCTGTCTCAGCCATTGCCTCTCTCCTTCCTCCTGTAGCCGTAGCCGCCTCGAAATGACATAGAATGCCGCCATTTTGAAAATAATATTGCATTTTGGGTCCTTTTTTATAGGCTGAACTGGTTACCACCTGATTTCAATCCATGGTAAATACAAACTCTTAAATACCGAATTTCAAGCAAATGTGGTATTTCAGAGCCTACCTACATCCAATGTTTCCTCTAATTTTTTTCCTCTGTGTGCGGCAGTGGAGGGTCTCTGTGCGCTGCAACCATGGCTATGTGCGCCAGGAACCAAACCGCGCGGGTCTGCGGCGCCAAATGGCACTCCAAAATTTTTCTTTAAAAAGCGAAAAGATAGTGCATTTTCACACATGCAGCGCCACAATAAGGGTCTTAAGGGCAGTTTGCAATATTGGATAAGCACGCCATGACATGAACTGGTTACACTGGCAAGTACACTTCAAGTTTAGAAAAGCACAAGACTTCAATGGTGGTACCATCATTAGATTTTAATAAATATTCTTAACTGGAGCACAGTTCATTGGGTGGGGAAATGCTGCGAGCCTATACAATATCACATATACACAAGAAGGTAGAGGGCTGTTCAGACACGTCAAGTGGCGTCACTAGATGGGTGACAGGGTTGCTTCTCACGGCGATCCTTGCCATTTTTCCAGTGCTGATAAACTCGGTCTAGGTCAACTTTCCCGTTCAGGAGGTAGGCCTTTGTCCTCATCAGCATGTCCAAATGCTTCTGCTCTAGTCTATTCCTCAATTTGCTCTTGATAGTATTCATGAGGCTGAATCCTCGTTCACAGTCTGCACTAGATGCTTGAAATGTTGCGCAGACATCAACAAGCTGAGACACGACACTATACTGAGCAGCATTGCGTACAGTGAAAGTCACCATGTCTTGAAAGGTGGTAAATAACCCACCCTTAACATGTTCTGCCACCACATATTTATAGTCTCTGTACTGTCGAACAACATCTTCTGGTGTTTCACAATCACCCAGGGCCAAGACATTTTTATACTTTTCAACAAGTCTTTCAATATTCTCAGTCCCAAAATCAAAATGCGATTGTGTGGCTATTGCCTGGATCTCAAAACTTGCCCATTCTTTTAGCTCACCCTCAGGGAACCTTTTTTGCATGTGCTCACAAAGAAGGGAAACAAAAGACAAAATAGGCCCACTGTCAAACTCTTGCCTATCCTTGTACAAAACCATCAGCTCTCTTACATTGCTGCGCCAAAAGACAGTGTCCCCCAAATACTGTTGCTTAATTTGGCCAATCTTCGCTCTTGCATACTGTACGGCTTCAACAGTAGTTAAAGAACTTTTTTGGAATAGTTTGCACAAAGATGCAAATTCACCCAGAATGTCATTAAGTACTGCAAGGGAAATATGGTAGTTGGAGTCCGATAGCTTTTTATAACAATATTTAGCAATTGGATCATTCTCCTCAACTTTCTCATGCTCAAAGTACTTAAGAACAGTTTCGTAATTACGAATTAGTGCACCAACAGTAAAATGCCTTGAATGCCACCGGACTTCATTCAGTGGTCGAAAAGAGACAACTTCACATTCAGTGACCGATGCAATTTCATCCAGCTTGGACTTCCTTGCAGGAGATCTGGAGAACACAGTGTAGACAGTCCTCAATAATGTCTCCATCTCTTTAATCATTGGAACCCTCTTCCAGGCATCATCAACTCCCAAATCTTCTCGATGGGCGACACAATGCTGCTCAACTAGATGAGGAATGGATTGTTTAAGGCGAGTAGCAACACCATTATTCTTCCCCAGCATCACAGATGCACCATCAGATGTGAACATGACCATCTTCATGAGGTCCAGTTCATTGGCAGTGTAGAATTCTTTCACGGCAGTAGTGATAGCCTCAGCATTACAGCTAGTCAGCTTCACTATGCCCCCAAACTGCGTTTTATGCTCAGTTGATGTTACAGGTCGGAACTTGAAATACAGGATGAGCATTTTTGAAACAGAAATATCTGTGCTCTCATCAATTATCAAGGTGTGATACAAAGCTTGCCAAAGTTCTGTCATAGCTTCACAGTGTATCACGCTATTGATGGCCTCAAGGAACTCAAAGGCATAGTTCTTGCTCCTCCAGCTGTCTGGTATCTTCACATACAAAGCTAAGTGGTCATGGATGTCTTGTACAGATAACATTGAAGTGTTCATCTTGACTGCCAGCAACACATTGTTGATGAGAATCTTTATCTCCTCAGGCATAGATCTTTGGCGTTCAACTACTTCCATTCTATTTGCTTTGTCTGTGGCAGTTTCTGTCAGCATTGCCCGTACTCCAAAACCAAACCTCGCAGCAGCACTTCTGTTTCTCAATATCACCATGGCAGACTCGTGTACTTTGCTAAGTAGATGGCGTTTCATGTAGTCCAGTTTCCAGCCATCACTCCATTTCTTCCCTGTGGAAAAGTCCCCAACAATCTTGGCTTCGGCACATGCTTTGCAAATCAAGCCCACATCCGGACTGTATTGAAATAGTTCCCCGAGTTGCATGCGGGCCTTGCTTCGTGACTTCTGTGTCTCAGCCTCCACAATTTCCTTCATCCACTCTTCCTTGAATACAAGGCAACATTTCTTCCTTTGTGGTGAAGCACTGCACTCTCCCGAAGTTACAGCTTTGCGCTTGAACATTTCCGTACCCGCCGGTTTGAGCCTGCTGTCCCACAAAGCCTGCAAAATAAGGAAACATGGCTTACGTTGACGCCTAGCTCATGAATGCAAACTGTTATACTACAATGTTCAAGATGCACCACAGTTTAACTCAACCCAACAATTACCTCTTCTGCCTGCACTCACGTGCGCCTCTTTAAATGTATGGGGTTCTTGCTGTGAAACCTGCAACAGAAGAAAACATTGGTAAGTATATATGGTACTACAATGTTCAAGACGCACCACAGTTTAACTCAACCCAACAATTACCTCTTCTGCCTGCACTCACGTGCGCCTCTTTAAATGTATGGGGTTCTTGCTGTGAAACCTGCAACAGAAGAAAACATCGGTAAGTATATATGGTACTACAATGTTCAAGACGCACCACAGTTTAACTCAACCCAACAATTACCTCTTCTGCCTGCACTCAAGTCTGCCTGTGCAATTGTCTTTGTAGTACGGTCTCATGAACCTACAAAAGAAAAAAGGGTGCAGATTGTGAATCTATTTACCCAGTAAGCCCCAACCCAACGAGGAACGTAAACAGAATTACCTTCTCTTTGTGGTACTCGCACCTGACCACTGTAATCCAAATACCGTACAGACTGGAAACCTACAAGTGAAGACAAGTAAGTCAGCAAACGCCTGAAGAATTACAAACTGTGCATGGGACCGGTAAAGAGGCCCAAGACAAAAAATGACCAAATAATTACCTGGGATTTCAGCCTAGGACAAACAGGGGTGTGCCCATGTGTTCCATTATTAGCATCCATTATCTTAAACTGGTCTATAAATGTGAATCCCAGGGGAAAGCGGCATTACAGAAGGTGTAGCACAAAATACAAACTGCAAATGGTTGAGGTGGGTGAACAAGGTAACCCACAGGATGGCTGAGAAGCACACAATCCATCAAAAGATCCCACCTGAAGCTGCTGCAGTGGCGCGCCAAAAATATGATTGACTACGTTCAAGCAATTTTCAGGCAACCATAAATATGTCAAGATAACTGAAGAATGATGGACCTGCTGCAGAGAGATCTCAGTTTTGCCTACTGGAAGTTGACTCAATAAGTAGCTGAGGAGGTTAAAATGCCTGGTGAAAAGCTGGTGAACCATGCAGGATTGGAAGCAGAACTGGAGTACATCATGTTGGCTTGATGCCAACAAAGTCTTTCTTTGCGCATGGCTACTTGAAGGTTTTCGCTACATTTACTGTTTATATACGGGCTTCTTGGCTCACAAGGGTTATATGCTGTTCCGTGAGCCGAGACGCCATGATTGACTTTGCAGGTAAGCGTGCTAGCACAGTGGAAGTTTTGGTGCCACTACATCTCTTTGGAGTATGTTATCGTCTCTCCTCAAGGTACACACGATTGTCAATGAGCACTAACACAGCATCATTTATACCATTTCGGCATTAGTCAACACCACTAGTTTTTCCCTGTTGCTCTCATCTTTATCTGCCCCATGGTTACTCCTTTCCCAGGTCTATCTCCATTGCTCTGCCTTTCACCTCTCATGCGTCTCTCCCAAACTCATCTTCTCCCTTTCTATGCTCAACTCTCTCCCTTTCTATAATGTCAGACACCCTCTCCTGCTTCTCTTGCTTCGCTCTTGGGCTCCCTGTCCGTACTTCTCGCCCCTGATACACTCTGTCTCCCTCTCCATGCTTCTGTCCCCTGCTGCACTCTCAGGCTCCCTGTCCGTGCATCTCACACTTGCTTCACTCTTGGGCTCCCTCTGCGTGCTTCCCTTCCTTGCTGCACTCTCTGTGCTTCTCTCCCCTGCTGCACGCTCGTGCTCTCTAGAGATGTGGCCTAACGACCAGAGCTGCCATCTAAGTCACGTACATACAAAACATGTTGCACTCCAAATGCTATAGGTGTCACATTCGCTAAAGTTATAACTATTGGCATTGTAAATGACAAAGCTATCCATTTAGCTATTTTAAAAACCAACACATAAAGAAAATATTTGTCATTTACAAGACCAATAGCTCCAACTTTTTTAATGTGAGACCTATTGCATTTCCAATGCTTGTTGTGCCTTTCTGTCCTGTGTCCAACTCGTTTTTGGTGCCCTTCTGCCCCACTCGTTTTTTGTGACTTTCTGTCCTGTGCCCCACTCGTTTTTTTGTGCCTTTATGCCCTGTATCTCACTCGTTTTTTGTGCCTTTCTGACCTGTGCATCACTCGTTTTTTGTGCCTTTCTGTCCTGTGCCTCAGTCGTTTTTTGTGCCTTTCTGACCTGTGCATCACTCGTTTTTTGTGCCTTTCTGACCTGTGTGACACACGTTTTTTGAGTCTGCTGTGGCCTTTTGTTTAAATATTGCTGACAATCAGAGCCCCCTCATGGGCTCCGATTAACAGCTTTCTATCGGAAATATCCTCAAGGCCATTTGATAGCACATATTAGGAGGCGATGACACCATGAACTATTTCAAATAGTGATAGTATATTTTTGATATACACTTGGGAAATCAATCCTGGCATGTGCTACCTCTCCAGAATCCGAAAGGGAAGCCTTCCTGTGAGGAAAAATACACTATATTTGGCAGGAATTGCCATTTTTTTATCACAAATGACACCTGAACCAGGGTTTAGGTAAATTATAGTTGACAGAGTCTGAGAAGTTTAATTATGTGTTTACGAGATACAATCTGTTAATTTCACAGTTTGATGAAAACACTGTAATTAATTCATATTTTTTCTAGACGCAAGTAGAGATAGAAATATGTAACCCTTTACACACAGGAAAACACATTTTGTATATATTTCAGTGGCTTGGTCAAAGGCGCTGAAGTATGTATGTAACTTGCAATACTTAGCTTTGAACCCAATTAGAATGACAAAATTGCCTCTTCATTTGTTCAAATACAAGAGCTACCATTACAAAACTTATTGACACCCTTTGCATGTAGGGTGTAAGGATAAGTCATCACTTTTGTAATCAAAAGTGAGCACTTCAGGTTTATCGATGTTATTAAATCCTAGCACAGTGATACTGCTGCTATTGTTTGCCACAAGTTTGTTCTAGGAAATTGGGTAATTAGTAGTGCAGGATATGAGGTCTGCACAAACACTAAAAATTATCATAACATATGTCTGAGACTTTAACACTCCGCGTTCACATACAAAGCAGCTATAGGACCCGTAACTAGGAGCTTCTGCTCTCTCAAGTTGTACAGGAAAGGCTCAATCCAAGAGGAAAATGATGAAAAATTATCCACAGGTCATGCTCGATGTTGTCGCTGCGTCCTCCCTACCCTACGCCCATCCTGCCCAGTTCCTCCCGCTTCCCGCTTCCCGCCTCCCGCCGTGGTAAATACATTCTCCTCCCGCCTCCCGCTTCCCGCCTCCCGCCGTGGTAATTACATTCTCCTCCCGCTTCCCGCCTCGGTAAATACATTCTCCTTACCTGCAACTTCTCACGCCCGCGCCGCCGCCAACCGCCGCCACCACCACTGGAAATGTGCTGCATGTCATGTTCGCGCCGCTCGCGCCGCTCGCTTTTTAAAAGCGGCGGGCGGCGCGAATCTCTTGCGACGGCCTGTGTGCGCACTCCACAATAGGTGGTGCGCGCTGACGTCAGGGAAGGTGCGTGCGCCCGCGGCCTAGAGGGAACAGTGCCTACATCTCAATTTTCAATTTTACCACTTTTCATTTACCGATTCAGTATATTTACCGATTCGGACGATTTTCAGTCCCCTACATACAAAATGCCTAATACCGGTCGGTAACACCCAGAATTCGGTAATTTCGGCCGTTACCGACCGGTATTGGGCCACCTACATCTGGCCCTATATCTTTGGATATAAAAACCATTGGCTTGGAGTTCAGTCTGTGAGTGTGTGAAATCCTTTGCTGACTGAGTGTGTACAACAAATGCTTTGCACTGCCCTCTGGTACTGCCTTACTGCTCAACCAAGCTACCACTTTTGAGAGTAAGGTCAGTCCTGACTTTAACCTCTGTTATACCTTTGGGGTTTGTGGACTCTATACACACTGTACCTTATTCTGGTCCAGTATATACAGAGACACTTTCTCATATCCTCTATTATTTAATTCTTTAGATATCTATTCCTCCTTTACCATCTCCTTAGTTTGCACCCACCAGACACGACAGCACAACTTACTGTGGTAACCTGGGCTAACCATGTACATGAGCCATCAATGGCATGGCACCTCAGCCACACAATAACAGAATGTGGGGAGAGGTGGGAACCAGCCAAGTGCGAAGGAGGCAAGTGACCCATGAATAAGCATATACACAATGCCAAGTGTGGCGTGGATGTGCTGGACAGACTGCAGTATACAGACAACAGACATATCCATGTCGACATACACTGCTGCTGCTTGGAGTGTAGTGGACAGTGGATGCAACCATGTCTCCCTGGCTGGTGGGGAAGTACGCAGAATTGTAGCTTGTTACGTCCCCCCCTGTAAGCGTGAGCGGAGAGGGCTGGCCCGGCGTAGGCCAGGCTAGCGTAGAGGTGTAAATAAAAAGCACGTAGCTCTGGGGGTGGTTCTCTTACGGAATGGCCAATATGTCTGTCAGGGCAGCACCTCTCAACCCGCCATGAGGCTGACGCCGTCGCCATGAGCGGTGTTACCTGCGATCCTGTGCACCTGCTGCACCTTGGGCTGCCGGTTCCCAAACCTGTTTTGCCTGTCCCTGCGCACCCAGGCCTCACTGCTCACCTGTTGACACCGGCGTGTGTCAAAGAGGGCCCACCACGTGCCGGTGCAAGCTCCGAGGCCCGAGGCCCGCGACCTTGGCAGCCTCCTCAGACCATCATGGACTCCGCGACACAGGCCCGCAGTACTCGTTAACATACTCCACTGCTGCCTCCGGCCTACAATACAGTCAAGTAGGTCACACATTTGGAAATAAGTCTTGATATCCTGATGGCCGAGTTCATATGTTCATGGGATGATTGATATCACTGTACCCCCTTTGATGTGGTGCCACCAACTCTGTGTAGAGCATTCCAACTACATGTGTCTGTGGTACCTGGGTGACCAGTGTCTCCGGCCTACACTGTGGTTGAGTAGGTCACACATTTGGAACTGAGCCTTGATTTATTTATGGCAGAGTTCATAGCATTGTACAGGCCTCATTGAAGACTGCATCCCATTTCAGCTCTGGTGCCACTAAGTCTGTGCTCCGACATTCATGGACATTCTCTGGTTGAACTTTGATGGAGCCTGAGTCTATGGACAGGGGGTTGTCTTCATCATTATGTAGGTGATACTAACTTGGTGGTAAAAATGAGGCTGTAGCATTCCACTCCTCCAGTTGCCTGTTTCTGCTGGCTTCCGCCCTCTGAATCATGCCCTGGAGGAAACCTTCCACTGTCCCCCGAAACACTCCACGACATTCTCCTTGGACATCAACGAGGACCCACTCAGCTCGCATGAACCTACCTCAGTGCATTGCAAGTCACCGTCCCGTGGCAGTGTGCCTGTGCCAGCCGCAGTACATCTGGGGCCACTAACTCTGTGCAGCTCAAGTTATGGACCCTGTTGGATTGAATATTGGATGGCCTCTGGGTCGATGGACTGGGGGTCATCAACGCCATGTGTCTGTGGCCCTGTGCTGTTTGCTGCCTCCGGCCTCAACTGCGGTCCACCTGGGCTCACACATCAAATCGAGTCCTGACCACCTGCCCCGACGTCGCATCACCATAGGATGCACACACCACCACCGCCAGGACCACCTCCAACCAACAACTGCCGGAGTCAGAAGAGTCTTACTGCCAGACTATCAGAGTTGCTCACACCTGTCGTGGATGCCATCATCAGCTTGATACCCTGCTTAGCTCTCCAGGTCCCATTAACTCAGTGCACCACAACTCATGGACCATTTCTGATTGAGTTTTGTGCTGTGGACAGCTCACACAGCAATGTCACCTCAGGCAGTGTGGAAGATCTGGGACGATGAAGAGGAAGATGATGCAGGTGTAACACACCCAGGTCCCATTAACTCAGTGCACCACAACTCATGGACCATTTCTGATTGAGTTTTGTGCTGTGGACAGCTCACGCAGCAATGTCACCTCAGGCAGTGTGGAAGATCTTTGACGATGAAGAGGAAGATGATGCAGGTGTAACACACCCAACTGCAGGAATATCCTGAAGGGACACAATCCTAGACACTTTATTTACATGAGCACGCTCAGCTCTGGTGCCCCAACCTCAGTGCACTGCAACTCACGGACCCTTCTGATTGCATATTGGGTGACTTCTGTACTTGCTCCGGCTACCACCATGATGCTTCGCAGTTATTTTGGTTATGCTGGTGTTTTCTGTTTCTGCTTTAATTGTGATCACTGTTCAAATTGTTGCCAGCACCAACCACTCCATGAAGGCTGGCTTACAGTCACCCCACACACATCCAGCACAGGCGTCTCTGTACATGTGAACCTGGCAATAAAGGTTCCGGGTGCACGTGCCTGTAGCCAGTTCCACAAACTATCTGAGTGTGTCCATGTGGTCATAATGTATGCATGAGGGCCCCGGGCCCTACAACATTACATTGTGCTGAGTACTGCGGATGCAACCATGTCACCACAGGCAGCGGGTAAGACCTTGGACATGTAGCTTTGACGTCCCCCACTCAATACGTAAGAGGAGTAGACTGGGCCAGCGTACGCAAGTCCAGGGTCGGGGTGTGAATGATTATCCCGGGGCTCTGGGCATGGTTCAGTACTTGAAATATACAAATGCATGTGTCTCTGTCGCACTGTGGGTCTCCATTGGGCAGTGTAAGTGGTCCCTGATGGGACTTAGACACCCGCGTATGTGATCTAGTTCCATGAGGTCGAACCCCAACCACACCTGTTTGGCCACCTCCTTCTGGCAGTCTGACACTTGGACTTGGAATGCGATATAAGCTTCGGTGGGGTGCTGGGAGCCAGCCGTGGTGGTGGGTGCTTCCAGCTGGGTGGTCTGTGCAGGGGGTGGAGTCTCCTCGATGCAGCTGGGCTGCCCTGCTCCTGGAGGTGGATTGCCTCAGATGTCCATAAACTGTTGAGTGCATATGTGTCGACGGTGTGGAGGTCCCCTTCCGCATCACTGATGAGTTGTCTGGTCTGCTCTGCTTGAGGTGCTGTTTGTCCCTCTGCAATGTGAAGGGGAGATGCATTTTGACATTGTGTTGACATGTATGTTGATGCATTGTTCAAGTTTACATACAATCTGCATGACAATGTACATTGTGACTGTTTGGGAGGAGCGGACTATTTGATGTGGGACAGTGGACATTTGGACAACATCACGGATGTGAGGTTGTACAAGTACATTTTCATCTCACAGTTTCCTGCTATGTCAGATGTGATTGGCTAGTTTCTACGCACAAGTGGACCCAGTTGTGTCCTCTGTTCTGCAGTGCAAGTGTTGCACTATGTACCACATTGTCATCAATGTAGATGTGCTGCAGCTGTGATATTCCTGTCCCTTATCCCTTTGAGGTGGTGTGCCTTTGACTTTTGTGCTTTTACAGTGCTGAGATGTTGGCGCCTTAGGTCTTTTGTGCTCTTGGACGGTTTTTGTACCCTTGTGCATTGTTTGTCTGCAGATGTATTGTTGACGTCAGGGGTTGTTGGTACATGTGGATGTGTCAGAGTGTGACCTGCTCCTTTATGGATGTCGTTCACACTTAGCCACCTCAGCGTTGTGGCGTGCAGAATATAAAGATGATTGTACTGCTGCTATGCTGATCGTCATGTGCATCGGTTGGTTGTGAGATTGGTGATGTGTGGGGTGGGACCCCTTTTGCACCTGGTGAATGGAGGCATACTTGGTATTTGTAAGTGTGCTGCATTGTGCCACGGGGCTAAGGGGACATGATGCGGGGTCATTGTTGGTGTCCAGTGTGCTACATATGATTGTGCATGGGCGCCATTGTGCCCATTTCACTCTGTCCCCTCAGTCTCTGGTCGTTACTCACCCTGTTGCGTCAGGTCATATAGAGCTGTGTCCGGACTCCCAACTCCTTGCTCCGTCTCCACACTGATGACTGTGGCCAGGACTCCCACCTCCAGTCATTGTGGCTGCCTTCCTGTTGGCAGCGGGTTTCTGCTTGGTTTAGCTTTTCACATCATGCCAGCCCCTCTTGAGCTCCTCCGTTGACCTCCTCGACACTCCGACTGCATTAATGTTGTTCACGGTGGACTGGCATGTTTCCGTTTGTGTTGCCAATGACACAATGGAAGTGACGAACAGTTGTTGTTAACGTTCTATCACCGCCGTGAAGAATATCCGGCTTTTCTGCGGACTGAACCCCGTCTTCGACTTCCTCTTCTGCTTGGCCTTCCACGACCCGAGGTTCCTTGCTCATGGTCTCTGGGGCTTGTGGGGTTCGAGTTGGCCTCTGCACTTGGTCTGGCTGCATCCATGGTTCTACGCAGTTTATTTTTTTTCCTCTTTTTTTTTGTTCTGTTTTTATGGTGCATTTTCCCGCATGATGACACGTGGGAATTGCAGCCCTGTCGCTGGTTATCGCTGATTTTTGTATTGTGATTGGCCTCATCGCTACTATTTTCATGTTTCACGGTTTTTTGGCGTCACGTTAATTTTTACGTGGTCATTTGACACCTTATCTTGAGACTATCGCATTGAGAATACAACATTAAAAAGGCGTTTTTTTCCCGCAATGGACTGAGTTATAAAGAGTTGCGTTAAGCTTACTTTGCGATAATTATCACAAGTTTTTGAGAATATCCACCTCTAGTTTCACGATTATAGGAGACCTCAACATACATGTTGACTCTCCTTCCGACTTATATGGCTGACTTCTTTTAGGTAACATGCCCTCATGGGATGTGCCATTACAGAATAATGGGGTAATCCATGGTAAGCCAAAGGACTTGAGTACAATGTAATACAAAAACAAGGTGGCCCCAATGACAATGCTTATTATCAAAAGGAAAAAGACAAAAAAAATATTTGAGGAAAAAGATTTGCATTTTATATTTTTTCTTCACGATGAACCAATAATACATACAAATAAAGGAAAGATTTATTTCGGCGGTTGTTCCGAAGAAGTGCATAGAGAGGTGTTCATTAGGGTGCTCATGTGTAAAGTGAAATAGGAAAAAAAAAGCCATCAGGAAAAAAGGGGGAAACAATCTTGCAATTCTTCACATGGACGCTTTTTCATAAAAATGGTCGATCGAGCAGATGTTGATCTTGAAAGGACCGCTGCTATTTGCTCACTTTTAAGTCTTGCTTTTGCTAAATAAAACGGTGATCAATTTGACCATTTCTCTGAAAATATAATCTATCCACCAAGAAGCCTGGATTACATATACTCTGTACTCTGTTGACATGCACCACTGCAGTGACTTACCATTTATGGTATTTTAGAATTAAGGACCATTGGCCCCACGTGGGTCTGAACACATTGTGTTTGGGAACCCATTGTCACGTCGAACCATAGGTTGCCATATAGCGTTTGCGATATCCTGATGAAGACTCACATGCTGATGTCGTAATCAACCCTCTATGTAGGAGTCAGGCCGAAACATCGGCATTCTCTATCTTTTGGCCTGGATTGACATGCTAGCCCTTCTTGGATGGTGAATCCATACTCAATGACTACTATCTCCCGGTATGGACTTTAAAAATGGACTACTATCCCCCAGTATGGACTTTAAACATTTGTAAAATTGTTCTCCAAACAGGCCTACCACACTGGTATTTTCTCTTAAGTTGCATCAGCCAGTGTCCATGTGAAGAATTACACAATTGTTCCCCGTTTTTTTCCCTGATGGTTTTCTTTTTCCTATTTCACTTTGCACATGAGCACCCTAATGAACACCTCTTTATGCACTTCTTTTGAGTAACTACCAAAGTAATTGTTTCCTTTATTTGTATGAATTATTGATTCATCTCGAAGATAAAAATATAAAATGTGAATCTTTTTCCTCAAAAAAAAGAGTTGTGTTTTCTCTCTGGTATATAAAGATTTCTCTCTCTCGCAAAAGGACCAATTTGTGTGATAGCAGACCTAATATATTTTTTGGTCTCTTTCCTTTTGATAATAAGCATTGCCATTAGAATCACCTTGTTTTTTGTTTCTCGTATGATAAGCAGCAATTTGTAAATCAGCCCGCTCGCATTGCTGGCCATGTCCTAAACTCAATTTTTTCTACAGGTCATAGAATAGTGTCCGGCATTCTACCCCTAGTTTAGTCAGACCACTCGCTTATCTGCTTTGCATGGAAGATTCACTTAGGCCCTCGTGGTTGCAGACCCAGCTCCACCGATCACAGGGACACTTAGCCACAGTCTCTCCCTCGCAGTTAAGTCTCTCCTTGAACATGCATCCTCCACATATGAGTGGAGATTGTGACACTGACAATGCAGAAGTCAATGCCTGGCTCACATAAACAACTGACACTATTGCATCCATTAAATCACAAGTAGCCACCCCCATAACCAAACGACAATCAGCACCATGGTTTAACGAAGAGCTCAAAGAGATTTACAAGTAATGGCAGAGACTTGAAAGAGGCTGGAGGCGCCAGGACACCCCAAAAGATAAATTAATCTGCAAGAAAGCCTTAAATCAATGTCATCATAAAATCATAAAAGTTCAATCAGACTTCTTTACAGCTCAAACTGATTCCTCTAACTACAAACCTGCCCAGTTATTTAATTCCCCTGCCTTGTTTAAAGGTGAGGAACTATCAATGAGAACACCTTCGGCAAACACCATCCCTGCCAAGTCATGGGATCTTTAATTGTGGTAGGCTCTTGGACCATCCGCTGCAGTCTAAATGTGGGAAGCTCAGAATATTATTTCAACCGATACTTCTTTGGTCCACCATTTCACCTTATAGTAGACCTAACCATATGCAAATCAGTCTTGGTCCTGCTCTAATAGTAACAACCCACCCGAACTGCTAAGCAATGTCCTCTCTCAACCAGAACAAAAGCAACCCAGACCAGTCTAAATCTGATTGGGCCTATTCAGTCAGGTATAACTTGGTTCTACTGGCACAATGAGCAAGGGGCCCTCACCTGGGCATATCTATGACCTCTTAGGGCGATACAGCAAACATACAAAAGGTGATGGGAGCAATGCTTCAATACGTTTAAGCACTACAAATCACTTGGGGTAGCAATCTAACGCACCATTATATTGCCCACCATGCCACCACAGAGTAAAACCACCCATATGCAATTCAGTCTTGGTCCTGCTCCAACAGGAACAGTCCCGCCCAAACTGCCTGTGAGGCCCTCTCTGAACCGGAACACAAGCAACCCAAGACAAGTTTCAACCTGATTGGGCCTCTTCAGTTGGGTGTAGCTTGGTTCCTTGTCTTTGTCAATTGCCTCCTTAGTAGGTATTCACAAACATTTGTAAATGTGTTGTCTGCACTTTTCGGTACATGTAAGTTAAAATGCAGGTGCAAGTGTAGCTGACAGTGTTGTAAAGTACCTCAGTTGCCAGTTTCCACAGAAGATAGTGATTGCATTGAAGAGACACAATTTGAGAAATATTTTGCAGTGAAAACAAAAAAGATTTTGAATGTGAAATTGAAAGATGTGTTTAATTTCCTAATAAACACCTGCATTTTATGCAATATGTAAAAATATGCAACCAAAGGATTAGGAGAAGGGGTGGACGTATACAAAACAATTAAATCTGTTTTCCCTGCACACAAAATGTACGCACGTCTTTTGACAAAGTATTTTGAAAAGACCAAACGTACAAACAACTTGAGACGTCACTTAAAGGTGGTGTCAGTTAACCCCCTTTCCAAATATTGGACTCATTGACACAGAGGAGGGGGGGGGGCATTTTCACACTGTCAATTGAGCTCTATAAAGCCTACCATGCAAACTAGTGCATGCTGTTCAGGGCTGACTTTGGCGTGGGAGCGCGCAGCTGTTTGCATTAAGGTCATGCAAAGAGCAGCGTCCCTACCACTAGGAACTTGGTTCTTTTTGATGTACTTTTAAAAACTGATATGCACAGGCACTGTTTTTTACAACCCATCAGCCACCACCCTTGCCTTCCAATCTCTCACTCACCCCATGCCGCCTCACGCAAACAAGCCCCCTACCCCACACAACTTAGGGGCTTAGTTACAAGCCCCTTGCGCCGCCGCTACATCACTTTTAAAATGTGAATATGGGGAGCTCCTGGGGGTAGCATTTGAAGAATGTCCAAATGTCCACCCGGGCTGCTTTGGGTGAATGGTACGGCCCAGGCAGCAGCTGTAGAGCGGGTGAGGCACCTGCTTTAGAACGCAGTGAATTTGAACACTGCGTTCGTTGAATCAGTTGAAGGGTGCGCGCTGAGGTAGGCAGAGTGTTTTTTTCTTTGTGGCACGGTTATTGTATTGCTGAAAGAGCTGGGCCATTATTAAAGCAGGTGTGACTGAGTCTTCTGCTTCTGTTAGGGAGGCACTGAGGCTCCTGTATGAAGTGAGGCAGGAGGATTTGTTGGTCCCCGGTGTTCTTGGTCATGCGTGGGTGGGTTTTGAGAAGTAAAGGAAGACGTCAGCTGACGGTGTTTCTGCTGCCGTGCTGGCATGTTCTTCAAGTGACAGCTCACATATGACAGCCTTGTGGTGTTTGATAATGCGCTAGCGCTATAAGGAGCGGCACACAAACACGCAATGACACACAGAGCCAGTTTTACTTTCACTCGCGGCTCCGGACTGCCTGTCCGCTGCTACGCCCCTTTATTTATCTAGCGGGCGCGTTACGTCACACGCCCGTGCTCACGTTTCCTGCCGGCGCGGGTAGCCTAGACCGCTACCCTGCGCCACAGGACATTACATTCCTTCTAACCTTTATTTGAACCAAATTACAAACAGCATTATAGAAAAAAAACGAGGATCTGTTACCAGTCTCTTGGTTTCAGTCTCTGGGTGGTCACACCATGAAATCAGCTAGCCGGGATGACGGGGCTGGATTCCGACGCAAACCATACCTGGATTGCTCCCCTCGTGATAGTGGCACGGAGGGTGTCACTCTCGGCGAGGCCCCACTTGTTGGAGACACAGGGGAGCCGGGCGAGCTCGCACCCGGAGTCTCCAACATCGACTGGGTGTCCAGGTCCACTCGGTTCTCATTTTCGGAGGTGACCTGCCTTGGTAGCTCATACTCATCTTCGTCAGTTTGCTGGCTGGGCCTGGCCGGCGGGTGAACTGGTTTGTGATGATCTGGTGCTCCAGGATGTGCCTTTTTGAAAAATGAGATGTTCCTGGTGACAACTTCTGATCCTCTCTGCGTAGTCACCATGGTGCCGGTCCGACGTAGAACAGTCCAGGGCCTGTGCTCGAACGGGAGCCGGAACTTGCTTCCTGGATATCGGTCTTTGACAAGTACCCTGCCCCCTTCTTGAATGTCCGATTCTTTAGCCCCTCTCCTGGTGCTGGCTTGCTCGTTGGATCGGGTCCGGTTTGCCAGGGTCTTGCCTACCTGCACTCTAGCGGGGACCCAAATGGGATGGCTTGGGAGAGTGTCCTTCACATTCGGCCCATGGTTGCTGGGCCTGGGGCTGCTTCGGTGATAAGATGGGGTGTCTGCCTGTACTCTCGCAGGAAGCTGTATATGGCTCTTTCCACGGGTGATCCATCAGCATTTGCAATGCTTATTGTTTTGTTGAGTGTACGCATGAATCTCTCCACTTCCCCGTTGGCCTGGCGCCAACGGGGGGGTCACTTTCCGGTGGTTGATTCCCCAACTCTGTAGGTAGTCTGCGAACTCTTGTCCCTGAAAAGGTGGGCCATTGTCGGTATTGACTACCTCAAATATCCCACGCGTGGCAATGGTTTTTTCGAACTTGGTGATGACTTCCATGGCGGCCTGGCTCGCTACGATTTCCACTTCGGGATATTTTGTAAAGTTGTCGATAATCACCAGCGCATAGCGCCCATCCGGAAGGAGCCCAAAGTCAGCGCTTACACATTCCCACGCCCTTTTGGAGTTTTCCTCCGTTATGATCGGGTGAGGGCGGTCAGGTTGGCCTGCTGCTTGACACCATGTACAAGTCCGGACTGCTTGTTCTACCATTGCGTCCATCCCTGGGAACCACATTTTGGCCCTCAGCCTGCTCTTAGTTTTTACCATGCCTTGGTGTCCACGGTGTGCCAGGTCTACGGCTTGCTGAGCTAGGCTGAACAGCATTACCAGTCGCGGTCCTCGCAGGAGGCAGCCCTGGCTGTCGACCGACAATTTGTCTCGGATCCTCATCATGGACTCTAGGGTCCCTTAAGCTTGCGGCGTCCGCCGGTTCAGGGTGGCTTGGATCGTACGCCAATCGTTCTTTTGGACCGCTGCAACAACTAGTTGTAGACACTCATCTCTCTGGGTTGCTTCAATGATGGATTCCAGACTCATTGGCAGGGGCCGGGCTCTCTCTAGTACCAGCCGGACGTATTCTTCAGTATCTTCCGCCTCCTCTCTTTCTTTCTGTGTGGCCTTTCGGGGATGTCTTGAAAGATAGTCGGCAGGGTTCGACGATCCCGGTTTGTACTCGACCCGGTAATCATAGCCTTGGGGCTGGAGTATCCACTTTTCGATCCGAGGTGGAGGTTTAGACACCGAGCCCTGGAATAGGGGTATGAGTGGTTTGTGGTCCGTCAACACCGTGAAGGGATGACCGTACAGGTAGACGTGGAAGTGCCGACAGGCCCAGTGGATGGCGATCGCCTCTCGTTCTATCTGTGAATACCTCTGCTCCATGTCTGTTAGAGAGCGGCTCGCGTATGCAATCGGGCCCATTCTCCATTACCTTGTAGTTGAGTGAGCACTGCTCCGAGTCCATATGGGCTGGCGTCCACTGCGACGTTGGTGGACTTGGTAGGGTCAAAGTATGATAGCGTTGTGTCCGCTGACAGAGCTTGTTTGGTGGCTTTGAATGCTTGCTCTTGTTCAAGGCCCCACTGCCACGTCGTGGTGGATTTCGTCTATTCCCTCAAAGGCTTGGTGAGGTTGGAAAGATCGGGGACGAAGCGTCCGCAAAAGTTCACCATGCCTAGGAAACTTCTGGTTTCAGAAATGTTGGTGGGGGCTGGGGCTTCTTGGACGTACTTCACCTTTTCGGGGTCTGGAGCGATTCCTTGATCTGAGAATGTGTAACCAAAAAAACTGATCTTGCTTCTCAGGAATTGACACTTCTCCCGATGTAAGGTCAGGCCGGACTCTTTGATCCTTTATAGGACTCCCCTCAGCCTCTGATGGTGATCTTCCACTGACGATGCATAGATGAGCAGGTCATCGCTCACTTTCAAGACTCCCGGGAGACCACTGAGTACTTCACAAATGGTGTTTTGGAACATCTCAGCGGCACTCGAGATCCCAAAGTTGAGGCGTCGGTACCTCCGGAGGCCTACGTGTGTTGAGAAGGTGGTCAGGTATCGAGAGTCAGGGTGTAGCGGCAGTTAGTGATACCCCGACCGGAGATCCATCTTCGAAAACCATTTTGCGCCGTTCAGTTCTCCCAGGATGTCATCAATGGTTGGGGTTAGGTGACAGTCCCCCTTTACCGCTGCGTTTGGGAGGCGCATATCCACACAGATTCAGACCTGTCCAGGCTGTTTTGGCTTCCGAGCCACGACAATTGGGGACACCCACAGTGTGGGTCCGCTGACTTTCTCGATGATGCCCTGCTTTTCCAGTGCCTCCAATTCCTCCTCGACCTTCTTCCTTAAGTGGAACGCGATGCGTCTGTGTCTCAGGGCCACCGGTTGGACCTATGGGTAAATGTGGAGAGAGACTTCCTTTCCTTTCAGGCATCCGATGCCTTTGAAGACATCTCCAAACTCCTCTAAGATGGCCTCTAGGTCATCCTCCAGCACTGCCATGGCGAATGATATGAGCCTCAGCTCTTCTGCTGATTGCCCGCTCAATAGCATGCCGCTGCCTTCCTTAGTGACGTATACTGTGGTGGGGACCTTGAGGCCATGATGTTGCAGCTCCGTTTTGAAACATCCTATGAGTGGAATAGGTGTCTTCTGGCCATATGCGAATACCCTGATTCTTGCTTTGCGGAGGGGGGGCTTATTGCTGAGCTGGTTATATACGTTGGCCGCCATCAGTTCGATGGATGCTCTAGTGTCGATCCTGGCTCTCACCTGTTGCTGGTGAATGTTGATTCAGCATTTTGGCAGTCGTCGCTTCTTTTTCCTTGGCTGATCAATCGCAAACACATAATGGATTGTATAGTCACTGGTGTCGTCGTCCATGTCCTCACTATCTCTTTCCTCCACAATTGCTTGCGCAGCTTCTTTCTTTGATCTCGTCGACCTGGATACCGCAGCATAGTGGTTCATCCACCCACATGCGCTGTACCTCTTTCCTTTTGCCGGGCAATCTTGCATGCAGTGGGGCGGTCCTCCGCAGTATTCACATTCCTTGCGCTTGTCCTGCTGTTTCTTGCCGCCATATTGGCGCACTCTTGGCCTCACGACGTTTGCTGTCTCTGCCGTATTGACTTGCTCCGTCTTCATGGGCCGGTGGAGGGCTGCTTCCATATGGGACGCTCTGGCCTGCGAAAGTTCCTTGGATCGCCCAAGTTTTAAGATGTCCGCCAGCGGTTTGCCGTCTTCCTGGAGGATGGAGACTCTGAGTTTGGAAGAGTAGCACCCTTGGATTATCTGTCCTCGGATTTCTTCCTGCTCATCTTGGAATCCGCACGTGCTGGCCAACTCTTTCAATCTCCCATGGAAGGCGTCCAGTGATTCTTCGGTGTCCTGCTTGGCTTGGCGGAAGATGAACTGCTCGTAGTCCTTACTTGCCATAGGCTCGAAGTGTGCATTCAAAGCGTTGAGGAGGGTGTGGTACGTCTTTGGCGTGGCTTTCACTATCGATTTGTATATGCGGTGGATATCTTTCCCTCCCAGGTGAAGGAGTAATGCTCTGCGCTTCTCCCGGGCTGTGCCCGCACCTTCGAAATATATTTAGAGGCGGTCTACCCAGTCTCTCCATCGTGGAGCGAGGGATGACAGGGCTCCGTCGACGACAAATGGCTCTATGGCAGGAATCATCGCCATTTTGGCGCGTGCGTGGTGTTCTTCGCGGCACGTGCGCTGTTCACTCACTTCACGGGGCGTCGGCGAGGGGTTGGCCGAGGTCAGTTATGACCGCGCTGGGCGAACTCGAGTGGCCGTCTGCCCTTCCTTCTTCCCTGTAGGCGACCCGCCAGGTGTCCAGCCCTGACCTCAATGGGGGCTCACGTGGCACTCCGGCGTGGGTTAGGCTCTGGGGGTGCGGCGAGGGTCACCTTACTGTGCTGCCAGGGGCTTCCTACGATGGGTGGTGCAGGTGGGGCTTCTCAGGCTTCTCAGCAGCAGCATGCATCACTTGGAGTCATCAGCAGGCATCCACGAGGCACTCGTGGTCTCCCTGGGCCTAGACACCTCAGCACCAGAACCTGTCTCCCAAATCACAGCAGGGAGGTGGGCACTTGGCATAGCATGGGGTCAATAAGCCCCTCGTCGCCAGTGTGGTGTTTGATAATGCGCTAGCGCTATAAGGAGCGGCGCACAAAACACGCAATGACACACAGAGCCGGTTTTACTTTCACTCGCGGCTCTGGACTGCCTGTCCGCTGCCACGCCCCTTTATTTATCTAGCGGGCGCGTTACGTCACGCACCCGCGCTCACGTTTCCTGCCGGCGCGGGTAGCCCAGACCGCTACCTTGCGCCACAGGACATTACAAGCCTGTCATAAAATACGTGGTTTAGCAAGTAAAGAGAATCGGAAGGAGGAAGATCACCTTACCTCTAATCAGCAGCCTGCCTTCCCGGTTTTGAAGAGAGGGAGATGCAGGTCACGCACACGTGCTGCGAGGGGCATGCTTTTTGGTAAAGGGAATGCCCCTAAAGGAGTTTGTGATTTTAAAGGTGAAGAAAATCTTGTCGAAAATTTAGTTGTATTGCCATCTAGTGGTGAATTAAATACTAACAATTTTGTTATTGAGCAAGTTAATATTTTGAATGGTAATAATGAGAAAAGGAATATTCCTATTTTTGGAAGAAAGTCACAATTACCCCAAAGTGAACTGGATATGTTTTTTCTTTGTGGCCCCTCCCATCTTCCCTTTAAGTTAGTTAACTCTAATTTTAGCAGTTGCTCAGAAAAATCTTTCTTAAAGAATGTTTAAGTTCTTAGAGTAGTTTGTTAAACAGGCAGATTGGGACGAGTTTGAGGCTTACAGGAAGGGTTGGGGCAGTCAGAATAGCTTAGGACAGAGGGAAACAGATGACAGAGAAATGAGGCAGGAGGTAGGCAGGTGGCAAAACTAAGGGGTTGGGGACGAGGTTCAATATGGGGAAAAGTTTGTGAGGAATCAATTCGGGGGCTCGGGGGGTGTTAGATTTGATTTGTATTAGTTAGGCCTTATCAAAATTATTGTAAATTGTCATCAACTGCTTGCCTGTTGCAAATAAAGTGACCTTTAACCCCCATACGATCAGTGATGTATTCATTGCCCGAAGTGACTTAGCGGAGGCGCAAGGGGCTTGTAAATAAGCCTCTTGGTTTCAGCCTGACAGAGCGAAGCGGTGAATGTACTGGTGAATTGGGGCACATACAGAGAAGTTTGTGTAGTGGACCAGAGACTGGACTGCGAAAACAAAAGCCACTCGGCCCCCTCCCCCGCAGCCCGGGGATGGGCATTTTCTTTCCATCGATGGCGCTACCATGGAAAAGTCTGACTGTGGTGCCAGTGCTCGCCTTGAACCTGGTAGCACGGGCACCCTTATGGTGTCAATTGTAGACCCACAAAGCACGTGGTGAGAATTCCGAATTGGAGTTGTTTTCTTGGCTCTTATACTTGTTTATGCTGATCTACAGAAAGGGATTCAAACAGTTCTTTTTATGACCGCTTAAGTGAAGATGAAATCTGCCTAGGAAAGAACAAGCAGATCATTACCACTGTCTCTGTCTCAAGTCTCTTGTGTGGGTTAATAGAGCGGCCCTTGTAGCTATTTATAACTGGAAGCAATTTTCTCTGCTCTATAGTTTAACAATGACCTCATGTTGAAAAATATCTAACAAATACAGCATATATTGATTTATTTTTTAGGTCGAGCGTAGCGATGGACCTCGTGTATACTCTAGTATACTTGAATATGGGGACACGAGTCGGAGGCGCGCATTTTCCGTCTCGGATTTGGCCTCGTGAGCGCGCTTTTGCTGCTGGCTGTTTGCGTGCGAGCGCGACTCTGCCATGCGCCTTGGAAAACGAAACCTAAGAGCCGCGCAACGGCTGTCTACGGTAAAAGCTCACGCGCGCGGCTCTTAGGTTTCGTTTTGACTAGTTCTTTTTTGGATCCATTTCACATAGGTGCAAATAAAGGAATGGAAGAAAGAGAGGGTAAAACCAGTTTCTTGGGGTCTCGGTTTTTAGGCCTGACGCAGCGCATATGGCGATCCTCGTCATTCTTATTAAGCACATTGCGCACCGCCTTGATGGCTGTGCGGCCAGTGCTTGCTTTTATCCCAGGCACGCACTTCTGTCTCCACGCTTCTGTTGTACATGTTGTACTTGTTGTGGGGGCATAAGGTAATGTTATTAGTATGTTTTCCATTTCTTCCATGTAACGTCACACCACGTCACCATAGAATGTTCATATGGTATTTATGTGACGTCACTGTAAACGGGGGTTCAGATGACAGCTGACTCCAGTGGTGACCGCTAGTTAATCCCGCCACAGCGGGCCCTTGTTATTGAAATAAATCTTAATGTGACAACGCATCGTCTGCTGTCTTGTTGTCACGCTACAATTGGCGACGAGGACTGGCAACGACAAGGGCCTGCGAACACAATTGAAGGATCGACAAGTTGATTTACGAAGCTTGAGATCACATCAAAGGAATGAACAAGCGGGAAGAAACCTGTGAAGGAAAATTGTACGGAGTGAGTACACTGTGGGAAAGAGCGAGCGCTGACTGAAAGAAGAATCTTTATGCAGAAATAAATGTAACGCATAAGAATATCAGTAGCGCATAAAGTAAATAATAGCAGGAAATTTAATATGTTAAAGGATCTGGCGGATGAAATGTACAGCTTGACTAAGTGTAACGTATGAACTGTGAGACAACCCTGTGAACGCCGCGATGCCAGCGAAATCTTTCTTGTAATGCTTCAGTAATTGGCGCGCTTCGTTGACAGTTCACAGCTGAGGCGTCAGTCAGTTACCTCAGCTGAGCCGCGTGAAGCATGCCGGTAGCGTGAGCTGATTGGAGCCGGCCAACGCGCGTCATCAACGTAAACAAAGTGCGGCCATCTTTAAAATTGTTTTTGTAAGCGATCGAACGAGCGCGAGGCAGATAAAAAACTCACATCGGAGACATCGCGCTTGAATAAAATAATAAAAGCGTAAAGGGGAAGAGTTGAAAACAGACTCAAGTAAGCT